>NC_092054.1:129760430-130360430 GCF_003086295.3 Arachis hypogaea | reverse complement strand
ATGAAATGAACACAAGTCCGCCAAACGTCACTGTATGAAACCTTAATTTAAGGAAATAAATCATATTATATATACACTCTGATGACCGTTGAAATTCATTATTTTCAATTCCTTAAGAGAAAACATGAAACGGTTCTTTAAAAGCATGAATTAGAATAAGTTTCATCTTGATTAATTATGATTGGTACGCAACAACGACAACTTAACTATATAGACTACCTAGCAAAATACTATTTTGTTTTCATATGACTCTAATTTAATGATGGGGTTTAGGGTCAAATAATTTAAACAATAATTAACCCAATGCTAGTATAATATCTATAGACCTATATATGTTTGGTATTGGAGATTAATTTAATTATCTTACGTGCAGCGGCTAATAAGCCAAAGTAGTCCTCAAATGTTGCCCCTAGCTAGAGGGAGGACAATGCACAATTTGCATTAAATTATTATTTGATTAATTATATTAAATTAAACCATGATAATGACATCCCCTTCAACATGATATAGTGGTTGTGGCTGTATCATAATACTACTACTACACAATTAATTAACAAAGATTACTATGTTAATCACGGCACCAAAAGTCATCATATTAAACGAATCAAATCAATTTACATGGAATATGATGTGTTCAAAACTTCCAACAAACAAAATGTTCCAACATGTTACACATGACGGCTTTTTTTAAATATAATTATGTTACATATACATAAAAAATTAATTATTTATATAAAATATATTTAAAATATAAAATATAAATTAAAAATATATAAAACAACACATATAAATATATAGACAAATATATAGTAATTGATTTTTTAATGTACATGCATGTAGTAGTATTTTTTTTTTCCAAAATGTTTATTAAGCTGGTATATATTTATTATCGGTCTGCCTCAATCAATAATTTCTCTCCTATTTTCCCCCAAGACCAATTCAAGGATGGTTAGGACGATGCTGTCACGAACTTTATTTTTCCTAATTTGTGGTGATGTATGTATGTGTGATTCTCCTACGGCAAAAGAATTGATCAATGATCAACCTTAATTTTAACTTACTACAGTTTAACTAAAAAGACAATTCTTTTTTGTTAATATTATTAGTCTATTTTTTAATCTTTATATCAAATTTTAAATTTTAAATATTAAATTTTTTAAAAAAGACGAGGTTAAAAAAATTAATTTTATAATAAAATAATTAATTAATATTAACTAAATAAAAGTTGATTTCTTATAATTAATTTACTCAACGTGAAATTAGAAAAAAGGGATCCAAAGTAGGATAAGAAGTTTGACAAATATTCATAGCTGCAAGATGTTCAAGTACTAAATTATAAAAATTGATGCAAAGACGTTGATTCGCCGCCACTTTCTTTGCATGAGATTAATTTAGAACATCTTAATGTTTACTTCGTTGCAATTTCGCGTACCATTCGGTATATTATTTATTATATATCTTTCTGATAACTTAAAACTTTAGAAAATAAAGATCCGACACATGTTTCTGTAAGCAAGAGATCTGCTAATGCTAGCTAAGTGACTGAAGCCTAATAATATAGGAAAAGGAGTAGTGTTGCTATTTGGATACAAAAAAAAAAGTAAAAGATAAATTACAATAAGAAATATTAATTTCAACGTATTAACGGTATAAAAAATTGTATACAATTATTTAATTAAATTATGTATTTAGATGATTTAGTTTTAAAATGGATAAACTACTAAAAATACATCCAAATTTTATCATTGACAAAAACATTCTCAAATAATTTAAAAATTCGACAAAAATGTCCAAAAAGAATATTATTTTTTTTGTAAGTAGCAACTGCCAAATGACTTTTGTATTTGATAAACTGCTTATGCATTTAATCCAAAATTTTATAAGAATATTTAGATAACTAGTTAAAAAAAATACATAGAAAACTAGATAAAAAATTGATCTCAATATTTTTTTATTTTTTAAAAGTATTATTGATTGTTGATAAAAAATAAATAAATATATATATATATATATATATATATATATATATATTTAGCGAAAAATTACCAAATTTTAAGGATAAAAATATCTCATTTTTCTAATTATGCTTGAAAAAACTATATCAAAATTCAATCTTTAAAGTATCTTTTGAGAATACATATTTAATGTTGGATATTTTTGTCGCTTTTTTAAATTATTTGAGGACTTTTTGTCAATAACAAAATTCAAATGTATTTTTGGTGGTTTATCCTTTTAAAAATGAGTTATTTTTAATAAAAACAAAATATATTTTTATTTCTAAAATTTAAAAAATTAAAAATACTTTTAATATTTAATTTATTTTAATTTTATCTCTAACATTTCCATTAACACCGTTAACAAAAATGATGACATAACAATTGGATGCTGATGTATCACTGATATATGACAATCTTCAGATGCTATGTTGTAATTAAATTTTTCTTAGTGTAAAAAATGTTAGATTTAACTGAATATTTTAAATATTTTATTAATTTTAATGTTTTTAATATGAAAATGATCTAATTATAAAATTAAAAGTAGTGTATGACCCAAATAAAAAAAATAAAAGAATCTAATTACAAATTCGGTAAAACTATAAAAACTAATAGAATAATTAAATTTTTAATAAAAAATATATTGATAACATTCTTAAAACGTATTATTTTTATTAAGACTTACTTTAATATAGTAATATTTTTTATTAAAATAAAAATTATGATAAATATCACATTTACTTATTAGTAAATTATATTAAAATATTTTCTGAAGTGTATCAGTTTGATTACATAAAAATAATTTGGACACTTTTAATTTTTTTATATGATTTACCAACAAATATGTGATTATGGTAAGCAACTAAGCATTATATATTCTTATTAGTAAGTTTATAAAAATATTTCTAAAATGTATTTGCATTAAAAGTAATATAAATAAAATTTTTATTTTTTTTTAAAAAATAAATACTATTTTTATCTTTAATATTTATATTTTATTTTAATTTTATTCTTAATTTTTGGTTCTGATTTTATCCTGGATGTTTTAATATATTTCAATTATATCTTGAGTGAAACAATACATGACATGATAATTCTATACTAATACGTCAGTTGAGAGTTGTTATCTGTCAATGATACATCAACATCCAATTGTTACTTTTAAAACAAATATATTTAAAATGTTAAGGACAAGATTAAAATAAATAAATTAAATATTAAGGATATTTTTAAAATTTTTTAAAAACTTTAGAAACTGTTCGGTTGCTCAGGTAAATGTCGGATTGAATGAGGTCGAGATTGGAGCAATGTGGTGTGAGTGGATTTAGACCTAAGCACGAGCTTTAAGGGTGAGGTGATCGTTCGAGTTGTCGGTGGGTCGGCGGGGTAGGGCCACTTGCAAGGTCACTCCAATGCTTAAGTTAACGTCCATACTAAGAGGCGGCCAATTAGAGTAAGAAAGGTGACGTACCTTCGCCGGAGGGGTAGGTCCCTCCCCATTGATACTCTGACTCAGGTGGACCCCCTTCAATTGGGTCCATCTGCTTGGAAGCTTTCGCTAGCTGTCCAGGTTTCTTCAGCAGGTGTGAGGCGGCACGCAGGTCACCCGAGTTCGGGTCAAATGACCCGGCGGGTCGGTGGATCGCAGACGGACCCAAAACCCTTGTTGGGCTGGACCGGAACAATGCACCCAACGTACCAAACCGTGAAGCCTGGTGCTCATGATTGGTGCGTTCGAGTTGCCCACGCCCGCTTGGGCCGAGCCTTGTTTGGCCCGAGAACCCGTCGATGGGGATTGTCCTTTCAATGCGCGTGAGATGCCCCCATCCGTTGCTTGGGGCGTCGCTTCAGTTTTCATGTCGAGTATTAAATGCTCTTGATGAATCATTTAAAAGAGGGGTAAAAAGTCAATTTTACCCTTGCCTTTTCGCGCTCTCCCCTGACAGTTATCACTTTGCACTCCACCTTCTCATCTTCACAACCCCCATTTCACCCCTCTTTTCTCCCGCTTCTACATTCTCCCTCGCCATTCCTATTCTTCAATTTCCCTTCCACTCTTGGCTTACTACATCTCTCCTTCATCAACCCTTCTTGCTTTATTCCCTAGTAAGTAATTCTCTCATTCATGTTTCATTTTTCTCTTATTGTTGATTGTTGCATTTTTATCTTTTTGGCTCCACGTTTGATTCTGGTTTTGCATAGATTAGCCTCGCCATTGCTAGTTAGTTGTTAGAGGGGGTGCCGCAGGTGTCATTTCTGGACTTAGGCCTTAAATTAGCATGAAATAGTGTAGTGTAGGATCATGTTTTAGTTTTTCTTCATTTCTTGCGAGTTTCCGATCTCCCGAGTTAACTTAAGTGGTGCCCCTACTGTAGGTATGGCGTAGCGTTCTGTGGTGAGAGGCCCTGTAGATCGTTACGGTTGGATTACTACCGATGTGAAAGACACAGCTTCCAAGATAATCCTAGAGGAATTACAAGAGTTTCATGACTCCGAGTCATTATGTAGAGGTGACTTACGAGGGGTTAAGTCAACGAAACTGGCACATTGCCGATATACTACTGGCTATATTTGGCACGAATAACCTCAACACCCACCTCTTGATGGGTGATCGTGAGACCAGTAGGAACCACGTAGGTAAGAGTTTGTTTTCGATCCTCCGTTTCACCTTCTCTTTCTTTTTCGATTTGTGTACTTTAGCTTTTTGTTTTATAAAATCGTGCTTCATTACTTCCACTTCTATATTTTAGTGTCCATGGCAGCCTGGCAAACTAGCCTTACTAACTTGATGGCCCAATTTCTTCACGGGGGTAGTGAGGATAGCTCGGAGACTCCTTTAACAGACGCCCCTCCTTCTCCCGTTGCCGAAGTCTAGTCCCATCCTCCCACCGAGGCAAATCCCGGCACTAGTGCAGCTGGTGGGAATGTCCCGGTCGAGGAGGTGATCATAGAGGACTCTGGTCCTGAAGTAACCATCTTGGAGAACCCCAGGAAAAGGAAAGCTAACTCCAGTCCAGAAGGGTTCTTTATTGTGATGTAGAGGAATTTTGACGCCAGAGGCTTCATCGACTCCCAGATCCTGCTGGGCACAGAAGCCTTCTTTCAAGACGAGGACTTGGCCTCCCAGGCGAGGTGGAATCATCGAAGCCTTCTTCACACTACTACTATGACGAGAAAGGCAGAACCCGTATTGTCCCAGTGTCACGTCCTGGACGGTAAATACCGGACAGCTGATGCACACGGAAACTTATCTCTCAACAATTTTCCTTCGGCAAGTGTACCGAATTATCGTCAAGTAAAAACTCACAATAGAGTGAGGTCGAATCCCACATGGATTGATTGGTCAAGCAACTTTAATTAGAGGAATGTTCTAGTTGAGCGAAGCAGAATTTGGTTTGAGTGTTGCAGGAAATTAAATGGCGAGAAAGTAAATAGCAGAAAATGTAAATGCCGAAAGTAAAGAGCTGAAAGTAAATGGCGGAAGGTAAATTGCAACACCAAACTGGCCAGTGAAAAGGTCAGTGAAACTGGCCAAAATGCCCTGGCATCACAACACCAAACTTAAAGCTTGCTTGTCCCTAAGCAAGTACTGGAACAAGAGAATGATGAATGGAATGCCAAGGGAAATGAGTCATTATTATGGAAGTTATGTCCTTTGGTTTTATGGTGGTTTCATGCATAGCAACTTAGGTTCATTCCTTCACTGGCTTTCAGACCTTTATCATGTCCTAGAACACTCACTTGATTGCATCCCATGAGACTTTTATTCATTGATCCTTTTTGTTATTTCAGGGCTTGTTTGTGTTCTTAGACTAGGTGCTCTGTGAGGGGGCGACTCTTTAAGATAAGCTTTCAGCCAGCACTCTCGAACCAGTTGGTTCAAGGTGCTAGGTGTTGAGACACCCCTAAGGACTTACTCTCTCAAGTCTCTTTCCCCCATACATACACACCACAGGCACATGGTTTGTTTATTTTCTTTCTTGAGACCTTGGTGTCCAGCACCTCTTTGAGTTACTAAATGTTCTGTAGCAAGGTTGCTCTTGATAGTGGATTTTCAGTTGATAATCCCGGGTTAGTTAACCCAAGTTACCAAGTGATGAAGCACTCCTATGAACTTATTCATCCAAGCAGATCTTTGGTACAGGAGCACCACAGACACATCTCTCAAGTTTCAAACCCTTGGTACCTAGCCTTATTCTTTATTAACTTTTCTTTCTTTTTAAACTCTTATTGTTCTTTTCCCCTTTTCTTATTAGGATCTTGTTATTTAGCTAGTCTCATGGGGTGTGTCTCAAGCATATGATTCAGGACAAATAGTTGTCTTCCCACCTTGTTGGTGAACCAACTTAGCTAACTTATGACCACATCACAAACTAAGGAATTTACTCCACAATATGAACTCCACTCTGGTCTTTGATAACACACATTCTCTTTTTATTTGATTAGAAAGGACAAGCATACAATAAGCAAAGTAAGGATGCAGTGACATCTAGACAACACACATATGACCTAAGCAGTGAAAAACTTAAAGACAGAATTGAAAATTTCTAACTACCATGGAAGCATGTTCTATTTCATACATGATCTTCCTTATTTAAAGTATTAAAATAGATGGAACAAGGAGGGAACTCCACCACCTTTTACTCATGGGATTGCCCATGCTTTTTCTCTTGCTTGTCCTCTTTGTGTCTACTTGTGCTTCCTTGTATCCGTGCTAGTCTGGCTTTTTTCCAGTCTTCAAGTGCCTTCTTTACTGATTCATGACTCTTCTCCACCCTTACTCTTTCTTCTCGTGCTAACTCATCCTTCACTTCATCATATTTTGTGATTCCCGGATGTACATTAGGTAGCTGTCCAACTAAGTATCCAAGCCTTGCTAGCATGTTTACATGATTTCCACTTTCACTCATGTAAACCTCTTTAGAGAATGCCCTGTGCTCGTCAAAGAGTTCTGCTTGTTCTATTTGTTTTCGATGCATCTCATGTATGTGTGCACCTTGATGTGCTTGGATGTTGACTAGCTTCTGGAGAGATTCTTGTTGTTCAATTTGCCTTTGTTCTATCCTGTGGAAAGATTCACCCCATTATTTTCCTTGTTCCAATTGCCGCTCCATCCTTTGCTTCTCCCACTCCCCTTGTTGATTCGTCCATCTAGCAAATGATTCTTCTAGGCAGTTCATCATTTGTAGCTGGAGCTCTTTCTGTGCCTCTTGGTTTGCCCAATATTGCCTAGATAAGCCATCAATGGCCTCTTGTAATTGGTGCATGTTCAAGGTGGCTGGGGCTTGCTCTTCTAGGTCTTGTCCTTCTACTACTTGATTGACTGGTCTCTTTCTTGGCTTTCGTTGAGGTAAGGGGGATGCAACAGCATTCATCCTTCGGACTGTAATAAGAATGCCCTCTTTGATCCACTCGGGGTCTTCATCTTCAAACACCACCCCAGCCTTGTCACAGAGTCTGAAAATAGTGCTGGGGTAGCCTAACTTTCCTCTAGAATCGCTATTCTCGGCCCTCTTCCTAATGCCTTGGGCTATGAGTTTATGAACTTTGATCTCTCCTCCTTTGAGTATACAGTGTACCATTGTGGCTCTTTTGAGATTCACCTCTGAGTTATTCCCTGCGGGGAGGATGGATCTCCTTACAATTTCGAACCACCCCTTTGCTTCAGGAGTGAGGTCCCCTCTCTTAATGAACCTGGGTTTCCGTTCGGAATCTCGCACCTAATCAGCACCTGGTACACATATATCTTGCACAATCTGATCATAATTGGGGTTGTTATCAACTCTTGAATGATAGCTCTCCTCCTCAAATGGTATAGACCGCAACTTTAATGCTCTCATGACACTCATGGGACTGAAATCCACGGTCTTTCCTCTTACGAAACTTGTATAAGACTCATCTGCCTTATCATACCGAACAGCATTTGCATAAAATTCTCTTACAAGATTTGTGTTTACCCTAGTGACCGGATCAGTGAGGAGCTCCCATCTTCTCTTTTCCACCTTCTTTGTGATTTCAGGACACTCAGTCTTTCTGACTTGAAAGCCCAGCTCGTAGACGATCTCCTTATCAACCATCCATCCGTACTGTAATGCATGATAATAAGTTCTGAACTTCTTTTCATCAAAAGGACGTTGCTCCATAGGCTCCTTTCCCTTTCTTCTTTTAGAGCTTGATGATGCCATGAGTGACTTTTGAAAAGAGAGGGTGTGGAGAATGGGCTTTAGTTGATTAGGATTTGGCGCAATGAAGGGAGTTAGTGAGAGTGTTTGTAATGGGGTAGGGAGTGCTTGGTTCCGAAAAGGAAGGGTGTGAAGAGTGAGAGTGAAATGTGAAGGTGGGGTACGGAATAAGGGTTACTTATATAGAAAGGTGGTGAGTGAATGGAAGGTGTGGATTGATGGAGTTGTTGTGTGATGGACGGATGGGGTTTATCAATGGAAGAGGACAAGGATCATCAACTTTGTGAAGAAGATTGGTTCGGTCTCCAAGAATATCCCCCTTCCAATGTTGCATGGCCACATTTTCCAATGTATGCTCTTTGAAGACAAGTGTGTATTCTCCCTTCATGAAGTGGCCGAATCTTCCTTTCAATTCTTCATCAATAATCCTACAAAACAAAAGAAAAAGTGGTTAAAAATTAATCTTGTAGAAAGTGGCGGCAAAATTAAAATGCTTACTACTTTTTTTTAAAGTTTTTGTTTTATCTAACTAAGTGCCGTTCATTAGTGCAAACCAACTGACTAACTCAGCATCCATGTGTGCAACATTTGCAACACCAAACTTAGTTTGGTGCCGTGTGATGTAAAAGAAATGTTCAAGGCCTCTAAGAGTGACATGATATGGGTTATATTGATGTTCTCTTAGTGTGCCTTGAACACCAAACTTGTTCTTCACTATATGTTGCACACAATGACTCATGCAAATGCATATCAAGTTGATTTGAAATTCATGAACCTTGCATTATTAACTAATCTAAAAGCATATAAAACATGGGTTGCCTCCCATGAAGCGCTTCTTTAGCGTCACTAGCTTGACGTTTTGCCTTTATCAGGGTGGTTGGTAATGCTTCAGATCTTCCCCTCTTGCAGTAGACCTATATCCATTGGCTTCATCAAGGATCTCCACATGTTCTAAGGAAAGAACTCTGTTAATGGTGAAGACCTTAGGTAACTGAGATGGGATAGTGGGGAGATGAGGTGGAATATCTGGGAAGTAGGCTGAGATCACTTTATCCCCCGGAGAAAAGTCCTCTGTAGGGATCTTTTTGTTCCTCCACCTCCTTGGTGCCTTCTTCTTTGTCCCTTTTGATGTTGCCTTGATCTTTGTGACCACCTCTTCTAAGGAAATTTTGTTGCTGGTCTCATATGACTCTGGTGGTTTAGGTTCCTCCTTATTTTACTTGACCTGTGACAGCTGCTGAGTTCCTTGTTCATCAACTAAGGGGTTTCCCAGAGGTGTTGTTTGTGCTTCAGTGCTTGCTTCTTCCCTCGGTATCTCATTATGATCTTTGCTTGGTTCTTTGTTCTCTTGATCTGTTTCTTGTGAGAGTTTGAAGACATTGAAGCTGAGCTGTTCATCATGGATCCTCAAAATTAGCTCTCCTCGCTCCACATCTATGAGTGCTCTGGCTGTAGCTAGGAATGGTCTTCCCAATATGATTGGGTGAGTGTGACTCTCTTCCATGTCCAATATGACAAAGTCTGTGGGAAGGAAATATTTTCCAACCTTTATTAAAACGTTTTCCACCACTCCTATTGCTTGTTTTTGAGTTTTGTCAGCCAGCCTGATGACTACATCTGTGGGCATTATCTCATTGATCTGCAGCCTCTTCATAAGGGATAAAGGCATTAAGTTGATGCTTGCTCCCAAATCGCAGAGTGCTCTATCAAACCGTGTTTCTCCTATTGCACAGGGAATGTGAAAACTCCATGGGTCCTTCCTTTTTATAGGCAACTCTAGTTGAATGAGAGCACTGCATTCCTTATTCATCACTATTGTTTGTCCTCCCTTGAGTGAGCTTTTCTTGGTCAGCAGCTCCTTCATATACTTGATGTATGAGGGCATTTGTTGGAGGGCCTTGATGAATGGTATGTTTACATGGAGGGATGCAAACAGGTCAAGAAACCTTGAGTATATTCTCTTCTCTATAGCACCATTGAGTAGTTGGGGAAAAGGTGCATAGAGTTTCAGCAGCTCCTTCTGTGTCAGTTCCTTTTGTAAAGTTTTGGGTTCTTGGCGATCTTTTTCCTGTTTCTCTGCTGATGTCTCTCCGAGTTGTTCTAATGGCTTGTTTTGCTTTTTCCCAGTCTCCTTATTACTTGTAGTAACCATCTTGCAATCTTCCCATCTGACTTTCTTTGCTTCACCTCTCGGATTTTTCTCTGTGTAACTTGGAAAGCTATCAGTAGGTTTGGGAATCTTTTCAGATAAGTATTGGTGCACAAATTGTGAATCACACTTTTCACAACTCGTACCACTGACCAGCAAGTGCACTGGGTCGTCCAAGTAATACCTCACGTGAGTAAGGGTCGAATCCCACGGAGATTGTTGGTTTGAAGCAATCTATGGTTATCTTGTAAATCTTAGTCAGGAAGTCAATTATGTTTATCAGTTGAATTGCGAATAAACAAGAGAGCATGGATTAAAGGTTACTTGTTATGCAGTAATGGAGAATATGTTGGAGTTTTGGAGATGCTTTGTCTTCTGAATCTCTGCTTTTCTCTGTCTTCTTGTTCACGCACGCACGTCCTCCTATGGCAAGCTGTGTGTTGGGGCATCACCGTTGTCAATGGTTACATCCCCTCCTCTTGTGAAAATGGTCCAAATGCTCTGTCACAGCACGGCTAATCATCTGAGGTTCCCGATTATGCTGGAATAGGATTCACCCTCCTTTTGCGTCTGTCACTACGCCCAGCACTCGCGAGTTTGAAGCTCGTCACAGTCATTCAATCCCTGAATCCTACTCGGAATACCACAGACAAGGTTTAGACTTTTCGGATTCTCATGAATGCCGCCATCAATCTAGCTTATACTACGGAGATTCCGATTAAGGAATCTAAGAGATATTCATTCAATCTGATGTAGAACGGAGGTGGTTGTCAGGCACGCGTTCGTGGGGGAATGATGATGATTGTCACGTTCATCACATTCATGTTGAAGTGCGAATGAATATCTTAGATAGGAACACGCATGTTTGAATAGAAAACAGGAATACTTGCATTAATTCATCGAGACACAGCAGAGCTCCTCACCCCCAACAATGGAGTTTAGAGACTCATGCCGTCAAAGAATACAAAGTTTAGATCTAAAAATGTCATGAGGTACAAAATAAGTCTCTAAAAGTTGTTTAAATAATAAACTAGTAGCCTAGGTTTACAAAAAGTGAGTAGACTATGATAGATGGTGCAGAGATCCACTTCTGGGCCCACTTGGTGTGTGCTGGGGCTAAGACTTAAGCAATTCACGTGCATAAGGCCATTTTGGGCGTTCAACACCCGGTTTGAATCCATTTCTGGCGTTGAACTCCAACTTTCAATCTTTTTCTGGCGCTGGACGCCAGAATTGGGCAGAGAACTGGCGTTGAACGCCAGTTTACATCGTCTATTATTGAGCAAAGTATGGACTATTATATATTACTGGAAAGCCCTGGATGTCTACTTTCCAACGCAATTGGAAGCGCGCCATTTCGAGTTCTGTAGCTCCAGAAAATCCACTTTGAGTGCAGGGAGGTCAGAATCCAACAGCATCAGCAGTCCTTTTTCAGCCTAAATAAGATTTTTGCTCAGCTCCCTCAATTTCAGCCAGAAATATACTTGAAATTACAGAAAAACACACAACTCATAGTAAAGTCCAGAAATATGAATTTTTCCTAAAAACTAATGGAAATAAACTAAAAACTAACTAAAACATACTAAAAACTATATGAAATTAACCCCAAAAAGCGTATAAAATATCCGCTCATCATAACACCAAACATAAACTGTTGCTTGTCCTCAAGCAACTAGACAAATAAAATAGAAGACTAATAAGTTGAGAAGAAATAATATCTCAGAGTTTTTGAGTGAAGCTCAGATTCTAATTAGATGAGCGGGACTAGTAGCTTTTTGCTTTTAAACAGTTTTGGCATCTCACTTTATCCATTGAAGCTCAGAGTGATTGGCATCTATAGGAACTTAGAATTTAGATAGTGTTATTGATTCTCCTATTTTAGTGTGATGATTCTTGAACACAGCTATTTTATGAGTCTTGGCCGTGGCCCTAAGTACTTTGTTTTCCAGTATTACCACCGGATACATAAATGCCACAGACACATAATTGGGTGAACCTTTTCAGATTTTGGCTCAGCTTTGCTAAAGCCCCCAATTAGAGGTGTCCAGGGTTCTTAAGCACACTCTTCTTTTTGCTTTGGACCTTGACTTTAACCACTCAGTCTCAAGTTCTCACTTGACACCTGCACGCCACAAGCACATGGTTAGGGACAGCTTGGTTTAGCCGCTTAGACCAGGATTTTATTCCTTTAGGCCCTCCTATCCACTGATGCTCAAAGCCTTGGGATCATTTTTATTTGCCCTTGCCTTTTGGTTTTAAGGGTTATTGGCTTTTTGCTCTTGCCTCTTGGTTTTAAGAGCTTTTGGCTTTTTCTGCTTGCTTTTTCTTTTTCTTTCTAAATTTTTTTCGCCTATTTTATTATATATATATATATATATATATTTTTCTGCAAGCTTTGTTCTTTGCTGCTTTTTCTTGCTTCAAGAATCATTTTTATGATTTTTCAGATTATCAATAACATGTCTCATGTTCATCATTCTTTCAAGAGCCAACATATTTAACAGTCTTAAACAACAAATTCAAAAGACATATGCACTGTTCAAGCATTCATTCAGAAGACAGAAAGCATTGCCACCACATGTTACTAATTAGAATTTTTTTTCTTATTAAAAACTCGAAATTTTATTGCCTTTTATTCAAAAGATCTACTATTTTATTCATGTTTGCTGATGATGAGAAAAATAGACTATAACTTAATTGGGGATAAAATCAAAATAGACACTAATTACTACTAATGATCATGTAATGAAGACACAAACATAGATAAGCACTTAACATAGAGAAAACGAAAAACAGAGCAAGTAAGAACAAGGAACGAGTCCACCTTAGTGATGATGGCATTTCCTTCTTGAGGAACCAATGATGTTCTTGAGCTCTTTTATGTCTCGTCCTTGCCTTTGTGGCTTGATTCCTAGTGATTTTTGGTATTTCTATCCTCAGTTGCTTCCAATAATTATGTGGAGGGAAGTGCATCCCCTGAGGTATCTCAGGGATCTCTTGATTTGCAGCCACATGTTCTACCTCTACCACTGAGCTATAGATCCTTCACATAATTGTTTTACCACACCAAACTTAGAATGTTGCTCGCCCTCGAGCAAAAGAAGAAGGAATAGATGAAGAAGAAGATGTGGAAAAAAAACTAGGATTATGAGGAGGGAAGGTGGGGATCCTGTGGGGTCCACAGATATTGAAATGATCCTGTGAGGTCCACAGATCTTGAGGTGTCAAGGCATTTACATCCCTGCACCAATTTAGGCATGCAAAATGCCCTTGCACACAACTTTGGGCGTTCAGCGCCAGGTTGGTGCCCATTTTGGGCGTTCAACGCCCATTTACTAGCCATTTCTGGCGTTGAACGCCAGAACCATGCTTGTTCTGGGCGTTCAGCGCCAGGATGTTGCCCATTTTGGGCGTTCAGCGCCAGAACCATGCTCTGTTCTGGAGTTGAACGCCAGACAGGTGCTTCCTCCAGGGTGTGATTTTTTTTCTGCTGTTTTTGATTCCGTTTTCAATTTTTAATATTTATTTTGTGACTCCACATGATCATGAACCTAATAAAACATGAAAAACCATGAAAATAGATAAAAATTGGGTTGCCTCCCAACAAGCGCTTCTTTAATGTTCTTAGCTGGACCTTGCTGAGCTTTTAATCTAGTTTCAACCTTGAGCATTCTTGCTCAACATTGCCTTCAAGATAGTGCTTGATTCTCTGTCCATTAACAATGAACTTCTTGTCAGAGTCAATATCTTGAAGCTCTACATAACTATATGGTGATACGCTTGTAATCATGTATGGTCCCCTTCACCGGGATTTCAATTTCCTGGGGAATAGCCTGAGTCTAGAGTTGAACAGCAGAACCTTCTGTCCTGGTTCAAAGATTCTAGATGACAGCTTTCTGTCATGCCACTTTTTTTATTTCTCTTTATAAAGCTTGGCATTTTCGAAAGCTGTGAATCTGAACTCCTCTAGCTCATTTAGCTGGAGCAATCTTTTTTCTCCTGCTAATTTGGCATCAAAGTTTAGGAATCTGGTTGCCCAGTAGGCCTTATATTCCAGTTCCACGGGCAGGTGACATGCCTTACCATACACCAGTTGGTATGGAGAGGTCCCTATAGGGGTCTTGAATGCTGTTCTGTAAGCCCACAGAGCATCATCCAAGCTCCGTGCCCAATCCTTTCTACGGGTATTTACTGTCTGTTCTAGGATTCTCTTTAATTCTCTGTTAGAGACTTCAGCTTGCCCATTAGTTTGTAGATGATATGGAGTAGCCACCTTGTGGCGAATCCCATACCGAACCATGGCAGAGTAAAGCTGTTTATTGCAGAAGTGGGTGCCCCCATCACTGATTAGCACTCTAGGGACACCGAACCTGCTAAAGATATGTTTCTGGAGGAACTTCAGCACCATTTTAGTATCATTGGTGGGTGTGGCAATGGCCTCAACCCATTTTGATACATAATCAACTGCCACCAGAATATAAGTATTTGAGTATGATGGTGGGAAAGGTCCCATGAAGTCAATTCCCCATACGTCAAACAACTCAATCTCCAAGATTCCTTGTTGAGGCATGGCGTAACCATGAGGCAGATTGCCAGCTCTTTGGCAACTGTCACAGTTACGTACAAACTCTCGGGAATCTTTATAGAGTGTGGGCCAATAGAAGCCACATTGGAGGACCTTGGTGGCTGTTCGCTCACCTCCAAAATGGCCTCCATATTGTGATCCATGGCAGTGCCATAGGATCCTCTGTGCTTCTTCTCTAGGCACACACCTACGGATTATTCCGTCTGCACATCTCTTAAAAAGATAGGGTTCATCCCACAAGTAGTACTTTGCATCAGTAATTAATTTCTTCTTTTGTATCCTGTTGTACTCCTTGGGTATGAACCTTGCAGCTTTATAGTTTGCAATATCGGCAAACCATGGTGTTTCCTGAATGGCAAATAAATGCTCATCCGGAAAAGTCTCAGAGATCTCAAGAGAGGAGAGGGGCGTCCCTTCTACTGGCTCTATCCGGGACAGATGATCAGCCACTTGGTTCTCTGTCCCTTTTCTGTCTCTTATTTCTATATCAAACTCTTGCAGAAGCAACACCCATCTGATGAGCCTGGGTTTTGAATCCTGCTTTGTGAGTAGATATTTAAGAGCAGCATGATCAGTATACACAATCACTTTTGATCCTACTAAGTATGATCTGAACTTATCAATGGCGTAAACCACTACAAGTAATTCTTTTTCTGTGGTTGTGTAATTTTTCTGAGCATCATTTAAAACGCGACTAGCATAATAAATGACGTGCAGAAGCTTATCATGCCTCTGTCCCAACACTGCACCAATGGCGTGATCACTGGCATCACACATTAGCTCAAATGGTAACGTCCAGTCTGGTGCAGAAATGACTGGTGCTGTGACCAGCTTAGCTTTCAGCGTTTCAAACGCCTGTAGGCACTCTATGTCAAACACAAATGCGTGTCAGCAGCTAGCAGATTGCTCAGAGGTTTTGCAATTTTTGAAAAATTCTTTATAAACCTCCTATAGAATCCTGCATGCCCCAGAAAGCTTCTGATTGCCTTAACATTGGCAGGTGGTGGTAATTTTTCAATTACCTCTATTTTTGCTTGATCTACCTCTATTCTCTTGTTTGAGATTTTATGCCCAAGGACAATCCCCTCAGTCACCCTGAAGTGACATTTTTCCCAGTTTAAAACTAGGTTGGTCTCTTGGCATCTTTTCAGAACAAGTTTCAGGTGATCAAGACAGGAGCTGAATGAGTCTCCATATACTGAGAAGTCATCCATGAAGACTTCCAGAAATTTTTCCACCATATCAGAGAAAATAGAGAGCATGCATCTCTGGAAGGTTGCAGGCGCATTACATAGCCCAAATGGCATCCTTCTATAAGCAAACACTCCAGATGGACATGTGAATGCTGTTTTCTCTTGATCCTGGGGATCTACTGCAATCTGGTTATAGCCTGAGTAGCCATCCAAAAAATAGTAATAATCATGACCTGCTAGTCTTTCTAGCATTTGGTCTATGAATGGTAAAGGAAAATGATCCTTTCTGGTGGCTGTATTGAGCCTTCTGTAGTTAATACACATGCGCCACCCTGTAACTGTTCTTGTAGGAACCAGTTCATTTTTTTCATTATGAATCACTGTCATGCCTCCCTTTTTTGGGACGACTTGAACAAGGCTCACCCAGGGACTATCAGAAATAGGATAAATGATCCCAGCCTCTAGTAATTTGGTGACCTCTTTCTGCACCACTTCTTTCATGGCTGGATTTAGCCGCCTCTGTGGTTGAACCACTGGTTTGGCATTATCCTCCAATAAGATTTTGTGCATGCATCTAGCTGGGCTTATGCCCTTAAGGTCACCTATGGACCACCCAAGAGCTGTCTTGTGTGTCCTTAGCACTTGAATAAGTGCTTCCTCTTCCTGTGAATTTAAGGCAGAGCTTATGATCACTGGAAAAGTGTCACCTTCTCCCAGAAATGCATATTTCAAGGATGGTAGTAATGGCTTGAGCTCGGGTTTAGGAGGTTTTTCTTCTTCCAGAAGAATTTTCAGAGGCTCTTTCATGTCCTCTGAATCCTCTAAATCAGGCTGAACATCTTTAAAGATGTTTTCCAACTCTGATTCTAGACTCTCAGCCATGTTGATCTCTTCTACCAAAGAGTCAATAAGATCAACTTTCATGCAGTCTTTTGATGTGTCAGGATGCTGCATGGCTTTGACAGCGTTCAACTTAAACTCATCATTATTGACTCTCAGGGTTATTTCTCCCTGTTGGACGTCAATGAGGGATCGTCCAGTTGCTAGGAAAGGTCTTCCTAGAATGAGAGTAGCACTCTTGTGCTCCTCCATTTTCAGCACAACAAAGTCAGTGGGAAAGGCGAATGGCCCAACTCTGACAATCATGTCTTCAATCACGCCTGATGGGTATTTAGTGGAACCATCAGCAAGTTGGAGACATATCCGGGTTGGTTTAACTTCTTCAGTTAAGCCAAGCTTTCTGATACTGGATGCAGGTATTAGGTTGATGCTTGCCCCAAGATCGCATAAGGCTGTCTTGGTGCATTGACCTTCTAATATGCATGGTATCAGAAAACTCCCAGGGTCTTTGAGCTTCTCAGGAAAGCTTTTCAGAATGACTGCACTGCATTCTTCAGTGAGGAGAACTCTTTCTGTTTCTCTCCAATCCTTTTTATGACTCAAGATCTCTTTCATGAACTTGGCATAAAAAGGTATTTGCTCAAGTGCTTCTGCAAATGGAATCTTTATTTCAAGAGTCTTGAGGTAATCTGCGAAGCGAGCAAATTGCTTATCATGCTCCTCTTTCCGGAGTTTTTGAGGATAAGGTATCTTGGCTTTATATTCTTCAACCTTAGTTGCTGTAGGGTTATTGCCTACAGAAGTGGTTGAAGAAGCCTTTTTAGAGGGGTTGTTATCAGCATTTGTGTGTGTCTGATCCCTCACTGGCAATTGAGTGCCAGAGTTAGAAACTGGAGTGACGTTAGATGCCAACTACTTGTCTGTTCCTAGCGTCTGAACGCCAGAAATATGCCCATTTTGGGCATTCAGCGCCAGATCTTGCCCATTTTGGGCGTTCAACGCCAGATCTTTGCCCATTTCTGGCGTTCAACGCCAGTCCTGCCTTGTTTCTGGCATTGAACGCCAGTCCTGAGCATGGTCTGGGCGTTCAGCGCCAGCCTTCCACCAAATTTCTGGCGTTTTAGTTCCAGAGTTACTTTTCCCTGGGCTCTTACTGTCCTCAGGTGAATTTTGGGTGATTTGCTCATTTCTTAGCTTTTTGCTGCCTTGCGGTGGGGTATTTAATGTTTTCCCACTTCTTAATTGAACTGCTTGGCATTCTTCTGTTATTTGCCTTGATAGCTGCTGCTTTGTTTGCTTCAATTGTTCTTCCATATTTATATTAGCCATCCTTGTCTCTTGTAGTTTATCCTTGAATTCAGCTAACTGCTTTGTTAAAAAATCCAATTGCTGATTGAATTCAGCAGCTTGCTCTACAGGACTGAGTTCAGCAGTTACTGTTTTAGCCTCTTCTTTCATGGAAGGGTCACTGCTTAAGTACAGATGTTGATTTCTAGCAACTGTATCAATGAGCTCTTGAGCTTCTTCAACTGTCTTTCTTATGTGGATAGATCCACCAGCTGAGCAATCTAAAGAGATCTGAGCTCCTTCTGTAAGCCCATAATAGACGTAGCATCTCTCTGAAAACATTTCTGAGGGACATTTTCGTAGCATCTCTCTGTATCTCTCCCAGGCATCATAAAGAGATTCATTATCTCCTTGTTTAAAGCCTTGGATGTCCAACCTTAGCTGTGTCATCCGTTTTGGGGGAAAGTATTGATTCAGGAATTTTTCTGTCAGCTGTTTCCATGTCTTTATGCTGGCCTTAGGTTGGTTATTTAACCACCTCTTAGCTTGATCTTTCACAGCAAATGGAAACAGTAATAGTCTGTAGACATCCTGATCTATTTCCTTATCATGTACTGTGTCAGCAATTTGTAAAAACTGTGCCAGAAACTCTGTAGGTTCTTCCTGTGGAAGACCGGAATACTGGCAATTTTGCTGCACCATGATAATGAGCTGAGGATTCAACTCAAAGCTACTGACTCCAATGGAGGGTATGCAGATACTACTCCCATATGAAGCAGTAGAGGGGTTAGCATATGACCCCAGAGTCCTCCTGGACTGTTCATTTCCACTTAGATCCATGATGGAGAAAGGGAGATGATGTAAAAATTATTTTTATTTATTTATTTATTTATTTATTTCGAAAATAAAATAAATTAAAATAAAATAAATAAAAATAGGTGAAGATTTTTGAAAAAAAATGAGGAGAGAGAAAGTGGTAAGGAAGTTTTGAAAAAGATATGATTTGGAAAAGATTTTAAATTTAATTTTTTTTTTAAAAAATCTGAATTTTTTTTTTAAAATAATTTTCGAAAATTTGTTTTAAAATTAGAGAGAAAAGATATTTTTGAATTTAGTGAGGAAAAAGAAAAACAATAAAATAGCACAAGACTTAAAATTTTTAGATCTAATGCTCCTTGTTTTCGAAAATTTTGGAGGGAAAACACCAAGGAACACCAAACTTAAAAATTTTAAGATCAAGACACAAGAAAAACTCAAGAACACTTTGAAGACTCACAAGAACACAAGAACATGAAGAAAGAACACCAAACTTAAAATTTTTAGAAAACCAAACCAAAATTTTCGAAAACCAAAGGGAAATCAACAAGAAAACACCAAACTTAAAGTTTGGCACAAAATTTAATAGAGAAATTATTATTTATGAAAAAGAAGATTTTGAAAAGAATATAAAAGATTCTAACCCAATTACCAAGAACACAGACTAACGCTCTAGCCAAATGAGTTATGAATGTAACACTTGTTTTGAAGAAGTATTTTAAATTTTTTTTTTTGAAAACTAATGTTTTGAAAAGGCACAGGAAAACAAGAAGAATCACAAAACAAGAAAGACCAGAGATCAAACAAGAAAAGTCAATAAATAAAAAAATATAATTTTCGAAAATTTTTTTTTTGAAAACATAAAATAAGGATGCTAAAATTTTAACCAAAAACAATAATAAGAGACTCTAAACCAAAAAGAAAAATTTTTCCTAATCTAAGCAACAAAATAACCGTCAGTTGTTCAAACACGAACAATTCCCGACAACGGCGCCAAAAACTTGGTGCACAAATTGTGAATCACACTTTTCACAACTCGTACCACTGACCAGCAAGTGCACTGGGTCGTCCAAGTAATACCTCACGTGAGTAAGGGTCGAATCCCACGGAGATTGTTGGTTTGAAGCAATCTATGGTTATCTTGTAAATCTTAGTCAGGAAGTCAATTATGTTTATCAGTTGAATTGCGAATAAACAAGAGAGCATGGATTAAAGGTTACTTGTTATGCAGTAATGGAGAATATGTTGGAGTTTTGGAGATGCTTTGTCTTCTGAATCTCTGCTTTCCTCTGTCTTCTTGTTCACGCACGCATGTCCTCCTATGGCAAGCTGTGTGTTGGGGCATCACCGTTGTCAATGGTTACATCCCCTCCTCTTGTGAAAATGGTCCAAATGCTCTGTCACAGCACGGCTAATCATCTGAGGTTCCCGATCATGCTGGAATAGGATTCACCCTCCTTTTGCGTCTGTCACTACGCCCAGCACTCGCGAGTTTGAAGCTCGTCACAGTCATTCAATCCTTGAATCCTACTCGGAATACCACAGACAAGGTTTAGACTTTCCGGATTCTCATGAATGCTGCCATCAATCTAGCTTATACCACGGAGATTCTGATTAAGGAATCTAAGAGATATTCATTCAATCTGATGTAGAACGGAGGTGGTTGTCAGGAACGCATTCGTGGGGGAATGATGATGATTGTCACGTTCATCACATTCATGTTGAAGTGCGAATGAATATCTTAGATAGGAACACACATTTTTGAATAGAAAACAGGAATACTTGCATTAATTCATCGAGACACAGCAGAGCTCCTCACCCCCAACAATGGAGTTTAGAGACTCATGCCATCAAAGAATACAAAGTTTAGATCTAAAAATGTCATGAGGTACAAAATAAGTCTCTAAAAGTTGTTTAAATACTAAACTAGTAGCCTAGGTTTACAAAAAATGAGTAGACTATGATAGATGGTGCAGAGATCCACTTCTGGGGCCCACTTGGTGTGTGCTGGGCTGAGACTTAAGCAATTCACGTGCATAAGGCCATTTTGGGCGTTCAACGCCAGGTTTGAATCCATTTCTGGCGTTGAACTCCAACTTTCAATCCTTTTCTGGCGCTGGACGCCAGAATTGGGCAGAGAACTGGCGTTGAATGCCAGTTTACGTCCTTTATTCTTGAGCAAAGTATGGACTATTATATATTGCTGGAAAGCCCTGGATGTCTACTTTCCAACTCAATTGAAAGCGCGCCATTTTGAGTTCTGTAGCTCCAGAAAATCCACTTTGAGTGCAGGGAGGTCAGAATCCAACAGCATCAGCAGTCCTTTTTCAGCCTAAATAAGATTTTTGCTCAGCTCCCTCAATTTCAGCCAGAAATATACCTGAAATTACAGAAAAACACACAACTCATAGTAAAGTCCAGAAATATGAATTTTTCCTAAAAACTAATGGAAATAAACTAAAAACTAACTAAAACATACTAAAAACTATATGAAATTAACCCCAAAAAGCGTATAAAATATCCGCTCATCAAGTATCCCACTTGAAATTCCAGCCTCTTGATGGTGTCTCCCTGGTTCTTAATGCTAGCTCGCACCTCCTCTTTGAATACCTTATTATCTTGAATCTCTTTGCATATGCCCTCAAGCATAGTCTCAATTTTGGAGAGTCTATCTTCAGATGAGGGTGAGTTGAGAGTGGAGGGGTGAGTTTGGTTATTCTGGTTTTGGTATGGATGTGGAGAGGTGTTGTTAGGGTGGTGTTGATATGATCTTTGTGTGGAATATTGGTGAGCTGCATGGTTGTTGAGGTTGTGACGTCTCTGATCTTGGTTTTGATCTTGTTGATTTTTCCACCCAAAGTTTGGGTGATTCCACCATCCAGGGTTGTAGGTTTTGGAGTATGGATCATGGGTTTGCCTGGGTGAGTTTCCAATGTAATTGGCTTGTTCTTGCTCCTCCTCTGGCTCAGCATTCACTCCCTCTTGGGTTGCTGATGAGGTGGTGATTGCTGCCACTTGGTTCCTCTCCATCTTCTTGGTGAGGTCAGCTAGCTGCTTGGTAATAAGCTTATTTTGGGCCAGTAGTGCATCCACATTATTCAGCTCCATCACTCCTCTAGTGTTGCCTCTTTTAGAAGCATAGAAGTAGTCATTCTCAGCTACAGTTTCAATGACATCTATGGCTTCTTCAATGGTCTTCTTCTTGTTCAGAGATCCCCCGGATGAATGGTCTACTGCCTTCTTTGATTCATAAGAAAGGCCTTCATAGAAAATATGTAACTGCACCCATTCATTGAACATATCTGGTGGACACCTTCTTGTCAGGTCCTTAAACCTCTCCCATACTTCATATAGAGTCTCACCATCCTGCTGCCTGGATGTTTGCACCTCAGCTCTCAGCCTGTTAATCCATTGAGGAGGATAGAATCTTGCCAAGAATTTGTTTATCACATCTTCCCAGGTTGCTAAACTCTCCTTTGGGAAGGATTCCAGCCATTTAGATGCCTTGTCCTTGAGTGAGAAAGGGAACAAAAGTAGTCTATAGGTGTCAGGATGAACACCATTAGACTTTACAGTATCACATATCCTCAGGAAAGTGGTTAGATGTTGATTGGGGTCTTCTTGGACACTCCCTCCGAATGAACAGTTGTTCTGAACAAGGGTGATGAGCTGTGGCTTTAGTTCAAAGTTGTTGGCATGTATGGTTGGCCTTTGGATGCTACTCCCACAGTTTCCTAGGTTTGGGTTGATGTAAGAACCCAGAACTCTTCTCTCTTGCCCAGCATGATTTGCTAGACCCTCTCTGCCATGGTTGTGAGCCTATTCTTCATGATGGTTCTCCATGTTTTCATCCATGTCTAGTTCAAAATATTCTTCCTCTTCCTCAGCACCAACTACTCTCTTTCCTCTTGCTTCCCTCCTTAATCTAAGGAAGGTCCTCTCAGGTTCAGAATCAAATGAAGTTGAAGCCCCGCTTCTTCTCCCTGTCATACAACCAACAAGGCACAAGCAAGGAACTAGATGCAGAGACTATTCTTGTTAGAAATGCTGTTAGTGTGAGTGATGCAATATATCAAACAGTTAGTGGGTTAGTGGACTGAATCGTAAACAACTAAGAAAATAGGTAATGGGAAGGGAAGAAAATAACTGAACAGAAAGTAAATTACTCAAATGAACTTAAATCAAACAAAAGAAAAAAAAATGCTCAATCTAGTTATCCTCCAATTTAATCATTGTTGATACAAAATCAATCCCCGGCAACGGCGCCATAAACTTGATGCACACGAAAACTTGTCTCTCAATAATTTTCCTTCGGCAAGTGTACCGAATTGTCGTCAAGTAAAAACTCACAATAGAGTGAGGTCGAATCCCACAGGGATTGATTGGTCAAGCAACTTTAATTAGAGGAATGTTCTAGTTGAGCGAAGCAGAATTTGGTTTGAGTGTTGCAGGAAATTAAATGGCGAGAAAGTAAATAGCAGAAAATGTAAATGCCGAAAGTAAAGAGCTGAAAGTAAATGGCGGAAGGTAAATTGCAGAATTTAAATGGGAATGGGGAAGATGCTCATAAAAGTAAATTGCAGAAATTAAAGAGAATGGGTAAGATCAGAGATGGGGATTCATTGGGCTTAGGAGATGTTGCATTCTCCGGATCAAGTTCATTTTCATCTCTTCCTCAATCAATGCATTCATTGATCTCATTGACAATCTTAGGTGGTCGAATTCCAATTCCTTGGCAATTCAATCTCTCAAATCTTGATCAATAGCCAATTCATTGGTCAATTGCTCATGAGAAGAGATGAAGTATGGTCACTGATTATACCACATGCATTCCCAAATCAAGTGTTAGTACGATTATAGTCACCATATCCAACCAAACCCAATTTGGTCCAACATGAGAAAGCATTTCTAGCATGATCTCTTCATTCCTCTTCCAAGGTTCAGAAGAGATCTAAGTATGAATATCTTCTTTTCCAAGATAACTACCCAATTAGATGAAGATCGAAAGCTTTCTAGTAAAATTAAGAGAAAAGATAGAAGAAGAGTAATGAAAACTAGTATTGATCCATTAAATTACAACAGAGCTCCCTAACCCAATGAAAGGGGTTTAGTTGTTCATCGCTCTGGAAATAGAAAACAAAGATGGAGAATACATCATGAAAAATTAGAACTAAAAGTGCAGAGAAAGTAAATTATACAGAGAGTAGTTCCCAATTTCTAATCCCCCAAAAAGCTCTTTTTCTAATTCAAAACTACCCCTATATATACTACTCTTCTGATCTTCTAGTTGGTTCTTCAAGTCTTGGATATGGGCTTTTGGATCTTGAGTTTGAAGCAGTTATCTTCTGCAGTGGGCTTAGCTTTACTTGCAGAGAGAAAGTGTGAAGTAGGCATGGTGTTTAGCTCAGGACGTTAGTGGCGTTAACATTAAGTGAGAGTGTGGGTTCGAGAACGTTAGTGACAATCACCTTTTTCACTAACGTTCCTCACCCAAGGATGGTCCATGTTAACTTCAACGTTAGTGGCACTAACGTGACCACTAACATTGCCTCTTGGTCCTTCGCACACGTTAATGGGACTCACCTTTCCCAATAACGTTGAGAGTCTTCCCTTACCCCTACGTTAGAGTCCACGTTAACTAGGTTAACATGGCTCTTAACGTAAGCTTGCAAATCCTTCGAGAACGTTAGTGACACTTACCTTTGTCACTAACGTTCCAATGTGCCCCTACTTCCCACGTTAGAGTCCACGTTAACTAGGTTAACGTGGCTTCTAACGTAGCAATGATAGCCATTTCCAATGTTAGTGACAAAGGTGAGTGTCACTAACGTTGGCTCATCCTTCCCTTATCCACGTTAGCTTCCACGTTAACTAAGTTAACGTGGGAGTTAACGTTGCTCACATTGGCTCATTCCAACGTTAGTGACAAAGGTGAGTGTCGCTAACGTTGGCGATTCTTGCTCCCTCCACGTTAGCTTCCACGTTAACTAAGTTAACGTGGGAGTTAACGTGGCTCATTGTGGCTTAGCTCAACGTTAGTGACAAAGGTAAGTGTCACTAACGTTGGCTTCTCTTTTGCTTCTCAACGTTAGAGTCCACGTTAACTGAGTTAACGTGGCCAATTGTGAGCTTGGTCCAACGTTAGTGACAAAGGTAAGTGTCACTAACGTTGGCTTCATTTCTTTCTTTCACGTTAGAGTTCACGTTAACTTAGTTAACGTGACTCTTAACGTGGGCTATTATGGCTTCGAGGGCGTTATTGGCGATTACTTTTCTCATTAACTTTGCAAGTTAGCTCCCATTCCATATTAGAGGTCACGTTAGTTAGACTAACGTGGCTGCTAACGTGGTTCTTCCTTGCTTCCTTTGTCCTGAAATCAAGCAATAAAGTGCATCAAAGCTCTAGTCCCAGTCATGGGAAATGCATCATCCAATTTATCATTAAATTCATGCAAAATCCTCATGAAATCATGTAAAGTGCACAATGTATGCTTGAATCAAGATGTAAGTGAAATTCTACCCAAAACAATAAAGAAAAGGTCAGTGAAACCGGCCAAAATGCCCTGGCATCACAACACCAAACTTAAAGCTTGCTTGTCCCTAAGCAAGTACTGGAACAAGAGAATGATGAATGGAATGCCAAGGGAAATGAGTCATTATTATGGAAGTTATGTCCTTTGGTTTTATGGTGGTTTCATGCATAGCAACTTAGGTTCATTCCTTCACTGGCTTTCAGACCTTTATCATGTCCTAGAACACTCACTTGATTGCATCCCATGAGACTTTTATTCATTGATCCTTTTTGTTATTTCAGGGCTTGTTTGTGTTCTTAGACTAGGTGCTCTGTGAGGGGGCGACTCTTTAAGATAAGCTTTCAGCCAGCACTCTCGAACCAGTTGGTTCAAGGTGCTAGGTGTTGAGACACCCCTAAGGACTTACTCTCTCAAGTCTCTTTCCCCCATACATACACACCACAGGCACATGGTTTGTTTATTTTCTTTCTTGAGACCTTGGTGTCCAGCACCTCTTTGGGTTACTAAATGTTCTGTAGCAAGGTTGCTCTTGATAGTGGATTTTCAGTTGATAATCCCGGGTTAGTTAACCCAAGTTACCAAGTGATGAAGCACTCCTATGAACTTATTCATCCAAGCAGATCCTTGGTACAGGAGCACCACAGACACATCTCTCAAGTTTCAAACCCTTGGTACCTAGCCTTATTCTTTATTAACTTTTCTTTCTTTTTAAACTCTTATTGTTCTTTTCCCCTTTTCTTATTAGGATCTTGTTATTTAGCTAGTCTCATGGGGTGTGTCTCAAGCATATGATTCAGGACAAATAGTTGTCTTCCCACCTTGTTGGTGAACCAACTTAGCTAACTTATGACCACATCACAAACTAAGGAATTTACTCCACAATATGAACTCCACTCTGGTCTTTGATAACACACATTCTCTTTTTATTTGATTAGAAAGGACAAGCATACAAGTAAGCAAAGTAAGGATGCAGTGACATCTAGACAACACATATATGACCTAAGCAGTGAAAAACTTAAAGACAGAATTGAAAATTTCTAACTACCATGGAAGCATGTTCTATTTCATACATGATCTTCCTTATTTAAAGTATTAAAATAGATGGAACAAGGAGGGAACTCCACCACCTTTTACTCATGGGATTGCCCATGCTTTTTCTCTTGCTTGTCCTCTTTGTGTCTACTTGTGCTTCCTTGCATCCGTGCTAGTCTGGCTTTTTTCCAGTCTTCAAGTGCCTTCTTTACTGATTCGTGACTCTTCTCCACCCTTACTCTTTCTTCTCGTGCTAACTCATACTTCACTTCATCATATTTTGTGATTCCCGGATGTACATTAGGTAGCTGTCCAACTAAGTATCCAAGCCTTGCTAGCATGTTTACATGATTTCCACTTTCACTCATGTAAACCCCTTCAGAGAATGCCCTGTGCTCGTCAAAGAGTTCTGCTTGTTCTATTTGTTTTCGATCCATCTCATGTATGTGTGCACCTTGATGTGCTTGGATGTTGACTAGCTTCTGGAGAGATTCTTGTTGTTCAATTTGCCTTTGTTCTATCCTGTGGAAAGATTCACCCCATTATTTTTCTTGTTCCAATTGCCGCTCCATCCTTTGCTTCTCCCACTCCCCTTGTTGATTCGTCCATCTAGCAAATGATTCTTCTTGGCGGTTCATCATTTGTAGCTGGAGCTCCTTCTGTGCCTCTTGGTTTGCCCAATATTGCCTAGATAAGCCATCAATGGCCTCTTGTAATTGGTGCATGTTCAAGGTGGTTGGGGCTTGCTCTTCTAGGTCTTGTCCTTCTACTACTTGATTGACTGGTCTCTTTCTTGGCTTTCGTTGAGGTAAGGGGGATGCAACAGCATTCATCCTTCGGACTGTAATAGGAATGCCCTCTTTGATCCGCTCGGGGTCTTCATCTTCAAACACCACCCCAGCCTTGTCACAGAGTCTGAATATAGTGCTGGGGTAGCCTAACTTTCCTCTAGAATCGCTATTCTCGGCCCTCTTCCTAATGCCTTGGGCTATGAGTTCATGAACTTTGATCTCTCCTCCTTTGAGTATACAGTGTACCATTGTGGCTCTTTTGAGATTCACCTCTGAGTTATTCCCTGCGGGGAGGATGGATCTCCTTACAATTTCAAACCACCCCTTTGCTTCAGGAGTGAGGTCCCCTCTCTTAATGAACTTGGGTTTCCGTTTGGAATCTCGCACCCAATCAGCACCTGGTACACATATAGCTTGCACAATCTGATCATAATTGGGGTTGTTATCAACTCTTGAATGATAGCTCTCCTCCTTAAATGGTATAGACCGCAACTTTAATGCTCTCATGACACTCATGGGACTGAAATCCACGGTCTTTCCTCTTACGAAACTTGTATAAGACTCATCTGCCTTATCATACCGAACAGCATTTGCATAAAATTCTCTTACAAGATTTGCGTTTACTCTAGTGACCGGATCAGTGAGGAGCTCCCATCTTCTCTTTTCCACCTTCTTTGTGATTTCAGGACACTCAGTCTTTCTGACTTGAAAGCCCAGCTCGTAGACGATCTCCTTATCAACCATCCATCAGTACTGTAATGCATGATAATAAGTTCTGAACTTCTTTTCATCAAAAGGACGTTGCTCCATAGGCTCCTTTCCCTTTCTTCTTTTAGAGCTTGATGATGCCATGAGTGACTTTTGAAAAGAAAGGGTGTGGAGAATGGGCTTCGGTTGATTAGGATTTGGCGCAATGAAGGGAGTTAGTGAGAGTGTTTGTAATGGGGTAGGGAGTGCTTGGTTCCGAAAAGGAAGGGTGTGAAGAGTGGGAGTGAAATGTGAAGGTGGGGTACGAAATAAGGGTTACTTATATAGAAAGGTGGTGAGTGAATGGAAGGTGTGGATTGATGGAGTTGTTGTGTGATGGACGGATGGGGTTTATCAATGGAAGAGGACAAGGATCATCAACTTTATGAAGAGGATTGGTTCGGTCTCCAAGAATATCCCCCTTCCAATGTTGCATGGCCACATTTTCCAATGTATGCCCTTTGAAGACAAGTGTGTATTCTCCCTTCATGAAGTGGCCGAATCTTCCTTTCAATTCTTCATCAATAATCCTACAAAACAAAAGAAAAAGTGGTTAAAAATTAATCTTGTAGAAAGTGGCGGCAAAATTAAAATGCTTACTACTTTTTTTTTATAGTTTTTGTTTTATCTAACTAAGTACCGTTCATTAGTGCAAACCAACTGACTAACTCAACATCCATGTGTGCAACATTTGCAACACCAAACTTAGTTTGGTGCCGTGTGATGTAAAAGAAATGTTCAAGGCCTCTAAGAGTGACATGATACGGGTTACATTGATGTTCTCTTAGTGTGCCTTGAACACCAAACTTGTTCTTCACTATATGTTGCACACAATGACTCATGCAAATGCATATCAAGTTGATTTGAAATTCATGAACCTTGCATTATTAACTAATCTAAAAGCATATAAAACATGGGTTGCCTCCCATGAAGCGCTTCTTTAGCGTCACTAGCTTGACGTTTTGCCTTTATCAGGGTGGTTGGTAATGCTTCAGATCTTCCCCTCTTGCAGTAGACCTATATCCATTGGCTTCATCAAGGATCTCCACATGTTCTAAGGAAAGAACTCTGTTAATGGTGAAGACCTTAGGTAACTGAGATGGGATAGTGGGGAGATGAGGTGGAATATCTGAGAAGTAGGCTGAGATCACTTTATCCCCCGGAGAAAAGTCCTCTGTAGGGATCTTCTTGTTCCTCCACCTCCTTGGTGCCTTCTTCTTTGTCCCTTTTGATGTTTCCTTGCTCTTTGTGACCTCCTCTTCTAAGGAAATTTTGTTGCTGGTCTCATATGACTCTGGTGGTTTAGGTTCCTCCTTATTTTACTTGAGCTATGGCAGCTGCTGAGTTCCTTGTTCATCAACTAAGGGGTTTCCCAGAGGTGTTGTTTGTGCTTCAGTGCTTGCTTCTTCCCTCGGTATCTCATTATGATCTTTGCTTGGTTCTTTGTTCTCTTGATCTGTTTCTTGTGAGAGTTTGAAGACATTGAAGCTGAGCTGTTCATCATGGATCCTCAAAATTAGCTCTCCTCGCTCCACATCTATGAGTGCTCTGGCTGTAGCTAGGAATGGTCTTCCCAATATGATTGGGTGAGTGTGACTCTCTTCCATGTCCAATATGACAAAGTCTGTGGGAAGGAAATATTTCCCAACCTTTATTAAAACGTTTTCCACCACTCCTATTGCTTGTTTTTGAGTTTTGTCAGCCAGCCTGATGACTACATCTGTGGGCATTATCTCATTGATCTGTAGCCTCTTCATAAGGGATAAAGGCATTAAGTTGATGCTTGCTCCCAAATCGCAGAGTACTCTATCAAACCGTGTTTCTCCTATTGCACAGGGAATGTGAAAACTCCATGGGTCCTTCCTTTTTATAGGCAACTCTGGTTGAATGAGAGCACTGCATTCCTTATTCATCACTATTGTTTGTCCTCCCTTGAGTGAGCTTTTCTTGGTCAGCAGCTCCTTCATATACTTGATGTATGAGGGCATTTGTTGGAGGGCCTTGATGAATGGTATGTTTACATGGAGGGATGCAAACAGGTCAAGAAACCTTGAGTATATTCTCTTCTCTATAGCACCATTGAGTAGTTGGGGAAAAGGTGCATAGAGTTTCAGCAGCTCCTTCTGTGTCAGCTCCTTTTGTAAAGTTTTGGGTTCTTGGCGATCTTTTTCCTGTTTCTCTGCTGATGTCTCTCCGAGTTGTTCTAATGGCTTGTTTTGCTTTTTCTCAGTCTCCTTATTACTTGCAGTAACCATCTTGCAATCTTCCCATCTGACTTTCTTTGCTTCACCTCTCGGATTTTTCTCTGTGTCACTTGGAAAGCTATCAGTAGGTTTGGAAATCTTTTCAGATAAGTATCCCACTTGAAATTCCAGCCTCTTGATGGTGTCTCCCTGGTTCTTAATGCTAGCTCGCACCTCCTCTTTGAATACCTTATTATCTTGAATCTCTTTGCATATGCCCTCAAGCATAGTCTCAATTTTGGAGAGTCTATCTTCAGATGAGGGTGAGTTGAGAGTGGAGGGGTGAGTTTGGTTATTCTGGTTTTGGTAAGGATGTGGAGAGGTGTTGTTAGGGTGGTGTTCATATGATCTTTGTGTGGAATATTGGTGAGCTGCATGGTTGTTGAGGTTGTGACGTCTCTGATCTTGGTTTTGATCTTGTTGATTTCCCCACCCAAAGTTTGGGTGATTCCTCCATCCAGGGTTGTAGGTTTTGGAGTATGGATCATGGGTTTACCTGGGTGAGTTTCCAATGTAATTGGCTTGTTCTTGCTCCTCCTCTGCCTCAGCATTCACTCCCTCTTGGGTTGCTGATGAGGTGGTGATTGCTGCCACTTGGTTCCTCTCCATCTTCTTGGTGAGGTCAGCTAGCTGCTTGGTAATAAGCTTATTTTGGGCCAGTAGTGCATCCACATTGTTCAGCTCCATCACTCCTCTAGTGTTGCCTCTTTTAGAAGCATAGAAGTAGTCATTCTCAGCTACAGTTTCAATGACATCTATGGCTTCTTCAATGGTCTTCTTCTTGTTCAGAGATCCCCCGAATGAATGGTCTACTGCCTTCTTTGATTCATAAGAAAGGCCTTCATAGAAAATATGTAACTGCACCCATTCATTGAACATATCTGGTGGACACCTTCTTGTCAGGTCCTTAAACCTCTCCCATGCTTCATATAGAGTCTCACCATCCTGCTGCCTGAATGTTTGCACCTCAGCTCTCAGCCTGTTAATCCATTGAGGAGGATAGAATCTTGCCAAGAATTTGTTTATCACATCTTCCCAGGTTGCTAAACTCTCCTTTGGGAAGGATTCCAGCCATTTAGATGCCTTGTCCTTGAGTGAGAAAGGGAACAGAAGTAGTCTATAGGTGTCAGGATGAACACCATTAGACTTTACAGTATCACATATCCTCAGGAAAGTGGTTAGATGTTGATTGGGGTCTTCTTGGACACTTCCTCCGAATGAACAGTTGTTCTGAACAAGGGTGATGAGCTGTGGCTTTAGTTCAAAGTTGTTGGCATGTATGGTTGGCCTTTGGATGCTACTCCCACAGTTTCCTAGGTTTGGGTTGATGTAAGAACCCAGAACTCTTCTCTCTTACCCAGCATGATTTGCTAGACCCTCTCTGCCATGGTTGTGAGCCTATTCTTCATGATGGTTCTCCATGTTTTCATCCATGTCTGATTCAAAATATTCTTCCTCTTCCTCAGCACCAACTACTCTCTTTCCTCTTGCTTCCCTCCTTAATCTAAGGAAGGTCCTCTCAGGTTCAGAATCAAATGAAGTTGAAGCCCCGCTTCTTCTCCCTGTCATACAACCAACAAGGCACAAGCAAGGAACTAGATGCAGAGACTATTCTTGTTAGAAATGCTGTTAGTGTGAGTGATGCAATATATCAAACAGTTAGTGGGTTAGTGGACTGAATCGTAAACAACTAAGAAAATAGGTAGTGGAAAGGGAAGAAAATAACTGAACAGAAAGTAAATTACTCAAATGAACTTAAATCAAACAAAAGAAAAAAAGTGCTCAATCTAGTTATCCTCCAATTTAATCATTGTTGATACAAAATCAATCCCCGGCAACGGCGCCATAAACTTGATGCACACGGAAACTTGTCTCTCAACAATTTTCCTTCGGCAAGTGTACTGAATTGTCGTCAAGTAAAAACTCACAATAGAGTGAGGTCGAATCCCACAGGGATTGATTGGTCAAGCAACTTTAATTAGAGGAATGTTCTAGTTGAGCGAAGCAGAATTTGGTTTGAGTGTTGCAGGAAATTAAATGGCGAGAAAGTAAATAGCAGAAAATGTAAATGCCGAAAGTAAAGAGCTGAAAGTAAATGGCGGAAGGTAAATTGCAGAATTTAAATGGGAATGGGGAAGATGCTCATAAAAGTAAATTGCAGAAATTAAAGAGAATGGGTAAGATCAGAGATGGGGATTCATTGGGCTTAGGAGATGTTGCATTCTCCGGATCAAGTTCATTTTCATCTCTTCCTCAATCAATGCATTCATTGATCTCATTGGCAATCTTAAGTGATCGAATTCTAATTCCTTGGCAATTCAATCTCTCAAATCTTGATCAATAGCCAATTCATTGGTCAATTGCTCATGAGAAGAGATGAAGTATGGTCACTGATTATACCACATGCATTCCCAAATCAAGTGTTAGTAGGATTATAGTCACCATATCCAACCAAACCCAATTTGGTCCAACATGAGAAAGCATTTCTAGCATGATCTCTTCATTCCTCTTCCAAGGTTCAGAAGAGATCCAAGTATGAATAGCTTCTTTTCCAAGATAACTACCCAATTGGATGAAGATCGAAAGCTTTCTAGTAAAATTAAGAGAAAAGATAGAAGAAGAGTAATGAAAACTAGTATTGATCCATCAAATTACAACAGAGCTTCCTAACCCAATGAAAGGCGTTTAGTTGTTCATAGCTTTGGAAATAGAAAACAAAGATGGAGAATACATCATGAAAAATTAGAACTAGAAGTACAGAGAAAGTAAATTATATAGAGAGTAGTTCCCAATTTCCAATCCCCCAAAAAGCTCTTTTTCTAATTGAGAACTACCCCTATATATACTACTCTTCTAATCTTCTAGTTGGTTCTTCAAGTCTTTGATATGGGCCTTTGGATCTTGAGTTTGAAGCAGTTATCTTCTGCAGTGGGCTTAACTTTACTTGCAGAGAGAAAGTGTGAAGTAGGCAGGGTGTTTAGCTTAGGACGTTAGTGGCGTTAGCGTTAAGTAAGAGTGTGGGTTCGAGAACGTTAGTGACAATCACCTTTTTCACTAACGTTCCTCACCCAGGGATGGTCCATGTTAACTTCAACGTTAGTGGCACTAACGTGACCACTAACGTTGCCTCTTGGTCCTTTGCACACGTGGTGCACGAAATTGTGATCTCCAGGCTCGAACAAATCCTGGTAATGGCTCCAAAGCTTGATGCTCTGATCTTAATTTATAATTGTCACAACTTCGATACAACTAACCAGCAAGTGCACTGGGTCGTCCAAGTAATACCTTACGTGAGTAAGGGTCGAATCCCACGGAGATTGTTGGTATGAAGCAAGCTATGGTCACCTTGTAAATCTCAGTTAGGCAGATATAAAGTGATAATGGTGTTTTCGAATATTATATAATAAAATAGGGATAGAGATACTTATGTAATTCATTGGTAGGAATTTCAGATAAGCGAATGGAGATGCTTTTCGTTCCTCTGAATCTCTGCTTTCCTGCTATCTTCATCCAGTCAGTCTTACTCCTTTCCATGGCTGGCTTTATGCAAGGGCATCACCGTTGTCAGTGGCTACATCCCCTCCTCTCAGTGAATAATATGCTCACGCACCCTGTCACGGCACGGCTATTCATCTGTCGGTTCCCGATCATGCTGGAATAGGATTCACCCTCCTTTTGCGTCTGTCACTAACGCCCAGCACTCGCGAGTTTGAAGCTCGTCACAGTCATTCAATCATTGAATCCTACTCGGAATACCACAGACAAGGTTTAGACTTTCCGGATTCTCTTGAATGCCGCCATCATTCTAGCTTACGCCACGAAGATTCTGGTTAGGAAATCTAAGAGATACTCATTCTAGCTTATTTCATGTAGAACAGAAGTGTTTGTCAGGCACGCGTTCATAAGGGAGAAGGATGATGAGCGTCACACATAATCATCACCTTCATCACGTTCTTGGGTGCGAATGGATATCTTAGAAGCGAAATAAGAATAATTGAATAGAAAACAGTAGTACTTTGCATTAATCTTTGAGGAACAGCAGAGCTCCACACCTTAATCTATGGAGTGTAGAAACTCTACCGTTGAAAATACATAAGTGAAGGTCCAGGCATGGCCGAGATGGCCAGCCCCCTAAAACGTGATCAAAGGATCATAAGGTAATCCAAAGATGGTCTAAAAGACTAGTAAGAGGTCCTATTTATAATAAACTAGTCACTAGGGTTTACATGAGTAAGCAATTGATGCATAAATCCACTTCCGGGGCCCACTTGGTGTGTGTTTGGGCTGAGCTTAAGTGTAGTACGTGCAGAGGCCATTTGTGGAGTTGAACGCCAGTTTCTGTGCCAGTTTGGGCGTTCAACTCTGGTTTTGGATCCTTTTCTGGCGCTGGACGCCAGATTTGGGCAGAAGGCTGGCGTTGAACGCCAGTTTACGTCGTCAATTCTTGGCCAAAGTATGGACTATTATATATTTCTGGAAAGCCCTGGATGTCTACTTTCCAACGCAATTGGAAGCGCGCCATTTCGAGTTCTGTAGCTCCAGAAAATCCACTTTGAGTGCAGAGAGGTCAGAATCCAACAGCATCAGCAGTCCTTTTTCAACCTCTGAATCTGATTTCTGCTCAAGTCCCTCTATTTCAGCCAGAAAATACCTGAAATCACAGAAAAACACACAAACTCATAGTAAAGTCCAGAAATGTGAATTTAACATAAAAACTAATGAAAACATCCCTAAAAGTAACTAGATCCTACTAAAAACATACTAAAAACAATGTCAAAAAGCGTATAAATTATCCGCTCATCACAACACCAAACTTAAATTGTTGCTTGTCCCCAAGCAACTGAAAATCAAATAGGATAAAAAGAAGAGAATATACTATAAATTTCAAACTATCAATGAAACATAGCTCCAATCATATGAGCGGGACTTATAGCTTTTTGCCTCTTGAATAGTTTTGGCATCTCACTTTATCCATTGAGGTTCAGAATGATTGGCATCTATAGGAACTTCAGATTTCGAATAGTGTTATTGACTCTCCTAGTTCAGTATGATGATTCTTGAACACAGCTTCTTTATGAGTCTTGGCCGTGGCCCTAAGCATTTTGTTTTCCAGTATTACCACCGGATACATAAATGCCACAGACACATAATTGGGTGAACCCTTTCAGATTGTGACTCAGCTTTGCTAAAGTCCCCAATTAGAGGTGTCCAGGGTTCTTAAGCACACCCTTTTTTTTTGCTTTGGACCTTGACTTTAACCGCTCAGTCTCAAGTTTTCACTTGACACCTACACGCCACAAGCACATGGTTAGGGACAGCTTGGTTTAGCCGCTTAGACCAGGATTTTATTCCTTTAGGCCCTCCTATCCACTGATGCTCAAAGCCTTGGGATCCTTTTTATTTGCCCTTGCCTTTTGGTTTTAAGGGTTATTGGCTTTTTGCTCTTGCCTCTTGGTTTTAAGAGCTTTTGGCTTTTTCTGCTTGCTTTTTCTTTTTCTTTCTATTTTTTTTTTTCGCCTATTTTTTTTCTATTTTTTTTTCTGCAAGCTTTGTTCTTTGCTGCTTTTTCTTGCTTCAAGAATCATTTTTATAATTTTTCAGATTATCAAATAACATGTCTCCTAGTCATCATTCTTTCAAGAGCCAACATATTTAACATTCTTAAACAACAACTTCAAAAGACATATGCACTGTTCAAGCATACATTCAGAAAACAAGAAGCATTGTCACCACATCAATATAATTAAGCTAAGTTCAAGGATAAATTCAAAACTCATGTACTTCTTGTTCTTTTGAATTAAAACATTTTTCATTTAAGAGAGGTGATGGATTCATAGGACATTCATAACTTTAAGACAAAGTTACTAACTACTAATGATCATGTAATGAAGACACAAACATAGATAAGCACATAACATAGAAAACGAAAAACAGAGAAAGTAAGAACAAGGAATGAGTCCACCTTAGTGATGTCCTTGAGCTCTTCTATGTCTCTTCCTTGCCTTGGCGGCTCCTCCTTCATTGCTTTTAGATCTTCTCTGATTTCATGAAGGATGATGGAGTGCTCTTGATGTTCCACCCTTAGTTGCTTCCAATAATTGTGTGGAAGAAAATGTATCCCCTGAGGTATCTCAGGGATCTCTTGATTTGCAGTCAAATGTTCTACCACTGAGCTATAGACCCTTGATGGAAGCTTTTGTCTTCCCTTTCCTCTTTCTAGAGGCTTTTCTGGCCTTAGGTGCCATCAATGGTTATGGAAAAAAAAACAAAAAAGCTATGCTTTTTACCACACCAAACTTAGAATGTTGCTCGCCCTCGAGCAAAAGAAGAAAGAATAGAAGAATAAGAAGAAGATATGGAGGAGATGGAGGGAGATGTGTATTCGGCCATATGGGTAGGATTGGGTGGGAAAGAGATGTTGAATTTTGAAGGAAAGTGGGTGTTTGGATGTGAGTGGTAAAGGGTTAATTAGGGAAGAGTGTTTATTGGGAATAGAGGATGATTGAGAAGAGAGAAGAGAGTGAGTGGAGGTGGGTGGGGATCCTGTGGGGTCCACAGATCCTGAGGTGATCCTGTGAGGTCCACAGATCTTGAGGTGTCAAGGCATTTACATCCCTGCACCAATTTAGGCATGCAAAATGCCCTTGCACACAACTCTGGGCGTTCAGCGCCAGGTTGGTGCCCATTTTGGGCGTTCAACGCCCCTTTGCTGCCATTTCTGGCGTTGAACGCCAGAACCATGCTTGTTCTGGGCGTTCAGCACCAGGATGCTCCAATTCTGGGCGTTCAGCGCCAGAACTATGCTCTGTTCTGGCGTTTGAACACCAGACAGATGCTCCTCCAGGGTGTGATTTTTCTTCTGCTGTTTTTGATTCCTGTTTTTGATTTTTTTGTTTATTTTGTGACTCCACATGATCATGAACCTAAGAAAACATGAAAAACAATAAAGATAAGAATTAGATAAACATTGGGTTGCCTCCCAACAAGCACTTCTTTAATGTCAATAGCTTGACAGTGGGCTCTCATGGAGCCTCACAGATGTGCAGAGCTTTGTTGAGACTCTCCAACACCAAACTTAGAGTTTGGATATGGGAGTTCAACACCAAACTTAGAGTTTGGTTGTGGCCTCCCAACACCAAACTTAGAGTTTGACTGTGGGGGCTCTGGTTGACTCTGCCTTGAGAGAAGCTTTTTCTGCTTCCTCTCCATGGTTGCAGAGGGAGATCCTTGAGTTTTAAACACAAGGGAGTCCTCATTCCATTGAAGGATTATTTCACCTCTGTCAACATTAATCACAGCTCTTGCTGTGGCCAGGAAAGGTCTTCCTAGGATGATGGATTCATCCTCTTCCTTTCCAGTATCCAGGACTATGAAATCAGCAGGGATGTAAAGGCCTTCAACCTTTACTAATACATCCTCTACTTGTCCATAAGCCTGTTTTCTTGAGCTGTCTGCCATCTCTAATGAGATTTTAGCAGCTTGCACCCCATAGATTCCCAGTTTCTCTATTACAGAGAGGGGCATGAGGTTTATTCCTGAACCAAGGTCACACAGAGCCTTAAAGATCATGGTGCCTATGGTACATGGTATTATGAACTTTCCAGGATCCTGTCTCTTCTGAGGCAATGTCAGTTGATCCAGATCACTTAGTTCATTGATGAACAAGGGAGGTTCAACTTCCCAAGTATCAATGCCAAATAATTTGGTATTTAGCTTCATGATTGCACCAAGAAACTTGGCAGTTTGCTCTTCAGTAACATCCTCATTCTCTTCAGAAGAGGAATACTCATCAGAGCTCATGAAGGGCATAAGGAGGTTCAATGGAATCTCTATGGTCTCTAGATGAGTCTCAGATTCCTTTGGTTCCTCAGAGGGAAGCTCCTTATTGACCACTGGATGTCCCAGGGGGTCTTCCTCCTTGGGATTCACGCCCTCTCCTCTCCTCACAGGTTCGGCCATGGCGCTTATGTCAATGGCCTTGCACTCTCCTTTTGGGTTCTCTTCTACATTGCTTGGGAGAGTACTAGGAGGGATTTCAGTGATCCTTTTACTCAGCTGGCCCACTTGTGCTTCCAAATTTCTAATGGAAGACCTTGTTTCATTCATGAAACTTACAGTGGCCTTAGATAGATCAGAGACTAGATTTGCTAAATTAGAAGCATTTTGTTCAGAGTTCTCTGTCTGTTGCTGAGTGGATGATGGAAAAGGTTTGCTATTGCTAAACCTGTTTCTTCCACCATTATTAAAGCCTTGTTGGGGCTTTTGATCCTTCCATGAGAAATTTTGATGATTTCTCCATGTTGAGTTATAGGTGTTTCCATAAGGTTCACCTAAGTAATTTACCTCTGCTTATTGCAGGGTTCTCAGGATCATAGACTTCTTCTTCAGAAGATGCCTCTTGAGTACTGTTGGATGCAGCTTGCATTCCATGCAGACTCTGAGAGATCATATTGACTTGCTGAGTCAATATTTTATTCTGAGCCAATATGGCATTCAGAGTATCAACTTCAAGAACTCCCTTCTTCATAGGCGTCCCATTATTCACAGGATTCCTTTCAGAAGTGTACATGAACTGGTTATTAGCAACCATGTCAATGAGTTCTTGAGCTTCTGCAGGCGTTTTCTTTAGGTGAATGGATCCACCTGCAGAAGTGTCCAGTGACATCTTTGATAGCTCAGATAAACCATCATAGAATATATCCAGGATGGTCCATTCTGAAAGCATGTCAGAAGGACACTTTTTGGTCAACTGTTTGTATCTTTCCCAAGCTTCATAGAGGGATTCACCTTCTTTCTGTCTGAAGGTTTGAACATCAGCTCTAAGCTTGCTCAGCTTTTGAGGAGGAAAGTACTTGGCTAAGAAAGCCGTGACCAGCTTATCCCAAGAGTTCAGGCTGTCTTTGGGTTGAGAATCCAACCATAATCTAGCTCTGTCTCTTACAGCAAAAGGGAAAAGCATGAGCCTGTAGACTTTAGGATCTACTCCATTAGTCTTAACAGTATCACATATCTGCAAGAATTCAGTTAAGAACTGAAAAGGATCTTCAGATGGAAGTCCATGAAACTTGCAGTTCTGCTGCATCAGAGAAATTAGTTGAGGTTTCAGCTCAAAGTTGTTTGCTCCAATGGCAGGAATGGAGATGCTTCTTCCATGTAAATTGGAATTAGGTGCAGTAAAGTCACCAAGCATCTTCCTTACATTATTATTATTTTCGGCTGCCATCTCCTTTTCCTGTTCGAAAATTTCTGAAAGGTTATCTCTGGATTGTTGTATTTTAGCTTCTCTTAATTTTTTTCTTCAGAGTCCTTTCAGGTTCTGGATCTGCTTTAACAAGAATGTTCTTGTCCTTGCTCCTGCTCATATGACAAAGAAGATGGCACAGAAAAAATAGTAATAATAATATGGATCCTTTATACCACAGTATAGGGATCCTTGTGTTAGTAGAAGAAAAGAAGGGAAGAAAATCTGAACTCAGAGAGAGAGGGGGTTCGGATTTTTGGAGAGTTGAAGGAAAGATGTTAGTCTATCAATAAACAAATAGAAGAAGATGAGAGGGGGAAGTGAATTTTCGAAAACAATTCTTGAAAAAGAGTTAGTGATTTTTGAAAATAGTTTTTGAAAAAGGTTAGTATTTTTTTTCGAAATTTTTTTTAAATAAAAAATAAAAATAATTAGTTAATAAAAAAGAAATTTTTGAAAAAGAGGGAAGATATTTTCGAAAATTAGAGAGAGAGAGAGTTAGTTAGGTAGTTTTGAAAAAGTTAAGAAACAAAAAAAAGTTAGTTAGTTAGTTGAAACAAATTTGAAAAGATAAGAAGTTGGGAAGTTAGAGAAGATATTTTGAAATCAAATTTTGAAAAAGATAAGATAAGAAGATATTTTTTTTGAAAAGATATGATAGAAATTAGTTTTTGAAAAAGATTTGATTTTTAAAATCACAATTAATGACTTGATTCATAAGAAATCACAAGATATGATTCTAGAACTTAAAGTTTGAATCTTTCTTAACAAGCAAGTAACAAACTTCAAATTTTTTGAATCAAAACATTAATTGTTTGTTATTTTCGAAAATTTTGAAAAAAATAAGAAAAAGATTTTTGAAAAATATTTTTGGAATTTTCGAAAATAACTAAGAATTTTGAAAAAGATTTGATTTTTGAAAAAGATTTTGAAAAAGATAAGATTTTCAAATTGAAAATTTGATTTGACTCATAAGAAACAACTTGATTTTAAAAATTTTTAAAAAAGTCAACTCAAATTTTCGAATTTGATGAGAGAAAAAGGGAAAGATATTTTTTTGATTTTTGAAATTTTTATGAAAAACATGAAAATTATGCAATGCATGAAATTTTTAGATCAAAACATGTGATGTATGCAAGAGTGCTATGAATGTCAAGATGAACACCAAGAACACTATGAATGTCAAGATGAACATCATAGACACAATTTTGAAAAATTTTTAATGCAAAGAAAACATGCAAGACACCAAACTTAGAATTCTTCAATGTTTGGACACTACGAATTCAAGAATGCATATGATAAACATGAAAAGACACAAAATAAAAAATCATCAAGATCAAGCAAGAAGACTTACCAAGAACAACTTGAAGATCATGAAGAACACTATGAATGCATGAAATTTTCGAAAAATGCTAGATGCACATGCAATTGACACCAAACTTATGATATGACTCAAGACTCAAACGAGAAACACAAAAATATTTTTGATTTTTATGATTTTCTAATTTTTTTTGGATTTTTATTTTATATTTTTCGAAAAATTATTTAGAAAAAGGAAAAATAAGGATTCCAAAATTTTTAATATGAATTCCAGGAATCTTGCCATGTTAGTCTTAAAGCTCCAATCAAAGAGTCTGGCATGGCTTAACAGCCAGCCAAGCTTTAACATATAATTACATGGGCTGGAGTGATTAGTTGAATACTAATCCCAAAGTAGTTTGGGTATGGCTTTACAGCCAGATATGATTCAACATATTTCATGAAACACTAGAATTCATTCTTAAAAATTTTGAAGCCATAGAATAATTTATTTTTGAAAACAAATTTTTTTTTTTGAAAACTTTTTTTTTTCGAAAACAAAGAAGAATTTTTGAAAGATTTTTAAAAAATTTTTGAAAAGAAAACAAAAAGAAAATTACCTAATCTGAGCAACAAGATGAACCGTCAGTTGTCCAAACTCAAACAATCCCCGGCAACGGCGTCAAAAACTTGGTGCACGAAATTGTGATCTCCAGGCTCGAACAAATCCTGGTAATGGCTCCAAAGCTTGATGCTCTGATCTTAATTCATAATTGTCACAACTTCGATACAACTAACCAGCAAGTGCACTGGGTCGTCCAAGTAATACCTTACGTGAGTAAGGGTCGAATCCAACGGAGATTGTTGGTATGAAGCAAGCTATGGTCACCTTGTAAATCTCAGTTAGGCAGATATAAAGTGATAATGGTGTTTTCGAATATTATATAATAAAATAGGGATAGAGATACTTATGTAATTCATTGGTAGGAATTTCAGATAAGCGAATGGAGATGCTTTTCGTTCCTCTGAATATCTGCTTTCCTGCTATCTTCATCCAGTCAGTCTTACTCCTTTCCATGGCTGGCTTTATGCAAGGGCATCACCGTTGTCAGTGGCTACATCCCCTCCTCTCAGTGAATAATATGCTCACGCACCCTGTCACGGCATGGCTATTCATCTGTCGGTTCCCGATCATGCTGGAATAGGATTCACCCTCCTTTTGCGTCTGTCACTAACGCCCAGCACTCGCGAGTTTGAAGCTCGTCACAGTCATTCAATCATTGAATCCTACTCGGAATACCACAGACAAGGTTTAGACTTTCCGGATTCTCTTGAATGCCGCCATCATTCTAGCTTACGCCACGAAGATTCTGGTTAGGAAATCTAAGAGATACTCATTCTAGCTTATTTCATGTAGAACAGAAGTGTTTGTCAGGCACGCGTTCATAAGGGAGAAGGATGATGAGCGTCACACATAATCATCACCTTCATCACGTTCTTGGGTGCGAATGGATATCTTAGAAGTGAAATAAGAAGAATTGAATAGAAAACAGTAGTACGTTGCATTAATCTTTGAGGAACAGCAGAGCTCCACACCTTAATCTATGGAGTGTAGAAACTCTACCGTTGAAAATACATAAGTGAAGGTCCAGGCATGGCCGAGATGGCCAGCCCCCTAAAACATGATCAAAGGATCATAAGGTAATCCAAAGATGGTCTAAAAGACTAGTAAGAGGTCCTATTTATAATAAACTAGTCACTAGGGTTTACATGAGTAAGTAATTGATGCATAAATCCACTTCCGGGGCCCACTTGGTGTGTGTTTAGGCTGAGCTTAAGTGTATCACGTGCAGAGGCCATTTGTGGAGTTGAACGCCAGTTTCTGTGCCAGTTTGGGCGTTCAACTCTGGTTTTGGATCCTTTTCTGGCGCTGGACGCCAGATTTGGGCAGAAGGCTGGCGTTGAACGCCAGTTTACGTCGTCAATTCTTGGCCAAAGTATGGACTATTATATATTTCTGGAAAGCCCTGGATGTCTACTTTCCAACGCAATTGGAAACGCGCCATTTCGAGTTCTGTAGCTCCAGAAAATCCACTTTGAGTGCAGAGAGGTCAGAATCCAACAGCATCAGCAGTCCTTTTTCAACCTCTGAATCTGATTTCTGCTCAAGTCCCTCAATTTCAGCCAGAAAATACCTGAAATCACAGAAAAACACACAAACTCATAGTAAAGTCCAGAAATGTGAATTTAACATAAAAACTAATGAAAACATCCCTAAAAGTAACTAGATCCTACTAAAAACATACTAAAAACAATGTCAAAAAGCGTATAAATTATCCGCTCATCAACACGTTATTGGGACTCACCTTTCCCAATAACGTTGAGAGTCTTCCCTTACCCCTACGTTAGAGTCCACGTTAACTAGGTTAACGTGGCTCTTAACGTAAGCTTGCAAATCCTTCGAGAACGTTAGTGACACTTACCTTTGTCACTAACGTTCCAATGTGCCCCTACTTCCCACGTTAGAGTCCACGTTAACTAGGTTAACGTGGCTTCTAACATAGCAATGATAGCCATTTCCAACGTTAGTGACAAAGGTGAGTGTCACTAACGTTGGCTCATCCTTCCCTTATCCACGTTAGCTTCCACGTTAACTAAGTTAACGTGGGAGTTAACGTTGCTCACATTGGCTCATTCCAACGTTAGTGACAAAGGTGAGTGTCGCTAACGTTGGCGATTCTTGCTCCCTCCACGTTAGCTTCCACGTTAACTAAGTTAACGTGGGAGTTAACGTGGCTCATTGTGGCTTAGCTCAACGTTAGTGACAAAGGTAAGTGTCACTAACGTTGGCTTCTCTTTTGCTTCTCAACGTTAGAGTCCACATTAACTGAGTTAACGTGGCTCTTAACGTGGCCAATTGTGAGCTTGGTCCAACGTTAGTGACAAAGGTAAGTGTCACTAACGTTGGCTTCATTTCTTTCTTTCACGTTAGAGTTCACGTTAACTAAGTTAACGTGACTCTTAACGTGGGCTATTATGGCTTCGAGGGCGTTATTGGCGATTACTTTTCTCATTAACTTTGTAAGTTAGCTCCCATTCCATATTAGAGGTCATGTTAGTTAGACTAACGTGGCTGCTAACGTGGTTCTTCCTTGCTTCCTTTGTCCTGAAATCAAGCAATAAAGTGCATCAAAGCTCTAGTCCCAGTCATGGGAAATGCATCATCCAATTTGTCATTAAATTCATGCAAAATCCTCATGAAATCATGTAAAGTGCACAATGTATGCTTGAATCAAGATGTAAGTGAAATTCTACCCAAAACTTGCTTATTCCCTAAGAAAATGCATGAAACTACCCTAAAAACAATAAAGAAAAGGTCAGTAAAACTGGCCAAAATGCCCTGGCATCAACAGCCCTTTGGGACATCGGCGACTTGAAAGCCGAGGGGGAGGTCGTGAAGGTTAGCCTTGAGGAGACCGAGAAAAAATTGAAGGTTACCGACGAGGCGGTGGCTCGTCTTTCTGATCAGGAGCTTACCCTGGAGAGCCAGCTTAGTGCCGCTTTGAGTCGAGCATTTACAGCAGAGACCAAGGTAGCCGACATGGAGAAGGAGTTGGCCACAGCCATCAGGTCGGCTGACACTGCCAAGCTTGAGGTTACCAACCTTAAAAAAAGAACAAAGAAACCGTCAAGAATGTCCAGGAGGCTATCAGGGCTATCGAAGGAGCGATCAAGGCTCAGGTTAAGCTGCTGCCCCTGACTTTGATACCTCGGCCATTGGAGCGCTCAAGACAATCCAGGATGGCAAGATTATTGATATCTCAAGGAAGTGACTTTGCTTTCTCGTAGTACTTTGGTTATTTGGGCTATGGACTTGTATCTTTTCTAATTGTTGGGCCGACCCAATGCCGTTTTAAGCTACCGTTGTTACATTCTCGATCCGCTGTTAGAACCTTAACGTTTATTTTAATGCTATTTCTTTTTCTAGCCATTGATTTATTGTGTCGTAGATAGCCATTTGTCGAATTGTGGCGCCCGGGGTGATCAATCCCGGGTTACCATTTTTATATCTTAGTAATAATAGTAAACCACAGATATGACATTAAACATGGTATAAATTGACCACGAAAATACAAAAGGTCCATTGCAACAAGTTTAATGAAAGAGAAAAAAGGTAAATAACAAAAAAGATAACAAAAGTAAAGGATGACAGTAATTTGAATAACAAAGGTGAGAAATATGTAACCGTTAGGTTGGCAAAATGGCCTTCAGGAGTAAAATCTCTTTAGATTTTCCATATTCCATGTCCTCGGGACCTCGGTTCCATCCAACCACTCCAACTTGTATGCACCTTTCTCGAGGACTTCTCTCATTCTGTATGGCCCTTTCCAGTTGGATGCTAACTTGCCTTCTCCTAGGGTCGAAGGGCCGATGTCGTTACGTCGTAACACCAAATCTCCTTCCTCCAAACTCCTGTTCAGCACTTTCTGATTATAACGTAAAGCTATCCTTTCTTTTAGCGTGACTTCCAACAAATGGGCTATCTCCCTTGTCTCATCAATCAAATCTTTCTCAACCGCTTCACTACCCCCTCCCAGAACTAGCCTTGGGCTAGGTTCCCCGATCTCCACAGGGATGATTGATGCGTGAGCATCTTGTACCATTTTTCTTATCATTTTCTAGTTGTTTTTAGTTAGATTTTATTTAGTTTTACTTGATTTTAGTGCAAAAATCCCCTTTGCATGCTACTTTGAGTTGCTTTAGTGTTTTTATGATTTCTGGTGAAATTCGGAGTAGTTTGGCAGAGTTTGAAGTAAAAAGGAACAAAGCTGATAGCACCCTCCCTGGGCGCTAAACGCCCAACTGGCGTTTAGCGCCAGTAAAGGACCTCAGGTCAGAACGTTGCTGCTCCCCTTTGGGCGTTAAACACCCAATGTGGCGTTTAATGCCAGCAGTAGTCCGAATTTCCACTCTTTGGGCTTCTCAAGTGGATTTAGCATTTATTAGTTTTATTTTATTTTCTTTTTGTAATTTTTATTTACAAACAATATCTTTTAGTTTTAGGATTTATTATTTTATTTTATTTCCGTATCAAATTAGGTTAGTATAAAAGGAAAAAGATCACTTGTGATTCGGATTTTCTGCCTTCCACACTTTTCAGAACCCTAGTTTCTCTGTAAGTCATGAGCAACTAAACATCTTGGTTAAGGTTAGAAGCTCTGTTTATTTCTATAGATTAAAACTATTGCTTTTCTATTTTAATTAATGTTTTGATTCAATTCTAAGGATTGTTTTTGTTCTTAATCTTATGAATTTGGGTGGAACAAGAGTGTGACCCTTATTCTACATGAGTTCTTGTGATTCTCGAGAGAGTTATCTCGCTTGAACTACAGCTTGTAAATAAATTCTTCCTAAATTACTAATTACATGAACTAATTGGGATATGTGACATATAATCTTGTTAGCTTTGGGTAATTAGGGTTTTTGTCACCGTAAACTAGTTTTCAAACTTAACCATCTAATCGGAATTAAGTGACCACGAGAGTGGCGGTTAATGAAGGTTAGAGGAGGCTAAATCACTATAAGATTAGGGTTTAGACATTTACAGGTTTCCATGAAATGAATCATACATTGTTAAAATAGTTGGTAAGAATTTTTAATCTGGAAAGATAAACATTTTCGAAGCCTTAACTGTGTTCTCATATTGTTCTCACACTAACCCTTAATTCCTTTCTTTATTTTCTTGTCTATTGCTTTATGCCAATTACAATCATCAAAACCCCTTTTCTATTCGCCTATCTAAGTCCAATTGGATAGCCATTGTTTGCTCAGTCCGACAATCCTCGTGGGATCGATCCTCACTCACCCGAGGTATTACTTGGATGACCCGGTGCACTTGCCGGTTAAGTTGTGTGAGTTCACAATTCGCGCACCAAGTTTTTGGCGCCGTTGCCAGGGATTGTTTATGATTGACAAATACTAGTTGTCTAGTTGCTTAGATTAGATGTTTTTCTTAGTTTTGTTTATTTACTTTTTCTTTTAATTTTCGATTTTTTCCCTTTATTTTCAAATTTTGCTTTATTTATTTTTTCCTTAATTTCTGATTTTAAGTTTGGTGTCCCTTTAGTGTTTTTCATTAGTAATTTCAAAAATTTTAGTGTCTTTGTATTTTTAGTTTTTCAAAAAATTTTAGGTTACTTTTTCATTCTTATTTTCGAATTTCTTGGTTTAATTTCTTACCTTATTTTCTTTTACTCTTTTTTACATAGGATATCTCACCGGAAGCTCTCTGTACTTTGACATAGAGACTGTCACTTTTTCTTTGTTTCTTATTTGTTTATGAGTAGGAATAGGGAGAAAGAACCCCTTCTCGAGTTTGATTCTGAACCTGAGAGGACTTTGAGGCGGCATTTACAACAAGCTAGAGCTTACAAACCTGGAGAGAATCTTAAGGAGACCTTTGAGAAGGAAGTTGAAGAGCTCACCATGGATGCTAATGGTGAAAATCTGAACGCTAATGAGCAAGCAAGGAGGATGCTTGGCTCATACACTGCACCTACTCCTGACTTCTATGTGCGCAGTATAGCTGTGCCTGCTATTGGTGCTAATAATTTTGAACTTAAGCCTCAACTGATCACTCTGGTGTAGCAGAATTGCCAGTTTCATGAACTCTCGTAGGAGGATCCCAACTTATTCATCACTAACTTCCTGCAGATCCCTAACACTGTAAAGACGAATGGAGTGAACTCAGAGGTCTATAAGCTCATGCTCTTCCCATTTACTGTAAGGGACAGAGCAAAGCAGTGGCTTAATTCTCAGCCCAAGGAGAGCCTGGACACGTGGGACAAAGTGGTCACTAGATTTCTGACCAAATTTTTTCCACTTCAGAAGCTCACTAAGCTTAGGGTGGATGTCCAGACCTTCAGATAGAAAGATAAGAGTCCCTCTCTGAGGACTGGGAGAGATACAAGCTGATGATTAGGAGGTGCCCTCATGACATGTTTTCTGAATAGACCAGGCTGCATATCTTTTATGATGGCCTCTCTGAGATGGCCAAGATGTCAATGAATAACTCAGTAGGTGGCTCATTGCATATGAAGAAGATACCTGATGAGGAAAATGAACTTATTGAGATGGTTGCCAACAATCAATATCTATACACTTCTGAGAGAAACCACGTGAATACTTGGACTACTCAGAAGAAAGGAGTCATTAAAGTGGACACATTGGATGCCATCTTGGCTCAGAATAAGATCATGTCCCAGCAGATTAGCTTGATCTCTCAGCACTTAACAAGGATGCAAGTCTCAGCTGTCAACACTCAAGATGCATCCTATGACATGACTGGGAGCTACAACCAAGGGGATGCTTGTGGCTATTGATGAGCGGATAATTTATACGCTTTTTGGCATTGTTTTTAGGTAGTTTTTAGTGTAATTTAGTTAGTTTCTACTATGTTTTTATTAGTTTTTATTCAAAAATCACATTTCTGGACTTTACTATAAGTTTGTGTATTTTTCTATGATTTCAGGTATTTTCTGGTTGAAATTGAGGGACCTGAGCAAAAATCTGATTCAGAGGCTGAAAAAAGACTGCAGATGCTGTTGGGTTCTGACCTCCCTGCACTCAAAATGGATTTTCTGGAGTTACAGAAACCAAATTATCACGCTCTCAATTGCGTTGAAAAGTAGACATCCAGGGCTTTCCAGCAATATATAATAGCCCATACTTTTCTTGAGTTTTGATGACGCAAACTGGCATTCAAACGCCAACTTCCTGCCCTATTCTAAAGTTAAACGCCAGAAACAGGTTACAAACCAGAGTTAAACACCACAAATAGGCTGCAACCTGGCGTTTAACTCCAAGAGAAGTCTTTACATGTGTAAAGCTTAATGCTCAGCCCAAGCACACACCAAGTGGGTCCGGAAGTGGATTTCTACATCATTTACTTATTTTCTGTAACCCTAGCTATTAGTTTAGTATAAAAACTACTTTTAGTGATTTATTTCATATCTTTGGATGTTTAGTCCTTAGACTCTAGGTCTTGGTCATTCTGGTTCCCTCTCTGGGGCCAAAGCCAATGAACACCATTATCACTTATGTATTTTCAACGGTAGAGTTTCTACACCCCATAGATTAAGGTGTGGAGCTCTGCTGTTCCTCATGAATTAATGTAAGACCCGGTCAATTAACGGCTAACTAACCCATAAGATGAGAATTTATTCTAGAAAGCCAAAAATGTTATTTTTATGGCTAAATGTGATAGAGGAGATTGAGACGAGAATTTCGGTACCAATTTTATAGAAATCGGACCAAGATTGGACCGAACGGGCCAAACCGGACCAACCGGACCCAAAGTGGGCCCTTGGCCCAACATAACTAAACCAAAACCCTAGTTTTCAGCACTCTCTCTCCTCACAACACACTCAAACACGCTGAAAACTAATATGGAGGGGGGAAGAACACTCTCTCAAGTTCTCTCCCTTGGTTGATCTTCAAACCACCATAACTTTTGATCTAGAGCTCCGATTGCCGCTCCGTTTGCGGCCACGCGTTCACCGCGGAGAGCTCTACAAAACCCATACAATTAATCTTGAGGTAAGCCACGTTTTACTGTTCGAAATTCCAGCCCTTGATTTCGAGTTTCATGAGCAAAAATGTTGAGATTTTGGGTTCTTTGATTTAAAATGAGAGAGTTATGACCGTCGGAAGATTGGGGGCTAAATCTGTGAATTCTGCAGCTTTTAACTTAGAAAATTTTTAGCAGAATGACCCCTCGCGCGTAGGCGCACTTGGCGCGTACGCACCGTTCTTCGAGAAAGCATCATCCACGCGTGCGCGTGGTGTGCGCGAGCGCGTCGATGCGCTGCATCGAATGCCCAGCCATTTTCCATAGAGTTGTGCCAGAGTTATGCCAGTTTTGTGCCTGAGGCATAATGTATTCGCGTGTATGCGTGGCTGACGCGTGCACGTCGTTTGACTAATTTTCAACCCACGCGTTCGCGCGTATGACGCTTGCGCCTCGATGAGTTTTAAGGCCATCCACGCGTGCGCGTGGAGTGCGCGTACGCGTGGCCCTGTTTTCATCCCAAAGTTGATTTTTGAGTTTTAAAAGCCAAATTTTATACTTCTAAGCCTCCGATCTCACCACCTATGTCTTAAATCATTATGATATGCCTAGCATGAGAAAAAGGGCTAGTGAATGTGGTAACTTGCGAGTGAAGCAAGGGGAAAAATGAATGATCATTGATGATCAAAGATGATTATGTGAGATGTGGAGAATGGCGGTGGAAGTGCTTGTTATGCCATGGGCCGAAGGGCCATAATTGTTAATGAATTGGCTGGTTATGGATTTAACCGTGAGCCAGATGGCTGGATTATGCCGTGTGACGGCGGAGCCATGTTTATGGCTAAGTATAAATGCATATATGCTGTCGAATGAATTGTGATTGTTTGCACTTCCACCATTGGAGATGAGGGTTTCCCTGGGTAGTAGCAATGGCTAGCCACCATGTGCTCCAGGTTGAGACTCGAAGCTCTGTTAACCCAATGTCGTAAGTGTGGCCGGGCACTGTGAAAGGCCCGGATGAGCTCGCCCCCATAAATATTCACCAGTGATGGTGATGGATAAATATTCACCAGTGAGGGTGATGGATATGGATCATGATTATGATCAAGTTTATGATGAGTATAACTCGAGTTGGGGATGCACGACAGAGGGACAGTCCAATGGTTAGCTACCAGGACTTGTCGAGTTGGCTCTATAACCGACAGATGATATCATCAGCCACTAGGGACAGGCATGCATCATAATTATACTACATGAATTGTTTGAGATTGCCTATTTGACTGCATATTACTTGCTAATTGTCTAAATGCCTTATCTGTTTCTATTTGTAAATCTCTTGTCTGATATAACTGTGTTTGCTATATTATACTCCTGCTGGTGGTTGGGAGGTCTGAAGGAATTGGAAAGGGAAGTATTAGTTAGACTGAAGGATCTTTAGTCAGTTGCCACTTACGGTTTAGCTTGTTTATAAGCTTTGATATTATCTGGAGGAAGTTCTAGGATTTCCTTCGACTTTCCTCTATTATTATGTATTATATATGTGGAAGCTGTTACCGTGCTGGGGACCTTTGGTTCTCACCCATGCGGATTTTGTGGTTTTCAGATGCAGGACGCGAGGCTTCTCGTTGAGGCATGCTGGAGACTTCTGGATTAGCGAAGATCCTTTGTTCTTGGGACTCTGTTTTGGTTTATATATCTTGTTTAGATACTTTTATCTCCATTATATAATACAAACTGTGATGACTCCTCTTATAGGAGGTTTTGGAGAATAGGTTTCTGTATTTGTATCCCTTTGGGTTTTCCTTGGGGTTTTCCTTATTTTATTATATGTATATATTGCTATGCTCAGGCCGGTTATCTTCATGGCCGGATTTTGAGTCTTGATATTCCTGTTTTTGACACTCTTTTGTATATATGATCTCGCAATAGCTTATCCCGGTTCGTCACGTTTATCGATCGGAGTGTTGCGCTTTCGAGTTACGGTTTTTGTTTACCCCTTTTTCTACAAAGGCTCCTAGTTATAATCAATTATTCATACTACTATACGTACTAAATTTTTGGTTTTAGAGGTCGTAATACCTTGCCATCTCTGAATTATGACTTAAGCATATGACTCTGTATGGTAGGGTGTTACATTATGGTATCAGAGCAGTTCGTTCCTGTAGAGCCTGAGGAATGGACTGACTATGCTTCTGTGCATTCTCTATATGTGTGTTATGTGCTGTTAGTATATCTACTTGATATAGTTAGCATAAACATTCATGAGCATGCATTTGGGACTTTGAAGTACTAAAATTCCGATATTGAGACTGATCAACTTAATATCGATTATTTGGTGTGTATAGGAACCAGATGGCGCCTCGTGGACGCGGTAGAGGCCGTGGGAGAGGACATACGAATGCTCGTGCGCCGGAGACTAACCCTAATGACCCGGTGAACTTTATGACTGCGTTGGAGAACATGACTGCTGCTATGCAAGCCACTGCTGAGGCTCTTGGTCAACAGATGAACAACCATGGTAATGATGGAGGTGGAGTTCAGGGTCCGATGACACTGGCGAACTTTTTGAAGGTTAATCCCCCGAAGTTCAAGGGAACTACTAGCCCGACTGAGGCCGATACATGGTTTCAGGCTATGGAACGAGCACTGCAAGCGCAGGTGGTGCCTGAAGGACAACGTGTTGAGTTTGCTACCTATTTACTCACTGGTGAAGCGTCGCATTGGTGGCAAGGTATCCGACGTCTCCTGCAGCAGGGTGATGATTATATCACCTGGGGTGTCTCCCAAGAGGAGTTCTATAAGAAGTACTTTTCGACTTCTGCTAGGACGGCCAAGGAGCTTGAATTGTTGCAGCTGAAGTGGGGTACTATGTCCGTATCTGAGTATACTGACAAGTTTGAGGAGCTGTTCAGATTCTCTCGTATGTGTCAAGGGACTCCGGTGGAATATGAGGAATGGAAGTGTGTTAAGTACGAAGGAGGACTCCGGAGCGATATTTTCAGTTCAGTGGGACCAATGGAGATTAGGACTTTCTCCGAGTTGGTGAACAAGTGTAGGGTTGCTGAAGAGTGTGTGAAGAGGGCAGCCGCTGAGAAAGAAAGTCACAAAGGATCATTCCCACAGAACCGAGGGAAGAGCTTTGCACCTAGAGGTCCACCCTTCAAGAGGGAAGGTTCTTTTAGGAGGCCCAACAACAACTACTCCCAAGGGAAAAGGTTTGGGAAGCAGCCTCAGAATGATCAAGCTTGTACGAGGTGTGGAAGTCACCATCCGGGTGCACCATGCAAGGCCGGATGGGGTTTGTGCTACAATTGTGGAAAGGCGGGGCATAAAGCCGCAAGTTGTCCAGAGAAGCAAAAGCAAGGTGTTGGGAAAGCACAACAGACTGGTCGGGTGTTCACCACCTCAGCTGTGGGTGCAGAAGGATCTGAGACACTCATTCGAGGTAACTGTGAAATGGCTGGTCAAACTTTAAATGCTTTATTTGATTCGGGAGCATCGCATTCATTTATTGCATTTGAGAAAGCCCATGAATTAGGATTGAAGATCGTAACCTTAGGTTATGACTTAAAAGTGTATAATGCTACCCATGAAGCCATGGTAACTAGGCTAGGATGCCCAAAAGTTTCGTTTAGGTTCAAGCAGCGTGATTTTGTCCATAATTTAATCTGCTTACCGATGATCGGTCTTGATCTTATCTTGGGATTGGACTGGTTATCCGAGAACCATGTCCTGCTTGATTGCTCTACAAAGTCAGTGTACTTTATGCCGGAAGATACAGAAGGGCCGGTCGTGGTGAATAATTATTACTTGAATTTGATGATGGTGAACTGTTCTGGAATCAAATGTCAGGGTATCCTATTGTTAACCGCGGGTGTTTCGGGTGATGATCAAAGGTTGGATCAGATTCCGGTAGTGTGTGAGTTTCCGGAAGTGTTTCCCGATGATATTGAGGAATTTCCACCTAACCGAGAGGTCGAGTTTGCTATTGAGTTGGTGCCTGGGGCGGGACTAATCTCAAGTGCTCCTTATAGGATGTCACCGTTAGAGATGGCCGAGCTAATGTCTCAGTTAGAGGAATTGTTGGGTAAGAACTTTATCCGACTAAGTGTTTCCCCGTGGGGTGCTCTAGTGTTACTGGTAAAGAAGAAAGATGGAAGTATGCGACTCTGTGTGGATTACAGGCAGCTGAACAAGATCACCATAAAGAATAAGTACCCATTGCCGAGGATTGATGATCTCATGGACCAGTTACAAGGAGCTGGGGTTTTCTCTAAGATCGATTTGCGATCCGGTTATCACCAGATAAGGGTGAGGGGTGAGGATATCCCTAAGACCGCTTTCAGGACTCGTTATGGTCATTACGAGTATACTGTAATGTCCTTTGGGTTGACGAACGCTCCTGCAGTATTCATGGATTACATGAATAGAGTATTCCGTCCGTTTCTGGATAAATTCGTTGTTGTCTTCATTGACGACATACTGATTTACTCCAAGACTGAAGAAGAGCATGCAGAACACTTGAGAACCGTGTTGCAGATTTTAAAGGAGAAGAAACTCTATGCGAAACTGTCTAAGTGTGAGTTTTGGAAGGATGAGGTGAAGTTTTTGGGTCACGTGGTGAGTAAGAAGGGAATAGCCGTAGACCCAACTAAGGTAGAAGCTGTGATGGATTGGAAGCAACCAACCACAGTAACTGAGATAAGGAGTTTTCTGGGTTTAGCTGGCTATTACCGAAGGTTCATCAAAGGCTTTTCGCAATTAGCTTTGCCGTTGACAAAGTTAACTCGCAAAGACACTACGTTTGTTTGGACTCCTGAGTGCGAGGAGAGCTTTCAGACATTGAAGAAAAAGTTGACCACTGCACCTGTGTTAGTGTTACCTGAGCCGAACGAGCCTTTTGAGGTGTACTGTGATGCATCGTTAAAGGGCCTAGGGTGCGTGCTGATGCAGCATCATAATGTGGTGGCGTATGCCTCACGATAGTTAAGACCTCATGAAGTTAGTTACCCTACGCACGATCTGGAACTCGCTGCGGTCGTGTTTGCCTTGAAGGTGTGGAGGCATTATCTCTATGGGGTTAAGTTCCAAGTCTTCTCCGATCACAAGAGCTTGAAATATCTCTTTGATCAGAAAGAGCTTAATATGAGGCAAAGGAGGTGGATGGAATTGTTGAAAGACTATGACTTTGAGTTAAATTACCATCCTGGAAAGGCGAATATAGTGGCGGATGCGTTAAGTCGGAAGTCGTTATATGCGTCTTGGATGATGCTTCAAGAGGAGAAGTTGCTCAAGGGATTCGAGAGTCTAAAAATTGGTGTTCGAGAAGTATCTGGAACCTTGTGTTTGAGCCAATTAGAAATCTCGAGTGACTTTAAGTCTGAACTCCTAAAGGCTCATGAAAACGATGAAGCGTTATGGAAGGTGTTACCGGCTATCGAGCAAGGAAAACAGTGGAGAGTGTCGGAAGAAAAAGACGGGTTATGGAGATTCAAGGGTAGGATCATTGTGCCGGATGTTGGCACTTTGAGGCAAGATATCTTAAAGGAGGCACACAAAAGCGGATTCTCCATTCACCCGGGAAGTACTAAGATGTACCATGATTTAAAGGCGATGTTTTGGTGGCCGGGTATGAAGAATGATGTGGCGGAATATGTTTCAAAGTGCTTAACTTGTCAAAAGGTAAAGATTGAACATCAAAGACCTTCCGGGATGTTGCAACCCTTAGAGGTTCCGCAATGGAAGTGGGAAAGTATTGCAATGGACTTTGTGTCGGGATTGCCAAGGACTAGGACTGGTTTTGATGCTATCTGGGTGATTGTGGACCGACTGACGAAGTCAGCTCACTTTTTACCCGTTCGGATGACTTACACCCTTGAGGAGCTAGCTCGGTTATACATAAAGGAGATTGTGAGACTCCATGGTGTACCTGCTACTATAATCTCTGATAGAGATCCTCGTTTCACTTCGAGGTTCTGGGGTGCATTTCAGAAAGCTTTTGGAACCCGATTAAGCTTGAGTACAGCTTACCATCCTCAAACAGATGGTCAATCTGAGAGGACGATCCAAACACTAGAGGATATGTTGAGAGCTTGTGTTTTGGACCAACCGGCGAGTTGGGATCGGTATATGCCGTTAGTGGAGTTTGCATACAATAATAGTTACCATGCGAGCATCGGAATGGCTCTGTATGAGGCATTGTATGGGAGGAAATGTCAATCTCCGCTATGTTGGTATGAAGCTGGAGAGAAAGGCTTGTTGGGACCGGAAATGATAGCTGAGACCACTGAACAAGTCAAGAAAATCCGAGATAGGATGCTTACGGCGTAGAGTCGCCAGAAGAGTTACGCCGATCAGAGGCGAAAGCCCTTGGAATTTGAGGCAGGAGATCATGTTTTCCTTAAGGTTACTCCGACCATAAGAGTAGGTAGAGCGATTAAAGCAAAGAAGTTGAATCCTCGATACATTGGTCCATTTTAGATCCTAGAGAGGATTGGACCGGTGGCGTATCGGATGGCTCTACCGCCTCATCTTTCGAACCTGCACGATGTGTTTCACGTGTCACAGCTTCGGAAGTACACCCCTGATGCTAGCCATGTGTTAGAACCTGAATCGGTTCAGTTAAGGGAAGATTTGACGCTTCCAGTGGCTCCAGTCAGAATTGATGATACTAGTATCAAACGATTGCGTGGAAAAGAGGTTTCATTAGTCAAAGTGGCTTGGAGTCGAGGCGGTGTTGAGGAACACACTTGGGAACTTGAGTCGGAGATGCGAACGGATTTTCCGCACTTATTCTCAGGTAATTGAATTTGAATTTTGTGGGCAAAATTCCCAATTAGGTGGGTAGAATGTAAGACCCGGTCAATTAACGGCTAACTAACCCATAAGATGAGAATTTATTCTAGAAAGCCAAAAATGTTATTTTTATGGCTAAATGTGATAGAGGAGATTGAGACGAGAATTTCGGTACCAATTTTATAGAAATCGGACCAAGATTGGACCGAACGGGCCAAACCGGACCAACCGGACCCAAAGTGGGCCCTTGGCCCAACATAACTAAACCAAAACCCTAGTTTTCAGCACTCTCTCTCCTCACAACACACTCAAACACGCTGAAAACTAATATGGAGGGGGGAAGAACACTCTCTCAAGTTCTCTCCCTTGGTTGATCTTCAAACCACCATAACTTTTGATCTAGAGCTCCGATTGCCGCTCCGTTTGCGACCACGCGTTCACCACGGAGAGCTTTACAAAACCCATACAATTAATCTTGAGGTAAGCCACGTTTTACTGTTCGAAATTCCAGCTCTTGATTTCGAGTTTTATGAGCAAAAATGTTGAGATTTTGGGTTCTTTGATGTTATAGGACCCAACTCTCTTGAAGGAGAAGGTTAATCCTGTCTCCTTGGACCTTGGGTATGGTAAGATTCTCAACCCTAGTGTAAATTATTGTTCTATGATGTTTGGGTATTGAGATGTTGTGTACGGATATGATGATTGTGGCTTAGGTTGTGTATATGTGAATATTGGAGCTTGATTGGTGATTTTGGAAAGCTTGGGAGAGGGTTTTGTGTGACAAAATCTGTTCTTGGAGGTGTTGAGACCTTGAGAGCTTGAGGACAAGTGGTTTGGAAGTGCTCTGGTTGAGCTTGGAAAATCGGCTAAGGTATGGTTTCGGTTTCCCTTATCTAATATGTAATGTGGTAGGAAATACTTAGGCTAGAGGCCCTAAGATAGGCATTGAATTGATGATGTTGTGGAATGGTTGAGATATATGATGTGATCATATATGTGATTATGAATATTGATGCCTTGATTGTGTGATATGTGAGAAAATGCATGTTGTGATATATGCTTGATGAATGATTGAGGTTGAATTGATGGGTGGTGTCATATTGTTGGTGAGTATGATGATTATGTATAATGATGGTTGATTGGAAATTGATATTGTTAGAAATTGGGATGAGAAAGATGTATGACATGATATTGTGTTTGTCCTTTAGCCATTTGATTGAGAAGGGTTAAGATGGTTGGATGTGGTTTGGGAATTTTGGTAAAATGTCAATGTGTGAGTTGAGGATGGCTTGATGTTGATTTTGGTACATTTTGATTGATTTCAAGAAAAGGGATGAAATTGGCATGTTTTGATTGATTTTGAAAAGAGTTGAAAGTGGCTTGTTTTGAAAATGGCACTTTGTGGTTTTGTATGAAAACATGATTTTTGGGCATACTTTGACGGGACATAACTTGGACTACGGATCTCTGATTTGTGCCAAATCTATTTAGAAATGAAATTGGATCCGGGATGTCCATGCCGTTCGAAGAACGGGTGAAAAATGATTTAAAATGAGAGAGTTATGACCGTCGGAAGATTGGGGGCTGAATCTGTGAATTCTGCAGCTTTTAACTTAGAAAATTTTTAGCAGAATGACCCCACGCGCGTAGGCGCACTTGGCGCGTACGCGCCGTTCTTCGAGAAAGAATCATCCACGCGTGCACATGGTGTGCGCGAGCGCGTCGATGCGCTGCATCGAATGCCCAGCCATTTTCCAGAGAGTTGTGCCAGAGTTATGCCACTTTTGTGCCTGGGGCATAATGTATTCGCGTGTATGCGTGGCTGACGCGTGCGCGTCGTTTGGCTAATTTTCAACCCACGCGTTCGCGCGTATGACGCTTGCGCGTCGATGAGTTTTAAGGCCATCCACGCGTGCGCGTGGAGTGCGCGTACGCGTGGCCCTGTTTTCATCCCAAAGTTGATTTTTGAGTTTTAAAAGCCAAATTTCATACTTCTAAGCCTCCGATCTCACCACTTATGTCTTAAATCATTATGATATGCCTAGCATGAGAAAAAGGGCTAGTGAATGTGGTAACTTGCGAGTGAAGCAAGGGGAAAAATGAATGGTCATTGATGATCAAAGATGATTATGTGAGATGCGGAGAATGGCGGTGGAAGTGCTTGTTATGCTTTGGGCCGAAGGGCCATAATTGTTAATGAATTGGCTGGTTATGGATTTAACCGTGAGCTGGATGGCTGGATTATGCCGTGTGACGGCGGAGCCATGTTTATGGCTAAGTATAAATGCATATATGCTGTTGAATGAATTGTGATTGTTTGCACTTCCACCATTGGAGATGAGGGTTTCCCTGGGTAGTAGCAATGGCTAGCCACCATGTGCTCCAGGTTGAGACTCGAAGCTCTGTTAACCCAATGTCGTAAGTGTGGCCGGGCACTATGAAAGGCCCGGATGAGCTCGCCCCCATAAATATTCACCAGTGATGGTGATGGATAAATATTCACCTGCGATGGTGATGGATAAATATTCACCAGTGAGGGTGATGGATATAGATCATGATTATGATCAAGTTTATGATGAGTATAACTCGAGTTGGGGAAGCACGACAGAGGGACCGTCCAATGGTTAGCTACCAGGACTTGTCGGGTTGGCTCTATAACCGACAGATGATATCATCAGCCACTAGGGACAGGCATGCATCATAATTATACTACATGAATTGTTTGAGATTGCCTATTTGACTGCATATTACTTGCTAATTGTCTAAATGCCTTATCTATTTCTATTTGTAAATCTCTTGTCTGATATAACTGTGTTTGCTATATTATACTCCTGCTGGTGGTTGGGAGGTCTGAAGGAATTGGAAAGGGAAGTATTAGTTAGACTGAAGGATCTTTAGTCAGTTGCCACTTACGGTTTAGCTTGTTTATAAGCTTTGATATTATCTGGAGGAAGTTCTAGGATTTCCTTCGACTTTCCTCTATTATTATGTATTATATATGTGGAAGCTGTTACCGTGCTGGGGACCTTTGGTTCTCACCCATGCGGATTTTGTGGTTTTCAGATGCAGGACGCGAGGCTTCTCGTTGAGGCATGCTGGAGACTTCTGGATTAGCGAAGATCCTTTGTTCTTGGGACTCTGTTTTGGTTTATATATCTTGTTTAGATACTTTTATCTCCATTATATAATACAAACTGTGATGACTCCTCTTATAGGAGGTTTTGGAGAATAGGTTTCTGTATTTGTATCCCTTTGGGTTTTCCTTGGGGTTTTCCTTATTTTATTATATGTATATATTGCTATGCTCAGGCCAGTTATCTTCACGGCCGGATTTTGAGTCTTGATATTCCTGTTTTTGACACTCTTTTGTATATATGATCCCGCGATAGCTTATCCCGGTTCGTCACGTTTATCGATCGGAGTGTTGCGCTTTCGAGTTACGGTTTTTGTTTATCCCTTTTTCTACAAAGGCTCCTAGTTATAATCAATTATTCATACTACTATACGTACTAAATTTTTGGTTTTAGAGGTCGTAATACCTTGCCATTCTCTGAATTATGACTTAAGCATAAGACTCTGTATGGTAGGGTGTTACAATTAATGCAAAGTACTATTATTTTTTTATTCAACTCAAGCCTATTTCTTCTCTAAGATATTCATTCGAACACAAGAACACGATGAATGTGATGATTATGTGACACTCATCACCATTCTCACCTATGATCGCGTGCCTGACAACCCCTTCCGTTCTACATGCAAACAAGCTTGAATGTGTATCTCTTGGATTTCTAATCTAAGATTAAAACCTTCGTGGTATAGGCTAGAATTATTGGCGGCCATTCCTGAGATCCGAAAAGTCTAAACCTTGTTTGTGGTATTTCGAGTAGGATCTGGGAAGGGATGACTGTGACGAGCTTCAAACTCGCGAGTGTTGGGCATAGTGACAGACGCAAAAGGATCAATGGATCCTATTCCAACATGATCGAGAACCAACAGATGATTAGCCGTGCGGTGACAGCGCACTTGGACCATTTTCACTGAGAGAAAGGACGGTAGCCATTGACAACATTGATCCCCCAACATACAGCTTGCCATGGAAATGAGTATGAATGATTGAATGAAGACAGTAGGAAAGCAGAGATTCAGAAGGAACAAAGCATCTCCATACGCTTATCTGAAATCCCATCAATGAATTACATAAGTATTTCTATCTTATTTTATTTATATTTTAATTATCAAAACCTCATAACCATTTGAATCTGCCTGACTGAGTTTTACAAGATGACCAAAGTTTACTTCAAGCCGACAATCTCCGTGGGATCGACCCTGACTCACGTAAGGTTTATTACTTGGACGACCCAGTGCACTTGCTGGTTAGTTGTGCGAAGTTGTGAAGAAGAAGTGAGATTATAATCGTGCGTACCAAGTTTTTGGCGCCGTTGAGATCACAATTTCGTACACCAAGTTTTTGGTGCCGTTGCCGGGGATTGTTCGAGTTTGGACAACTGACGGTTCATCTTGTTGCTCAATGATGAGCGGATAATTTATACGCTTTTTGACACTATTTTTAGTATATTTTTAGTATATTTTAGTTAGTTTTTATTATGTTTTTATTAATTTTTATTCAAAAATCACATTTCTAGACTTTACTATGAGTTTGTGTGTTTTTCTGTGATTTCAGGTATTTTCTGGCTGAAATTGAGGGACATGAGCAAAAATCTGATTCAGAGGCTGAAAAAGGACTGCAGATGCTGTTGGATTCTGACCTCCCTACACTCGAAGTGGATTTTCTGGAGCTACAGAAGCCCAATTGGCGCGCTCTCAATTGAGTTGAAAAGTAGACATCCCAGGCTTTCCAGAAATATATAATAGTCCATACTTTGCCCGAGATTTGATGGCCCAAACTGGCGTTCCAAGTCAGCATAGAAATTCTGGCATCAAAACGCCAGAACTGGCATGAAAGTTGGAGTTAAATGCCCAAACTGGCACAAAAGCTGGCGTTTAACTCCAAGAAAGGTCTCTACACATGAAAGCTTCAATGCTTAGACCAGGCACACACTAAGTAGGCCCCGGAAGTGGATTTTTACACTAACTATTCTAGCTTACTCATTTTCTGTAACCCTAGGTCACTAGTTTATTATAAAAACTACTTTTAGTGATTCATCTTATACCTCATGACACTTTACACGTTTCATATTGTATTTATGACAGCATGAGTCTCTAAACCCCATGGTTGGGGTGAGGAGCTCTGTTGTGTTTTGATGAATTAATGTAATTACTACTATTTTCCATTCAATCACGCTTGTTCCTATTCTAAGATATTCACTCGCACTTCAACTTGATGAATGTGATGATCCGTGACACTCATCACCATTCTCAACCTATGAATGCGTGCCTGACAACCACCTCCGTTCTACCTTAGACTGAGTGCTTATCTCTTAGCCTCCTGATTCAGATCAGAGTCTTCGTGGTATAAGCTAGAATTATTGGCAGCTATTCTTGAGATCCGGAAAGTATAAACCTTGTCTGTAGTATTCCGAGTAGGATCTGGGAAGGGATGACTGTGACGAGCTTCAAACTCGCAAGTGTTGGGTGTAGTGACAGACGCAAAAGGATCAATGGATCCTATTCCAGCATGAATGAGAACGGACAGATGATTAGCCGTGCGGTGACAGCGCATTTGGACCATTTTCACTGAGAGGACGGATGGTAGCCATTGACAACGATGATCCACCAACATACAGCTTGCCATGGAAGGAGCCTTGCGTGCGTGAAGAAGAAGACAGTAGGAAAGCAGAGATTCAGAAGACAGAGCATCTCCAAAACCTCAATCTGTTCTCCATTACTGCATAACAAGTATTTATTTCATGTTCTTTTACTTTTTACAATCAAATCTGAGAATTATTGATATCCTGACTAAGAGTTACAAGATAACCATATCTTGCTTCAAGCCGACAATCTCCGTGGGATCGACCCTTACTCACATAAGGTATTACTTGGACGACCCAGTGTACTTGCTGGTTAGTTGTGCGGAGTTGCAAAAGTGTGATTGTAATTTTGTGCACCAAGTTTTTGGCGCCGTTTGCCGGGGATTGTTCGAGTTTGGACAACTGACGGTTTATCTTGTTGCTTAGATTAGGAATAATTTATTTTTGTTGGTTTAGAGTCACTAAATTTGAGTCTTTTATTTGAGTTAGTTTCATATTTTAAGTTTGGTGTCAATTGCATGCTTTTATTTTCTTTTAATTTTTCGAATTTGCATGTTCTTAGTTCTTTCTTGATCTTTAAAAATTCTAAGTTTGGTGTCTTCTTTGTGTTTTCCTTTAAATTTTCGAAAATTTGTGTTTGATTTTCTAAAAATTTTAAGTTTGGTGTGTTTCTGTGCTTTTATTTACTTAAAAATTTTTCAAAAATTTGTTCTTGGTGTTCTTCTTGACATTCAAAGTTGTCTTATTTGTTCTCTTTGTTTTGATCTAAAATTTCTAAGTTTAGTGTCATTTTGTTGTTTTCCTCTTTCCTCATTAAAATTCAAAAATTAAAAAAATATATCTTTTCCTTATTTTACTCATAAATTTCGAAATTTTGCATTAAATTAGTCAAAGATTTTCAAAATCATATCTTTTTTTAGTCAAGTCAAAATTCTAATTTCAAAAATTGATCTTTTCAAATCTTTTTCAAAAATCATTTTTTTTTAATTTCTTCAATCATATCTTTTCAATCATATCTTCTCAATCATATCTTTTTTCAAAATAATTTTCACTCATATCTTTCTGATTGCTAATTCCAAAATCTTTTTAATTAATTAATTAATTTAGTTTTCAATTTGCTTTTATTTCATTCTCTTCTAATTTTCGAAACTTTTATTTTATCTTCCATTTATTTTGTTTTATTTTATTCGATTACTTTTAAAAAAAGTAAAATAAAATTTAAAAATATAATTTAATTGCAATCCATATCAATTCCCTTTTCTCCATCATGGACATAAGTGGAAATGAACAGTCCAGAAGGACTCTGGGGTCATATGCTAACCCCATTACAGCTACATATGGGAGTAGCATCTGTATACCTCCCATCAAAACAAGCAGTTTTGAGCTAAATCCTCAACTCATTATCATGGTGCAGCAAAATTGCCAGTATTTTGGTCTTCCACAGGAAGAACCTACTGAGTTTCTGGCACAGTTCTTACAAATTGCTGATATAGTGCGTGATAAAGAAGTGGATCAGGATGTCTATAGATTATTAGTTTATTACTGTTTCCATTTGCTGTAAAAGATTGGTGCATGAAAATTACTTCACACTATGTAATTCTGCACAACTAACCAGCAAGTGCACTGGGTCGTCCAAGTAATACCTTACGTGAGTAAGGGTCGATCCCACGGAGATTGTTGGTTTGAAACAAGCTATGGTTATCTTGCAACTCTTAGTCAGGATTTTAATTTGTGGTTATCAATTGACTTGCAAATGAACAAGAGAGCATGAATTAAAGGTTACTTGTTATGCAGTAAATGAGAATATGTTGGAGTTTTGGAGATGCTTTATCTTTTGAATCTCTGCTTTCTCCCTATCTTCTTCTTCACGCACGCACGTCCCTCCTATGGCAAGCTGTGTATTGGTGGATCACCGTTGTCAATGGCTACCATCCTTCCTCTCAGTGAAAATGGTCCAGGTACGCTGTCACCGCATGGCTAATCATCTGTAGGTTCTCGATCATACCGGAATAGGATTTGCTATCCTTTTGCGTCTGTCACTACGCCCAGCACTCGCGAGTTTGAAGCTCGTCACAGTCATCCAATCCCAGAATCCTACTCGGAATACCACAAACAAGGTTTAGACTTTCGGATTCTCAAGGATGCTGCCAATGAATTCTAGCTTATACCATGGAGATTCCGATTACGGAATCTAAGAGATACTCATTCAATCTAATGTAGAATGGAAGTGGTTGTCAAGCACACGTTCATAGGTTGAGAATGGTGATGAGAGTCACAGATCATCACATTCATCATAATGAGGCGCGAATGAACATCTTAGATAGGAACAAGCGTGATTGAATAGAAAACAGAAATACTTGCATTAATTCATCGAGACACAGCAGAGCTCCTCACCCCCAACAATGGAGTTTAGAGACTCATGCCGTCAAAGAGTACAAAGTTCAGATCTAAAATGTCATGAGATACAAAATAAATCTCTAAAAGTTGTTTAAATACTAAACTAGTAACCTAGGTTTACAGAAAATGAGTAAACTATGATAGATAGTGCAGAAATCTACTTCTGGGGCCCACTTGGTGTGTGCTGGGGCTGAGACTAAAGCTTCTCACATGCCTGGGCTGTTTTGGGCATTCAACGCCAGGTTGTAACCTGTTTCTGGCGTTGAACTCCAAATTGTAACTTGTTTCTGGCGCTGGACGCCAGACTGCAACATGGAACTGGCATTGAACGCCAGTTTACATCATTTATCCTTGAGCAAAGTATGGACTATTATATATTACTGGAAAGCCCTGGATGTCTACTTTCCAACGCAATTGAAAGCGCGTCAATTGGACTTCTGTAGCCCCAGAGATTCCATTCCGAGTGCAGAGAGGTCAGGATCCAACAGCATCAGCAGTCCTTTTTCAGCCTGAATCAGATTTTTGCTCAACTCCCTCAATTTCAGCCAGAAAATACCTGAAATTACAGAAAAACACACAAACTCATAGTAAAGTCTAGAAATATGAATTTTTCCTAGAAACTAATGAAAATAAACTAAAAACTAACTAAAACATACTAAAAAGTATATGAAATTAACCCCAAAAAGCGTATAAAATATCCGCTCATCACAACACCAAACTTAAACTGTTGCTTGTCTCCAAGCAACTAGAAAAATAAAATAGAATACAAATAAGTCAAGAAGCAATAATATCTCAGAGTTTTTGAGTGAAGCTCAGATTCTAATTAAATGAGCGGGACTAGTAGCTTTTTGCTTCCGAACAGTTTTGGCATCTCTCTTTATCCATTGAAGCTCAGAATGATTGGCATCTATAGGAACTTAGAATTCAGATAGTGTTATTGATTCTCCTAGTTCAGTATGTTGATTCTTGAACACAGCTACTTTTATGAGTCTTGGCCGTGGCCCTAAGCACTTTGTTTTCCAGTATTACCACCGGATACATAAATGCCACAGACACATAATTGGGTGAATCTTTTCAGATTGTGACTCAGCTTTGCTAAAGTCCCTAATTAGAGGTGTCCAGGGTTCTTAAGCACATTCTTCTTTTTTGCTTTGGACCTTGACTTTAACCGCTCAGTCTCAAGTTTTCACTTGACACCTTCACGCCACAAGCACATGGTTAGGGACAGCTTGGTTTAGCCGCTTAGACCAGGATTTGATTCCCTTAGGCCCTCCTATCCACTGATGCTCAAACCCTTGGATCCTTTTTATTACCCTTGCCTTTTGGTTTTAAGGGCTATTGGCTTTTTCTACTTGCTTTTTTTTTTTTGCAAGCTTTGTATTCTCTGCTTTTCTTGCTTCAAGAATCATTTTTATGATTTTTCATATTATCAATAACATGTCTCATGTTCATTATTCTTTCAAGAGCCAACATATTTAACATTCAAGAACATCAAATTCCAAAGACATATGCTCTGTTCAGGCATTCATTCAGAAGGCAGAAAGCATTACCACCACATGTAATTAATTAGTATTTCTTGTATTAAAAACTCGAAAAATATTGCCTCCTTATCCTAAAGAAAATCTTCTATTTTATTCATGTTTAATGATGATGAGAGAAATAAATTATAGCTTAATTGGAGATAAAATAACTACTAATTACTACTATAACTACTAAGGTAAAACTCAAATAAGAACAATTATCACAGAGTTAAGGCTAAGATTAGGGCTCAACAACCTTGAGTTTGGGATGTGGATGTTTCTCTAGTCTGTAGAGTGCTTGGTCCTTCAAGAGATAACTTCTGACACTTCAGTTCCTTTAAGTCACGCCCTTGCTCTTCTTGTTCCCTAAGCAGTTTGTAGAGCATACTGTTTTGATTTTGCTGTTCTTCCTTTATTTGGTCCATAAATTCTTGCAACTTGGTAACAGATGCTTCAAGCTATTCCCAATATTCAAATTGAGGGACTTCCGGGAGGAATTCTTGCGCCCTCCTCTTGATGGGGTCATCCTGCATTTGTTATTTTTCCATTGTGGTTTTAGTGATTGGTTGCTCCACTGAGATGTACTCCGTTATTCCCATCCTTACTCCAGCATCTTTGTAGAGCATAGAGATTAGGCTTGGATAAGCCAACCTGGCATCTTTGGAGTTATTGTTTGCAAGTATGTAAAATTCAGATGGGATCAGTTGATGAACTTCCACTTCTTTTCCCAACATAATGCAATGGATCATCACTGCTCTTTTGACGGTGACTTCAGAACGGTTGCTAGTGGGCAATATAGAACGCCCAATGAAGTCCAGCCATCCTCTGGCGACTGGTTTGAGATCTTCTCTCTTGAGTTGATTTGGGACACCCTTGCTGCTGGTGGTCCACCTGGCTCCAGGGATGCATATATCCTCTAGAATCTTATCCAGGCCCTTGTTTGTTCTCATCATTCTCCTATTGAAGGAGTCTGGGTCATCTTTCAGCTGAGGTAGCTTAAAGATCTCCCTGATTTTGTCAGGGTGGATGTGAACAATCTTTCCTCTGACCATAGTCCGATAGTCATAGAGGGCAGTTCTAGATATTCTCTGCCTGTCTGTTTGCCACAGATTAGCGTAGAACTCCTGAACCATATTCCTTCCCACTTTTATTTCAGGATTAGCTAGGACTTCCCAGTTCCTGTTTCGAATCTGCTCTTGGATCTCCGGATATTCATCTTCCTTCAGATCGAACTTGACTTCCGGGATCACTGATCTTAGACCCATTATTTTGTAGTAATGGTCTGAATGTTCTTTGGTTAAGAACTTCCCTTGATTCCAAAATGGTTTTGGAATACTCTCTTTCTTGCCTCTTGGAGTGGTTTATTTTCCTTTAGGGGCCATGATCTTAGTGGGTATAATTTAGTGATCACGGATAAACACACCAAACTTAGAGGTTTGCTTGTCCTCAAGCAAAAGAAAAGAAAGGAGAGGGATAGAAGGAGAGCTAGTGTCAAATGGTGGATGAGAGGAGGGAGTCCGAATGTGGATTTAAAAGGGAGGGGGGTGGGTTTTTTTTTCTTCGAAAATTTAAAAAAAAAAGAATAAGATAGAAGATATGATTTATAAAAAAAATAAGTATGATACGAGAAGATGTGATTTAGAATTGAAAAGATATGAAAGATATTTGAAAAATGATAAATTTGAATTTTGAAAAAGATAATGTGGAGATTTGAAAAAGATATTGATGAGTTGAAAGGATTTTAGAAGGAAAAGAGATAGATTTGTTTTGGAAAATTTAAAAAAGAGTTGGATTGGATTGAAAAAGAATTTGTGTTTATGGATTAAGATACATTTGATATTTTTAAAGTAGGGTTTTTAGAAATTAGGGTTCTTAGAAATCAGGGTTTGTAACATGTTTATGCAAGAAATCATGAATTGAAACATGAAAATTAAAATTAAAATGAAAAATATGAAGTAAAAACGAATTTACCTCCTCCCCACCATCCTGGCGTTAAACGCCCAAACGCTGCATGTTTTGGGCGTTTAACGCCCAATTGCTACTTCTCTTGGGCGTTCAACGCCCAGCTGGTGCTTCTTTCTGGCATTGAATGCCAGGAACTCCTTTGTCACTGGGCGTTTTTCTGAACGCCCAGGACGCTGTAAATCTGGCGTTAAACGCGCAGAAGGAGCTTCTTTCAGGCGTTCAACGCACAGAAGATGCTTCTTTCTGGCGTTTAACGCCCAGATAGCTATCCTTACTGGCGTTCAACGCCTAGTGGATGCTTCTTTTGGGCGTTGAACGCCCAATTGTACCTCTTACTGGCGTTTTCTTGCCAGTGAGCTCTTTTTCTCTGTTTTGTGTGCTGAATCCTTCTGTAACCCTGTAAACTTATGCAATTGACTCTTTACCTTAGTATCAATGAACTTTATATAAACAAATAAAATCAAGAATAGGGCAAAATGCTAGAGGAAGTGATGCCAATGGCTGGGTTGCCTCCCAGCAAGCGCTTCTTTATTGTCTTTAGCTGGACTTTGCTGAGCTTTTTAATCTAGCCTCAGCCTTGAGCATTCTTGCTCAATATTACCTTCAAGATAATACTTGATTCTCTGTCCATTAACAATGAACTTCCTATCAGAGTCAATGTCTTGAAGCTCCACATAACCATATGATGATACACTTGTAATCACATATGGTCCCCTCCACCGGGACTTCAGTTTTCCGGGGAATAGCCTGAGCCTAGAGTTAAACAACAGAACCTTTTGTCCTGGTTCAAAGATTCTAGAAGATAGCTTTCTGTCATGCCATCTTTTTGATTTCTCTTTATAAAGCTTGACATTTTCGAAAGCAGTGAATCTGAATTCCTCTAGCTCATTCAGCTGGAGCAATCTTTTTTCTCCAGCTAGTTTGGCATCAAAGTTTAGGAATCTGGTTGCCCAGTAGGCCTAATGTTCTAGTTCCACGGGCAGGTGACAAGCCTTACCATACCCAAATTGGTACGGAGAAGTCCCTATAGGAGTCTTGAATGCTGTTCTGTAAGCCCACAGAGCATCATCTAAGCTTCGTGCCCAATCCTTTCTACGGGTACTTACAGTCTGTTCCAGGATTCTTTTCAGTTCTCTGTTAGAAACTTCAGCTTGCCCATTTGTCTGTGGATGATATGGAGTCGCCACTTTGTGGCAAATCCCATACCGGACCATGGCGGAGTAAAGCTGTTTGTTGTAGAAGTGAGTGCCCCCATCACTGATTAGTACCCTAGGGACACCAAATCTGCTGAATATATGTTTCTGGAGGAACTTCAGTACTGTTTTAGTATCATTGGTGGGTGTGGCAATGGCCTCTACCCATTTTGATACATAGTCAACTGCCACCAGAATATAAGTGTTTGAGTATGATGGTGGGAAAGGCCCCATAAAATCAATTCCCCATACATCAAACAACTCAATCTCCAAGATTCCTTGTTGAGGCATGGCGTAACTATGAGGCAAATTACCAGCTCTCTGGCAACTGTCACAGTTACGTACAAACTCTCGGGAATCTCTGTAGAGTGTAGGCCAGTAGAAACCACATTGGAGGACCTTGGTGGCTGTTCGCTCACCTCCGAAATGGGCTCCATATTGTGATCCATGGCAATGCCATAGGATCCTCTGTGCTTCTTCTCTAAGCACACACCTACGGATTATTCTGCCTGCACATCTCTTAAAGAGATAGGGTTCATCCCACAAGTAGTACTTTGCATCAGAAAATAATTTTTTCTTATGTTGCCTGCTGTACACCTTGGGTATGAACCTTGCAGCTTTATAGTTTGCAATGTCTGCAAACCAAGGTGTTTCCTGAATGGCGAACAAATGCTCATCCGGAAAGGTTTCAGAGATTTCAATAGAGGGAGAGGACGCCCCTTCCACTGGCTCTATCCGGGACAGATGATCAATCACTTGGTTCTCTGTCCCTTTTCTGTCTCTTATTTCTATATCAAACTCTTGCAGAAGCAACACCCATCTTATGAGCCTGGGTTTTGAATCCTGCTTTGTGAGTAGATATTTAAGAGCAGCATGGTCAGTATACACAATCATTTTTGATCCTACTAAGTATGATCTAAACTTGTCAATGGCATAAACCACTGCAAGCAATTCTTTTTCTGTGGTTGTGTAATTTTTCTGGGCATCATTAAAATGCGGCTAGCATAATAAATGACATGCAAAAGCTTGTCATGCCTCTGTCCCAATACTGCACCAATGGTGTGATCACTGGCATCACACATTAGCTCAAATGGTAATGTCCAGTCTGGTGCAGAAATAACTGGTGCTGTGACCAGCTTGGCTTTCAGCGTTTCAAACGCCTGCAGGCACTCTGTGTCAAACACAAATGGTGTGTCAGCAGCTAGCATATTGCTCAGGGGTTTTGCGATTTTTGAAAAATCCTTTATAAACCTCCTATAGAATCCTGCATGCCCCAGAAAGCTTCTAATTGCCTTAACATTGGCAGGTGGTGGTAATTTTTCAATTACCTCTATTTTTGCTTGATCCATCTCTATTCCTTTGTTTGAAATTTTATGCCCAAGGACAATCCCTTCAGTCACCATAAAGTGACATTTTTCCCAGTTTAAAACCAGGTTGGTCTCTTGGCATCTTTTCAGAACTAGTTTCAGGTGATCAAGACAGGAGCTGAATGAGTCTCCATATACTGAGAAGTCATCCATGAAGACTTCCAGAAATTTTTCCACCATATCAGAGAAAATAGAGAGCATGTATCTCTGAAAGGTTGCAGGTGCATTACACAGCCCAAATGGCATCCTTCTGTAAGCAAATACTCCAGATGGACATGTGAATGTTGTTTTCTCTTGATCCTGGGGATCTACTGCAATTTGGTTGTAGCCTGAATAGCCGTCCAAAAAGCAGTAATAATCATGACCTGCTAGTCTCTCTAGCATCTGGTCTATGAATGGTAAAGAAAAATGATCCTTCCTGGTGGCTGTATTGAGCCTTCTGTAGTCAATACACATGCGCCACCCTGTAACTATTCTTGTAGGAACCAATTCATTTTTTTCATTATGAACCACTGTCATGCCTCCCTTTTTGGGGACAACTTGGACAGGGCTCACACAGGGGCTATCAGAAATAGGATAAATAATCCCAGCCTCCAGTAATTTGGTGACCTCTTTCTGCACCACTTCCTCATGGCTGGATTTAGTCGCCTCTGTGGTTGAACCACTGGCTTAGCATTATCCTCTAATAAGATCTTGTGCATGCATCTAGCTGGGCTTATGCCCTTAAGGTCACTTATGGACCACCCAAGAGCTGTCTTGTGTGTCCTTAGCACTTGAATTAGTGCTTCCTCTTCCTGTGGATTTAAAGCAGAGCTTATGATCACTGGAAAAGTATCACCTTCTCCCAGAAATGCATATTTCAGGGATGGTGGTAATGGTTTGAGCTTGGGTTTAGGAGGTTTTTCCTCTTCCTGAGGAAATTTCAGAGACTCTTTCAATTCCTCTGAATCCTCTAGATCAGGTGGAACATCTTTAAAGATGTTTTCCAGCTCTGATTCGAGACTCTCAGCCATGTTGATCTCTTCCACCAAAGAGTCAATAAGATCAACTTTCATGCAGTCTTTTGGTGTGTCTGGATGCTGCATGGCATTGACAGCATTCAACTTAAGCTCATCCTCATTGACTCTCAGGGTTATTTCCCCCTGTTGGACATCAATGAGAGTTCGTCCAGTTGCTAGGAAAGGTCTTCCTAGAATGAGAGTAGCACTCTTGTGCTCCTCCATCTCCAGCACTACAAAGTCAGTGGGAAAGGCGAATGGCCCAACCCTGACAATCATGTCCTCAATCACGCTTGATGGGTATTTAATGGAGCCATCAGCAAGTTGGAGACATATCCGGGTTGGTTTAACTTCTTCAGTTAAACCAAGCTTTCTGATAGTGGATGCAGGTATTAGGTTGATGCTTGCCCCAAGATCACATAATGCTGTCTTGGTGCAATTACCCTCTAATATGCATGGTATCAGAAAGCTTCCGGGATCTTTAAGCTTTTCAAGGAAGCTTTTCAGAATGACTGCACTGCATTCTTCAGTGAGGAGAACTTTTTCAGTTTCTCTCCAATCCTTCTTATGACTTAAGATCTCTTTCATGAACTTGGCATAAGAAGGTATTTGCTCAAGTGCTTCTGCAAACGGAATCTTTATTTTAAGAGTCCTGAGATAATCTGCAAAGCAAGCAAATTGCTTATCCTGCTCCTCTTGGCGGAGTTTTTGAGGATAAGGTATCTTGGCTTTATATTCCTCAACTTTGGTTGCTGCAGGTTTATTTCCTACAGAAGTGGTTGAAGAAGCCTTTTTAGAAGGGTTGTCATCAGCACTTGTGTGTGTCTGATTCCTCACTGGCAATTGAGTGCCAGGGTTGGAAGCTGGAGTGACGTTAGACACCAACTCCTCATCTGTTCCTGGCGTCTGAACACCAAAACTATGCTTCCTTTGGGCGTTCAACGCTAGTTCCTTGCTTGTTTCTGGCGTTGAACGCCAGTCCTGAGTATGGTTTGGACGTTCAGCGCCAGCCTTCCACCCAATTTCTGGCGTTTTAGCGCCAGAATCATTTTTCCCCGGGCTCTTACTGTCCTCAGATGGAATTTGGGTAGTTTGCTTATTTCTTGGCTTCCTGCTGCCTTGAGGTGGGGTATTTAATGTTTTCCCACTTCTTAATTGAACTGCTTGGCATTCTTCTGTTATTTGTTTTGACAGCTGCTGCTTTGTTTGCTTTAATTGTTCTTCCATATTTATATTAGCCGTCCTTGTCTCTTGTAGTCTCTCCTTGAATTCGGTTAACTATTTTGTTAGAAAATCCAATTGCTGATTGAATTCAGTAGCTTGTTCAGCAGGACTGAGTTCAGTAGTCACTGTTTTAGCCTCTTCTTTCATGGAAGGTTCACTGCTTAAGTACAGATGCTGATTTCTGGCAACTGTATCAATGAGCTCTTGAGCTTCTTCAATTGTCTTCCTCATGTGGATAGATCCACCAGCTGAGTAGTCTAGAGACATCTGAGCTCTTTCTGTAAGCCCATATTAGAATATGTCTAGCTGAACCCACTCTGAAAACATTTCAGAGGGGCATTTTCTTAGCATCTCTCTGTATCTCTCCCAGGCATCATAAAGAGATTCATTATCTCCTTGTTTAAAACCTTGGATGTCCAGCCTTAGCTGTGTCATCTTTTTTGGAGGGAAGTATTGATTCAAGAATTTTTCTGTCAGCTGTTTCCATGTCTTTATGCTAGCCTTAGGCTGGTTATTTAACCACCTCTTAGCCTGGTCTTTTATAGCAAATGGAAACAGTAATAATCTGTAGACATCCTGATCTACTTCCTTATCATGTACTGTGTCAGCAATCTGTAAAAACTGTGCCAGAAACGCTGTAGGTTCTTCCTGTGGAAGACCTGAATACTGGCAACTTTGCTGCACCATGATAATGAGTTGAGGATTCAACTCAAAGCTACTGACTCCAATGGAGGGTATGCAGATACTACTCCCATATGAAGTAGTAGTGGGGTTAGCATATGACTCCAGAGTCCTTCTGGACTGTTCATTTTCGCTTAGGTCCATGATGGAGAAAGGGGGATGATGTAAAATAGAGAAAAAATATTTTTATTTATTTAATTATTTATTTATTTCGAAAATAAAATAAATTAAAATAAAATAAATAAAAATGGGTGAAGATTTTCGAAAAATGGAGGGAGAGAAAAAAATGGTTAGGAAGTTTTGAAAAAGATATGATTTGAAAAAAGATTTTAAATTTTGAAAAAAAAAATCTGAATTTTAAAAGTAAATTTCGAAAATTTGCTTTAAAATAGAGAGAAAAGATATTTTTGAATTTAAAGAGGAAAGAGAAAAACAATAAGATATCACAAGATTTAAAATTTTTAGATCTAATGCTCCTTGTTTTCGAAAATTTTGGAGGAAAAATACCAAGGAACACCAAACTTAAAAATTTTAGGATCAAGACACAAGGAAAACTCAAGAACACTTTGAAGACTCACAAGAACACAAGAACATGAAGAAAGAACACCAAACTTAAAATTTTTAGAAAACCAAACTAAAATTTTTGAAAATTATAGAAAGATTAACAAGAAAACACCAAACATAAAGTTTGGCACAAGATTAAATCAAGAAAAATTATTTTTGAAAAAAGATTTTTAATAGAACCGGTGCCCTATCATCAAGAACATAAACCAATGCTCTAGCCAATTGAGCTATAAATGTAACATTTGTTTTGAAGAGGTATATTTTCACTAACAAAAAATAAATTCCTTTTTGAAGACTAATGCTTTGGAAAAACACAAGAAAAACAAGAAAAGACACAGAACAAGAAAAACTTCGAAAATTTAAAAGAAAAATATAAAATGTGCAATTGACACCAAGCTTAGAACAAGACACTAAACTCACGAAAAAAAAAATTAAAAATTGATAAAGAAAAATAATATTTTTGAAAAATTTTTGAAAAGGAAATAAAGGACTCAGAATTTAATGACTCTATAGCAACAAAAATAAATTATTCCTAATCTAAGAAACAAAATAAACCTTTAGTTGTTCAAACTCAAACAATCCCCGGCACGGCGCCAAAAACTTGGTACACGAAAATTACTTCACACTATGTAATTCCGCACAACTAACCAGCAAGTGCACTGGGTCGTCCAAGTAATACCTTACGTGAGTAAGGGTCGATCCCACAGAGATTGTTGGTTTGAAGCAAGCTATGGTTATCTTGCAACTCTTAGTCAGGATATTAATTTGTGGTTATCAATTGACTTGCAAATGAACAAGAGAGCATGAATTAAAGGTTACTTGTTATGCAGTAAATGAGAATATGTTGGAGTTTTGGAGATGCTTTGTCTTTTGAATCTCTGCTTTCTCCCTATCTTCTTCTTCACGCACACACGTCCCTCCTATGGCAAGCTGTGTGTTGGTGGATCACCGTTGTCAATGGCTACCATCCTTCCTCTCAGTGAAAATGGTCCAGGTACGCTGTCACCGCATGGCTAATCATCTGTAGGTTCTCGATCATACCGGAATAGGATTTGCTATCCTTTTGCGTCTGTCACTACGCCCAGCACTCGCGAGTTTGAAGCTCGTCACAGTCATCCAATCCCAGAATCCTACTCGGAATACCACAGACAAGGTTTAGACTTTTCAGATTCTCAAGGATGCTGCCAATGAATTCTAGCTTATACCACGGAGATTCCGATTACGGAATCTAAGAGATACTCATTCAATCTAATGTAGAATGGAAGTGGTTGTCAGGAACACGTTCATAGGTTGAAAATGGTGATGAGAGTCACGGATCATCACATTCATCATAATGAGGCGCGAATGAACATCTTAGATAGGAACAAACGTGATTGAATAGAAAACAGAAATATTTGCATTAATTCATCGAGACACAGCAGAGCTCCTCACCCCCAAAAATGGAGTTTAGAGACTCATGCCGTCAAAGAGTACAAAGTTCAGATCTAAAATGTCATGAGATACAAAATAAATCTCTAAAAGTTGTTTAAATACTAAACTAGTAACCTAGGTTTACAGAAAATGAGTAAACTATGATAGATAGTGCAGAAATCCACTTCTGGGGCCCACTTGGTGTGTGCTGGGGCTGAGACTAAAGCTTCTCACATGCCTGGGCTGTTTTGGGCGTTCAACGCCAGGTTGTAACCTGTTTCTGGCATTGAACTCCAACTTGTAACTTGTTTCTGGCGCTGGACGCCAGACTGCAACATGGAGCTGGCGTTGAACACCAATTTACGTCATCTATCATTGAGCAAAGTATGGACTATTATATATTTCTGGAAAGCCCTGGATGTCTACTTTCCAATGCAATTAGAAGCGCGTCAATTGGACTTCTGTAGCTCCAGAAATTCTATTCCGAGTGCAGAGAGGTCAGGATCCAACAGCATCAGCAGTCCTTTTTCAGCCTGAATCAGATTTTTGCTCAGCTCCCTCCATTTCAGCCAGAAAATACCTGAAATTACAGAAAAACACACAAACTCATAGTAAAGTCCAGAAATATGAATTTTGCCTAGAAACTAGTGAAAATAAACTAAAAACTAACTAAAATATACTAAAAACTATATGAAATTAACCCCAAAAAGCGTATAAAATATCCGCTCATCAAAGATCAAGCTAAAAGGTAGTTAAATAACCAACCCACAGCAAGCATAAAAACATGGAGACAGCTATCAAACAAATTTCTCAATCAATTTTACCCTCCAAAAAGGATGACATAGCTGAGGCTGGACATCCAAGGCTTTAAACAAGAGGATCATGAATCCTTTTATAATGCCTGGGAGAGGTACAGAGGGATGCTAAGGAAACGCCCCTCTGAAATGTTTTCAGAGTGGGTACAGTTAGACATCTTCTACTATGGGCTTACAGGAAGAGCTCAAATGTCTCTAGACTACTCAGCTGGTAGATCCATACACATGAGAAAGATGATTGAAGAAGCTCAAGAACTCATTGACACGGTTGCTAGAAATTAACATATGTACTCAAGCAGTGAATTCTTTATAAAAGAAGAGGCTAGGACAATAACTACTGATCCTAATCCTCAATAACAGATTATTGAACTTAATCAGCAATTACTCCTTATGACAAAACAATTAGAAGAATTTAAAGAGATGCTCCAAGACACTAAAAATGCTAACAAGAATATGGAAGCACAATTGAATCAGACAAGACAACAGCTATCTAAATAGATAACAGAAGAATACCAAGCTGTCCAACTAAGGAGAGGGAAGACATTGAATAATTCAGCTCAAATTAGCAAAAAGCCAAGAAAGGAACAACTGACAGAGGATGACCAAACCACTGCCCAAAGTCCCTCTGAGGACAACAAGAGCCCATAGAGGAATAATTCTGGCATTTAAACGCTAGAAAAGAGTGAAAGATTGGCGTCAAACGCCCAGTGGATGCCCACTTCTGGCGTTCAAACGCCAGAAAAGGGAGAAAAGTTGGTGTTGATCGCCCATTCCTTGCCCAGTTCTGGCGTTCAAACGCCAGAAAAGGGTGGGAAGCTGGCGTTAAACGCCCATCCAGCACCCAATCCTGGCGTTCAAACGCCAATGAGGGATCAGACACCTGCAAGTGCTGATAGTAGGGAATAAACCACCTTTAAGAAGGCTTCTCCAACCACCTCTGTAGGGAATAAACCTGCAGCAACTAAGGTTGAAGAATATAAAGCCAAGATGCCTTATCCTCAGAAACTCCGCCAAGCGGAGCAGGATAAACAATTTGTCCGCTTTGCAGACTATCTTAGGACTCTTGAGATAAAGATCCCATTTGCAGAGGCACTTGAGCAAATACCCTCTTATGCTAAGTTTATGAAAGAGATCTTAAGTCATAAGAAGGATTGGAGAGAAACTGAAAATGTGTTTCTCACTGAAGAATGCAGTGCAGTCATTCTGAAAAGCTTACCAGAAAAGCTTTAAGATCCAGGAAGCTTTATGATACCATGCACATTAGAGGGTGCTTGTACCAAGAAAGCTCTATGTGACCTTGGAGCAAGTATCAACCTAATACCTGCATCCACTATTAGAAAGCTTGGCTTGACTGAAGAAGTCAAACCAACCTGGATATGTCTTCAACTTGCTGATGGCTCCATTAAATATCCATCAGGCATAATTGAGGACATGATTGTCAAGGTTGGGCCATTTGCCTTTCCCACTGACTTTGTAGTGCTGGAAATGGAGGAGCACAATAGTGCAACTCTCATTCTAGGAAGACCTTTCCTAGCAAGTGGACAAACTCTTATTGATGTACAAAAAGGGGAAGTGACCCTGAAAGTCAATGAGGATGAGTTCAAGTTAAATGCTGTCAAAGCTATGTAGCATCTAGACACATCAAATGACTGTATGAGCGCTGATATTATTGACTCTTTGGTGGAAGAGATCAATATGACTGAAAGTCTCAAATCAGAGCTAGAGGACATCTTTAAAGATGTTTAGCCTGATCTGGAGGAATCAGAGGAAATAAAAGAACCTCTGAAAATTCCTCAGGAAGAAGAGAAACCTCCTAAACCCGAACTCAAACCACTACCACCATCCCTGAAATATGCATTTTTGAGAGAGGGTGACACTTTTCCAGTGATCATAAGCTCTTCTTTAAATCCACAAGAGGAGAAAGCACTAATTCAAGTGCTAAGGACACACAAGACAGCTCTTGGGTGGTCCATAAGTGATCTTAAGGGCATTAGCCCAGCAAGATGCATGCACAAGATCCTATTGGAGGATGATGCTAAGCTAGTGGTTCAATCACAGAGGCAGCTAAATCCAGCCATAAAGGAGGTGGTGCAAAAAGAAGTCACTAAGTTACTAGAGGCTGGGATTATTTATCCTATTTCTGATAGCCCCTGGGTGAGCCCTGTCCACGCTGTCCCTATAAAGGGAGGAATGACAGTGGTTCATAATTAAAAGAATGAAATGGTTCCTACAAGAACAGTTACAGGGTGGCGTATGTGTATTGACTACAGAAGGCTCAATACAGCCACCAGAAAGGATCATTTTCCTTTACCATTCATAGACCAGATGCTAGAGAGACTAGCAGGTCATGAATACTACTGCTTTTTAGATGGCTATTTAGGTTACAACCAAATTGCAGTAGATCCTCAGGACCAATAGAAAACAGCATTCACATGTCCTTTTGGAGTATTTGCCTGCAGAAGAATGCCCTTTGGTCTATGCAATGCACCTGCAACTTTTCAGAGGTGCATGCTCTCTATCTTCTCTAATATGGTAGAAAAATTTCTGGAAGTCTTCATGGATGACTTTTCAGTATTTGGAGACTCATTTAGCTCCTGTCTTGACCATTTAGCACTTGTTCTGAAAAGATGCCAAGAGACTAACTGATAAACCACTATTTTATGGTTTATAATGTGTTTAATTGTGTGGCTTTATCATGATCTTTACCCACTTATTCATATGATTAGCATGCATTTATATTTCCTTCCTAAAATTATTACATGATTGAAAACTTGCTTCCTAGAGACTTTTAATTATGTATTTTAATTCTCCTTTATTCCATTCGATGCCGTGATCTGTGTGTTAAGTGTTTCAGGCTTTATAGGGAATGAATGAGTTGGAGATTGGAAAGGAAGCTTGCAAAAATGAAAGGAACACAAGAAAATAAGGAGATGACCAGCGAGAAGTGACGCGGCTGCATGGCTCACGCGACCGAGCAGATTAGAATAGCATAAGTGATGTGAAGGCGTGGACGACGTGCCCGCGTGGCAAAGCAAAACGCCGCATGACGCGTCCACATGAATGACGCAATCGCGTGACATGCGCGATTTGCATAATCTGCAGAATTTACTGGGGGCGATTTTGGGCCCTGTTTTGACCCAATTTTCAGCCCGGAAAAGCAGACTAGAGCCAGAGGACATGCAGAAACCGAACACAACATTCATTCTACACAGTTTTAGTTTTTAGATCTAGTTTTACTCCTCCTCTAGGTTTTCTCTATACACATTCATAGTTCTTAGGATTTTTATTTCTATTGCTCTTTGCATTGGGATATTGAGAAGAGTTATTACCTCATCAAGACTTCGTCATTCTAGTTCGTTTTCTTTACTTGGCTTTACTCTTCCATGTCCTTTAATTTACTCAATTTTACTATTGGATTATTTTAGAATTTATTAATACAAGAGTTACTTTTATTTTTAATTGATTCCTTTGAGTTTTATTTATCATGTCTTTCTTTAATTCCCTTTCCTATGTTATGAGTTCTACATTCACAATGAGCGAGTAGTTCCCTAACTTGATGGGGAGTTGATTGAAAGGAACCCTTGAGTTGGAATGCTCAAAAGAGAGATTGTAATTGGGTTTATTGTTGGATGGCTCTCTAGTCACTAATGCCAGTCCTTCCAAGTAAGCGGATTAGGACTTGTGAATAGAAACAACATTCCAACTTGTTTGACTTTCCCTTACCTAGTAAGGGATAACTAAACAGAACGACCTTCAATTATCAATTAATCTTGAGAGTACTACAACAAGAATAAGGCTTCCAACTAATCTACTCCCAGTCAAGGCTTTTATTTAAACTACTAAATTTTCCCAATTTAATTTCTTGTTTATTCAACTCAAACTCTTTTTGAAAACATCTGATTAATAAAATAGCACACATTTCTGCAACTCGTTGGGAGACGACCTGGGATTCATACTCCCAGTATTTTAATTTTAATTTTTGTGACAACCCTTCTAAATTGATAAGCGGATTTCTGGTTGGTTAAGAACTATACTTGCAACGCATATCTTACAACAATTCTTGACTCGCCAATTTCCGCCACGTCAATTTTCGGCGCCGTTACCGGGGAGTTACAATAGAGTGCTAAAGTTATTGATTGGATTTAATTTATTTGCATTTTATTTTATCTTGCTACTATGAGCTGCTTGTTTCTTTCGTTAGATGACGCGTTCACTTCCTGATCCAAACTTGCCAGTATTCAATCCTGAGATTGAAAGAACTATTTCACGAATAAGGCAAGCTCACCGTCGGTTAGTCCTCTCTGAGGGCGAATCTGAAACGTCACTTGAGAAAGAAACCAGCCCCCGTTCTACTGATTTGGTTGATTTACGTGCAGGTAACATGACAGCAGCTAGGAGAGTTACTATCCAGGAGGCTGGAGCCCCTGATTTTACCATGCAACCATTCAAGCGCATCACCCAGTGGTGGCTACAGACTTTGAAATAAAGACCGCACTGCTCAATTTGATGCCCAAGTTTCATGGCTTGCCTGCTCAAGAGCCTATCAAGCACCTGAGAGATTTTCAAGCAGCCTGTTCTACCGTCAGGCGTGATGGTGCAGATGAAACTTCAATTTTGCTGAAAGTTTTCCCGTTTTCTCTTGAGGGGAAGGCAAGAGAGTGGTACTACACTCAACCAACAGCAACTGTATCCAACTGCGATACACTGAGAAGAGAATTCTTAGAAAAATTCTTTCCAGCTGAAGTTACTGATAAACTGAGGAAAGACATTTCCATGATTGTTCAGGATGAATCTGAGACTCTCTATAAATACTGGGAGCACTTCAATAATCTTCTGGAAGCATGCCCCCACCATATGATTGACAAGATAATGTTACTTGATTACGTCACACAGGGCATGAGGCCCCAAGATAAGACCACATTGAAAAGTGCTAGCAATGGGTCTATGAAAAAGTACAAGACCACGGATGAGGCATGGCAATTGATCAGCGACTTAGCTAAATCTACTCGGAATCACAGGCAGAAACAAGGCCGTTCAAAAGCCATTGCAGAAGTATCCTCTAGCAGAGAAGCTGCTGCTCTAACTCAGAGTATCTGTGAAATGACCAACTTGCTGAAGTAGATGCAATTGAATCAACAACAAGTTCAGCAAGCTCAACCTTCTCCACCACAGCAAAACCAACAGTTAGTCCCATAGAGAGTTTGTGAAATCTGTGCTGATTATAGCCACTATACTGATGAATGTCCGCTGCTCCAGTAGGAAGACAACACCGTGGCAGCCACTCATAACTTCTATGACCGCCCCAACCAAGGGTACAATCAAGGTGGCAATTACAACCATGGATGGCAGGACAATTCTAACCAGAATTGGAGGGACAACAACAACAGAGGAGGCAGAGATAATCAGGGAAATCAGAGGTGGAATAATAACAACAACAGGCAGCAGAACCAGAACCAGCCTTACAGAGCACCTCACCTGAGACAATCCCAAGGACCACAGAATTTCCAACAGCAAACCTCTCAAATTACTTATCCTTTCTCATCTTCTAATGATGATTTACTACAATCCATTGATCAGAGACAACAGACCATGGAAAATAACATTAATGCCACTCTAAATGGTCTGAACACTACTTTGCAAGCTCTTGTCTCACAGATTGGATCAATGAATAACTCCAATAACCAGCCTTTGAGCTACAGTAGAATTCCCTCTCAACCATTACCCAATCCAAAGGGTGGCATTAATGCCATCACCCTAAGGTTCGGAACCACACTGCAGGAGAGGAATCAGGAGGAGCCAAGCCCACCAGAACACTCCTCAGCTGAAGAGGTAGTGGAAATAGAAGATGTTGAAGAGGAAGAGGACATACAGGACATAGCTGAAAAAGAAGAAGTTCAACCACAGGAGGAAGCACCACAGAGCGCAAATACTGCAGAAGACACCACTCTTATTCCATTTCCACAACTTGCAAGGAAGCCCAAGAAGCAGCTGGAACCTGATCCCAAAATGGTAGAGATATTTAAAAAGGTTGAGGTAACTGTTCCTCTTTTTGATGTTATTCAACAGGTACCTAAATGTGCAAAGTTTCTAAAAGATTTATGTATACATAAAGACAAAATTAATGAATTAGAAACTATACCTTTAGGTAGTTCCATATCTGCTTTAATGGGTGGTTTACTTGAGAAGTGTAGTGACCCAAGTCCTTGTATGGTTAATTGTACTATTGGTGGTGTGATAATTTTTGACTGCATGTGTGATTTAGGAGCATGTGTGAGTATAATGCCTTTGTCTATATATGATATTTTGAGGCTCCCTCCCTTAAAAAGGTCGGCAGCTCATTTTGTGTTAGCAGATAAAAGCATTATTACAGTGGTTGGAGTTACTGAAGATGTATTAGTAGGCATTAAGGGACTCACATTTCCCACTAATTTTTATATTCTGGAGATGCCCCAAAATGACTCAGAGAAGCCATCATCAATCCTACTTGGAAGACCATTCCTGAAGACATCAAAGTTCAAATTGGATGCTTTTTCAGGAACATACTCTTTTGAAATAGATGGCCGATTAGTAAGTTTCAACCTGAATAGAGTTATGAAGCACCCTCCAGAAGATCATTCTATCTTCCAGTGTGACATCATAGATGAAACTGTAGCTGAAGTTCACCAGGAGGAGTTAGAGAAGAAGCACACAGGACAAGATCCGAGTGTGGGGACACTCTTGAACGACAATGAGGGCACTTTGTCATTATCACCAGCTCCAGACAATCCAGAGCCTAACCATGAGCAGAAGTTAGAGTTGAAACCCCTTCCCCCACACCTCAAATATGCTTACCTTGAGGACAAGCAGAAGTTTCCAATTATCATTGCAAGGGAACTCACTTCTCAACAAGAAGAACAGTTACTTAGTGTGCTGAGGAGGCACAAGAAGGCAATTGGGTGGAGTTTGGCGGATATAGTAGGCATCAACCCTCAAGTATTTGAGCACAGAATATTTTTAGAAGAGGGAGCAATGCCCGTTCGTCAACCCCAGAGAAGACTGAACCCCACTATCTTAGAGGTTGTCAAAAAGGAAGTGACCAGACTACTGGAGGCAAATATCATCTATCCCATCTCAGACAGTGAATGGGTAAGCCCAGTACAAGTGGTGCCTAAGAAGTCTGGAGTCACTACAGTGAAGAATGAGCATGGAGAGCTCATAGCAACCAGAGTACAGAACGCTTGGAGGGTCTGCATTGACTACAGACGCCTCAACCAAGTAACCCGTAAGGATCACTATCCTCTTCCATTCATTGATCAAAGGCTGGATCGCCTGTCAGGTAAATCACATTATTGTTTTCTAGATGGTTACACAGGTTATTTCCAGATTCATATATCTCTTGAGGATCAGGAAAAGACTACTTTTACATGTCCTTTTGGGACTTATGCTTACAAGAGAATGCCCTTTGGCTTGTGCAATGCACTAGCTACCTTCCAAAGGTGCATGATGAGTCTTTTCTCTGATCTTATTGAGGACTGTATGGAAGTTTTTATGGATGATTTTAGTGTTTATGGCGATTATTTTAGCCTTCGCTTAGATGGATTATCTAGAGTATTAGATCGATGTGTCAATACAAACCTTGTATTAAATTTTGAAAAATGTCACTTTATGGTAAAACAAGGTATTGTACTAGGACATGTTGTGTCTAATACTGGCATTTCTGTAGATCCAGCAAAGGTGGATGTTATTTCTAGTTTACCTTACCCTTCTTCTGTGAGGGAAGTCCGCTCGTTCCTTGGCCATGCAGATTTTTACAGGAGATTCATTAAGGACTTCAGTAAGGTAGCACTTCTCTTATCTAGACTACTGCAGAAGGATATTGAGTTCGAGTTCAGTGAAGATTGCAAACAAGCATTTGATAAGCTGAAGACCGCCTTGACTCAAGCTCCAATTGTGAGAGGACCAGACTGGAGCTAGCCATTCGAAATAATGTGCGACGCTTCCAACCATGCAGTAGGAGCAGCACTGGCTCAGCGTGAAGGTAAGGATCCTTTTGTTATTGCTTATGCGTCTAAAGCTCTAGATGCCGCACAGTCCAATTACACTACTACTGAGAAAGAGCTTCTTGCTATTGTTTTTGCTCTGGATAAATTCCGAGCCTATTTACTTGGTACGAAGCTAGTAGTGTACTCGGACCACGCAGCTCTAAAGTATCTATTAGCTAAAAAGGAGTCCAAACCAAGGCTTATACGTTGGATACTGCTGTTACAAGAATTTGATTTAGAAATTAAGGATAGGAGTGGTAACCAGAATTTAGTGGCAGACCACTTGAGTCGTCTTGAGCACATTTCAGATGATCCCACTCCTATAGCTGATAATTTCCCATTAATCTGCAAGCAGTATCTGAGGTAGTCACTTGGTATGCACCTGTAGCTAATTATCTAGTTAGCCGCACCTTTCTTCCAAACTTTTCTTAGCATCAAAGAGACAAGCTGAAAAGCGAGTCTAAATATTATATATGGGATGACCCATATTTATGGAGATGTGGCGCTGACCAGGTAATTAGACGGTGTGTGCCTCAATCAGAATTCTAGTCCATCTTAGAGGCCTGTAACTCATCTGAGAGTGGAGGACATTTTGGCCCTCAAAGAACAGCTAGAAAAATCTTAGACTGTGGATTCTGGTGGCCTACACTTTTTAGAGACACTGCTGAATTTTGTAGATCTTGTTTCCCATGCCAAAAATTTGGTAATATATCCAGGAGGGATGAGATGCCTTAACAAATTATGCTTTTCTGTGAAATTTTTGACGTCTGGGGCATTGACTTCATGGGTCCATTTCCAAATTCTAATGGTTATTTTTATATATTGTTAGCTGTGGATTACGTTTCCAAATGGGTGGAAGCAATTCCTACCCGCACTGATGATGCTAGCACTGTTGTTTTCTTTGTGAGAAATCACATTATTTGTCGCTTTGGATCACCACGAGCAATCGTGAGCGATCAAGGCACCCATTTTTGTAACAGGAGACTAACAGGATTAATGAAGAAGCATGGAATCATTCATAAGGTTGCAACAGCATACCATCCTCAGACTAATGGGCAAGTCGAGGTGTCAAACAGAGAGATAAAGCGTATCTTGCAGAAGATAGTCAAACCTCATAGGAGAGACTGGAGCACCAGGCTACAAGATGCACTTTGGGCGTACAGAACCGCATACAAGACACCTATTGGGATGAGTCCTTTCCGCTTAGTCTATGGAAAAGCTTGTCATCTCCCTGTTGAAGTCGAGCACAAAGCCTTTTGGGCAGTAAAGGAGTGCAACATGGGAATTGAAGAAGCCGAAGCTGAAAGGAAATTGCAACTGCAAGAATTGGAAAGCCTTCGCCTAGAAGCTTATGAGAACTCCAGACTATACAAGGAGAAGATGAAGGCTATACATGATCAGCACACTAAGAGAAAAGAGTTCCAACCTGGGGACTTAGTCCTCCTTTACAAATCTCGACTGAGACTCATGCCAGGCAAGTTGAGATCAAGATGGGATGGTCCATACAAAGTAAAGAAGGCCGAACCGTACGTAGTTTATCACCTAAGCCATCTTTCAAGCTCTGAACTTATCAAAGTTAATGGACATCGTTTAAAGCTGTACCATGGGGAGAGGATGCAGAAAAACAAGGAGCTTGAGATCTTCCTCTTGGAAGATCCTCACATAGCCGAAGATTGAGCTAATGGAGCGTCCAACTTACGGACGTTAAAGAAAAGTGCTAGGTGGGAGACAACCCACCATGGTATGATCGTTCTTTTCTTTATTTTTAGTTTTTCTATTTAATAACTCTTCTCTTTATTAGTACATTTCGTGCATCTGCATTTACATACTTTTATTTAAAAAAAAAATTTTACGCGACGCGACCGCCTCATTGACGCGTCCGCGTCGCAGGAGATGGGAGGAATTAATAAAATGAACAGAGAGTCACGCAGGAGCGTGGCTGGAGGCGTGCCAATGGCACAAATTACCCCACGCGACCGCGTCACCAACGCGTCCGCGTCGAGTGGGAACATTGGCCTCCCACGCGACTGCGTCACTCACGCGGCCGCGTGCCCTAGATTTCGACGTAAAAAGGGTGCACGACCGAAAGTTGTGCAAGAGTGGTGCTGGATTGGTGCTAACGCACAAATTCTTCCCACGTGGCTGCGTGACCGACGCGACCGCGTCATATCCTCATAAATGGCCACTCATGCGATCGCATGCCTCACGCGATCGCGTCACCCAATATTTGGCAATTAATGATTTTGAACAGAGAGTTGTGCGAGTGCGAGGCTGCCCTCGCGCCAGTAGCATAAAACGGGTCACGCGACCGCGTGACCGACGCGACCGCGTCAATTATTATAAGCGCAAATTGTGCGACCACGTGCCCCACGCGACCGCATCGATTGCGCCGCACAGCTCCCCTGATTTGCCACTTATCTTATCTTTTTCTCCTCAAATCCTATTTTTTTTCCCTCCTTATTTCTTCCTCCTCCCTTCTTCCTTCTTCCTTCTTTCTCACTTTGTACTCTCTCTCTCTCTCTCTCTCTCTCTCCTCCATTAACAAGGTTTCTTTTCTTCTTCTCTCCTTACTTTTCTATTTTTCTTCCTATTTTTCTATGTTATCTTCTTTTCTTTTCTTTTTACTTTCATTATTCATATTTTCTTTTTCTTTCTTTTTTTTCCTTTTTACTTGGTGTTAGAAATTTATTTTGAGTTATTATTTCTCATTATATGCTTGTAGATTGTTCTAAATTTGTTTGGCATTTATATATTACTTTTTAAAGGGTTGCTTGCATGTTAAATTTAATACTTTCCATACATTATTTCACCATGCATGCTATGTGTTTGTGAAAAAACCCATATGGCTTTATGCACTTTTCTACGTTATTCTATTCTACTATTAAATGCCCGTTTTTTACAAAACCCCTTTTATATTTTATTCGTTAAAAATAATTGTCAATACAAACGTGATAATTTGTTACAAGTGATACTTGATCTATGCAACTCATGCCTTTACCAGCATGCCAATAACACCTTGCATTCATCACATGCACTAACTATTTTCCATTAATGACTTTTCACATGTAGTCATGACCATGTGTTAACATTATTTACCTTTAAATGTGCATTTATAATCATCCTTTTTCGTTCTCTTCCTTGCTCTATCTCTTTGAATTTAATTTACTTTTTCTTCCCTTTTTCAGAATGGCCACCAAGAAAGGAAAAGAAAAAGCTCCTCCCAAATCAACAGCAAGAAGAGGAACAAAAAGAGCATTAGTGGCAGAACCCTCTTCAACTGCGGTTAAACCCTCAACAAAGGGAGACTTAAGAGGATTATAAAGGTTGATGATAAAGAAAAAGCCTTCCCAGCAAAGGACATTGCGCGATTCCCCAATTGCTACTGTGAGCAGATGTTCCCCATCCTGGCAGAAAGGAGCTACAACAACGAATACCTTTTTATCCTCCCACCCAATATTGCTACCTTTGTTGAGCCGCAAATTGCACAAAGACAATGGGGTTTCCTACAGAGACAGCAGAGGCAGGTCAATCTTTCTTGGGTAGCGAGTTCTACTCCAACTTTCACCTGCCAAGCCTGAAGTCTACCTTTATCCGTCAGAAGCAAGTCCCCATTACAGAAGAGGCCATTCAAAAAGCTTTAGGTCTTCCCCCTATTCCAGAAGGTTTGGACGCCTTTCAAGAAGCCGCACTCAAGCGCCAGATGTACCAATTTGACTGGGACACCGTTCTCAGGGTTATCACACTACCTGGCAGCCGTTGGATCTACGGATACCATCGTACCCGCCCTAAGGGAATCTCGGCTTCAGCACTTACCTTAGAGGCTCGCGTATGGGCGCAGATCATGTCCCATTATGTCTTTCCGAGCACTTACGAGTCCTCCTTCACTGCGGACATGGCCGTTCTACTATGTTGCATCCTTACTGACCAACCTCTGAACCTACTAAGACACATCCGGAATGCCATGGGACACGTACAAATTGCGGACAACTTACCTTTTCCCACCTTGGTCTCAGATCTCGTCTTCATAGCCGGAGTCTCCTTCAGAGTTGGGGACACCAAAGCCATGCTTCCACGGGATGATCAATATGTCCCTAATGGGAAATATATCAGACCCTCAGCAGCCACTACAAGCCAGCCTATTGAACCGGCTGCAGACATTCCTCCTTCAATACCACAAGCACCTACCACAGACCAACTGCTCCATCAGATACTCGAAAGGTTGGATCGGCAGGAACACAAAGCTAAGATGAGAGAGCGCCGTAACAAGCGCCGATTCACATACCTCAAGGAGTTGATCATGGGAAAATTCAAAGACTCAGACACCCCGGACTCCACTTTCTTTACCAGCACAAAGAGCCATGATTGTCCCGACTGTGGAGATACTGCTACCAGTCCACCCCTGTTCCTGACAGATGGCACCGAAGACGGTGTAAAGCCTTAAGTGTGGGGAGGTCGGTCAGTACCTGACTTTCGAAGGTAATTTCTCTTCCCTAAACACCAATAAATTAGGATATTTAGTTAGTTTTTCTTTTATAGAATAAGATAAATTGCATAGTAATAGATTAGTTGCATGCATGTTCTACTTGATTGAAAAGACAATAAGTTTCTTCTAAGACTCTATTTTTGGAACAAAATTTCACTAATTTTAATTAAATTTTTTATGTTAAATTTGTTTGAAGTTGTATTTGGAACATGATTTTTGAGCTAAAGAACACACAACCTGTAAGATTTGAGCCTTTATACATGGTTACATTATTTAACAATAATTATTTTATTCTTGTGTGTTTACTTCTCTATAATTGTAATCTATATTTTGTTTCATCCTATATGTCCAATATTTATTATATTTATATGCTTGCATATGATTGAGGCCATTAATTGTTTAGCTCACTTATCCAAATTAAGCCTACCCTTTCAATTACCTTTGTTAGCCACTTTGAGCCTTTAAATCCCATTTGTTCTATATTTTACCACATTACTAGCCTTAAGCGGAAAAACAATTATATATTCCAAACTGAATCTTTGGTTAGCTTAAGATAGAATTGTGTGTGCTAATTAAGTATGGGAAATTGTGGAACAAAAGATAATAAGGGAATGTGTCATGATAATATAATAGAAATTTGGATACCTACTCATGTGAAACTATAAGAATTAAAAATCTATGTGCATTGATAAGCTATGTTTATTTTTATGCTTATGAAAAAAAAAGAAAAAAAAGAAAATATTCAATAAATAAGTAAATAAATAAGGGGACAAAATTACCCCAATGTAAAGTTAAGAATTCAAAGATCAATGCATGTATGATAAAATTAAGATAAAAAGTTGATACATGAGTATAGAATGTGAAAGAAAATTTCTGGGTAGCTAGGTATGAATTCTAAAGTTATATAGAATATATATAGGTTATGATAAAGCTTGGGTTAATTAAAGATTCAGTTTATAGGCTTACTTAGCCATATATGTATCCTTACCATTACCTCAGCCCCATTACAACCTTGAAATGACCTCATGATGTTTGCATTGATATATTAAATGTTGTTGATTGATTAGGAGAAGAAAAAAAATTAGAGAACATGATTAGAGAAGGATAAAGTGACTACCCTATACACTAGAGAGACTAGAGTATACATACATCATCAGTGAGGGTTCAATGCTTAAAATTCTATGTTCCCTGCTTTCATGAGCTATCTTCTTGCATTTTTATCTGTTCTTACTGTATAAGAATTGAATTAGTGGAATTTGATTTGTAATTGTTTTGAAGAGCTTATTTACTATTGATAAAGTGTACAAGAATCATATAGTTGCATTTACATATATAGGTTGCATTGCATTGCATGAGTTTTTACATGTTCCTACTCATTTGTTTTATCTCCTTCAACTAAGCATGAGGACATGCTAATGTTTAAGTGTGGGGAGGTTGATAAACCACTATTTTATGGTTTATAATGTGTTTAATTGTGTGGTTTTATCATGATCTTTACCCACTTATTCATATGATTAGCATGCATTTATATTTCCTTCCTAAAATTATTACATGATTGAAAACTTGCTTCCTAGAGACTTTTAATTATGTATTTTAATTCTCCTTTATTCCATTCGATGCCGTGATCTGTGTGTTAAGTGTTTCAGGCTTTATAGGGCATGAATGAGTTGGAGATTGGAAAGGAAGCTTGCAAAAATGGAAGGAACACAAGAAATTAAGGAGATGACCAGCGAGAAGTGACGCGGCCGCATAGCTCGCGCGACCGCGCAGATTGAAATAGCATAAGTGACGCGGAGGCATGGACGACGCGCCCGCGTGGCAAAGCAAAACGCCGCATGATGCGTTCGCATGAATGACGCGATCGCGTGACATGCGCGATCTGCATAATCTGCAGAATTCGCTGGGGGCGATTTTGGGCCCTGTTTTGACCCAATTTTTGGCTTGGAAAAGCAGACTAGAGACAGAGGACATGCAGAAACCGAACACAACATTCATTCTACACAGTTTTAGTTTTTAGATCTAGTTTTACTCCTCCTCTAGGTTTTCTCTCTACACATTCATAGTTCTTAGGATTTTTATTTCTATTGCTCTTTACATTGGGATATTGAGAAGAGTTATTACCTCATCAAGACTTCGTCATTCTAGTTCGTTTTCTTTACTTGGCTTTAATCTTCCATGTCCTTTAATTTACTCAATTTTACTATTGGATTATTTTAGAATTTATTAATACAAGAGTTACTTTTATTTTTAATTGATTCCTTTGAGTTTTATTTATCATGTCTTTCTTTAATTCCCTTTCCTATGTTATGAGTTCTACATTCACAATGAGCGAGTAGTTTCCTAACTTGATGGGGAGTTGATTGAAAGGAACCCTTGAGTTGGAATGCTCAAAAGAGAGATTGTAATTGGGTTTATTGTTGGATGGCTCTCTAGTCACTAACGCCAGTCCTTCCAAGTAAGCGGATTGGGACTTGTGAATAGAAACAGCATTCCAACTTGTTTGACTTTCCCTTACCTAGTAAGGGATAACTAAACAGAACGACCTTCAATTATCAATTAATCTTGAGAGTACTACAACAAGAATAGGGCTTCCAACTAATTTACTCCCAGTCAAGGCTTTTATTTAAACTACTTAATTTCCCCAATTTAATTTCCTGTTTATTCAACTCAAACTCTTTTTGAAAACATCTGATTAATAAAATAGCACACCTTTCGGTAACTCGTTGGGAAACGACCTGGGATTCATACTCCCAGTATTTTAATTTTAATTTTTGTGACAACCCTTCTAAATTGATAAGCGGATTTCTGGTTGGTTAAGAACTATACTTGCAACGCATATCTTACAAGAATTCTTGACTCGCCAATTTCCGCCACGTCACTAACCTAGTTTTAAACTGGAAAAAATGTCACTTTATGGTGACTGAAGGAATTATCCTTGGGCATAAAATTTCAAACAAGGGAATAGAGGTGGATCAAGCTAAAGTGGAAGTAATTGAAAAATTACCACCACCTGCCAATGTTAAGGCAATCAGAAGCTTTCTGGGGCATGCAGGATTCTATAGGAGGTTTATAAAGGATTTTTCAAAAATTACAAAACGTCTGAGCAATCTGCTAGCTGCTGACACACCATTTGTGTTTTACACAGAGTGTCTGCAGGCTTTTGAAACTCTGAAAGTTAAGCTGGTCAAAGCACCAGTGATTTCTGCACCAGACTGGACATTACCATTCGAACTAATGTGTGATGCCAGTGACCATGCCATTGGTGCAGTATTAGGACAGAGGCATAACAAACTTCTGCACGTTATTTACTATGCCAGCCGTATTCTAAATGACGCACAAAAACACTACACAACCACAGAAAAATAGTTGCTTGCAGTGGTTTATGCCATTGACAAGTTTAGATCCTATTTAGTAGGTTCAAATGTGATTGTGTATACTGACCATGCTGCTCTTAAATACCTACTCATAAAGCAGGATTCAAAACCCAGGCTCATAAGATGGGTGTTGCTTCTGCACGAGTTTGATATAGAAATAAGAGACTGAAAAGGGACAGATAATCAGGTAGCTGATCACCTGTCCCGGATAGAACCAGTAGCAGGGGCATCCCTCCCTCCTACTGAGATCTCTGAGACCTTTCCGGATGAGCAACTCTTCGCCATTCAGGAAGCACCATGGTTTGCAGACATTGCAAATTATAAAGCTGTGAGGTTCATACCCAAAGAGTACAGCAGGGTGCATACAAAAAAACTAATTTCTGATGCAAAGTACTACTTATGGGATGAACCATATCTCTTTAAGAGATGTGTGACGTTGGGATTTTTGCCAGTAAAGAATTTCATAAAAACAGTCGCATTGTAGATATAGTCTCTAAACCGACAGAAATCCCTTCGTACAAACGTTTTGGTTGTCCCAAGTAACAAACCCCTTAAAATTGATAACCGAGTATTTAAACCTCGGGTTGTCTTCTCAAGGAATTGCAGGGAGGTATGTTCTTATTATTGGTTATGAGTTTGTAAATTAGGAGTTTTAGAAAGTAAGGAAGCAGTATATTGCATAAGAAGAATAAGATAAATAAATAACTATAAAATAAACTCTTGGCAAAGTATAAGAACTGAAAGTCCTATCCTTATCAATTGTGATGAGAATTGGATTTTAATCCCACTTGGTCAGCCTTTACTAAACAAAGGAAAGTTAAGTGGCCTGATTGGCTTGGTTCTCAAGTCCTAGTCAACTCCTGTGGAGAGACTAGCTTTAGAGCAATCCTAGATCAATCAGAATCTGCCAATTTCAACCACTATTTTATTTGACAGCTCAAGCGTCACCAATTACCTTAACCAAAGCCAAGAATGTAGAAAGCTAAATTAAAATCATAAATATCTGGAATACCTCAAATAAAATACATTCAAAGTAGTAAAATCTAACATGGAAAAGTTCATAAGCCAATTGGGAAAATAAATAAAAATAAAGAACCTGGGATTGAGAGTTACTCCTAAAACTAAGAGAAGTCCTAAATCCTAAGAGAGACAGGAGAGAACCTCTCTCAAAACTAATCTAAATCATGAGAAGTGAATTATTATGAGATTCCCCTTGAATGGATGCATTCCCCCACTTTATAGCCTCTAATCTATGTTTTCTTGGCCGCAAACTGGGTCAGAAATAGCCCAGAAATTGCTGGAGAAGAATTCAAACACCCTAATTTCCGTCACTGCGATGCGACCGCATGGATCACGCGGTCGCGTCGCGTAACATCAAGGAAACTATAGCATATTATATATGAAATCGAAGCCCCGGACGTTAGATTTCCAACGCAACTGGAACCGTGTCATTTGGATCTCTGTAGCTAAAGTTATAGCCATTTGAGTGCGAAGAGGTCAGGCTGGACAGCTTAGCAATTTCTCCAACTTCTTGTATTCCTTCCACTTTTGCATACTTCCTTTCCATCCTCCAAGCCATTCCTGCATTATAATGTCTGAAAACACTTAACACACATATCAAGGCATCTAATGGTAATAAGAGAGGATTAATAATAAGCAAATATAAGATCAAAGAAGCATGTTTTCAATCATAGCACAAAATCAGGAAGGAAATATAAAACCATGCAAATATTATGAATAAGTGGGTAAAGAGTTGATAAAATCCACTCAATTAAGCACAAGATAAACCATAAAATAGTGGTTTATCAACCTCCCCACACTTAAACATTAGCATCTCCTCATGCTAAGCTCAAGAGAAACTATAAAGATGAAGAGGAATGATAAAGAGTATGCAATGCAACCTATGAATGTAACTACATGCTAAGATGTTTCTACCTACTTGGTTAAAAATAAATAAATCTTTCAAGAACAAATATGAACTGGATTTCACTAATTCAAATCATAAAAATGAAGCACAAATAGACTTGCAAGAAGAAAATAGCTTATGAAAGCAGGGAACAAGGAATTGAGCATCGAACCCTTACTAGTAGTGTATACACTCTAATCACTCAGGTGTTTAAGGTTTGATTCTCTCAATTCTTCTACTAACCTTGCTTTCTAAGGCTTGTTCTTCTTCTAACAATCAACAAAAATTTAATGCACATATACACATATCAAGAGGTCTTTTAAGGGTTGTAATGGGGTTAGGGTCAAGGTAGGATTGTATTTGGCCAAGTGGACTAAAATCTGAATCCTTAATTAGCTTAAACTTTCCACCTAACTTAAACAATCCATGTAATCATAATACAACATCTAACTATCCATTAACCATGTTTTCCACATATTCATGCATTCTATTTTTAAGTACAGTACATATGCATTACTTTCACCACTTACTTTGGGGCATTTTGTCCCCTTTTTGCTTAATTGCTCTTCTTTTTTTTTATATATATATTTTTTTCTTTTATTTTTCTCAATGCATATGATTAAGATATTGAATGCATGAATCATGTTCTAAACATTTCTTTCACATAAAGATATATAATACCCGATTCTTAAACCAAATATTTCCAAACCCACTTTTCCCACACTTAAATCATAAGCACTCTCACTAGTCTAAGCTAACCAAGGATTCAAATTAAGGACATTATTATTTTTCGCTTAGAGTTAATGATGTTCTAAATAAAAAGAACAAAATGGTACAATAGGCTCAAAATTGGTTTGCAAGGGATAATGAAAGGTAAGGCCATATGGGTATGTAAGCTCAGTGAAACAAAGGTCTCAATCATGTAAGTGTATGAATACATCAAATTATGAAAATATAGAATTAAGCAAGAGAAAGATCACAATTTTAGAGAGAAAAATACACACTAAAAATAAAATATTGGTTGATAAAATACAACCAATTCAAATAGGCTCAAAATCTCATAGGTTTTGTGTGTTCGAGTTCTAAACCATGTTCCAGTATAATATCTCTTCAAACAAGTGTAACATTAAATTTTATTCAAATTAGTGAAATTCTCTAAAAATTTTCTTGAAAAAAAAAATATTACTTCAACCAAGTGGTAAAATATGCAAAAAATTAAACAAATATGCAATCAAACATGCAAATGCAACAATGAATAAGGAAAATAAATCATTGGTGTTGAGATAGAGGAGTAACTAACCCATGGAGATCGGTATCGACCTCCCCACACTTAAAGATTGCACCGTCCTCGGTGCATGCTGAGATTTGCAAGTGGACGGGGGTTGTGGTTCCTCAGCTGTGGCTCTTTTTGTTCCTTTCCTTGCCGGTAGGTTGGGAGTAGCTTTCTCTTTACCCTTCTTGGTGGCTATCCTGAAAAGGGAAAAAGAAAGTGACTTTTTAAAGCTAAGGGTTAGAGCAAGGAAGAGAGCGGGAAAGGTGGTAATCAATGCACATTAAGATATACTGACATTATCACATGCTCGCGAGTACATGTGAAAAGTCATCAATGGAAAATAGCTAGTGCATATGATGACAAGTGAATGCAAGGTGTTTATTGGCATGCTGGCAAAGGCATGAGTAGCATAGAACAAGCATTCAATGTCCAAATTAGATTACCAAGTCTTTCAAACTATCAACATGTTTGTAGTGACAATTATATTGAATAAATATGATATGAAAAAGGGTTTTGTGAAAAGCAGGCATTCAGAGTAGTAGGATAAAAGATACTGAAAAGCAGTGCACAATGCCATACGGGCGTTTTTACAAACACATAGCATGCATGGTAAATAATCTAATGAAAATAATAAATTGAACATTCAAGCAACCCTTTAAAAATAAATATATATAATTGTCAAATAATTCCTCTAATAATCCACAAGTAAAATATAGAAATAATGACCCAAATAAATTTCTAACACCAATGAAAATAATGCAATAAATGAAAGTATGCAAATAAAGTAAAATAAAATAAAAAGAAAAATAAGAAGAATGAGAAGGAAAAGAAGATAAGAAAGGAAGAAGAAAGAAATAAGAAAAGATAAGAAAAATAAGGATTAGAAAAGAAAAGATAAGAAAATTGGCTGATCTGGATATTCTGTGCGCTGCTTGTGACGCGGACGTGTGAGAGACGCGGTCGCGTGGTGCGTGACAAGGTCAGATGACGCGGACACGTGGGTCACGCGATTGCGTGACCTGTTTGTGCGATTGGCGTGAGTGCAGCCTCGCGGTCGCGCAACTCTCTGTTCGAAACTCTTTTGCCAAAAATCTGGGTGACGCGGTCGCGTGGTTGACGGGATCGCGTGGGTGGCCTTATTTCCAATATGACGCGGACGCGTGGGTGATGCGTTCGCGTGTCAGGGCTTGTGCTACTAGCACGGGTCCAGCCCAATTCCAGCTTAACTTTCGGCCATGCACCCTTTTGACGTCAAAATCCTGGTCACGCGGCCGCGTGGGGCACGCGGTCGCATGGGGCACGCGGTCGCGGGAGGCCATTATTCCCATATGACGCGGTCGCATCAGCGACGCGGTCGCGTGGGATAATTTGTGCCATTGGCACACCTCCAGCGCTGCTCCTTCGAAACTCTCTGTTCATATTAATATTGTCTCCCATCTCCTTGCGACGCGGACGCGTCGCTGATGCGGTCGCGTTGCGTGCTCGCCTTTTTTTTTTAATCTGAAAAGATGCAGAATGCAGTGTTAATATGAATGTGATGCAAAACTCCAGGTTCAATATAATAAAATAAAAATGAAACTCAAAAACAAATAAAACTAAATAAAAATGAAAAAGGAACAATCATACCATGCTGGGTTGTCTCCCACCTAGCACTTTTAGTTAAAGTCCTTAAGTTGGACATTTGGCGAGCTCCTTGTCATGGCGGCTTATGCTTGAACTCATCTAGGAATCTCCACCAATGTTTGTGATTCCAATGGCCTCCGGGGTCCCAAACTAGGCGCAGAAAGCCTTCAAGTAAGTTAAAGCAAGTGACAAGGCCCCAAGAGTGTTGATTTCTAGATTGAATTCCGGGGTCCCAGACCTTGCCTTTGCACCCATCTTCTTGTTGATCATCATCATTTTTCCACTTGGGTGGTGAACAGTCGGAATTCTCACTGAGACATCCAAACAGCTTCTTAGACCCATTCAGTTGAGCTTTATACCAACCTTTGGGTTTAAACTTAAAGCTTCCAACCATAATGAACCTTGCAGGACAATTCTTACCACTGGCCATTTTCCTCTTACTCTTAATGTTACAAAGAGCTCTGAGTTGACCATCCGTCTCCAGTAGCCCATATTCAAGTGGGATTAGAAAGCTAAGGGATATGAATTTTACCCACTTGAATGTTGTGAAGGATGATGGCAACTTAGGGGGAGGTATTTTCAATGAAATTGCAAGCTCCACTCCCTTGTGCTCTTCTCTGATAATTACCACCTCTTTGCAAGCTTCTTCAATTTCAACCTCTTCCTCTTGGTAGCTTTCTTCCAATTCAATCTCCTCTTCATTGCTTTCCAAGGGAATGGGAGGTTGTGCTTCTTCTTCTTGAATCTCCATCTCTTGATCAACCTCTTCCAAGTCTTTAACTGTGATATGATTTGGAGGTTGTACACCCTCCTTAGCATCAATTTCAAACGTCTTGGAAGGGGGTTCTATGACTGGACTTTCCCATGGAGGTTCTGCATCTCCTAAGTCTTCAACCAACTCTTCTTCTTGAACAATGACAGCTTCTTCTACTTGTTCTAGTATGAATTCATGCTCTGTCTTGTCCACTGGAGTCTTTAGTATCTCCTTCATGCTACGCTCTTCATGAAATTGTCCACATGGGGCTGTGGTTGGTTCTTGAATGTTTGAGCGTCTAGGAACCCATTGGATTACTGCTTGCTCCAATTGACGAATGGTTGCTTGAAATCGATCCACTGTTTCCTTGAAACGATCCTTTGTCTCTTGATGCACTCGGCTTTCATAAATAGGATCATAGTGCTCTTGGATTGATGAATATGGAGATGGTGAATATTGAAGTGGTGGTTCTTGTGAGTAATTGGGTTGAAATTGGGGTGGTTCTATATATGGTTCATATGGCTCATAAGGTGGTTGGTATGGTGGTTGAGGGTTAGGGTCATATGGAGGTGAATGGCGGAAAGGGGCTTGTGAGTTTGGTGGTCCAAAGTTATGTTGAGGAGGGGGTTCATAGGCGTATGGTGGTGGTTGTTGATAATTAAAAGAGCGCTCACCATAGCCATTGCCTTGATATGCATCACAGAATGGTTGTTGATAATCCATTGGAGGTAGTTGTTGCCATGAGGGTTGATTAAATCCTTGTGGCTCCTCCCATATTTGATTCTTCCAATCTTGATGCCTGTTCTCATTATAGTTTCTATTCCTAACAACAACATTGGAATCAAACTTGAAGCGAGAGGGGTGAGAGTTCATAGTAGCAAATTAAAAAATTAAAAACAAAAATAAAAACAAATTTAAATTAAAAGGTTATTTAAATTTTGAATTTGAAAATTAAATTTTGAAATTTTGAATTTTTAAATTTTTGAAATTTGAAATTTTTTTTAAATTTAAATTTTTTTGAAAATTGATTTTTGAAATAAGATAAGATAAAATAAAAATTTTAAAATAAAAACCAATAACCTCTTAACTTAAGAAAAAGAAAAAAAATAAAAAACAAAAATAAAAACAAATAAACAAGCAAAAATAAAATATTTACAATAACCAATAATAAGGCACACGTTTGCAATTCCTCGGCAACAGCGCCATTTTGACGTTGGGATTTTTGCCAGTAAAGAATTTCATAAAAATAGTCGCGTTGTAGATATATTCTCTAAACCGACAGAAATCCCTTCGTACAAACGTTTTGGTTGTCACAAGTAACAAACCCCTTAAAATTGATAACCGAGTATTTAAACCTCGGGTCGTCTTCTCAAGGAATTGCAGGGAGGTATGTTCTTATTATTGGTTATGAGTTTGTAAATTAGGGGTTTTAGAAAGTAAGGAAGCAGTATGTTGCATAAGAAGAATAAGATAAATAAATAACTATAAAATAAACTATTGGCAAAGTATAAGAACTGGAAGTCCTATCCTTATCAATTGTGATGAGAATTGGATTTTAATCCCACTTGGTCTGCCTTTACTATACAAAGGAAAGTTAAGTGGGCTGATTGGCTTGGTTCTCAAGTTCTAGTCAACTCCTGTGGAGAGACTAGCTTTAGAGCAATCCTAGAACAATCAGAATCTGCCAATTTCAACCACTGTTTTATTTGACAGCTCAAGCGTCACCAATTACCTTAACCAAAGCCAAGAATGTAGAAAGCTAAATTAAAATCATAAATATCTGGAATACCTCAAATAAAATACATTCAAAGTAGTAAAATCTAATATGGAAAAGTTCATAAGCCAATTGGGAAAATAAATAAAAATAAAGAACCTGGGATTGAGAGTTACTCCTAAAACTAAGAGAAGTCCTAAATCCTAAGAGAGAGAGGAGAGAACCTCTCTCAAAACTAATCTAAATCATGAGAAGTGAATTATTATGAGAGCCCCCTTGAATGGATGCATTCTCCCACTTTATAGCCTCTAATCTGTGTTTTCTGGGCCGCAAAATGGGTCAAAAACAGCCCAGAAATCGCTGGAGAAGAATTCAAACACGCTGATTTCCGTCACTACGACGCGGCCGCATGAATCACGCGGTCGCATCACCTAGCATCAGGGAAACTATTGCATATTATATATCAAATCGAAGCCCCGGACGTTAGCTTTCCAACGCAACTGGAACTAAATCATTTGGATCTCTGTAGCTAAAGTTATAGCAGTTTGAGTGCGAAGAGGTCAGGCTGGACAGCTTAGCAATTTCTCCAACTTCTTGTATTCCTTCCACTTTTGCATGCTTCCTTTCCATCCTCCAAGCCATTCCTGCCTTATAATATCTGAAAACACTTAACACACATATCAAGGCATCTAATGGTAATAAGAGAGGATTAATAATAAGCAAATATAAGATCAAAGAAGCATGTTTTCAATCATAGCACAAAATCAGGAAGGAAATATAAAACCATGCAAATATTATGAATAAGTGGGTAAAGAGTTGATAAAATCCACTCAATTGAGCACAAGATAAACCATAAAATAGTGGTTTATCAATGTGCAGATGGAATGATCCACAGATGCGTACTTAGAGAGGAGGCACAGAAGATCCTATGGCTTTGCCATGGATCACAGTATGGAGGACATTTCGGAGGGGAGCGAACAGCCACTAAGGTCCTCCAATATGGCTTCTACTGGCCTACTCTCTATAGAGATGCCCGAGAGTTTGTGCATAACTGTGACAGTTGCCAAAGAGCTGGCAACTTGCCCCATGGTTATGCCATGCCTCAACAAGGGATCTTAGAGATTGAGTTGTTTGATGTATGGGGTATTGACTTCATGGGTCCTTTCCCACCATCATACTCAAACACTTACATTCTGGTGGCAGTAGACTACGTATCTAAATGGGTAAAAACAATTGCCACACCCACTAATGATACTAAGACCGTGCTGAAATTCCTCCAGAAACATATCTTCAGCAGATTTGGCGTCCCCAGGGTACTAATCAGTGACTGGGGCACTCATTTCTGCAATAAACAGCTATACTCTGCTATGGTCCAATATGGAATTAGCCACAAAGTAGTAACTCCATATCACCCACAGACAAATGGGCAGGCTGAAGTCTCTAATAGAGAACTAAAAAGAATCCTGGAATGGACTGTAATTGCCCGTAGAAAGGATTGGGCAAAAAGCTTGGATGATGCTCTGTGGGCATACAGAACAGCATTCAAGACTCCTATAGGAACCTCTCCCTACCAGCTTGTGTATGGCAAGGCCTGTCATCTGCCCGTGGAACTGGAACATAAGGCCTATTGGGCAACCAGATTTCGAAACCTGGACGCCAAGTTAGCTGGAGAGAAACGATTGCTCCAGCTGAATGAGCTAGAGGAATTCAGACTCAATGCTTTTGAAAATGCTAAAATTTATAAGGAGAAAGCAAAAAAGTGGCATGACAAGAAACTGTTATCTAGAGTCTTTGAACCAGGATAGAAGGTTCTTCTATTTAACTCTAGGCTCAAACTATTTCCTGGGAAATTGAAATCCCAGTGGAGGGGACCATATGTGATTACAAGTGTATCACCATATGGATATGTTGAGCTTTAGGATTTTGACTCTGACAAAAAGTTCATTGTTAATGGACAGAGAATCAAACATTATCTTGAAAGTAATTTTGAGCAAGAATACTCAAAACTGAGGCTTGTATAAAGCTCAGTCAAGGTCCAGCTAAAGACAATAAAGAAGCGCTTGCTGGGAGGCAACCCAGCCATTAGCAAGTTATTTGTTTTACTTAATACTTAGAGAAGTTTAATATAAATTCTCTTCAAGATTAATCATCAAATTGTAGGAATTCACAGAGTTACAGAAGGATTCAGTGCAAAAAGCAGAGAAAAGGAGCTCACTGGCAAGAAAACGCCAGTAAGGGACATTTTGGGCGTTAAACGCCCAGAATGGTATAGTAAAGATACCATTTTGGGCGTTAAACGCCAGAATGGGTACCATTCTGGGCATTTAACGCCAGAATTGCATCATCCTGGGCGTTCAGAAAAATGTCCAGTAACAAAAGATTTCTGGCGTTTAACGCCAGCCTGGGTACCTGGCTGGGCGTTAAACACCCACAATGGCCAACATATGGGCGTTAAACGCCAGAAAGACATGGCGGAGGATTTTGTTTTCCACTTCAAAATTTTTCAAATTTTTATGTTTTCTCATAATTTTCTGCATAAACATGTTTCAAACTATCATTCACCCTCAATTTTCAAAAATTCAACAATTTTCTAAATCTCTTTTCAAATTTCTTTCAAATCCTTCCCAAATCTTCTTCAAAAACTCAAGTATCTTTTCAATTTCTTTCCAAATCTTTTCCAACTCATCATATCATCTCTTAATTCTTAGATGCATAAACAAATTTTCAGATTTAACCTTTTTATATCTTTTCCATTTAAAAATCTCATCTTTTTCATATCATGACTCTATTTTCTTCCACCAATCATATCTTTATGTCATATCTTTTTCAAAATTTTCGAAATCCCTCCCCTCCACCTATAAATACACATTCGGCCATCCCCATCTCTCCACCATTCGAATTTGCCTCTCCTCCTCTCTCTCCCCTTTCCTTTCTTTTGCTTGAGGGCAAGCAAACCTCTAAGTTTGGTGTGTTTTTCCATGATCACCGAGCTAAGACTCATCAAGATCATGGCTCCTAAGAAAAAATAAACCAATTCAAGAGGCAAGAAAGAGAATACTCCAAAGAGTCTTTGGAATCAAGAGAGGTTCTTCACCAAAGAACATGCAGACCATTACCATAAAATAATGGGTCTAAGATTAGTGATCCCGAAAGTTAAATTCGATCTGAAAGAAGACGAATATCCGGAGATCCAAGAGCAAATTCGAAACAGAGGATGGGAAATTATAGCTAATCCTGAAATAAGGGTTGGAAGAAACATGGTTTAGGAATTCTATTCAAATCTGTGGCTGACAGATAAGCAGAGAATAACTGGAACCGCCTTTTATACCTACCGAACCATGGTCAGAGGGAGGATTATTTACTTCCGTCTGGACAAAATAAGAGAGGTCTTCAAACTGCCTCAACTACAAGATTATCCAGAATTCTTTAATAGGAGAATGGTGAGAGAGGATAAGGAGTTGGACCAAGTTCTAGAGGACATATGCCTCCCTGGAACTAAGTGGATAACCAATTCAAAAGGTGTCCCAAACCAACTCAAGAGAGGAGATCTCAAACCAATCGCAAGAGGCTGGTTGGACTTCATTGGGCGTTCCATACTGCCCACTAGCAACCGCTCTGAGGTCACTGTCAAAAGAGCAGTGATGATTCATTGTATTATGCTGGGAAACGAAGTGGAGATTCATCATCTGATTTCTTGTGAGATTTATACAATTGCAAACAAGAACTCTACTGAATCTAAACTGGCATACCCAAGCTTAATTTCTCTGCTATGTAAAGATGCTGGGGTGAGGATGGGAGTAGATGAATTCATCCCATTCGAACACCCAATCACCAAGAAGTCAATGGAAGGACAACAAGTGCAAGACAACTCCATCAAAAGGAGGGCGCAGGAGTTCTTCCCAGAAATTCCTGAAATTGACTACTGGACCCGCCTAGAAGCATCTGTCGCCAAGCTACAAGAAGCTATGGATCAACTTAAGGAAGAACAGCAGAATCAAAATTGCATGCTCTGCAAGCTGCTTAAGGAATAAGAGAAGCAGGGGTGGGAGCTACAGGAGCTGAAGCGCCAGAAGCCCTCCCTTGAAGGATCAAACACCCCACAGATTGAAAGAGCATCCACTTCTCAAAATCAAGGTTGTTGAGTCCTCACCCTGTGATAACCTTTATTATTAGGAATCTATTTTAAGAGTCATTTATTTTTCTGTTTTTAATTTCTGTCTTCTACTATTATTGGTCTGCTCTTATATTTATTTTTGAGTCTTATTTTTTCCATAATTAATAAAAAAAATTTAAAGTTTATGTCTTAAAGCTATGAATGTCCCATGAATCCATCACCTTTCTTAAAGGAAAAATGTTTTAAATCACAAAAGAACAAGATGTACATGATTTCGAATTCATCCTTGAAATTAGTTTAATTATTTTGATGTGGTGACAATACTTTTTGTTTTCTGAATGAATGCTTGAACAGTACATATGTCTTTTGAATTTGTTGTTTATGAATGTTAAATTTGTTGGATCTTGAAAGAATAATGAAAAATAGAAATGTTATTGATAATCTGAAAAATCATAAAAAAAATTGATTCTTGAAGCAAGAAAAAGCAGTGAAAAAAAAAACATATTTGGCGAAAAGAAAAAGAAAAAGCCAATAACCCTTTAAACCAAAAGGCAAGGGTAATAAAAAGGATCCAAGGCTTTGAGCATCAGTGGATAGGAGGGCCCACATGAATAAAATCCTGGCCTAAGCGGCTAAACCAAGCTGTCCCTAACCATGTGCTTGTGGCGTGAAGGTGTCAAGTAAAAACTTGAGACTGAGCGGTTAAAGTCGTGGTCCAAAGGAAAAAGAGTGTGCTTAAGAGCTCTAGACACCTCTAATTGGGGACTTTAGCAAAGCTGAGTCACAATCTGAAAGGTTCACCCAGTTATGTGTCTGTGGCATTTATGTATCCGGTGGTAATACTGGAAAACAAAATGATTAGGGTCACGACCAAGACTCAAAAAGTAACTGTGTTCAAGAATCAACAATATTGAACTAGGAGAATCAATAACACTATCTAAATTCTGAGTTCCTAGAGATGCCAATCATTCTAAACTTCAAGGGATAAAGTGAGATGCCAAAACTGTTGATGAGCGGATAATTTATACGCTTTTTGGCATTGTTTTTAGTATGTTTTTTAGTATATTTTAGTTAGTTTTTATTATGTTTTTATTAGTTTTTAAATAAAACTCACATTTCTGAACTTTACTATGAGTTTGTATGTTTTTCTATGATTTCAAGTATTTTCTGGCTGAAATTGAGGGACTTGAGCAAAAATCTGATCCAGAGGCTGAAAAAGGACTACAGATGCTGTTGGATTCTGACCTCCCTGAAATCTAAGTGGATTTTCTGGAGCTACAGAAGCCCAATTGACGCGCTCTCAATTACGTTGGAAAGTAAACATCCTGAGCTTTCCATCTATATATAATAGTTCATACTTTTCCCGAGATTTGATGGCCCAAACCGGCGTTCCAAATCAGCATAGAAATTCTGGCGTCAAAACGCCAGAACTGGCATGAAAGCTGGAGTTAAACACCCAAACTGGCACAAAAGCTGGCGTTTAACTCCAAGAAAGGTCTCTACACATGAAAGCTTCAATCCTCAGCCCAAGCACACACCATGTGGGCCCCGGAAGTGGATTTTTACACTAACTATTCTAGCTTACTTATTTTCTGTAACCCTAGGTCACTAGTTTACTATAAAAACTACTTTTAGTGATTCATCTTCTACCTCATGACACTCTACACACTTCATATTGTATCTTCTACGGCATGAGTCTCTGAACCCCATTGTTGGGGGTGAGGAGCTCTGCTGTTCTTCATGAATTAATGTAATTACTATTGTTTTCCATTCTATCACGCTTGCTTCTATTCTAAGATATTCATTCGCACTCATCATCATTCTCACCTATGAATGCGTGCCTAAAAACCACCTCCGTTCTACATGCAATCAAGCTTGAATGTGTATCTCTTGGGTTTCTAATCTAAGATTGGAACCTTCGTGGTATAGGCTAGAATTATTGGCGGCCATTCCTGAGATCCGAAAAGTCTAAACCTTGTCTGTGGTATTCCGAGTAGGATCTGGGAAGGGATGACTGTGACGAGCTTCAAACTCATGAGTGCTGGGCGTAGTGACAAACGCAAAAGGATCAATGGATCCTATTCCAGCATGAGTGAGAACCAACAGATGATTAGCCGTGCGGTGACAGCGCATTTGGACTATTTTCACTGAGAGGACGGATGGTAGCCATTGACAACGGTGATCCACCAACATACAGCTTGCCATGGAAGGAGCCTTGCGTGTGTGAAGAAGAAGACAGTAGGAAAGCAGAGATTCTGAAGACAGAGCATCTCCAAAACCTCAACCTGTTCTCCATTACTGCATAACAAGTATTTATTTCATGTTCTTTTACTTTTTACAATTAAATCTGAGCATTATTGATATCCTGACTAAGAGTTACAAGATAACCATAGCTTGCTTCAAGCTGACAATCTCCGTGGGATCGACCCTTACTCACGTAAGGTATTACTTGGACGACCCAGTGCACTTGCTCGTTAGTTGTGCGAAATTGCAAAAGTGTGATTGTAATTTCGTGCACCACTCAGATTAGGTAATTTTATTTTAATTTTAAGCTTTTTGTTTTTATTATTTTTATTTTCAAAAAATTTTCAAAAAAATAAATTATTCTTTGGCTTCAGAATTTTTTAAAATGAATTCTAGAGTTTCATGATGATCTGTTGAATTCTGGCTGGCTGTGAAGCCATGTCTAATCTTTTGGACCAAGGTTTCAACTCATCATCACAAGAGCTTTTTGATTCTCATCAATTCAGCTGTTGTATGCCTGATTTGTATGCTAAAGCTTGGCTGGCCATTGGCCATGTCTAGTGTTTTGGACCGAAGCTTTCACTGAAAGCTTGGTTGGCTAGTAAGCCATATCTAATTCCTGAACCGGAGTTTTAGACTAACATTGCATGATTCATAGAATTCTCATTAGAAATTTTGAAATCCTTATTTTTCTTTTTCCAATTAATTTTCGAAAAATACCAAAAAAATTTATAAAATTATAAAAATAAAAAATAGTTTGGGTTCCTTGTTTGAGTCTAGCGTCAGATTTTAAGTTTGGTGTCAATTGCATCTTTTTAATTTCCTAAAAATTTTCGAAAATTCATGCATGTGTCCTTCATAATCTTCAAGTTGTTCTTGATGATTTTCTTTGTTTGATCTTTGCATTTTCATGTTTTATTTCTTTTCTTGTTTTTCATATGCATTTTCAATTTGTTAGTGTCTAAACATTGAAAATTTCTAAGTTTAGTGTCTTGCATGTGTTTCTTTTCTTAAAAATTTTCAAAAACATATTCTTGATGTTCATCTTGACATTCAAAGTGTTCTTGCATATTTTTCTTTGTTTTGATTCATAATTTTCATGTTTTGAGTCATTTTGTTGTTTTTCTCTCTCCTCATTAAAAATTCAAAAAAAAATATCTTTTCCTTATTTTACTCATAAATTTCGAAAATTTGAATTGATTTAGTCTTAAAGTTTTAAAATTTAATTGTTTCTTATGAATCAAGTCAAATTTTCAATTTAAAAATTCTATCTTTTTCAAAATCTTTTTCAAAAATCAAATCTTTTTCATTTTTACTTTATTTTTGAAAACTTTTAAAAATTAATTTTCAAAATCTTTTTCTTATTTTTATTTCATTTTTCTGAAATTAATGCTAACAATTAATGTGATTGATTAAAAAATTTTAAGTTTGTTACTTGCCTAGTAATAAAGGTTCAATCTTTAAATTTTAGAATCATATCTTTTTGTTTTTGTTAGTCAAGTCATTAACTTTAATTTTAAAAATAAAATCTTTTTAAATTTCTTTTTCAAATCTTTTTCAAAAAATTTTTAATCATATCTTTTTCAAAACTTAACTTCAAAATCTTTCCTAACCTCTTATCTTTTCTAACTTCCTATCTTTTCAAATTTGATTTTCAAATCTTTTTCAATTAACTACTTGACTTTTTGGTTTGATTTTAAAAGTTTTCTATTTCAATCATATCTTTTTCAAAACCACCTAACTAATTTTCTCTCTCTAATTTTTGAAAACTCCTCCCCACTTTTTCAAAATTCATTTTAATTAACTAATTGTTTTAAATTTTTAATTTAATTTTATTTCTATTTTTAATTTTTGAATTCTAACTAATAATTAAAATAAAAACAAAAATATTTTCCTTTTATTTTAATTTAAATTCGAAATTCTCTCTCTCATCTCTTTCTATTTATTTATTTATCTACTAACACTCCTCTTCCACTCAAAATTCGAACCCCCTCTTCTTCTCTGTGTTCGAGTTTTTCTCTTATCCTTCTTATATTCTTCTCTTCTTCTACTCACATAAAGGAATATCTATACTGTGACATAGAGGATTCCTTTTCTTTTCTGTTCTCTTCTTTTTCATATGAGCAGGAACAGGGATAAAGACATTCTTATTGAAGCTGATCCTGAACCTGAAAGGACTCTTAAGAGGAAACTAAGAGAAGCTAAAGCACAACCCTCTGGAGAGGACCTGACAGAAATTTTCGAAAAAGAAGGAGACATGGCTGAACCAAATAACAATGCCAACAATGCAAGGAAGATGCTTGGTGACTTCATTGCACCCTCTGTTGACTTCTATGGAAGAAGCATCTCAATTCCTGCAATTGAAGCAAACAATTTTGAGCTTAAGCCTCAATTAGTTTCTCTAATGCAGCAGAATTGCAAGTTTCATGGACTTCCAATGAAAGATTCTCATCAGTTCTTAGCTGAATTCTTGCAAATCTGTGACACTGTCAAGACCAATGGAGTTGATCCCGAGGTCTACAGGCTTATGCTTTTCCCTTTTGCTGTAAGAGACAGAGTTAGAACATGGTTGGATTCACAACCTAAGGAAAGCCTGAACTCTTGGGATAAGCTGGTCAGTGCTTTCCTGGCCAAATTTTTTCCACCTCAAAAAATGAGCAAGCTTAGAGTGGAAATCCAAACCTTCAGATAGAAGGAAGGAGAGTCCTTCTATGAAGCTTGGAAAAGATATAAGCAATTGATCAAAAGGTGTCCTACTGACATGCTTCCAGAATGGAGCATCATATGTATATTCTATGATGGTCTGTCTGAGTTATCAAAAATGTCATTGGACCGTTCTGCAGGAGGATCTCTTCATCTGAAAACCCCTGCAGAAGCTTAGGAACTCATTGAAATGGTTGCAAATAACCAGTTCATGTATACCTCTGAGAGGAATCCTGTGAACAATGGGACACCTTAGAAGAAGGGAGTTCTTGAAATTGATACTCTGAATGCCATATTGGCTCAGAACAAAATATTGACTCAGCAAGTCAATATGATTTCTCAGAGTCTGAATGGATTGCAAGCTGCATCCAACAGTACTAAAGAAGCATCTTCTGAAGAAGAAGCTTATGATCCTGAGAACACTGCAATGGCAGAGGTGAATTATATGAGAAAATCCTATGGAAACACTTATAATCCTTCATGGAGAAATCATGCAAATTTCTCATGGAAGGACCAACAGAAGCCTCAACAAGGCTTCAACAATAATGGTGGAAGAAATAGGTTTAGCAATAGCAAACCTTTTCCATCATCTTCTCAGCAATAGACAGAGAATTATGAACAGAGCCATTCTGGCCTGGCAACCATAGTCTCTGATCTATCCAAGACCACACTAAGTTTCATGAATGAAACAAGGTCCTCCATTAGAAATTTGGAGGCACAGGTGGGTCAGTTGAGTAAGAAGATTACTGAAACTCCTCCCAGTACTCTCCCAAGCAATACAAAAGAAAATCCCCAGAGAGAGTGCAAGGCCATAACCATGACCAACATGGCCGAACCTGGAGAGAGTGAGGAGGACGTGAGTCCCAGTGAGAAAATCCTCATGGGACGTCCTCTGGACAGAAAGGAGTTTCCCTTTGAGGAACCAAAGGAATCTGAGGCTCATACAGAGACCATAGAGATTCCATTGAACTTTCTTCTGCCATTCATGAGCTCTGATGAATATTCTTCCTCTGAAGAGGATGAAGACATCACTGAAGAGCAAGTTGCTAAATATCTAGGAGCAATCATGAAGCTGAATGCCAAGTTATTTGGTATTGAGACTTGGGAGGATGAATCCCCCTTGTTCACCAATGAACTGAATGCATTAATGAGGCTGACATTACCTCAGAAGAAATCGGATCCCGGAAAATTCTTCATACCTTGTACCATAGGCACCATGACCTTTGAAAAGGCTTTGTGTGACCTGGGGTCAGGGATAAACCTCATGCAACTCTCTGTAATGGAGAAACTGGAAATCTTTGAGGTACAAGCTGCAAGAATCTCACTACAGATGGCAGACAAATCAATGAAATAGGCTTATGGACTAGTAGAAAATGTGCTAGTGAAGGTTGAAGGCCTTTACATCCCTGCTGATTTCATAATCCTAGACACTGGGAAGGATGAGGATGAATCCATTATCTTTGGCAGACCCTTCCTAGCCACAGCAAAAGCTGTGATTGATGTTGACAGAGGAGAGTTGGTCCTTAAGTTGAATGACGACTACCTTGTATTCAAAACTCAAGGTTCTCCTTCTGTAACCATGGAGAGGAAGCATGAAAAGCTTCTCTCAATACAAAGTCAAACAAAACCCCCACATTCAAATTCTAAGTTTGGTGTTAGGAGGCCACAACCAAACTCTAAGTTTGGTGTTGAGTGGTCCCAACCTTGCTTTGATTATCTGTGAGGCTCTATGAGAGCTCACTGTCAAGCTATTGACATTAAAGAAGCGCTTATTGGGAGGCAACCCAATGTTATTTAATTATATATATTTATTTTCCATTGTTATTTTATGTTTTCTGTAGGTTGATGATCATGTAAAATCACAAAAACAACTGAAAAAAATCAAAAATAGAATGAAAAATAGCATTAAAAATAGCTCACCCTGGAGGAAGAGCTTACTGGCGTTTAAACGCCAGTAAGAAGCATCAGACTGGCATTTAACGCTAGAAAGAAGCATCAAGCTGGCGTTAAACGCCAGAAACAAGCACTAGACTAGCGTTTAACACCAGAACAGAGCATCAAGTTGGCGTTAAACGCCAAGAAAGGGAGAAAAGCTAGCATTTAACGCCAGAAACAAGCAGCAATCTGGCGTTAAATGCCAGGATTGCATTCTAAGGGCGTTTTGCACGCCTCAATGGAGCAGGGATGATAAGTCCTTGACCCCTTAGGATCTGTGGACCCCAAAGGATCCCCACCTATCCCACCTCTTCTTCTCTCCTCTTCAAACCTCTTCATAACACTCTTCCCCAACTACCCTTAACCAATCACCTCATTCACTCTTCTCTCACCACTCCTTAATTTTCACACATTATAACCACTACTTCTACCCCTTGGCTGAACCACATATCTCCCTCCATCTCCTCTATTTTCTTCTTCTTCTACTACTATCTTTCTTCTTTTTCTCGAGGATGAGCAAACCTTTTAAGTTTAGTGTGGTAAAAGCATTGCTTTTTGTTTTTCCATAACCATTTATAGCACCTAAGGCCAGAGAAACCTCTAGAGAGAGAAAAGGGAAGGTAAAAGCTTCCACCTCTGAGTCATGGGAGATGGAGAGATTCATCTCAAAAGCCCATCACTAAGAAAAGGATGGAGCAAACAAGAGAGCCCACTTATGGACCTCAACAAGATCATGAGGAAATTCCTCATCATGAAATCCCTGAGATGCCTCAAGGGATGTACTTTCCTCCACAAAACTATTGGGAGCAAATCAACACCTCCTTAGGAAAATTAAGCTCCAACATGGGACAATTAAGGGTGGAGCACCAAGAGCACGCCATCATTCTCCATGAGATTAGAGAAGATCAAAGAGCTATGAGGGAGGAGCAACAAAGGCAAGGAAGAGACATAGAGGAGCTCAAGAGCACCATTGGTTCTTCAAGAGGAAGAAGACACCACCCTCACTAAGGTGGACCCATTCCTTAATCTCCTTGTCTATTTATTTTTTCTGTTTTCGTTCTCTATGCTTTATGTTTATCTATGTTTGTGTTTTCATTACATGATCATTAGTATCTAGTGTTTATGTCTTAAAGCTATGAATGTCCTATGAATCCATCACCTCTCTTAAATGAAAAATATTCTAAAAACACAAGAACAAGAAGTACATGATTTCGAATTCATCCTTGAAATTAGTTTAATTATTTTGATGTGGTGACAATACTTTTTGTTTTCTGAAAGAATGCTTGAACAGTGCATATGTCTTTTGAATTTTTTGTTTATGAATGTTAAAATTGTTGGCTCTTGAAAGAATAATGAAAAAGGAGAAATGTTATTGATAATCTGAAAAATCATAAAATTGATTCTTGAAGCTAGAAAAAGCAGTGAAGAACAAAGCTTGCGAAAAAAAATATGGCGAAAATAAAAGAAAAAAAGAAAGAAAAAGAAAAAGCAAGCAGAAAAAGGCAAAAGCTCTTTAAGCCAAAAGGCAAGAGCAAAAAGCCAATAACCCTTTAAACCAAAAGGCAAGTGTAAAAGGATCCCAGGCTTTGAGCATTAATGGATAGGAGGGCCTAAAGGAATAAAAGCCTGGCCTAAGCGGCTAAACCTAGTTGTCCCTAACCATGTCCTTGTGGCGTGAAGGTGTCAAGTGAAAAGCTTGAGACTGAGCGGTTAAAGTCGTGATCCAAAGCAAAAAGAGTGTGCTTAAGAACCCTGGACACCTCTAGTTGGGGACTCTAGCAAAGCTGAGTCACAATCTGAAAAGGTTCACCCAGTTATGTGTCTGATGAGAGAAACTTTTGCGTGGTCTAGAAATTTGCGGATAAATCCTCGTTGCAAGTATAGTTTCTAAACCTTCAAAAGTCCTTTCATACAAAAGTTTTGGTTGTCACAAGTAACAAATCCCTTTTTAAAATTGATAACCGAGTATTTAAACCTCGGGTCGTCATCTCAAGGAATTACAGGGAGGTGTTCTTATTATTGGTTATGAGTTATAAATTGGGGTTTTGGATCAAGGTAAAAAGTATGTTGAATGACAAGTAAAATAAAATAATAATAACTGTAAAATAAACTCTTGGAAATGTATAAGAACTGGAAGTCCTATCCTGGTTATCCTTATCAATTGTGATGAGAATGGATTTTTCTCCCACTTTGTTAACCTCTAACTATGAAGGTAAGTTAAGTGGACGAATTAATTCGAATCCTCAAGTCCCAGTCTTTCCTTGGGAAAAGTTAGAGTTATTGGATCTCGAAGTAATTCTTGAAGAATTCTAATTTTCAATCAACAATGAGTTTGATAACTCAAGAGTTACCAATGACCCAACCAAAGCCAAAAGGGAAAAATCCAAATTATTTATATAAATAAAAGAAAGCAATCATTAGTCTGAAATACCTCAAAATATATTAAATAGAAAATCAATCTAAACATAGAGAGTCATAAACAAAATTGAGAAAAGAAATAAAAGAACATTGAACCTGGGATTGAGAGTCACTCCTAAAATTAAGAGAAGTCCTAAATCCTAATCCCAAGAGAGAGGAGAGAACCTCTCTCTCTAAAAACTACATCTACTCCCAAAATTGTGAATGTAAAAGCCTCATTATGAATGGATGCATTTTCTCACTTTATAGCCTTTAATCTGTGTTTTCTGGGCCGCAAACTGGGTCAGAAACAGCCCAGAATTCGCTGGTTGCGAATTCAAACACGCTGATTTTTGTCACTGCGACACGTCCGCATGGAGCACGCGGTCGTGTTGCCTATCGTCAGGGTAACTATGGAATATTATATATCAAATCGAAGCGCCGGACGTTAGCTTTCTAACGCACCTGAAATCGCGTCGTTTGGACCTCTGTAGCTAAAGTTATAGCTGTTTGAGTGCGAAGAGGTCAGGCTGGACAGCTTAGCAATTTCTCCAACTTCTTATATTCCTTCCACTTTTGAATGCTTCCTTTCCATCCTCTGAGCCATTCCTGCCCTGTAATCTCTGAAATCACTTAACACACATATCAAGGTATCTAATGGTAATAAGAGAGGATTAAACATAGGGAACTTAAGGTCAGAGAAGTATGTTTTCAATCAAAGCACATAATTAGGAAGGCAAATGTAAAACCATGCAAATAGTATGAATAAGTGGGTAAAGAGTTAATAAAAACCACTCAATTGAGCACAAGATAAACCATAAAATAGTGGTTTATCAACCTCCCCACACTTAAATAATAGCATGTCCTCATGCTTGCTCAAGAGAAGCTATAAAGATGAAGAGGAATGATAGAATGTATGAAATGCAACCTATCTAATGCAACTATATGCTAAGATGTTTCTACCTACTTGGTTAAAAGCAAACAAGTTCTCCAAGACAAACATAAATCAGATTTCACTAATTCAAATCACACAATAAAAAGCAAGTAAACTTGTAAGAAGATAGCTCATGAAAGCAGGGAACATAGAATTAAGCCTTGAACCCTTACTAGTAGTGTATATCACTCTAATCTCTCAAGTGTATAGGGTCAATCACTTTACTCTTCTCTAGTCATGCTTTCTAAAATTTGTTTTTCACCTAACCAATCAACAATATTTAATATACCAATGCAAACATCATAAGGTCTTTTCAAGGTTGTAATGGGGCTAAGGTAAGGGTAAGGGTATATGTATATGGCTAAGTGAGCTTTATAAATTGAATCTTTAATTAACCTAAACTTTCACCTAACATACATATACTCTATATAACTCTAAAATCATGCCTAGCTACCCATAGTCTTCACTTTTGCATTACATACTCATGTATTAATTTTTCTTTAATATGCATTGATCTTTTATTAACTTAACATTGGGGTAATTTTGTCCCTTTATTTATTTATTTATATTATATTTTTTTTCTTTTTTTCTTTTTGTCTCTCTCTTCTTTTTTTTTTTTAGAGAGACATAAAAACTAGAATAACATATCAATGCATATAGCATTTTTTAATTTTCTGTTTTACATGAGTAGGTACCCAAATTTTCCAATATTCAAAATTAGAAACATGATACATTCCCTTATTAACCCAAGTTCTCACAGTTTCCCCACACTTAATTAACACACTATCTTAAACTAACCAAAGATTCAATTGGGATAATTAATTTGTTTTCCGCTTAAGGTTAGTGATGTGGTAAAATATAGAACAAATGGGGATTAAAAAGCTCAAGGTGGCTAACAAGGGTGATTTAAAGGGTAGGCTTATTTGGGATAAGTGAGCTAAAATCAAACAATGGCCTCAATCATATGAAAGCATGTAAATATACTAAATAATGGACATATAGATTGGAACAAAATATAGATTACAATCATAGAGAATGAAACACACAGGAATAAAAATTTATGGTTAAATAATGTAACCATGTAAATAAGCTCAAAATCTCACAGGTTGTGTGTTCTTTGGCTCAAAAACCATGTTCCAAATACAACTTCAAACAAATTTAACACAAAAATTTTTCTATTTAAATTAGTGAAATTCTTCAAAAATAGGGTCTTAACCAAGTAGTAACTAAATGCACAAAATCAAATAAATATGCAATCAAACATGCAAATGCAACAACTAACAAGGAAAATAAAATATTGGTGTTGATAAGAAAATACTAACCCATGGAGATCGGTATCGACCTCCCCACACTTAAAGATTGCACCGTCCTCGGTGCATGCTGAGATGTGCAGGTGGACGGGTTGTTCCAACTGATGCTTTTCTTCAAGGATTGTGCAGATGGACTTGTTTGTCTCCACTTTTAGAGGTTTTTCTCTTTTTCTGTCTTCGGTGGCCAGCCTGAAAGAAGAGAAAAAGAAGAAAAAGTAACCCAAAAGATAGAAAATAAATAAAATATGAGTGTTAATGCCAAATGATAAGGGTCTCATTTACATGGAAGCTTCAACATGTACGTGAGAAAATAATAGAAGCCATGGCATACCAATGGTGCAGAATTTGCAGCAAAGGAGAGGGGAATGTGGGTAATGCAAGATAGTATAAGTTCATATCAATGCAAGAGAAGTACATGTATCATAAAAGATTAGCATTGATTTAAATAATGTTACCCAATCAGAATAAAATAAGTCATAAGCACTAAGATAATACCAAAAAAGATATAACAGTTGAATAAGAACATTTGAACACCAATGGAAAATAATAAATTTAGAAAAGAAAATAAAAATATACAAAATTAAAATGTAATGAATGAAAGTATGCGAATAAATTAAGTAAAATAAAAAGAAAGATAAGAAGAATGAGAAGTGAAAGAAATAAAGTAAGAAAGAAAGAAGAAAAGATAGAAGAAATTAGGATTAGAGAAGAAAAGATAAGAAAATTGGCTGATCTGGATATTCCGTGGCCGCTGGTGACGTGGTCGCGTGGGTGACGCGGTCGAGTGGTGCGCAATAAGGTCAGACGACGCGGACGCGTGGGGCATGCGGACGCGTGGCCTGATTTGTGCGGTTGGCGCGAGTGCAGCCTCGCTCTCGCACAACTCTCTGTTCGAAACTGAGTATTGCCAAAATCCAGGGTGACGCGATTGCGTGGGGCATGCGATCGCGTGAGTGGCCATTATGAGGATATGACGCGGACGCGTGAGCCATGCGTCTGCGTGGTAAGGCGTGTGCGATCAGCACCAGTCCAGCACCACTCTCGCACAACTTTCAGTCGTGCACCCTTCGTACGTCGATTTCCAGGTCACGTGGCCGCGTGAGTGACGCAGTTGCGTGGGAGCCATTTTTTTCTACATGACGCGGACGCGTCAGCGATGCTGCCGCGTCGCTTGCGTGCTTCTCTTTTTTTTTTATATCTGAAAAAAAAATGCAGAATGTAGTGTTAATATGAATGTGATGCAAAACTCCAGGTTCAATATAATAAAATAAAATAAAACTCGAAAACAAATAAAACTAAATAAGAATAAAAAAGGAACGATTATACCATGGTGGGTTGTCTCCCACCTAGCACTTTTAGTTAAAGTCCTTAAGTCGGACATTTGGTGAGCTCCCTGTTATGGTGGCTTATGCTTGTATTCATCCAGGAATCCCCACCAGTGTTTGTACGTCCAGTGACCTCCGGGGTCCCAAACTAGGCATGTAAAGCCCTTAAGAAGCTTCAAACAGATTCTTAGGCTCCCGGGGTGACAAATGTCAGAGCAGATTCCAGGATCCCAAATCTTGCTTTTACACCCATTTTCGTTGGAATTTGTATTTTTCCAGCCGGGTGATAAGTAATTCGAATTTTCACTGCAGCTACCAAACAGCTTCCTAGACCCATTCAATTGAGCTCTACACCAACCTTTGCGTTTAAACTTAAGGCTTCCAACCATAATGAATCTTGCAGGACAATTCTTACCACTAACCATCTTCCTCTTACTCTTAATGCCACAAAGAGCTCTAAGTTGACCATCCGTCTCCAGTAGCCCATATTCAAGTGGAATTAGAAAGCTAAGGGATATGAATTTTACCCACTTGAATGTTGTGAAGGATGATGGAAACTTAGGGGGAGGGGTCTCCAATAACTTTAGCAAGGTGATTTCAAGCTCCACTCCCTTGTGCTCTTTGACAACTTCCACCTCTTTGCAAACTTCTTTAATTTTAACCTCTTTTTCTTGGTAGCTTTTTTCCAATTCAATCTCTTCTTTATTGCTTACCGAGGGCATGGGAGGCTGTGCTTCTTCTTCTTCAGTCTCCATCTCTTGATCGACCCCTTCCAAGTCCTTAGTCATGATATGCATTGGAGGTTGTACACCCTCCTCAGCATCAATTTCAATCACCTTGGAAGGAGGTTTTATAACCTGACTTTCCCATGGAGGTTCAGCATCTCCTAAGTCTTCAACCACTTCTTCCTCTGCAACTATTATGGCTTCCTCTACTTGTTCCAATACAAAGCCATGTTCCGTACTGTCCACTGGAGTTTCTAGTATCTCCTTCATGCTGCGTTCTTCATTAGATTGCCCACATAAAGCCATGGGGGTTCGTTGAGTGTCCGAACGTCGGGAAGCTAATTGATTTATCGCTTGATCTAGTTGGCGAATGATTGCTTGAAGTTTTGCACATGTTTCCGTGAGACACTCTGTTGAGTCTTGAGGTGATGGATATGGACATGGTATATAGGGAAGTGGTGGTTCTTGATATGGTTCATATGGCTCATAAGGTGGTTGGTATGGTGGATAAGGGTTAGGATCATATGGTGGTGTTTGGTGATGAGGGGCTTGTGAGTATGGTGGTCCAAAGTCATGTTGAGGAGAGGGTTTATAGGCATATGGTGGTGGTTGTTGATAGTCCATTGGAGGTGGTTGTTGCCATGAGGGTTTATCAAATCCTTGTGGCTCCTTCCATCTTTGATTGTTCCAACCTTGATGCCTGTTCTCATTGTAATTTCCTCTTCCTGCAACATAATTGTAACCAGACTCATAGCGATGGGGGTGAGAGTTCATAGTAACAAATAAAAATTAAAAATGAAAATAAAAAAAAATTTAAATTAAAAGGTTATTTAAATTTTGAATTTGAAAATTAAATTTTGAAATTTGAAATTTGAAAATTTTTAAATTTGAATTTTGAAATTTGAATTTTAAATTTTTGAAATTTGAATTTTGAAATTTGATTTTTAAATTTTGAATTTTTTTGAATTTAATAAGGAAAGAGAAAAACAATAAAATAACACCAAACTTAAAAATTTTTAGATCAAAACGAAGAAAACGACTAAGAACAACTTGAAGGTCAAGATGAACACGAAGAACAACTTGAAGATCAAGATGAACACCAAGAAAAAAATTTTTTGAAAAACATTTTAATAATTAAATAAAAACTAATAACCTCTTAATTTATGGAAAAAAAGAAAAAATAAAAATAAAAATAAAAACAAATAAACAAGCAAAAAGCAAATATTTACAATAACCAATAATAAGGCACACATTTGCAATTCCCCAGCAACGGCGCCATTTTGATGAGAGAAACTTTTGCGTGGTCTAGAAATTTGCGGATAAATTCTCGTTGCAAGTATAGTTTCTAAACCTTCAAAAGTCCTTTCATACAAATGTTTTGGTTGTCACAAGTAACAAACCCCTTTTTAAAATTGATAACCGAGTATTTAAACCTCGAGTCTTCTTCTCAAGGAATTGCAGGGAGGTGTTCTTATTATTGGTTATGAGTTGTAAATTGGTGTTTTGGATTAAGGTAAAAAGTATGTTGAATGACAAGTAAAATAAAATAATAATAACTGTAAAATAAACTCTTGGCAAGGTATATGAACTGGAAGTCCTATCCTGGTTATCCTTATCAATTGTGATGAGAATGTATTTTTCTCCCACTTTGTTAACCTCTAACTATGAAGGTAAGTTAAGTGGACGAACTAATTCGAATCCTCAAGTCCCAGTCTTTCCTTGGGAAAAGTTAGAGTTATTGGATCTCGAAGTAATTCTTGAAGAATTTCAATTTTCAATCAACAATGAGTTTGATAACTCAAGAGTTACCAATGACCCAACCAAAGCCAAAAGGGAAAAATCCAAATTATTTATATAAATAAAAGAAAGCAATCATAAGTCTGAAATACCTCAAAATATATTAAATAGAAAATAAATCTAAACATAGAGAGTCATAAACAAAATTGAGAGAAGAAATAAAAGAACATTGAACCTGGGATTGAGAGTCACTCCTAAAACTAAGAGAAGTCCTAAATCCTAATCCCAAGAGAGAGGAGAGAACCTCTCTCTCTATAAACTACATCTACTCCCAAAATTGTGAATGTGAAAGCCTCATTATGAATGGATGCATTCCCCAACTTTATAGCCTTTAATCTGTGTTTTTTGGGCCACAAATTGGGTCAGAAACAGCCCAGAATTCGCTGGTTGCGAATTCAAACATGCTGATTTTCGTCACTGTGACGCATCCACATGGAGCACGCGGTCGCGTCGCCTAGCATCAGGGTAACCATGGCATATTATATATCAAATCGAAGCCCCGGACGTTAGCTTTCCAACGCAACTGGAACCGCATCGTTTGGACCTCTGTAGCTAAAGTTATAGCCGTTTGAGTGCAAAGAGGTCAGGTTGGACAACTTAGCAATTTCTCCAACTTCTTGTATTCCTTTCACTTTTGCATTATTCCTTTCCATCCTCTGAGCCATTCCTGTCCTATAATCTCTGAAATCACTTAACACACATATCAAGGCATCTAATGATAATAAGAGAGGATTAAACATAGGGAACTTAAGGCCAAAGAAGCATGTTTTCAATCAAAGCACATAATTAGGAAGGCAAATGTAAAACCATGCAAATAGTATGAATAAGTGGGTAAAGAGTTAATAAAAACCACTCAATTGAGCACAAGATAAATCATAAAATAGTGGTTTATCAGTGTCTGTGGCATTTATGTATCCGGTGGTAATATTGGAAAACAAAGTGCTTAGGGCCACGACCAAGACTCATGAAGTAGCTGTGTTCAAGAATCAACATTCTGAACTAGGAGAATCCATAACACTATCTAAATTCTGAATTCCTATAGATGCCAATCATTCTGAACTTCAAAGGATAGAGTGAGATGCCAAAACTGTTCAGAGGCAAAAAGCTACTAGTCCCGCTCATCTAATTGGAGCTAAGTTTCATTGATATTTTGGAATTTATAGTATATTCTCTTCTTTTTATCCTATTTGATTTTCAGTTGCTTGGGACAAGCAACAATTTAAGTTTGGTGTTGTGATGAGCGGATAATTTATACGCTTTTTGGCATTGTTTTTAGGTAGTTTTTAGTATAATTTAGTTAGTTTCTACTGTGTTTTTATTAGTTTTTATTCAAAAATCACATTGATAGACTTTACTATGAGTTTGTGTATTTTTCTGTGATTTCAGGTATTTTCTGGCTGAAATTGAGGGACCTGAGAAAAAATCTGATTCAGAGGCTGAAAAAGGACTGCAGATGCTGTTGGATTCTGACCTCCCTGCACTCGAAATAGATTTTCTGGAGCTACAAAAACCAAATTGGCGCGCTCTCAATTGTGTTGGAAAGTAGACATCCAGGGCTTTCCAGTAATATATAATAGTCCATACTTTTCTCGGGTTTTGACGACGCAAACTGGCGTTCAAACGCCAACTTCCTGTCCTATTCGGAAGTTAAACGCCAGAAACAGGTTACAAACCAGAGTTAAACGCCACAAACAGGCTGCAACCTGGCGTTTAACTCCAAGAGAAGTTTCTACACGTGTAAAGCTCAATGCTCAGCCCAAGCACACACCAAGTGGGCTCGGAAGTGGATTTCTGCATCATTTACTTATTTTCTGTAACCCTAGCTACTAGTTTAGTATAAAAACTACTTTTAGTAATTTATTTCATATCTTTGGACGTTTAGTCCTTAGACCCTAGGTCTTGGTCATTCTGGTTCCCTCTCTGGGGCTGAAGCCAATGAACACCATTATCACTTATGTATTTTCAATGGTAGAGTTTCTACACCCCATAGATTAAGGTGTGGAACTCTACTGTTCCTCATGAATTAATGCAAAGTACTATTATTTTTTTATTCAACTCAAGCCTATTTCTTCTCTAAGATATTCATTCGAACACAAGAACATAATGAATGTGATGATTATGTGACACTCATCATCATTCTGACCTATGAACGCGTGCCTGACAACCACTTCCGTTCTACATGCAAACAAGCTTGAATGTGTATCTCTTAGGTTTCTAATCTAAGATTAAAACCTTTGTGGTATAGGCTAGAATTATTGGCAGCCATTCTTGAGATCCGGAAAGTCTAAACCTTGTCTGTGGTATTCCGAGTAGGATCTGGGAAGGGATGACTGTGATGAGCTTCAAACTCACGAGTGTTGGGCATAGTGACAGACGCAAAAGGATCAATGGATCCTATTCCAACATGATCGAGAACCGACAGATGATTAGCCATGCAGTGACAGCACACTTGGACCATTTTCACTGAGAGGACGGACGGTAGCCATTGACAACAGTGATCCCCCAACATACAGCTTGCCATGGAAAGGAGTATGAATGATTGAATAAAGACAGTAGGAAAGCAGAGATTCAGAAGGAACAAAGCATCTCCATACGCTTATCTGAAATCCCATCAATGAATTACATAAGTATTTCTATCTTATTTTATTTATATTTTAATTATCAAAACCTTATAACCATTTGAATCTGCCTGACTGAGATTTACAAGATGACCAAAGCTTGCTTCAAGCCGACAATCTCCGTGGGATTGACCCTTACTCACGTAAGGTTTATTACTTGGACGACCCAGTGCACTTGCTGGTTAGTTGTGCGAAGTTGTGAATAAGAAGTGAGATTATAATCGTGCATACCAAGTTTTTGGCGCCGTTGAGATCACAATTTCGTGCACTAGCTATGCTCAACCCACTACTGAGCAAGTTAACTACATGGGCAACCCCTCCAAAAATCCCAACAATGACCCATATTTGAATACTTTTAACCAGAGATGGAAGAATCAACCTAACTTTGGGTGGAGAGAGCAGCCATAGAAGCACCAACAGAGCTTCAACAACAACTAGGGTGGACCCAGTCAGAATAGGTTTAATAAACAGCAGTTCCAACCCTCTCAGCAGCAACAAGGACACTCTCAGAGCCAAGACACTCCCGACCTGGCCACAATAGTCTCTGAACTTTCCAAGACCACGCATAGCTTTATGCAAGAGACAAGAGCTTCAATTCGGAACTTGGAGGTACAAATGGGTCAATTGAGTAAGAGGATACCTGAGAGACCCCCTAACACTCTTTTCAGTAACACAGAGGTAAATCCAAGAGAAGAGTGTAAGGCCCTTGACATGACCAAGGAAGTCGAGCCTAAGGAGGTGTACGCTACTGAGGAATTAAAGGAAGAAAAGGCTCAATAAGAGACTGAAAGAGCACTATTACACACCCCATTGGTGGCACAAGAGCCTGAAGTACAACACCCTCAGAAACTTCAAGAGGAGACCAAGAATGAGCAGTTGACTCAATTATTGGAAATCTTTAAAAAGTTGCACATCAATTTTCCTTTTGTTGAGGTATTGGAGAAGATGCCTCCCTATATGGCCTTCATGAAAAGCATACTCTTTGAGAAGAAGACCTTGAAGAGAGATGAAACTGTAGTCTTGACCAAGGAGTGCAATGAACTAATCCAGAGGAAGCTACCCAAGAAGATGCCAGACCCCGGAAGCTTCCTAATTCCCTATATCATTGGGAATGTTATGTTTGAGAAAGCACTATGTGACCTTGGTTCAAGCATAAATCTAATGCCGCTCTCCGTTATGAAAAAGCTGGGAATCCAAGAGGCACATCTTACAAGAATAGCACTGGAGATGGCTGACAAGTATCGGAAGCAGGCATATAGGCTAGTGGAGAACGTACTGGTCCAGGTTGGAGAACTATTCCTCCTGGCGAATTTTTTGATACTGGACATGGGGAGGATACAAATGACTCCATCATCCTAGGAAGGTCATTCCTAGCCACTGGAAGAGCCCTAATTGATATAGAGAGAGGAGAATTGGTGCTGGTTGCATGAGGAGTGCATGGTTTTCAAAGTTTTCAAACCTCCACTACTATCTAACAAGAAAGGCACCTGCATACAGAGCTCAATGCTTAAGCCTTCTCACTTGGTGAAAAGCCATACAGTCCCCCTGATATCAAACCTAAGTTTGGTGTTGGACATTCAACACCCACCAAAGATAGAGGAGGCCCCAAGAAGAAGGTGCCCAAAGGTTGGAGGAACAAGAAGATTCCTACTGAGGACTTATCCCCTGGCATAAAGGTTGTGTTAACAAGAAGCCCATAACTAGCATTAAACGCCAAAAAAAAAAAATATTACTCCCCTGCTGGTGCTAAACACCAGAACTAGTGTTTAGCCCCCAGGGAGCAGTCAGCAAGGATGAAGGAATGGCTTTAGCCATTGGTTACACCCCAACCCCAACCACTTTTGACCAATTCAAACTTTATCCATTCTCTCTCCTCTTTACCTACTTTTCCATCCACATTCATTCATCCCATCACCCATCACTTCCCTTGATTCTCTCAACCCACCTCCTACTCCACCCAATCCACTCTCATCTATCCCATCCATCTCTCCTCCCAACAACCCAAATTCAAATTCAATTTTCCCCCCACCCTTCCCCCATGATCGAACCACACCCAACCCCCACCTATAAATATCCCAACTCCCTTCCACTTTCACCACACCTTACACTACTCCCTCCTCTTTCCTTACCCTTCACCATACACACTTCCCTTTTCCCTTTAGCCCCCCTTCTTAGCCAAGGCCAAAGCCTTTTTCTCCATCCTCCTGTATCTCTTTTCTTTCTCCTTCCTTATTTTCTTTTCTTACTTTGCTCGGGGACGAGTAAAACTTTTCAGTTTGGTGTTGGGCACTTTGCTTTCTCTTTATTTTTACTATCTCTATGGCACCCAAGACCGAAGAATCCTCCTCAAGAAAGAGGAAAGAGAAGGTGCTTACCTCCGATCTATGGGACTTCACTCAGTTCTCCTCTAAGACACATGAGGAGCATTTTTATGAGGTAGTGCACAAGAAGAAGGTGATTCCCGAGGTCCACTTCGATCTAAAGCTGGATGAATACCCGGAGATCCTATACCAAATTCTAAGATGAGGTTGTGAAGTTCTGGCCAATCCCGTAATTGAGGTTGGAACATCGATGGTGCAAGAGTTCTACGCCAATGCTTGGGTGACTTACAAGCATATCAGAGGCGTGAATCCGGAGCCAAAGAACTGGCGCGCTATGGTCAGAGGGCATATCATAGATTTTAGCCCGGAGAGTGTGAGGGTGGCGTTGCAGTTACCACCGTTCGGAGAGGACCCTCATTCATACACTCATAGGATCAACACTGACCAGAGGTTGGATCAAGTTCTTGCTGACATTTGCCTCCCCGGAGCTTAGTGGAAGAGGGATTCTAGAGGTAAGCCATACCAGCTGGGTAGGCATGACCTCAAGCCAGCTGCTGGAGGATGGTTGGAGTTTATCCAACGTTCCATCCTCCCTACGAGTAACCATTTTGAGGTTACAGTAGAGAGAGTAGTGATGATTCACTGTATCATGCTCGGCAATGAGGTGGAGGTGCACGAGGTGATCCCACTAGAGTTTCACAGGATAGTTGACAAGTCCTCCACCACTGTAAGACTGGCTTTTTCTCATCTCATCTACCGCCTATGTGTAGCAGCTGGAGCTCACATTGATGGAGATACCCTGATCAGCGTTGAGACCAATCACAAAGAAGGGTATGAAGCATGCTAGAGAGCTCGGGCAGGGACCGCAGTAGGAGCCAGTTCCACCGCCTCCACAGGATCTTCCAAAGATGCCTCAGGGAGTTTATTTTCCTCCCTGTGATTACTGAGATCAGTTGACCATATCTATAGGGGAGCTAATATCATCTGTCGATCAGCTGAGGATAGAGCATCAGGATCACGCTACACTCCTTCACCAGATGATGGAGGAGCAGAGGAGGCAGGGGCACGATATAGAGGAGCTGAAGCACCAGAGAGGATTCTTCGGAGGAAACAGCACCCACCATGACTGAGGTAGTTAAGTTTCATTCTCCCTTCATTTATCTTATTTCTTTTTTTCAAAATTTCACTCTATTTTTTATTTTCTATTTTGAGTTGCATGATCACTAATAGGATTTTCTTGCTTTTTAGTTTAGTTGTTTATTTTAGTATTGTATGTATATTTTAAAAAGATGTCTCATGTATTGTGCACTGAGCTTAAACAAAAATCAAAAGAAAAAAAGAAAACAATGAAATGAATGAGATTTTGAGTATATATTGTGTGTTCTATTTACTTTGATGTGGCGGCATTATCTTTAATTCTGAATGTATGAATGAACTATGCATTTTTGATGTTGGAGTTAAGAATATTGGTTCTTGAGGAACAGGAACTTAGAGAAGTATTATTGATTCTCTGAAATAAGAAGAAAATAGATTCTTGAAACAAAACAAACAGCAAAAAGAATTGAAAAGAAAAGAAAAATCAAAAGATAAAGGTCCAAGGCTTTGAGCATCAATGGTTAAGAGAGTCAAAACTGATCCAAAACTCAAAAGAGTGGTTTTCCCTAACTATTCATACCCTGGGTCGAGCTATCCGACCTAGGGAGATCGAAGACAAAGCAACCGACCTCTTCAAGTCAGGACCCCGACCTCTTCTTTAAAAGAGTTCGGCCAAATCGACATGAGGGGCCCAAACAGGCCCAAATGAAGGGATACAGCCCAATCTAAAGGCAGGGCAGTTCCCCAGAAGATAAGATGACCTCACTTAAAGATAAATATAAGATAACTAACTTATCTTATCTAGAAAGGTCAGCCTACACTACTATAAATATATTGGAGCACCCATGTATAATTCATACTCTGATTCTACATAAAATACCTGCTTAAAGCCCATGCTAACTTAAGCATCAGAGTCACTTGTAGGTACCACCACCCTCCGAGTGACAACGGATCAACAACACCACCAAGTATAATAAGTTGGACACACCAGCTCCGGCCACCACAGCAGATCTCATCCGAGATCGACCTTCAGTTTTAGGTAACCCTCGGAACATTGGCGCCGTTACCGGGGAACCTGGAAGTCATCCCTTCACCATGATAGACGGCCATGACAACGACCACGACTTTGGTTTGATGGATAGAACGCCAAACAAAAATGCGGACGCCACATCAAAAGATGTGCCTCAAAACAAGGGGGATAAACAACCCTCCAACCCAAATACAGAAATCTTGGAAGCCATCCGAGAACAACAAGAACACCTCAAACAGCTCGAACAAGAGGCTGAACACCAGCGAGAAGCTGAAAGAGACCTCCGCAGAGAAACCAGGCGACAACGAGATCTAAAGGATAAGCTTCTAAAGCTCGAAGTCGACTTCAAGACCAGAACTACTCACTCCAACCATGAGGATAATTCCCACAAGGACCAAGACCCCTTCAGCAAAGAGATCATGAAAGCTAAAGTTCCAAAAGATTTTAAAGCTCCCGACCTGACGCCATACGATGGTACCTCGGATCCCAGCCATCATCTCAGCAATTTCAGGAGCAGAATGTATCTCACCGATGCCTCGGATGCCGTTCGATGCAAAGCCTTCCCGATAACCCTGACAAAAGCAGCCATAAAATGGTTCGACAGTTTACCTCCCAGGTCCATCACAAGTTTTGACGATGATAAACCACTATTTTATGGTTTATCTTGTGCTAATTTGAGTGGATTTTATCCACTATTCTCACACTTATTCATACTAATTGCATGGTTTTATATTTTCCTTCCTAATCTTGTGCTATGATTGAAAACATGTTTTCTGGGCCCTTAAATTTGCTATGTTTAATCCTCTCTTATTACCATTCGATGCCTTGATATGTGTGTTAAGTGATTTCAGGGTTTATAGGGTAGGAATGACTTAGAGGATGGAAAGGAAGCATGCCAAATGTGGAAGGAATACAAGAAATTGAAGGAACTACAAAGCTGTCAGCCCTACCCTCTTCGCACTCAAACGGTCATAACTTGAGCTACAGAGGTCCAAATGAGGCGGTTCTAGTTGTGTTGGAAAGCTAACATCCGGGGCTTCACAATAATATATAATTTGCTATAGCTTCCCTGAAGATAGGTGACGCGCATGAGTGGATCACGCAGACGTGTGACCTAGAAAAAATGCAATCCACGCGTATGTGTGGACGACGCGTACGTGTGACTTTGCCGCGTGCTGGACGTACCAGAAATCGCTGGGGGCAATTTTTGGGCTGTTTTTGACCCAGTTTCGTCCTAGAAAACACAAATTAGAGGCTATAAAGTGGAGGACTTAATTCATTCATACAGAGAATAATACATTATTCATAATTTAGGTTTTAGATGTAGTTTTTAGAGAGAGAGGCTCTCTCCTCTCTCTTAGGATTTAGGATTAGGATTTCTCTTAGGTTAGGTTTACTTCTTCTTCATTCCAGGTTCAATTTTTCTTTAAATTCTGTTTCTCTTCTACTCCTATTTATGCTATAATTTTAGTTTGTTTACTTTCCCAATTTGATTTATGAACTCCATGTTAGAATTGATTTTCTTTATTTAATGCAATTTGAGGTATTTCAAATTTATGATTGCTTTCTTCTATTTATGATATAAATAATTTAGATTTTTCCCCTTTTGGCTTTGGTTGAGTAATTGGTGACACTTGAGTTGTCAAACTCAGCTGTTGATTGAAAATTAAAAATTGCTGATTGATTTGGATCCCTCTAAAGCTAGTCTTTCCATAGGAGTTGACTAAGACCTGAGGAATCAAGTTAATTAGTCTACTTGACTTTCCTTTATTTAGTAAAGGTTAACTAAGTGGGAGCAATAAACAATTCTCATCACACCTGATAAGGATAACTAGGATGGAATTTCCAGTTCTCATACCTTGCCAAGAGTTTTTCTAGTTATTAATTTACTTTCCTACTATTTAATTTCCCTGTTCAACCTTTCAATAACCCATAAATATACCTTTCTCCAAAACCAATAATAAATCATACTTCTCTATAATTCCTTGAGAGACGACCCGAGGTTTAAATACCTCGGTTATAAATTTTATTGGGTTTTGTTACTTGTGACACCCAAACTTTTGTACGAAAGGATTCTCTGTTAGTTTAGAAACTATACTTACAATGTGATTATTCTTATAAAATTCTTTACTTGCAGGAAATCCGTTCGTCAAAATGGCGCCGTTGCCGGGGAATTACAATTGTGTGCCTTATTATTGGTTATTATAAATATTTTATTTTGCTTGTTTATTTGTTTTTATTTTTATTTTTAATTTTCATTAGCTACTATGAATTCTCACCCCTCTGGTTTCAGGTTTGGTTCCAATGTTGTTGTAAGGAATGGAAACTATAATGAAAATAGGCATCAAGGTTGGAAGAATCAAAGATGGGAGGAGCCACAAGGATTTGATCAACCCTCTTGACAACAACCCCCTCCAATGCACTATAACCAACAACCATTCGATGATGCATACCAAGACAATAGTTATGGTGGACCTTTTCATGACAATCAACCTGCACCAAACTACTATGGTCAAGAGCCATTCCAGGGAGCGTACCAAGATAATGAATATGGTGGACCCCCTTGTGGTTACCAACAAGTCCCATCATATGCCTATGAACCACCTCCTCAACATAGCTTTGAACCACCATACTCACAAGCCCCCTACTACCAAACACCATCACATGATCCTGACCCTTATTCACCATCACAAGACCCTTACTGGGTCGTCCAAGTAATACCTTACGTGAGTAAGAGTCGATCCCACGGAGATTGTCGGCTTCAAGCAAGCTATGGTCATCCTTGTAAATCTCAGTCAGGCGGATTCAAATGGTTATGGGATTTTGATAATTAAAATATAATTAAAACAGAAAATAAGATAGAAATACTTATGTAATTCATTGGTGGGATTTCAGATAAGCGTATGAAGATGTTTTGTTCCTTCTGAACCTCTGCTTTCCTATCGTCTTCATCCAATCATTCATACTCCTTTCCATGGCAAGCTGTATGTTGGGGGATCACCGTTGTCCATGGCTACCGTCCATCCTCTCAGTGAAAATGGTCCAAATGCGCTGTCACCGCACGGCTAATCATCTGTCGGTTCTCACTCATGTTGGAATAGGATCCATTGGTCCTTTTGCGTTTGTCACTACACCCAACACTCGCGAGTTTGAAGCTCGTCACAGTCATCCCATCCCAGATTCTACTCGGAATACCACAGACAAAGTTTAGACTTTCTGGATCTCAAGAATGCTGCCAATTGATTCTAGCTTATACCACGAAGACTGTGATCTCACAGAATGAAAGGCTCTGTTGTCAGGAGAGGAAACCATGCGTCGTGAACCAGGAGGCTAAGAGATATGCATTCAAGCTCGTTTTCATGTAGAACGGAAGTGGTTGTCAGGCACGCGTTCATAAGTGAGAATGGTGATGAGTGTCACATAATCATCACATTCATCATGTTCTTGTGTGTGAATAAATATCTTAGAATAAGAATAAGCTTGAATTGAATAAAAAATAGTAGTAATTGTATTAATTCATGAAGAACAGCAGAGCTCCACACCTTAATCTATGGGGTGTAGAAACTCCACCGTTGAAAATACATAAGTGAAAATAGGGTAGACATGGCCGAGTGGCCAGCCTCCCATGGAGGTCTCAGAACATAAAAATTACATAATGTGTTCCAGAGATTCTGAGAAGAAAATACAATAGCAAAAGGTCCTATTTATAGAAAATTAGTAACCTAGAGTTTACAGAAATGAGTGAATGATGCAGAAATCCACTTCCGAGCCCACTTGGTGTGTGCTTGGGCTGAGCATTGAAGCTTTCACATGTAGAGGCTTTTCTTGGAGTTAAACGCCAGCTTTGGTGCCAGTTTGGGCGTTTAACTCCAGCTTTTATGCCAGTTCTGGCGTTTAACGCCAGAATATGGTAGAAAGTTGGCGTTTAAACGCCAGTTTGTGTTATCAAAACTCGAGTAAAGTATGGACTATTATATATTTCTGGAAAGCCCATGATGTCTACTTGTCAACGCAATTGAATGCGTGCCAATTGTGTTTTTGTAGCTCCAAAAAATCCACTTCGAGTGCAGTGAGGTCAGAATCCAACAGCATCTGTATCCTTTTTCAGCCTTTGAATCAGATTTTTGCTCAGGTCCCTCAATTTCAGCCAGAAAATACCTGAAATCATAGAAAAATACACAAACTCATAGTAAAGACCAGAAATGTAATTTTTTAGTTAAAAACTAATAAAAATATAACAAAAATTAACTAATTCATATTAAAAACTACCTAAAAACAATGCCAAAAGTGTATAAATTATACGCTCATCACAACACCAAACTTAAATTGTTGCTTGTCCCCACATATGTCCTCACATATGTCCATGAGGGCTTGGTCCAACCTTTGATAAAAAACCAGCTTGCCTCTTGCGTCTCTCTTCCATTGAGCGCCTTCCACACATATGTCCATGAGGACTTGGTCCAACCTTTGATCAAAGTTGACCCTTCTAGTGTAGGGGCGTGAATCTCCTTGCATCATGGGCAAGTTGAATGCCAGCCTTACATTTTCTGGACTGAAATCTAAGTATTTCCCCTGGACCATTGTGAGCCAATTCTTTGGGTCCGGATTCATACTTTGATCATAGTTTTTGGTGATCCATGCATTAGCATAGAACTCTTGAACCATTAATATCCCGACTTGTTGAATGGGGTTGGTGAGAATTTCCCAACCTCTTCTTCGAATCTCATGTCGGATCTCTGGGTATTCACTCTTTTTGAGCTTGAAAGGGACCTCAGGGATCACCTTCTTCTTGGCCACAACTTCATAGAAGTGGTCTTGATGGACCTTTGAGATGAATCTCTCCATCTCCCATGACTCAGAGGTGGAAGCTTTGGCCTTCCCTTATCTCATTCGAGAGGTTTCTCTGGTCTTAGGTGCCATAGATGGTTATGGAAAAATAAAAAAGCAATGCTTTTACCACACCAAACTTAGAAGATTTACTCGTCCTCGAGCAAAAGAAGAGAGAAGAGAGTAGAGGAAGAAGAAATAGAGGAGATGGAGGGGGTTTAGTGGTTCGGCCAAGGGGGAGAAGTAGTGTTTGTAGTATGTGGAAATGAAGGAGGGATGAGGGGTTTTTGAATTAGGGGTTGGATTTGGGAGGAAAAGTATTTGAATTTGAATTGTGAGGTGGGTGGGGTTTTTGGGGAAGGGTGGGTGGAGGTGATTGGTGAAGAGATGATGGGGAAGAGAATTGGAGGTGATTGTTGAGAGGTATTTGGAAAAGGGTGTTATGGAAATGTGTAAAGAAGAGAGAGAGGGTGGGGATCCTGTGGGGTCAACAGATCCTGAGGTGTCAAGGACTTCTCATTCTTGTACCATTTTGGGCGTGTAAACCCCCCTGGAGTGCCAATCCTAGCGTTAATACGCCAGGTTGCTGCCCATTTCTGGCGTTTAACGCCAGCTTTTCTTCCCTTTCTGGCGTTTAAACGCCAGCTTGTTACCTTTTTTCTGGCGTTAAACGCCAGTTTTGTGCCATTTTCTGGCGTTAAACGCCCAGAATGGTGCCAGACTGGGCGTTTAACGCCCATTCTGCTACCCTTACTGGCGTTTAAACGCCAGTAAGATCGTCCTCCAGGGTGTGCTATTTTTGATGCTGTTTTTCATTCTATTTTTGCTTTTTCAATTGTTTTTGTGACTTCACATGATCATCATCCTAAAGAAAGTATAAAATAATAATACAAAATAGAAATTTAACATAGATAGATAAAAATTGGGTTGCCTCCCAACAAGTGCTTCTTTAATGTCAATAGCTTGACAGTGGGCTCTCATGGAGCCTCATAGATACTCAGAGTATGATGATGGCCTCCCAACACCAAACTTAGAGTTTGAATATGGGGGCTCTGTTTGACTCTGCATTGAGAGAAGCTTTTCATGCTTCCTCTCCATGGTTACAGAGGGAGATCCTTGAGCCTTAAACACAAGGTGATTCTCATTCACTTGAAGGACCAACTCTCCTCTGTCAACATCAATCACAGCTTTTGCTGTGGTTAAGAAGGGTCTGCCAAGGATGATGGATTCATTTATACTCTTCCCAGTGTCCAGGATTATGAAGTCAGCAGGGATGTAAAGGCCTTCAACCTTACCAAGACATCCTCTACAAGTCCATAAGCCTGTTTCCTTGAATTGTCTGCCATCTCTAGTGAGATTCTTGCAGCTTACACCTTAAGGGTCCCTAGCTTCTCCATTATAGAGAGGGGCATGAGGTTTATACTTGACCCCCGGTCACACAGAGCCTTCTTAAAGATCATGGTGCCTATGGTACAGGGTATTAAGAATTTTCTGGGATCCGATTTCTTCTGAGGTAATTTCTGCCTAACCAAGGTATTCAGTTCATTGGTGAGCAAGGGTGGTTCATCCTCCCAAGTTTCATTACCAAATAACTTGGCATTCAGCTTCATGATTGCTCCAAGGTACTTAGCAACTTGCTCTTTAGTAATATCTTCATCCTCTTCAGAGGAAGAATACTCATCAGAGCTCATGAATGGCAGAAGTATGTTTAGTGGAATCTCTATGGTCTCTATCTGAGCCTCAAATTCCTCTGGTTCCTCATTAGGGAACTCCTTAGAGGCCAGTGGACGTCCATTGAGGTCTTCCTCAGTAGAAATCACTGTCTCTTCCTCCTCTCCAGGTTCGGTCGTGTGGGTTATGTTTATGGCCTTGCAATCTCTCTTTGGATTCTCTTCTGTATTGCTTGGGAGAGTACTCGGAGGAGTTTCAGTAATTCTCTTACTCAACTGACCCACTTGTTCCTCCAAATTTCTAATGGAAGACCTTGTTTCAGTCATAAAACTGAGAGTGGCCTTAGATAGATCAGAGACTATGTTTGCTAAGCCAGAGGGACTCTGCTCAGAATTCTCTGTCTGTTGCTGAGAAGATGATGGAAAAGGCTTGCTATTGCTAAACCTATTTCTTCCACCATTATTACTATTGAAACCTTGTTGATGTTTTTGTTGATCCTTCCATGAGAGATTTGGATGATTTCTCCATGAAGGATTATAGGTTTTTCCATAGGGTTCTCCCATGTAATTCACCTCTTCCATTGCAGGATTCTCAGGATCATAGGCTTCTTCTTCAGAGAAAGCTTCCTTAGTACTGCCTGATGCTGCTTGCATTCCAAACAGACTCTGAGAAATCATATTGACTTGCTGAGTTAATATTTTATTCTGAACCAATATGGCATTCAGAGTGTCAATCTCAAGAACTCCTTTCTTCTGAGGCGTCCCATTATTCACAATATTCCTTTCAGAAGTGTACATGAATTGGTTATTTGCAACCATTTCTATAAGTTCCTGGGCTTCTTCAGGCGTCTTCTTTAGATGAAGAGATCCTCCAGCAGAGTTGTCCAATGACATCTTGGACAGTTCAGATAGACCATCATAGAATATGCATATGATGCTCCATTCTGAAAGCATGCCAGAAGGACACCTTCTGATCAGTTGCTTGTATCTTTCCCAAACTTCATCGAGGGATTTACCTTCCTTCTTTCTGAAGGTTTGGACTTCCACTCTAAGCTTACTCAATTTTTGAGGTGGAAAGAACTTTGCCAAGAAGGCATTGACAAGCTTTTCCCAAGAGTTCAGGCTTTCTTTAGGTTATGAGTCCAACCATGTCCTAGCTCTGTCTCTTACAGCAAAAGGGAAGAGCATAAGTCTGTAGACCTTAGGGTCAACCCTATGGGTCTTAACAGTGTCACAGATTTGTAAGAATTCAGCTAGAATTGATGAGGATCTTCCAATGAAAGTCCATGATATTTGCAATTCTGCTGCATTAGAGAAACCAATTGAGGCTTAAGCTCAAAGTTGTTTGCTCCAATTGCAGGAATTGAGATGCTCCTTCCACATAAGTCAGAAGAAGGTGCAATAAAGTCACCAAGCATCTTCCTTGCATTTCCACCATTGTTGTTAGGTTTGGCCATGACTTCTTCTTTTTCGAAAAGTTCTGCAAGGTTTTCTCCTGAGAGTTGTGCCTTAGCTTCCTTTAGCTTCTTCTTCAGAGTCCTTTCAGGTTCAGGATCAGCTTCAACAAGAATGTTCTTATCCTTGTTCCTGCTCATATGAAAAAAAAAAAGAGAACAGAGAAGAAGAGGAATCCTCTATGTCACAGTATAGAGATTCCTTTATGTGAGTAGAAGAAAAAAAGAGTAGAAGAAGAAAAGAGTAGAAGAATGAGAAGAGAATAATTCGAACACAGAGAGGGAGAGAGGGGTTCGAATTTTTAAGAGGAAGAGAAGTGTTAGTGATTAAATAAATAAATAGAAAGAGAGAAGAGGGGGAGAGAATTCAAATTTAAATTAAAATAAAAGAAAACTATTTTTGTTTTTATTTTAAAATTTAGTTAGAATTTGAAAATTAAAAAAGAAAAATAAAATAAAATTTGAAAACTAAATAAATTACTTAATTAAAAAGATTTTAGAAATATGGTTAGTGATTTTCGAAAATTAGAAAGAGAAAAGTAGTTAGGTGGTCTTGAAAAAGATATGATTGAAATAGAAAACTTTTAAAATCAAACAAAAAGTCAAGTAGTTAATTGAAAAAAATTTGAAAATCAATTTTGAAAAGATAAGAAGTTAGAAAAGATTTTGAAATTGATTTTTGAAAAAAAAAGATATGATTGAAATTTATTTTGAAAAAGATTTAAAAAAAAGGAAATTTAAAAAGATTTTATTTTAAAAATCAAAGTTGATTACTTGACTAACAATGCAAGAAACTAAAAGATGTGATTTTAAAATTTAAAGATTGATCCTTTCTTAATAGGCAAGTAACAACTTGAAATTTTTGAATCAAAATATTAAATGTCAACAATTGAATTCGAAAATATGAAATAAAAATAAGAAAAAGATTTTGAAAATCAATTTTTAAAATTTTTCGAAAATATCTATAGAAAATGAAAAAATTTGATTTTTGAAAAAGTTTTGAAAAGATAGGATTTTTAAATTAAAAATTTTTGACTTGACTAATAAGAAACTATTAAATTTTAAAACTTTTTGATTAAATCAATCTAAAATTTCGAAAATTATGATCAAAATAAGGAAGAGATATTTTTTTCATTTTTGAATTTTTAATGAAGAAAGAGAAAAACATAAAAATGATGCAAAATATGAGAATTTAAGATCAAAATAAAAAAATGCATGCAAGAACACTTTGAATGTCAAGATGAACACCAAGAACACTTTGAAGATCAAGATGAATATCAAGAACTTATTTTTAAAAATTTTTAAGAAAAGAAAAACATGCAAGACACCAAACTTAGAAATTTTCAAACTTTAGACACTAATAATTCAACAATGCATATGAAAAACAAGAAATGACACAAGACAAGAAAATGTAAAGATCAAATAAAGAAAATCATCAAGAACAACTTGAAGATCATGAGGAACACATGCATGAATTTTTCAAAAATTTTTAGAAAAATTAAAAAGGATGCAATTGACACCAAACTTAAAATTTAAATTTTTGGTTTTTATGATTTTATTAATTTTTTTTTTGGTTTTTTTGAAATTTATTTTGGGAAGAACGAAAAAGAAGAATTTTTTTTTGTATTTTTTGAAAATAAGAAATAAAAATCTTAAAATTAAAATAAAATTACCTAATCTGAGCAACAAGATGAATCGTTAGTTGTCCAAACTCTAACAATCCCCGGCAACGGCGCCAAAAACTTGGTACACAAAATCGTGATCGCACACTTTTCACACAACTCCGTGCAGCTGACCAGCAAGTACACTGGGTCGTCCAAGTAATACCTTACGTGAGTAAGGGTCGATCCCACGGAGATTGTCGGCTTGAAGCAAGCTATGGTCATCTTTGTAAATCTCAGTCAGGCGGATTCAAATGGTTATGGGATTTTGATAATTAAAACATAATTAAAACAGAAAATAAGATAGAAATACTTATGTAATTCATTGGTGGGATTTCAGATAAGCGTATAAAGATGCTTTGTTCCTTCTGAACCTCTGCTTTCCTATTGTCTTCATCCAATCATTCATACTCCTTTCCATGGCAAGCTGTATGTTGGGGGATCACCGTTGTCAATGGCTACCGTCCGTCCTCTCAGTGAAAATGATCCAAATGCGTTGTCACCGCACGGCTAATCATCTGTCGGTTCTCACTCATGTTGGAATAGGATCCATTGATCCTTTTGCGTCTGTCACTACGCCCAACACTCGTGAGTTTGAAGCTCGTCACAGTCATCCCATCCCAGATCCTACTCGGAATACCACAGACAAGGTTTAGACTTTCCGGATCTCAAGAATGCTGCCAATTGATTCTAGCTTATACCACGAAGACTCTGATCTCACGGAATGGAAGGCTCTGTTGTCAGGAGAGGCAACCATGCGTCGTGAACTAGGAGGCTAAGAGATATGCATTCAAGCTCGTTTTCATGTAGAACGGAAGTGGTTGTCAGGCACGCGTTCATAAGTGAGAATGGTGATGAGTGTCACATAATCATCACATTCATCATGTTCTTGTGTGCGAATGAATATCTTAGAATAAGAATAAGCTTGAATTGAATAGAAAATTGTAGTAATTGCATTAATTCACGAAGAACAGCAGAGCTCCACACCTTAATCTATGGGGTGTAGAAACTCCACCGTTGAAAATACATAAGTGAAAATAGGGTAGACATGGCCGAGTTGCCAGCCTCCCATGGAGGTCTCAGAACATAAAAATTACATAATGTGTTCCAGAGATTCTGAGAAGAAAATACAATAGCAAAAGGTCCTATTTATTGAAAACTAGTAACATAGGGTTTACAGAAATGAGTGAATGATGCAGAAATCTACTTCCGGGCCCACTTGGTGTGTGCTTGGGCTGAGCATTGAAGCTTTCACATGTAGAGGCTTTTCTTGGAGTTAAACGCCAGCTTTGGGGCCAGTTTGGGCGTTTAACTCCAGCTTTTATGCCAGTTCTGGCGTTTAACGCCAGAATAGGGTACAAAGTTGGCGTTTAAACGCCAGTTTGTGTTATCAAAAGTCGTGCAGAGTATAGACTATTATGTATTGCTGGAAAGCCTAAGATGTCTACTTTCCAACACAATTGAGAGCGTGCCAATTGGACTTCTGTAGCTCCAAAAAATCCACTTCGAGTGCAGGGAGGTCAGAATCCAACAGCATCTGCAGTCCTTTTTCAGCCTCTGTATCAGATTTTTGCTCAGGTCGCTCAATTTCAGCCAGAAAATACTTGAAATCACAGAAAAATACACAAACTCATAGTAAAGTCCAGAAATTTGATTTTTATTTAAAAAATAATAAAAATATAATAAAAATTAACTAATTCAAATTAAAAACTACCTAAAAACAGTGCCAAAAAGCGTATAAATTATCCACTCATCACTCATCAAGGTTGATACTTCAAGAGATAGATGTAAGAGCTCAATTAGTGATAATTTGGTTAGATCTAAAAGAAGAGTTTGGTACTCCATAGAGAATTCAGAGTACTTGCCACCCGGATGGAACCATGATGATCAACTTGAAGACGGGTGTAGAATCAAGATTTCGGATCCCAGCATACAAGAAGATCAACTTTGGGAGCTCAAAGCTTGTGAAGAACTCCATCAAGGCTTGGAAAATTTATATGGAATAGACAGAGCTTATTGGAAGTCCAAGCATTGGTGGCACTTTCAAGATGAGTTCAAGCACAAGCCGCCATGACAAGGAGCTCACCAAATGTCCAACTTAAGGACTTTAACTAAAAGTGCTAGGTGGGAGACAACCCACCATGGTATGATCGTTCCTTTCCAGTTTTATTTTTATTTTATTTCGTTTTATTCTTAATTTTATTTTATTCTATTTTTCTTAGTGCTCATTTATAATATCTGCATCAGCATCTGCATTTTGCATTCTGCACTCTGCATATATATATATATATAAAAAAAGAAAAGCGCGTCCCACGCGCACGTGTCACATGCGACGCTAAACCTAACAGAAAGTTGCGCGGGAGCATGGTTGGAGGCGTGCTTTAGGCACAAACACGCCCACGCGTGCGCATCCCTGACGTGTCCGCGTCAATTGCAAAAATCAGCCTTCCACGCGTACGCGTCACCCACGCATACGCATGACCCTACAAATCGGCGTAAACGGGTGTCAGGCCGAAAGTTGTGCTGGCCTGGTGCGGGCACTGTGCCCAATGCACAAAATCACCCACGCGTACGTGTCAATGACGCGGACGCGTCACATGTTATTTTGGCAAACACCCCAAGACAAATAGAGTTGTGCGCGCGCAAGGATGCCTTTGCGCGAGTAGCACAAACACGGTCACGCGTACGCATGACCGACGCCCACGCGTCACCTTCCAAATTTTGCGACCCACGCGCACGCGTGGAGTACGCGTGCGCGTCACTAGTGCAACACCACCAAATCCCTGCGCCGCCACTTTTCTTATCTTTTCTTTTCCAATCCTAATTTCTTTCTCCTTTCTTACTTTCTTCTTCTTCATCCCTTTAACCTCTCATCCCTCTTCACTTCCATTCTATTTTATTTAATTTATTTGCATACTTTCATCCATTGCATTTTAATTTTGCGCATATTTTTATTTTTTTTCTTAATCTATTATTTTTCCAATGGTGTTAAATGTTCTTATTCAACTGTTATCTCTTTTCTGGTATTAATTTGGTGCTTAATGACTTGTTTTACATTGTTGGGTAATATTATTTATTTGTCAAATGCCAATTTTTATGATACCTGTGTTCCTTTTTGCATTGACATGAATTTATACTGTCTTTTCTCCATTGTTGCAACTTTTGCACTATTGATATGCCATTTGCTTCTACTATTTTCTCACTTGCATGTTGTAGCTACCATGTAATTGAGACCCTTATTATTTGGCATTAACACCCATATTTTATTTGTTTTCTATCTTTGTTTTTTGGGTTCATGTTCTTCTTTTTCTCTTCTTTCAGGTTGGCCACCGAAAAAGGAAAAAGGGAGAAACTTCTACATGGGAAAATAGACAAGTTCCATCTGCACAATCTTTGGAGAATAGCATCAGTTGTAGCAGCCCGTCCACTTGCACATCTTAGCATGCACCGAGGACGGTGCAATCTTTAAGTGTGGGGAGGTCGATACCAACTTTCGTGGGTTAGTTATTTCCTTCTCAACACCAATGTTTTATTTTCCTTGTTAGTTGTTGCATTTGCATGTTTGATTGCATATTTATTTGATTTTGTACATATTTTACCACCACTTGGATAAAGTAATATTTACTTTTTCAAGAAACTTTTTAGAGTATTTCACTAATTTAAATTAAAACTTTTTATTAAACTTGTTTGAAGGAATATTATACTGGAACATGGTTTAGAGCTCGAACACATAAAACCTGTGAGATTTTTGAGCTTATTTGATTGGTTGCATTTTATCAACCAATATTTTATTTTTAGTGTGTATTTTTCTCTCTAAAATTATGATCTTTGTCTTGCTTAATTCTATATTTCCATTGTTTGATGTATGCATGCACTTATATGATTGAGGCATTTGTTTCACTGAGCTTACATACCCATATGGCCTTACCCTTTCATTATCCTTTGCAAACCAATGTTGAGCCTATTATACCCCTTTGTTCTTTACTTTAGCACATCATTAACTCTAAGCGGAAAATAATAATGTCCTTAGTTTGAATCCTTGGTTAGCTTAAACTAGTGACAGTGCTCACGAATTAAGTGTGGGGAAATTGGGTTTGCCAATATTTGGTTTGAGAATTAGGTGTTGTGTATTCTTGAGAAAATATGAACACGAATGTTAAGAACATGTTTATGCATTCAATACCTTAATCATATGCCTTGAGAAAAGCAAAAGAAAGAAAAATTATGAAAAAAAAATTTTTCAAAAAAAAAAGAAAAAGAAAAGAAAAGAAAAGAAAAAGAGCAAATAACAAAAAGGGGACAAAATGCCCCAAAGTAAATGTTGGTAGCAATGCATATGAGTTGTGCTAAAGTTGGGATGCGTGAATATATGGTAAACATAGTTAATGGGCAATTAGATTTTGCATTATAATTACATGGATTATCTTAAGTTAGGTGGGAAGTTTAGGTTAATTAAGGATTCAGATTTTAGTCCACTTGACCAAATACAATCCTACCTTGACCCTAACCCCATTACAACCCTTAAAAGACCTCTTGATATGTGTATTTGTGCATCAAATTAGTTTTGATTGGTAGAAGAAAAGTAAGCCTTAGAAAGCAAGATTAGTATAGAATTGAGAGATTGAACCTTAAACACCTGAGCGATTAGAGTGCATACACTTCCAGTGAGGGTTCGATGCTCAATTCTTTGTTCCCAGCTTTCATGAGCTATTTTCTTCTGCAAGTCTATTTGTACTTCATTTTTATGATTTGAATTAGTAAAATCCAGTTCATATTTATTCTTGAAAGGCTTATTTAATTTTAACCAAGTAGGTAAAAATATTTTGCATTTAGTTGCATTCATATAGATAGGTTGCATTTCATACATTCTACCATTCCTCTTCACTCTTATAGTTTCTCTTGAGCTTAGCATGAGGACATGCTAATGTCTAAGTGTGGGGAGATTGATAAACCACTATTTTATGGTTTATCTTGTGCTAATTTGAGTGGATTTTATCCACTATTCTCACACTTATTCATACTAATTGCATGGTTTTATATTTTCCTTCCTAATCTTGTGCTATGATTGAAAACATGTGTTCCTGGGCCCTTAAATTTGCTATGTTTAATCCTCTCTTATTACCATTCGATGCCTTGATATGTGTGTTAAGTGATTTCAGGGTTTATAGGGTAGGAATGGCTTAGAGGATGGAAAGGAAGCATGCAAAAGTGGAAGGAATACAATAAATTGAAGGAACTGCAAAGCTGTCAGCCCTGACCTCTTTGCACTCAAACGGTCATAACTTGAGCTACAAAGGTCCAAATGAAGCAGTTCTAGTTGCGTTGAAAAGCTAACATTCGGGGCTTCGCAACGATATAGAATTTGTCATAGCTTTCCCGAAGATAGGAGATGTGCACGCGTGGATCACGCAGACGCGTGACCTGGAAAAAATGCAATCCACGCGTACGCGTGACTTTATCGCGTGCTGGACGTACCAGAAATCGCTGAGGGTGATTTTTGGGCTGTTTTTGACCCAGTTTTTAGCCCAGAAAACACAGATTAGAGGCTATAAAGTGGAGGAATCAATTCATTCATACAGAGAACAATACATTATTCATAATTTAGGTTTTAGATGTAGTTTTTAGAGAGAGAGAGGCTCTCTCCTCTCTCTTAGGATTTAGGATTAGGATTTCTCTTAGGTTAGGTTTACTTCTTCTTCATTTCAGGTTCAATGTTCCTTTAAATTCAGTTTCTCTTCTACTCCTATTTATGCTATGAGTTTAGTTTGTTTACTTTCCCAATTTGATTATGAACTCCATGTTAGAATTGATTTTCTTTATTTAATTAATTTGAGGTATTTCATATTTATGATTGTTTTTTTCTATTTATGATATAAATAATTTAGATTTTTCTCCTTTTGGCTTTGGTTGAGTAATTGGTGACACTTGAGTTGCCAAACCCAGCTGTTGATTGAAAATTGGAAATTACTGATTGATTTGGATCCCTCTAAAGCTAGTCTTTCCATAGGAGTTGACTAGGACCTGAGAAATCAAGTTGATTAGTCCACTTGACTTTCCTTTATTTAGTAAGGGTTAACTAAGTGGGAGCAATAAACAATTCTCATCACACCTGATAAGGATAACTAGGATGGAATTTCCAGTTCTCATACTTTGCCAAGAGTTTTTCTAGTTATTAATTTACTTTCCTGCTATTTAATTTCCCTATTCAACCTTTCAAAAACCCATAAATATACCTTTCTCCATAACCAATAATAAATCATACTTTCCTGCAATTTTTTGAGAGATGACCTGAGGTTTAAATACTTTGGTTATAAATTTTATTGGGTTTTGTTACATGTGACAACCAAAACTTTTGTACGAAAGGATTCTCTGTTGGTTTAGAAACTATACTTACAACGTGATTATTCTTATAAAATTCTTTACTAGCAAGAATCCGTTCCTCAGACGACCTAGCCAAAAAATTCTTTGCCAGATTCTCCATTCAAAAGGACAAAGCCAAACACGCCCCAAGCTTGTTAGGGATCAAGCAAGGAGAACGGAAAAGTCTCCGCAATTACATGGAAAGATTCAACAAAGCATGCCTGGACATACAAAGTCTGTCAACTGAGGCAGCTATCATGGGTTTCATCAATGGCCTAAGAAAAGGGCCTTTTAGCCACTCCATTTGAAAAAAGCATCCGACGTCCTTGAACGAGGTACCAGAGCGAATATAAAAGTATATTAACATGGAGGAAAACTCACGACTAGGAGAGACATCAAAATCTGGATTCTTCTACCCATCTAGGGACAAGGACAAAGAATCCAAGAAGAAAGAAGACCATCCCAGTGGGAAGCCAAGAAAGTACCATAACTACACCCCACTTCGGGTGTCCCTTGTAGATGTTTACCGAGAAATATGCAACACTGAGAAGATCCCTCCACCTCGCCCAATCAAAAGCAAAAAAGGAGGGGGAATCGAATAGAGTACTGTGAGTACCACCGGATTTATGGACATTCCACCAATGAATGCTTCAACCTGAAGAATGTCATAGAAAAATTGGCCAGAGAAGGTCGACTAGATCGGTACTTAGCTAACAAGACAGAGGAACCAAGAAAAAGGAGAAGGGATGAATAGGTCGGGTGAACTGAACGACCACCTCACACTCCCGAGAGACATGTCCACATGATAAACGGAGGATTCGCAGGAGGAGGAATCTCTAAATCATCTCGAAAAAAATACCTTAAAGAAGTATATCATGTCGGGGAAGGAGAGAAGTCAATCGACCTCCCCACAATTACCTTTACTAAAGAAGATGCAATAGGTGTCATCCCAGGACATGATGATCCCATGGTCATTACTATCATATTGGTCAACGTAAATCTTCACAGAACATTAGTGGATCAAGGAAGCTCCGCGGATATCTTGTTCAAATCCGCCTTCGACAAACTCGGCCTACAAGAAAAAGAGTTCAGAGCATATCCGAATAGCTTATTCGGGCTAGGAGATACCCCAATCCAACCACTTGGATATATCTCGATATATACAACCTTCGAAAAAGGAGCCCGGTCAAGGACACTCAACATAGATTACATAGTAGTCGACGTTAGCTCAGCCTACAATGCCCTAATAGGTCGGACAACATTAAACCAGCTCGCTGCAGTAGTTTCAACTCCACATCTGTGTATAAAGTTTCCAACTTCAGAAGGGATCACAACAATAAAGGGAGACCAAAAAATTGCGCGACGTTGTTACAATGAAAGTTTGAACCTCAAAGGCAACCCCAAAGGAGAGGAAGTCAACACCATTGAACTCGGGAGAATTCAAGCTCGCGAGGAATTCCACCCACAACCTGAAGGCGAAACGGAAGAGGTCCAAATTGGTGATGATTAGGACAAAACAACAAATATCGGGGGAACCTTGAAAAGAGACCTGAAGGAGTCTCTGATATAGTTCCTAAAGGAGAATGTTGATCTCTTTGCATGGAAGGCCGCAGACATGCCCGGCATAGATCCCAAACTAATGTGCCATAAACTGGCGGTATACCCAGGATCTCGGCCAGTGCAGCAGAAGCGTAGGAAGCTCGGACCAGAAAAGTCCCAAGCTGTGGAAGAGCTGGTGCAAGCCCTACAGGAGGCAGGATTCATAAGGGAAGTCAAATACCCACTATGGCTAGCCAACGTTGTCTTGGTGAAAAAGTCAAATGGGAAGTGGCGGATGTGCACTGACTATACCGACTGTTTCGTGGGTTACCTGAAACTGAAGGTTGATCTCGGATGAGATCTGCTGTGGTGGCCGAAGCTGTCATGTCCGACTTGTAGGATCTGGTGGAGCTGGAGTTGCTACTGATCCTTCGTCACCGGAGGGTGGTGGTACCTGCAAGAGACTCCGATGCTTAAGTTAGCATGGGCTTTAAGCAGGTTTATAGTAGAGTCAGAGTATGAGTTATACCTGGGTGCTTCAGTGTATTTATAGTAGTGTAGGCTGACCTTTCTAGATAAGATAAGTTAGTTATCTTATCTTTTATCTTTAAGTGAGGTCATCTTATCTTCTAGGGGATCGCCCTTATCTTTCTAGGCTTTAACTGCCTTTAGATTGGGCTGCGTCCCTTTCTTTGGGCCTGCTTTGGGCCCTTCTGGCGATTTGGACGACCTCTTTAAGAAGAGGTCGGGGAATCCAGACCTGAAGAGGTCGGTCGACTTGTCTTTAATCAGCCCAGGTCGTGCAGCTCGACCCAGGGCATGAACAGTGCCCCTGCTTGAGCGTGGTCTTCCTTTTGAGGTTGGGTCTTTTTGGACTTTGATCCTTTTGGAGAAGCCGAGCTCGAGCATTTTTTGTTGATCTTGTTGCAGAACTCCAATTTAATGACTTGAATGCGGAGCGTTTCCTTTTTAATTGCAGCGCGCGTTGCGCTTTTGGGAACGTGCAAAGTTTAAACACTCATTAACCCCCCTTTTGTTGTTTCCTTTGCCTCCCTCTCCTTATCTCTCATTTTGAATTTTCAAAGATTTACTTCAGTTTCTTTCTCCTCTCTTGCTTGCTGTAACTCTTTCTCTTCTGCTTACCTTTTCGCTTTTGCATCTTCGCGCTTTCTTTTTCTTCACTTGCAAAGGCGATAGTTGGCGCTGTTTCAGTCATCGCTTTAGTCTCTAATCGTTCATCATCTCCTCCCTACTGCAGGTTGGTTTTTCATCTTCTTTCTTTTACTCTTTACGCTGTTCTTTTTACTGCTTGTGTTTGTTTGGGGATGAAAAAAGTTTTGATCTTTGTTTGGATTTGGAAAGTTTGCATCTTTTCTGCGTCGTTGTGCCTATAATGCGTGCTTTGAGGGTTTCTTCGATTTGTTACCTGTTTCTGCCCCCCTTTTACTTGATTTCTTCATGCATAGGTCTTCTTCTGTTTATAGCTTGAAGTAATGGATTATAATTTGAAAAAAGGTTCCATCTTTTTTATGATATCTGCATGCCTGATGTTCGCTATTTTGCATGGAAGGATCGCCATTTGTCAGAGAAGGCTTTTGATCTTCTTTGTGTTTTTAGGGCTTAAACTGCAAGATTTTTCTTGTTCCTGGATCTTTGTTTTGTTATTGCCTCCAAAGGATGCCCCTGGACTTTGGTGTGAGTCCTGGGGTTTTCTTTTACTGCCGTATCTGACTTCTAACATTCATATGCTTTTGCCCGAGCTATATCCATATTTGTTCGACTGTTTTCTTGAGCTGTTTGATTAGTAACCCATTTTTCCTTTTTCTTCCTGTAGGACTAGTTGACCCATGTCTTCTCGCAAAAATATTGTCGAGACGTCCACCAAAGTCCCCGAGGGCATGTCTTACTAACTAGACTCCCTCGTCTTGATGTGTGTTTCTGTGGTTAATTTTGAGTATTGCGTACAGCTTAGGAGACATCACAGGAGAAGAATTATGAGTTGGTAGCGCCTGACCCTGATGAGAGAGTTTGTTTTCCTTCTCTGACTCAGGGGGAACGTCCATTCTTCTATGCGTATGATTACTTTTTTAGCCAAATGAACATCACCATTTCTTTTACTTCCTTTGAGACCGACCTATTGTGGTCCTGCAATGTAGCTCCTTCTCAACTTCACCCAAACTCGTGGGGCTTCATAAAGATCTTCCAACTGTTGTGCGAAGAACTAAATGTCCGACCTTCTCAAACTCTCTTTCTTTACCTTTTTGTTTTGACGAAGCCTGGGGCAGCTAAAAAGAAGGCTTCCTAGATTTCTTTCCGAGCTACCCAGGAAAAGAAAGCTTTTTCTATGTACGACGAATCTTTTAGGGATTTCAAAAACTATTATTTCAAGGTCCGAGCTGTTGAAGGAGCTCGGCCTTTCTTTTTGGAACAGAATAATGAGCCTGCCTTCCCTTTATGCTTGCAAAAGAATATTGTAATGTCTAGGTGTACTTGGGAAATGTTGGATGAAGTTGAACAGGCTTTTGTACATGTACTAGAGGAAAATTGGGGGAAGCCTCCCCATCTTGACACGAAGAGGTTCTTGGGGGATCCCTCCCTTCTTCGAGCTGAATTGGGTAGCTGCTGATTTCTTTATTAGTCTTGTCTTTTTCCGACTTTATTTTATCTGTTTGTTTTGTCAATCCATCCCTTTCTCATTTGTGACTCTGGCTTTGCTGCTTTCTTTTTCAGAGATGGTGAAAACTACAGATTCCATGAAGGCCTTTAAGCGAGCTAGGAAGGCGACTACTGCTCAGAATATCTCGGCCAAAGGTCTTGGGGAGGGATCTTCCAAGGTCACGCTGAGGAGGTCAACCTCGGACACTTCTGGACTGAGGAAGATCATCCCAACTCCCCAGGTTCGCCTGGTGTCTTCTGATCCTCCCCAGTCGACCTCTGGTGCTACCTCTCCTTCTGTTGCCGGTCCTTTACCCAAGAAGCAGAAGACTGTTGAACCCTATAATCTGGATGCCCCTGACTTTGATGCTGTGGGGTTTGTTGATAACCAGATTGCCCCTTATGGCCGGCTTCCTATGGACAACGTGTCCATCCTGCACCACCTAGATTTCATCACCAGTAGTAGTGTTCGGATGGTGCACATGGGTTCAGCTTTATTTCGCTCAATCCAAGACTCTCCCATCCATCCAACGAAAGCTTTTATGCTGGAAGCCAAGTCAGAGTATTACAAGATTAAGGGGTTGAAGGATGAGCTGGATGCCAAAGTAGCCAAGTTGGAACTGGATGTAGAGAAGGAGAAGTCCAGGGCTGTTGCTGCGGAGGCTGCCGCGAATCTGGCCAAGGAGATGACCAAGAAGTCGAAAGAGAGTTATACTCAAACTTATGGCGAGTTGCTGGAGACCAGGGAGAGGCTGGAGTCTGTTCAAGCTGACTATACTGAGCTCCAGGGTCATCTTGTGGGCAGTGTGACTGATGCCTATGAAAACTTGAAGGCCCAAGTTCGAGTTCTTGCTCTCAAGCTCGACCTGACTCTCTTCAGTTTGGACAACATTGTGGAGGATGGAAAAATCGTCCCGGACCTGGATTAGGATGAAGAGGAAGATCCTCCCCCTGTGTCGCCAGTTAAAACCTCTGCCGCCGCGACTTCTTCAAATCCTTCTGACCGTTCCCAACCCGATCCGGATTGTGAGATACTTAATTGTGAGGATGGGACAGTGGACGTTGTTCCTGTGAATATCCTTCCTCCTCCTTCTGCTACTGACGCTACTACTGGGGAAACTTTGCACCCCTTATGATTATGTGTTTTTATCTCCACAACCCGACTTGTGGGCTTTTGAACTCTATTTCTGTAATTTTGGTTATAACTTGGTTCCTTTGACTATTAGTTGCTTCTACGAAACTTAGTAGATAAACAAAGTTCTTTTGAACTCTTGAGGTCCTCTTCCAGGTTGCCTCCTGATGACATGTCATCATGTCATGTTTTTCTATGCTTTTTCATACAAGAAATTAATGATTAGTGCTTAAATATTACATTCTTTGGTGCTTAAATGGTATATTTCTTTGATCTTTTGATTTGATAAACTCTGTAGGAAATAAGAAAAAAAAGAAGCAAAGAAGCACAAAATAAGCTAAAAAGGAGAAAAAAAGAGATTTGGGGCACACTTTGAAGTTGGAGTACACTTTGGAGCCTTAGGCCATGCTTTTAAAAGCGTGGCCCATGACCAAATCAAGGAAGCTTCATCAGCACAGCCACCCAGGAGCTCAACATTTGCGCCAACGTTTGCCTCAAACGTGAGGTCAAACATTGGCTAAGGAATACCTTGGAAAATGTTGCGCCACAACAGCCTGAAGGGGTATACTTCCAACAAGAATAACTTGAGCTACAGAGCTTCAAATGAGGTGATTCAAAAAGCAATAGAAAGTAGGAATCAAGAGCTTTCCAAGCATATATGGCACTGCATAGTGGACATTAAAATTGAGGGAGAAAACTGCCCCGAAATGTGCATAAACGAACATGGTGGCAACCTGCAGTGAGGCCAACTGACCTCTGCATTTTCGACGGAGTATAACTCGAGCTGTGGAGCTCCAATTGATGCGCTTCCAACGGCATTGGAAAGTAGACATTCAGGGCTTTCCAACAATAAATAATAGTATGGGGTGGACAATGCATTTGAGCCTCTAGAACCTGGTGTTTTCGTCCATGTTTGAGGCAAACGTTGCACACCAAAGCCAGCAACCCTGTCCTCTTCAAAGGTGCATAACTTGAGTTGTAGATGTCCAATTTAGGTGATTCTAGTTGCATTGGAAAGCTGATATTCAGAGATTTCCAACCATATATAATAGTCTATAGTGGGCATGAAATTGGCAACATTGACAAGAGGACAAAGAAGCGTCCCAAGACTTGAACTTCAAAAACACACCCAGGAGGACTTAACGTTTGAGCTCACGTTTGACCTCAAACGTGAACTCAAACGTGAGTGATAGCAAACCCCCATTCTGCATCATGCCATTACAAGACGTTTGAATCAACGTTTGCCTCAAACGTTGACTCAAACGTGAATGATCCCAATTCCATCAAGGCCATCCAGATCCATTCTTCCTCAAATTCAAAGCAAGCTAAGCCCATTACCATCACTCAAAGGCACACAGAGAAGCTAGATTAGGAATTTCATTCAATTGTAATTTGTTTTTAATTTCAATTTTATTTTCATTTTCATTTGAAAAAGCCTATATAAGGCATCCTTATCATCTTTGTAAGAAGGCTGGCTCCACGAGGGAGCATTAGGAATAGAGAACTCTCTCTCTTTAGTTTTTCTCTTTGTTTTGAATCTTGGGTTGAGAATCGAAGGAATTCTGTTTTATTCTAACTTTGAGATTTCTCTTGTTCTTCTTCTACAAAATTTCAGTGAATTAAGGATTTGAATCAACACTCTGTTTACTGCTTTCATCTTCATTTCTTTTGCAAATTATTCTTTATTGGATCAAGGAAGGACTTGAGATCTAGACTTGTTTTCTAGTCTCATTGAGCCCCTGAGATCTTCACTTGTCTTTCTAGATTTCACAATTTATTTGAGTTTTCTTGCTGACTTACTTTTCTGCTACAATTTCCTTCTCTGCAATTTTTACTTTCTACTGCATTGCTTCCAATTTACATTTCCTGCACATTTACATTCTACACTTTAGCTTTGAGCTTGCTGCGAATCTGAATTTACTTTTCTTGCCTTGGATCCATTGCTTTCTTTAATTTCCAGCACCCAGCCCCCCTTTACTTTTCATGCAATTTACATTTCTTGTCATTTAAGTTTCTGCAATTTACATTGTCATTTAAAATTCTGTTGGTTACAATTTCACACCATTCACTTCAATGTTAGCTTGACTAAAATAATCACCCACTAAAGTTGCTTGATCCATCAATCCCTGTGGGATCGACCTCACTCTAAGTGAGTTTTACTACTTGATGCGACCCGGTATACTTGCCGGTGAGTTTCGGGTGTTTTGGAAATTCGTTTTTCCACAAATTTATCCATCAAGTTTTTGGCGCCGTTGCCGGGGATTGATTTAGATCAACAATGATTAAGTGGGTGAGAAGTCTAGATCAAGCATTTTTTTTGTTTTGTTCTCTGTTTTAAAGTGACACCAAGGTGTTTGAGTTTTTGCCTCACTAAGAAATTCTCATCTCTGATATGGGTAATTTCAATTTTCCTTGGTTGTGTGTTTTACAAAACTCAAATGGAGTTCAACTCATCTTATGATCAAATAAGTTTTATGGGATATTACCCACCATCACCAATCTCTAATGGTGGCTGGGAATATCACCAAGAAAATACAAATTCTAAGCACTCCAATCCATGGAGATTTGCTTCAGAGACACAAGATGAGCAAGAAAACCATATGGGATATTTTCCTCCACCACAAAATGATGCAAATCATAATTCCAATGGTGGCTGGAAAGGGAATTCTAATGCTCCATATGATATTCATCCAAAGATATCATCACTTGACCATGCTTCAACTGAAAGCCCCTTTCAAAACTCACCACCCACACAAACTTCCATGAACCACTCAAGGTTCTCAAAGTTTGAGTCCATGCTCAAAAGATATGAGGAGAAGACAATGAAAGTCTGGAAGGAACAAGAAAACTCCCTCAAAAACATGGAAGTGCAGCTAGCTCAATTGGTGAGTGCAATGAAGAAGGAGGAAAAACAAGAGGAAAAGGCTACTGAGTCAAGTGGATTTTTAGTGAAGAAAAAAAAAGTGGTGGAAACATTTGAAACTGAACTTGCATATTCACAGAAGCCACTTGAGATGACAAGGGAACATGAAAACTCACAACTCTCTCAAACCTCCTTGAAACAAAACGGCTCAACAATTGAATCCATGATTGAAAGATATGAAGAGGAGATGAAGAAATGTTGGGAAGATCAACAAACCTCCTCAATGAAAAAGCTATTAAGTCAAATGTTGAGTGCACGGGAGGAAGTGGAAGAGCAAGAAAGTGAGAAAGACAACCAAAGAATTCCAAACTCAAGTGAAGCAGAGAAGTACATAGAGGAAAAGCTCATGGAACCACCAATTCAAAAGGCTCTGGATGAATACAAAACTCCAATAATCATACAGCAATCATGTCTTGAAATCAAAGAAGTGAAGGCAACTAGCAAGAGCACCAATCCTGTCCCTAATCCATCAAGCAAGATCAATCAAGTCATTTGCAAAAGGAAGCTTGCTGAGGAAAGGCCAAGACAAGGGACAGTAGCTGAATCTTCTCCCCCCTTAAGGTCATTCCTCTTAACAAACTGGAAGAAGAGGAAGAAAGTGAAGAACAACATGTCAAGCTAATGACACTAAAAGAGCACTTGTTGGGAGGTAACCCAACCGTAGGTAACATTTTTCTCTGCTTTGTTTTCTTTCTTTGCTTTTTTTAAATTTCAATAAATTGACATATGGTTGCATTCTAAGTTTGGTGTTGCTATGCAACAAAAATTTGCTTCCAATCTTTACAGGATGCTTGCATCAATTCCAAGAGAAAGTGTCACACTAAGTTTGGTGTGCCACTTATACTTTTATGCAATGTATCATGCACACCAATTTATATTTGCAAAAATAATGTCTCTGTTTCTCTGTGCCCTCATATCTTTAATTTTGCTTGCTTGAAATACATGTGTTACTAACATTTCATTGTGTAAGACATTCATAATCCATCTTAGCCCCATAGCCACGGTTCTAATAGTTGCTTGAAGATGAGCAAGCATTCTGAGTTGGTATGGGAAGGAGGAGAATGGGAGGAAAATGACAACAATAGAGAAGATGAACTACAAGGTTATAAAGTTCCTTTTCCTCTCATTTGTTTCAAGCACTATAAACTGCATGATTGTCTTTACCCTCTCTGTATGCATGTGTGTATGAAAAGGCATAGTTTGATTTCTAAATTGCAACATGGTTCTGTGGAATTATGACTACCAACTTGAGTTTTGTGAATTCAAAAGAAATAAAGTATCATGATCATAAACAAACAAGACATTAAAGAAGATTTTAGCATATGCATAAAAGTATTGGAAAGCTAGTATGTTTGATTGTTGCTTAATTGCATTGGATTTTATTTAATTGAAGTTTTCATCTAGGACATTTTGTGAAATCTTTTGAAAATCATGAAAACCTTGAAGAGGCAAATACAATTAAAGTAAGAAAAGAAAAAGGAAAAGAATGAGAAAGCTGAAGGCTCTGAGTACCAATGGCAATTTATTTGTTAAATACTTTAGGTGTTTATGTATCAAGCCAAATGCTTGAAAACAAAACACTTAGAAGTCAAGGTTAGGCTCAAAGTGCAAAAGCACTCCCTCAAAGCTCAAGGCTCTGAGCATCAATGATTAGAGAGTCAAGAAAAGAAAAGAAAAATGAGCTTAATGAAGTCCTCTAATCAAATGCTTGTGGTGCTTATGTATCAAGTGTTAATGCTTGAAAACAAAGCATTTAGAAGTCGTAGCTTTGTTATCAACTCATGGGGCAAAGCACCCAAAAGGAGAAGCTAACAAGAAAAATCAAAAGCTTGCTTCAAGGAAGAAACATAAAGAAAAGATTTCATAAAATGAGCTAAATAGAAGCATCAATCATTTACATTTCTTTTGTAATTGTAGCATGCATAGAAAACTAGCTAACCATGAATAATTGAGTTCCTATCCTTCTCTCCTTGGGTTTTCAATCTTAATTGCATTATTCTTTTCTTGCTTGGGGACAAGCAAGGTTTAAGTTTGGTGTTGTGATGACATGTCATCATGTCATGTTTCTCTATGCTTTTTCATACAAGAAATTAATGATTAGTGCTTAAATATTGCATTCTTTGGTGCTTAAATGGTATATTTCTTTGATCTTTTGATTTGATAAACTCTATAGGAAATAAGAAGAAAAAGAAGCAAAGAAGCACAAAATAAGCTAAAAAGGAGAAAAAAAGAGCTTTGGGGCACACTTTGAAGTTGGAGCACACTTTGGAGCCTTAGGCCACGCTTTTAAAAGCGTGGCCCATGACCAAATCAAGGAAGCTTCATCAGCACAGCCACCCAGGAGCTCAACGTTTGCGCTAACGTTTGCCTCAAACGTGAGGTCAAACGTTGGCTAAGGAATACCTTGGGAAATGTTGCACCACAACAGCCTGAAGAGGTATACTTCCAACAAGAATAACTTGAGCTACAGAGCTTCAAATGAGGTGATTCAAAAAGCAATGGAAAGTAGGAATCAAGAGCTTTCCAAGCATATATGGCACTGCATGGTGGACATTAAAATTGAGGGAGAAAACTGCCCCGAAATGTGTATAAACGAACATGGTGGCAACCTGCAGTGAGGCCAACTGACCTCTGCACCTTCGACGGAGTATAACTCGAGCTGTGGAGCTCAAATTGATGCGCTTCCAACGGCATTGGAAAGTAGACATTCAGGACTTTCAAAAAATATATAATAGTATGGGGTGAACAATACATTTGAGCCTCCAGAACCTGGCATTTTCGTCCACGTTTGAGGCAAACGTCGCCTCAAACGTTGCACACCAAAGCCAACGACCCTGTCCTCTTCAAAAGAGCATAACTTGAGTTGTAGATGTCCAATTGAGGTGATTCTAGTTGCGTTGGAAAGTTGACATTCAGAGCTTTCCAACCATATATAATAGTCTATAGTGGGCATGAAATTGGCAATGTTGCCAAGATGACAAAGAAGCATCCCAAGACTTGAACTTCAAAAACACACCCAGGAGGACTTAACGTTTGAGCTCACGTTTGACCTCAAACGTGAACTCAAACGTGAGTGACGGCAAACCCCCATTCTGCATCATGCCATTACAAGACGTTTGAGTCAACGTTTGCCTCAAACATTGACTCAAACGTGAATGATCCCAATGCCATCAAGGCCATCCAGATCCATTCTTCCTCAAATTCAAAGCAAGCTAAGCCCATTACCATCACTCAAAGGCACACAGAGAAGCTAGATTAGGAATTTCATTCAATTGTAATTTGTTTTTAATTTCAATTTCATTTTCATTTTCATTTGAAAAAGCCTATATAAGGCATCCTTATCATCTTTGTAAGAAGGCTGGCTCCACGAGGGAGCATTAGGAATAGAGAACTCTCTCTCTTTAGTTTTTCTCTTTGTTTTGAATCTTGGGTTGAGAATTGAAGGAATTCTATTTCATTCTCACTTTGAGATTTCTCTTGTTCTTCTTCTACAAAATTTCAGTGAATTAAGGATTTGAATCAACACTCTGTTTACTGCTTTCATCTTCATTTCTTTTGCAAATTGTTCTTTATTGGATCAAGGAAGGACTTGAGATCTAGACTTGTTTTCTAGTCTCATTGAGCCCCTGAGATCTTCACTTGTCTTTCTAGATTTCACAATTGATTTGTGTTTTCTTGCTGACTTATTTTTCTGCTACAATTTCCTTCTCTGCAATTTTTACTTTCTACTGCATTGCTTCCAATTTACATTTCCTGCACATTTACATTCTACACTTTAGCTTTGAGCTTGCTGCAAATCTGAATTTACTTTTCTTGCCTTGGATCCATTGCTTTCTTTAATTTCCAGCACCCAGCCCCCCTTTACTTTTCATGCAATTTACATTTCTTGTCATTTAAGTTTCTACAATTTACATTGTCATTTAAAATTCTGTTGGTTACAATTTCACACCATTCACTTCAGTGTTAGCTTGACTAAACTAATCACCCACTAAATTTGCTTTATCCATCAATCCCTGTGGGATCGACCTCACTCTAAGTGAGTTTTACTACTTGATGCAACCCGGTATACTTGCCGGTTAGATTTGTGCGTTTGGGAATTCGTTTTTCCACAAAAACACCATCACCTCCTGAGTTTTTTTAATGATTTTTTAGAATAGCCTTGTTTTCTTTGACATGCTGGCTGTCTTTTATGGCCTCCAGGAATCTTTAGAGTCTTGGAATTTTACTGTCTGACCTCTTTTTGATTGCCTTGTATTTGTTCATTTTCTGCTTTTGACGCTGGCTTTGTTTGACAATTCTCTAGTGTTCTTGTGGAATTTTGTTTAGTTTAGTTTGAATAACTCTAGTGGCTTTGTTGTGGAGTCATGACTTTTTGGGCAGAGCTGTCTCCCTTCTAGCGCACGCTTTTCGTTGGTCTGACTTCTCGTGTTGATTCTTCTCAAGTTATTTTTAGTAATCCATTTTTAATTAGGGCTGGCCAGGCCTCTTTCTATGGATTACTTTTATAACTTTGTCACTTTGATTGGTCTGGTCCGACTTCTTCCGAGTCGATCCTTTCTAAGTTATTTTTAGTAATCCATTTTTATTCAGACCTCGTCAGGCCTCTTTCTATGGATTACTTTTTATAACTTTTGTAGCTTTCATGTTGATTGGTCCGACTTCTTCATGTCGGTCCATTCTAAGTTATTTTTAGCAATCCATTTTTTCTCAGACCTCGTCAGGCCTCTTTCTATGGATTACTTTTTATAACTTTTGTAGCTTTAATGGCGATTGGTCCGACTTCTTCATGTCGGTCCATTCTAAGTTATTTTTAGCAATCCATTTTTTCTCAGACCTCGTCAGGCCTCTTTCTATGGATTACTTTTTATAACTTTTGTAGCTTTAATGGCGATTGGTCCGACTTCTTCATGTCGGTCCATTCTAAGTTATTTTTAGCAATCCATTTTTTCTCAGACCTCGTCAGGCCTCTTTCTATAGATTACTTTTTATAACTTTTGTAGCTTTCGCATTAATCTGTTTTTATTGCTTTTTCATCTTGCCGATTTTGTTGAAGTCGGGCGGTGAATTTGGTTTTCACCTTGCCGACCTGTAGCTTTGTAATCGGGCCTAAGATTTTTGCATTTAGATTAATGCATCTTGGTAGAGAAACTTTGTAGAGAATCTAAAAAGTTTTATTCCAAGAGAAAGTAGACATATAGGCAAATAAAATATATACATGTGGGTATTTACCCCTCTAAGTCAGGCAATTTTACAGATCTTGACTTAGTGCCTTGTGAAAAAACCTTTTCAGAAAAAAGAGTGCACCTTGACCTAAGAACTTTATTACCTCTAACTATAATACCTTCTTAGGTTGTAGGCATGCCACGACCTTGGTAGCTCACTACTAGCTCTCGCCCTTCTAGTTCAGACACCCTGTAGTAGCCTTTTTCCAATACCTCTGTGACTCGGTAGGGTCCTTTCCAGTTAGCTGCTAGCTTCCCCTCTCCTAGTCGACTTGTTCTGATATCAATTCGGATTAGGATGAGGTCGTTGTTGGCAAAGCTTCACTGTACTACCTTCCGATTGTATCTTGATGCCATTCGACATTTTAACGCCTCCTCCCTGATCCGAGCTTTTTCTCGTATTTCTAGAAGTAGGTCGAGCTCTTCCCTTTGGAGTTGGGAGTTGGCCTCTTCATTGTAGTAGATCATTCTGGGGGATCCTTCTTCGATTTCTACCGGGATCATTGCCTCCATTCCGTAAGCCAATCGGAAAGGTGATTCCTTTGTGGTGGAGTATGGAGTTGTTCGATACGCCCATAGGACTTGTGGGAGCTCTTCAGTCCAGACTCCCTTTGCGTCCTGTAATCTCCATTTTAACCCAGCCAATATGACTTTGTTAGCTGCTTCTGCTTGTCCATTAGCTTGTGGGTGTTCTACGGATGTAAATTAATGCTTTATTTTCAAGTCTGCTACCAACTTCCTGAAGCCTGTGTTCATGAATTGAGTTCTATAGTCTGTGGTGATGGAGTAAGGAACCCCAAACCTTGTAACAATATTCCTGTATAAGAATTTTCGACTTCTTTGAGCAGTGGCATTAGCTAGGGGCTCTGCCTCAATCCATTTTGTGAAGTAATCTACCCTTACAATGAGAAACTTGACTTGTCCCGATCCTTGGGGAAAGGGTCCGAGGAGGTCGAGTCCCTATTTTACGAATGGCCAAGGTGATGTTACACTGATGAGCTCCTCTGGTGGGGTGATATTGAAGTTAGCATGCTTTTGACATGGTGGGCATGTCTTAATGAACTCGGCTGCTTCTTTTTCCAAAGTCGGCCAAAAGAATCCGTCTCGGAGTACTTTTTGGAGAGAGCTCGCGCTCCCAGATGGTTGCCACATATCCCACTGTGTATTTCTTCCAAAACCTCCTTTGTGTTGGAGGTCGGCACACATTTTAATAAGGGTGTAGAGATCCCTCTCTTATATAAGATGTTATTTATGATGGTGTAGTATTGTGCTTCTCGTCTCAACCTCTTCGCCTCCTTCTTATCTGTAGGGAGTGCCTCTGATTTGAGGTAGTTGATTATAGGGGTCATCCATCCTTGATCTTGACCTGATATGGCTAGGACCTTTTCTTCCTCCGAGATTGATGAGTTTTGCAGTATTTCCTGGATGAGGCTTCTATTATTGCCCCCCGGGTTGGTGCTGGCTAATTTTGAGAGTGCATCAGCTCGAGCGTTCTATTCCCGAGGTATATGGTGAACCTCATATTCCCCGAGTTGTTCAAGCTGTTCCTTGGTTTTGTCCAGGTACTTTTTCATGGTAGGATCCTTAGCTTGGTAACTCCCTGCTATTTGCGAAGTGACTACTTGCAAATTGCTGAAGATGATAAGCTTTTGAACTCCAACTTCCTTAGCCAGTCTCAAACCAGCTAGTAATGCCTCATATTCGGCATGGTTGTTTAAAGCAGGGAACTCAAATTTGAGGGAGAGTTCGATTTGGCTTCCCTGGTCACTTTCTATTATCACACCTGCACCACTCCCGATTTTATTTGAAGTGCCGTCTACATAGAGATTCCATTTCGTAGGAGTTCCCGGGGTGTCAGTGTACTCAGCAATGAAATCAGCCAAATACTGATAGTTCTACTGCCCACTGTAAAATTCTTCCAACTAAGTCTGTCTTTTGTAGAATGCCTTTTATAGGTTGGTTAGTTCGAACCTTGATGGTGTGAGCTTGAAAATATGGGCGAAGTCGTCGAGACATTAGTATGAGAGCGTAGGCGAGCTTTTCTATCTTTTGATAGTTCAGTTCGGCCCCTTGTAGGGCTTTGCTGATGAAGTAGATGGGTTGTTGCCCACTTTCATCTTCTCTAACTAGCGCCGAGGCTATTGCCCGACTTCTTACTGCGAGGTATAATATGAGTGCTTCTCCTTCACGTGGTCGAGTAAGAATGGGTGGTTGTCCCAGGAACTTTTTGAAATCCTGGAAGGCTTGCTCGCACTCTGTGGTCCATTTGTGTCTGGCGTAGAAGGGGAGAGATCTTATGGCCGACCCGGCTAGAAATCTGGACAAGGCTGCTAGGCTTCCGTTGAGTTGTTGTATTTCTTTGACACAGGTCGGACTTTTCATGTCGAGTATAGCTCGGCATTTATCCGGGTTCACCTCAATTCCTCGTTGCGTTAGCATGAAAACCTAGAATTTTCCAGCTTCTACTGCAAAGGTACATTTTGCAGGATTAAATCGCATACCATGCTATCTGATGGTATTGAACACTTTGGCGAGGTCGGACAGTAATGATTCCTCCCCTTGTGTTTTTACCAACATGTCGTCCACATATACCTCCATGAGTTTTTCGATATGGTCTGTGAAGACCTTATTCATTAATCTTTGGTAGGTAGCTCCTGCATTTTTGAGTCCGAATGGCATGAAGACATAATAGTAATTTACTTTTGGGGTTAACAATGAGGTCTTTTCTTGATCAGGTGGGTACATTGAGATTTGATTATATCCTGAATACGCATCCATGAAGGAAAGGTACTTGTATCCGGAGGAGGCATCCACAAGAGTGTCTATGCTTGGGAGTGGATAAGGATCTTTTGGACAGGCTTTATTGAGGTCGGTGTAATCAGTGCACATTCGCGATTTCCCATTTGACTTTTTCACCAATACAACGTTGGCTAGCTATAGCGGGTACTTAACTTCTCTTATGAATCCTGCCTCCAGTAGAGCTTGTACCTATTCTTCCACAGCTTGGGATCTCTCTGGTCCGAGCTTCCGACGCTTCTGTTGTACTGGCTGAGACCCTGGATATACTGCCAGTTTGTGGCACATTAGTTTGGGATCTATGCCCGGCATGTCTGCGGCCTTCCATTCAAAGAGGTCGGCATTGTTCCTTAGGAACTGTATCAGAGACTCCTTTATGTCTCTTGTCAAAGTCGCCCCAATATTTGTTGTTTTTTCTGGGATATCTCCGATTTAGACTTCTTCGATCTCACTCTCTGGTTGGGGATGAAGTTTTTCCTGACCTTGAACTCCTCCGAGTTCGATACTGTTGATTTCTTCTCCCTTGCCTCTAAGGTTCAAACTTTCGTTGTAACAGTGTCGCGCAATTTTCCGGTCTCCTTTTATCATGGCGATCCCTTCTGGCATTGGAAACTTCATGCATAGATGTGGAGTTGACACTACTGTGGCAAGCTGATTTAGCGTTGTCTGACCTATTAGGGCATTGTAAGCTGAGCTCACGTCGACTACGATGTAGTCTATGCTGAGTGTCCTTGACCGGGTTCCCTTTCCAAAGGTTGTGTGTAGTGAAATATATCCCAGAGGTTGGATTGGAATGTCTCCTAGTCCAAACAAGCTATTCGGATATGCTATGAGCTCTTTTTCTTGTAGGCCGAGTTTGTCGAAGGCGGATTTAAACAAGATATCCGCCGAGCTCCCTTGGTCCACCAATGTGCGGTGGAGGTTGGCATTGGCCAATATGATAGTAATGACCATGGGATCATCATGTCCCGGGATGACGCTTGCCACGTCTTCTTGGGTAAAAGTAATAGTAGGGAGGTTGGGTGATCCTTCCTCTCCTCCAACGTGATATACTTCTTTAAGGTGCCTTTTGCGAGATGATTTGGAGATCCCTCCTCCTGTGAATCCTCCATTTATCATGTGAACGTGCCTCTCAGGGGTGCGGGGTGGTCATTCAGTTCGTCCGACCTCTTCATCCCTTCTTCTTTTTCTGGGTTCATCCGTTTTGTTGGCTAGGGATCGATCTAGTCGCCCCTCTCTTACCAATTTTTCTATGACATTCTTCAAGTCGAAGCACTCGTTTGTAGGATGTCCATAGATTCGGTGGTACTCACAGTATTCTGTCCGATTTCCCCTTCCTTTTTTGGTTTTAATTGGACGAGGCAGTGGAATCTTCTCGGTATGGCATACTTCTCGGAAAACGTTCACAAGAGACACCCGAAGAGGGGTGTAATTGTGGTATTTTTTAGGCTTCTCTTCGTGTTGATCTTCTTTTTTATTGGACTCTTTATCCTTATCCCGGGAGGAGTAGGAGAATCCATATTTTGAGGTCTCTCATAACCGAGAATTTTCTTCCATGTTGATATACTTCTCTGCCCATTCTTGCACTTCATTTAAAGATGTTGGGTGTTTCTTTGATATAGAGTGACTAAAGGGTCCCTCTCGCAGGCCATTGATGAGACCCATGATGGCTGCTTCTGTTGGTAGGTTTGTATGTCCAGGAATGCTTTGTTGAATCTTTCTATGTAATATCGAAGACTCTTCCGATCTCCTTGTTTGATTCCTAATAGGCTTGGAGCGTGTTTGGCTTTGTCCTTCTGAATGGAAAATCTAGCAAGAAACTTCTTGGCTAAGTCGTCAAAACTTGTGATGGATTTGGGAGGCAGACTGTCGAACTACTTAATAGCTGTCTTTGTTAGGGTTGTCGGGAAGACTTTGCAACGAATAGCGTCCGAGGCGTCGGTTAGATACATTCTGCTTCTGAAGTTGCTGAGATGATGGCTTGGATCAGAGGTACCATCATATGGGGTCATGTCGGGAGCTTTAAAATCCTTTGAAACTTTTGCTTTCATGATTTCTTCGGTGAAGGGATCTTGATCCTTATGGGGGCTGTCGCCGTGACTGGACTGAACTGTTTTAGCTTTGAGATCAGCCTCGAACTTTAGGAGCTTATCTTCTAGTTCTCGAAGTCGTCTAGTTTCTCTTCGGATGTCCCTCTCAGCTTTGCGTTGGTGTTCTGCTTCCTGTTCGAGCTATTTGAGATGATCCTACTGTTCTCGGAGAGCTTCTAGAATTTCTGTATTTGGAGAATGTTTTTCTCCGTTTTGCTGAGATGTATCTTTGGGTGTGGTGTCCGCGTTCTTGTGCGGCGTCCTGTTTTCTAAATCAGAGTTGTGATCGTTGTCCATGTTGTCCGCCATGGTGATGGGATGACTTCCAGGTTCCTCGGCAATGGCGCCAATGTTCCATGGGTTACCTGAAACTGAAGGTCGATCTCGGATGAGATCTGCTGTGGTGGCTGAAGCTGTCGTGTCCGACTTGTAGGATCTGGTGGAGCTGGAGTTGCTGCTGATCCTTCATCACCGGAGGGTGATGGTACCTGCAAGAGACTCTGATGCTTAAGTTAGCATGGGCTTTAAGCAGGTTTATAGTAGAATCAGAGTGTGAGTTATACATGGGTGCTCCAGTGTATTTATAGTAGTGTAGGCTAACCTTTCTAGATAAGATAAGTTAGTTATCTTATCTTTTATCTTTAAGTGAGGTCATCTTATCTTCTGGGGGACTGTCCTTATCTTTCTAGGCTTTAATTGCCTTTAGATTGGGCTGCATCCCTTTCTTTGGGCCTGCTTTGGGCCCTTCTGGTGATTTGGCCGACCTCTTTAAGAAGACGTCGGGGAATCCAGACCTGAAGAGGTCGGTCGACTTGTCTTTAATCATTCCAGGTCGTGCAGCTCGACCCAGGGCATGAACACCAACCTCAATAAAGCTTGCCCAAAAGATCCCTACCCACTACCAAGTATAGACGCTCTAGTGGATGCATCTTCAGGATACAAGTACCTTTCCTTCATGTATGCTTATTCAGGATACAACCAAATCCCGATGTATCCACCCGACCAAGAAAAGACCTCATTTTTAACTCCCAAAGCAAATTACTGCTACATCGTCATGCTGTTCGGACTCAAGAACGCAGGAGCTACCTGCCAAAGATTAATGAATAAAGTCTTCGCAGAACACATCGGGAAACTAATGGAGGTCTACGTCGACGATATGCTAGTAAAAACACAAAATGAGGAATCCTTGCTGACTAACCTTGCAAAAGTGTTCGACACCATCAGAAAGCATGGTATGCGGCTCAATCTTGTAAAATGTATCTTTGCGGTAGAAGCTGGCAAATTTCTGGGCTTCATGCTCACACAGAGAGGAATTGAGGCAAACCCAGATAAATGCCGGGCTATACTCAACATAAAAAGTCCAACCTATGTTAAAGAAGTACAACAGCTCAACGGAAGATTGGCAGCTCTGTCCAGGTTCTTAGCCGGTTCGACCATAAGATCCCTCCCCTTTTCTGCCACATTAAGGAAAGGAAAGAGGTTTGAATGGACTGAAGAGTGCGAAAAAGCTTTCCAAGATTTCAAGAGTTTCTTGGGGCAACCACCCGTTCTTACCCGACCACAGGAGGAAGAAACACTCATACTATACCTGGCAGTAGGTAATCGGACAATAGCTTCAGCACTAGTTAGAGAAGACGAAAGTGGGCAACAACCCATCTACTTCATCAGAAAAGCCCTACAAGGGGCCGAGCTAAACTATCAAAAGATAGAAAAGTTCGCCTACCCCCTCATACTCACTTTCCGATGACTTCGCCCATACTTTCAAGCATACACTCTCAAGGTACGGACTAGTTATCCCATAAAAGGCATTCTACAGAAGACAGACTTAGTTTGGAGAATACTGCAGTGGGCAGTCAAGCTGTCCAAATTCGATTTGTAATATGAAGCTCGGACCGCAATCAAATCACAGTAACTAGCTGACTTCATTGCTAAGTACACTGATACCCCGGGAACTCCCAGAAAATTGAATCTTTACGTGGATGGATCCTCAAACAAAGCTGGGAGTGGGGAGGAGTAATAATAAGAAGCGATCAGGGAACCCAAATCGAACTCTCGCTAAAGTTCGAATTCCCTGCTTCAAATAATCAAGCCGAATACGAAGCTTTATTGGCTGGTTTGAGGCTAGCTAAGGAGGTAGGAGTTTAAAAGCTCACCATCTTCAGTGATTCTCAAATAGTTACCTCACAAATAAAAGGAAAGTATCAAGCTAAAGATCCCACCATGAAGAAATATATGGATAAGACTAGAGAACTGCTCGGACAAATCGGAGAATATGAGATCCAACATATACCTCGGGAACAGAACGCTCAAGCTGATGCACTCTCAAAACTAGCTAGCACCAAACCCGGGGGAAATAATAGAAGCCTTGTCCAGGAAACATTATAAAGCCCATCAATCTTAGAGGAAGAAAAGGTCCTAACCATATCAGGTCAGGATCAGGGGTGGATGACCCATATAATCAAATACCTCAAAACGGAAACACTCTCCACAGACAAGAAAGAGGCAAAGCGTCTAAGACGAGAAGCACAATACTACACTATGGTGGGCGACATCTTATACAGGAGAGGGTTTTCAATATCCCTCCTGAAATGCGTACCATCATCCAATACAAAAGAAGTCCTGGAAGAAGTACACAGTGGCATATGTGGTAACCACTTGGAGGCATGAGCTCTTTTCAAAAAGGTACTCCGAGCTGGATTCTTCTGGTCGACCTTGCAAAAGGAAGCGACAAAGTTCGTCAAGACATGTCTACCATGTCAAAATCATGCTAACTTCTACATCGCCCCACTAGAAGAACTCATCAGTGTAACATCACCCTGGCTGTTTGCAAAATGGGGGCTAGACCTCCTCGGACCCTTTCCCCAAGGATCAGGACAAGTAAAATTCCTTATTGTAGGGGTGAACTATTTCAAAAAATAGATTGAGGCAGAGCCCCTAGCCAATGCCACTGCTCAAAGAAGTCAGAAATTTCTATACAGGAACATCATTACGAGGTTTGGAGTCCCTTACTCCATTACCACAGAAAATGGTACGCAATTTACTGATACAGGCTTTAGGAACTTGGTAGCCGACCTTAAAATAAAGCACCAATTCACATCCGTAGAACACCCACAAGCTAACGGACAGGCAGAAGCTGCCAACAAAGTCATACTAGCTGGGTTAAAACGGAGACTACAGGACATAAAGGGAGCTTGGGCAGAAGAGGTCCCGCAAGTCCTATGGGCATATCGGACAACTCTACACTCCACCACAGGAGAATCACCCTTCCAAATTGCGTACGGAATGGAGGCAATGATCCCAGTAGAGATAGAGGAAGGATCCCTCAAAATAATCCTCTACAATGAAGAAGCCAACTCCCAAACTCAAAGGGAGGAACTCGACTTACTCCCAGAAGTCCGAGAAAGAGTTCAGATTAGAGAGGAAGCGCTAAATCGTCGAATGGCTTTAAGGTATAATCGGAGAGGATATCATCTTAATCCGAAATGACATCGGAGCAGGTCGGTCAGGAGAGGGGAAGTTAGCAGCTAACTGGAAAGGACCTTACCGAATTATAAAGGTACTAGGAAAAGGCTACTACAAGGTATCTGACTTAGAGGGGCGAGAGTTACCAAGGTCATGGCATGCCTGTAACCTAAGGAGGTACAATAGTTAGAAACTAATAAAGATCTTAGGTCAAGGTGCACTCTTTTTCCTGAAAAGGTTTTTTAATGAGATACCAAGCCAAGATCTATAAAATTACTCGATTTAGAAGGGTAAGCACTTATATGTATATACTCTTGTCTATTCTATATTTTTTCTACTTGAATAAAGCTTTTCAGATTCCATAAAAAAGTTATCTACCATGACGTATTAATCTAAGTTCAAGAATTTACCGTCCGAATACGACAAGGTCGGCAAAATGAAAACCAAATTCATCATCCGATCACGACAAAATCGGCAAGATGGAACCAAACTCATGACCCGATATTATAAGGAAGTCGGCAAGGTGAAAGCAACAAAAACATATTAATGCAGCAAGTTATAAAAAGTAATCCATAAAAAGTCGCCTGACGAGGCCTGGCTAAAAATATACTACTAAAAATAACTTAAGAAGTACCGACACAGAAGTTGGACAAAGGCAATCAACAAAAGTTATAAAAAGCAATCCATAAAATGTGGCCTGACGAGGTCTTACTAAAAAAGGATTACTAAAAATAACTTGAGAGAATTCGATAAGAAGAAGTCGAATCAAACCCGTCAACACAAAAAGTTATAAAAAGTAACTCCATAGAAAGAGACCTGGCAAGGTCTGAGTAAAATGGATTACTAAAAATAACTTGAGAAAATTCGACAAGTCGAATCAAACCCGTCAGTGCAAAAAAGTTATAAAAAGTAACTCCATAGAAAGAGACCTGGCAAGGTCTGAGTAAAAATGGATTACTGAAAATAACTTAAGAGTGTCCAATAAGAGAAGTCGACCAATGAAAGCGGTATCTCAAACCAACAAAGTCGACCATCCAAAATATGCAAAATGTCAAGCAATAAGAAAAAAGACACAACACAACAACAAGGCTATCAAAATTGTTTTGAGACTAACTAGAAAGGTTCTACCAGAACACTAAAAAGTTATCGAGCAAGTTAGCCACAAGGGACACCTCGCCCAACCAGAAGACAGATAAAAGGTCTGAAACAAAAAGAGGTCGGACAAACAGAGTACCGGCACTCTATAAAGATCTACAAAATTCACAAAGTTTGCAAAAGAACAATTAGTAATTATTCAGAAGGCAACCTGAAAGAAGGCCTCAAGGGTTTCAGAAGCACTTTGTTTTTCTACTAAGTTGCATAAGAAGCAACCAACAGTCAAAGAGAACCAAATCATAAACATAGTTACAAAAAATAGAGTTTCAAAAGCCCACAAGTCGGGCTATGGAGATAAAACACATCAATTATAAGGGGTGCAAAGTTTCCCCAGTTGCAGCATCAGTAGCAGAAGGAGGAGGAATGATATTCACAGGGACAGCATCCACGGTCCCATCCTCACGATTAAGAATTTCACAATCCGGATCAGTTGAGAATGGTCGACCTCAACAGAAGAATTTGAAGAAGTCATGGCTGCAGAAGCTTTGGCTGGAGGTGCAGGAGGAGGCACATCATCTTCATCATCTGGAGCAGGCACTATCTTCCCATCCTCCACAATATTGTCCAAGCTAAAAAGAGTCAGGTCTAGTTCAGGAGCAAGAACTCAGACCTGTGCCTTTAAATTCTCATAAGCACTTGTCACAGTATCTACTAGATGTCCCTGGAGGTCAGCATAGTCCACATGGGCAGTCTCAAGCCTCCCCCTCAGCTCCAACACCTCGGCATAAGTGCGGGTATAACTCTCCTTGTACTTTTTTGCCATCTCCTCTGCTAAATTTGCAGCTGCCTCAGCCCTGATAGCCCGCGACTTCTCCTTATCCAAGTCCAACCCCAGCTTAATCACCCTGGCGTCAAGCTCATCCTTCAATCCTTTGATTCTATCAAATTCTGACTTTGCATCCTCCAAGAATTCCTTAGTAGCATGAACAGGGGAACCCTGGATAGTTCGAAACAAAGCCGCACCCATATGAGCCATCCGGATGCTATTAAGTGATGAAGAATGGACACGTCGTCCATAGGAAGTCGACCATAAAGGGCAATTTGGTTATCAACAAACCCCACGACATCAAAATCAAGGGCATCCAAGTCAAAAGGATCCGCAGTTTTTTGTTTGTCCATAGTTTTCTATTTTTTGGGAGCAGGACCAAAAGCGCACCAGAAGTCGAAGGGGAGGATCAGAGGGAACCAAGCAAACCTTGGGAGTCGGGATGACTTTCCGCAACTTCGCAGTGTCCAAGGTCGGCTTCTTCAGAGAAGCTTGAGTCGATCCCTCTCCAGATGTTTGGGCCGAAATGTTCTGAGCAGCAATTGCCTTCTTTGCCTTGCGAAAATGCCTCATGGAATCCGTAGACTTAACCATCTCTAAAAAAAAGGAAACCAAGAAAACAAGTTACAAACAGATAAAGATAAACATTCAAATCACAAATCACAACTAGGGAAAAGAAATCGACCACTACCCAATTCAGCTCGAAGAAGGGAGGGATCCCCTAGAAACTTCTTGGTATCAAGATGTGGGGGCTCCCCCCAGTTTTCCTCCAACACATTTACAAAAGCCTGCTCAACCTCATCTAGACTTTCCCAGGAATACCTGGATACTACCACGTTCTTTTGCCAACACAAAGGGAAGGTAGGTTTGTCATTCTCATCCAAAAAGAAGGGCCGACCTCCCTCAACAGCTCGGACCTTGAAATAATAGTTTTTAAAGTCCCTAAAGGACTCGTCATCCATAGAGAAAATGTTTTTTCCTTGAGTAGTTCGGAAAGAAACCCAGGAGGCTTTCTTCTTCGCTACCCCAGGCTTCGTCAGTACAAAAAGATAAAGAAAAAGAGTTTGGGTGGGACGGATATCTAACTCCTGACACAACAATTGGAAGATTTTAATGAAGCCCCAAGAGTTCGGGTGGAGCTGAGAAGGAGCTACAATGCAAGACCACATCAACTCGGTCTCAAAAGGAGTGAAGGAATAGTAATATTCAATTGACTAAAGAAATAGTCATAAGCATAGAAGAAGGGGCATTCCTCTTGAACCAAAGAGGAAAAACTGACTCTCTCTTCAGGATCAGGCGACACTAACTCATAGTTCTTCTCTTGATCCCTATCACTACAAATCCTATGGTGTCTCCTAAGCCGCACGCAATATTCAAAGTCAGCAACTGTAACACACATCAGAACAATGGAATCCACCCAATCTAACATGCCATCCGGGATCTTAGAAGACATTGCAACAATATTTTTGCGATGTGACATGGGTCAACTATTCCAACATTAAGAAAAAATAAAATGGGTTACTACTAGAAAACTCGGACAAATAGGCAAACAACTCAGACAATAACATATGAAAATTAAGAAGTCGATAAAAGGGAAACCCCAAGACTCACACCAAAAGCCCAGGGGCACCCTTTGGAGGTAATAACAAGGCAAGAACCAGAAAAAAGGAAATCGACAACCTACGCCCTAAACATCTCGAAGCAAAAATCATCACCACCAGCAAAAAGCATCAAAAGTCACAAATTCTCCTACTGACAGTTCATCATCAAAAGAGTGTTAAGCTAGAATCAAAAGCCAAAAACAACGATACAAGAATAGCAACGAAGTCCCTGAACAAGATCATCGGAAGGCGTACATTCTTCGTAAAAAAGAATGCAACAAAGAAAAATCACAAGTCGTGATCAAGACACAAAAAGAGACAATCTTTTCACAGAAGAATCAACATTTTTCAAAGAGCAAAAGTGAGATACAAAAGTCAAAGCCCTACATCAAAGCATGCACAGTTGTCGAAAGCAAAAAAGAGAAAAAGATAGAAAATGCTAACCTGCAAGGAAGAAAGTAGTAACAAAGAACAGCGTAAAATCCACACCAAACAGTCGCTTTAAAGGCAGGGAAAGTTGGAAGGCCTGAAAACACGAAAATACAAAGACAAAGCACAACAGTAAGGAAAAGAGAATAGGGGCAATTCAAGGAAAGCACAGCACTGATTAAAAAATGCAACCTTTAGCAAAAAGGATCCAGCCTTTCAAAATAGATTCTTCGCAGACATAAAATACCAGAACGAGTCATCAAAATGAAAGAAGATACCAACCTGAGGAAGAAGAAGAAAGCAATAAACGTTTTAAAGATCATCAAAGAAGATCAGAAAGAGACGACGAACAGACTCACACCAAACGAACTTCTTCGAAGAGAGATGTGAAACAGAAGGGTGCAAAGGGAGTGAAAACGTTGCGAGTAAGAGGAAGAGCGAAAAGAAAGGAAAGAGAAACTGAAAAAGGGCTTAAAAATTCAAAATGAAGTGAAAAGAGGGAAACGGCAAAAGGAGTCAATGAGCATTTAATCTTCGCATGTTCCCAAGAAAAGCGCAATGCGCGCTACAATTAAAAAAGAGGAGGAAAACGCTTCGCATTCAAGAGAACCCAGCAGAAGTTATATACTGCTCGAGCTCGACTTTCTCCAAAAAAGGGGGTCAAAATCTAAAGACACGACCCTAAAAAAGTAAAGATCGAGCTCAAGCAGGGGTACTGTTCATACCCTGGGTCGAACTATCCGACCTAGGGAGATCGAAGACAAAGCAACCGACCTCTTCAGGTCAGGACCCCGACCTCTTCTTTAAAAGAGTTCGGCCAAATCGACATGAGGGGCCCAAACAGGCCCAAATGAAGGGATACAGCCCAATCTAAAGGTAGTTAAAGCCTAGAAAGATAAGGGCGGATTCCCATAAGATAATATGACCTCACTTAAAGATAAAGATAAGATAACTAACTGATCTTATCTAGAAAGGTCAGCCTACACTATTATAAATACACTGGAGCACCCAGGTATAACTCATACTCTGATTCTACATAAAATACCTGCTTAAAGCCCATGCTAACTTAAGCATCGGAGTCTCTTGCAGGTACCACCATCCTCCGGTGACAACGGATCAGCAACACCACCAAGTCTAACAAGTCGGACACACCAGCTCCGGCCACCGCAGCAGATCTCATCCGAGATCGACCTTCAGTTTCAGGTAACCCTCGGAACACTAACTATATGCTTGGGGTGTGAAAGTGTCAAGTAACCCTTGAGACTAAACACTTAAAGTCGTGACCCATTGCTGTTGTTGAGTATGCCTAAGACTCTGAGCACCACTGTCTGGGAGAAAAAGAAAGAAATTCGAACTCAAGGAGTTCCCTAGTTAAGTGCTTGTAGTGTTTGTGTATCAAGTTAAGCTTGAAAACAAAACACTTAGAGTCACGGGTAGGCTCAAGGTGCGAAGCACCAAAGAAAGGAAAAGTTGTGTTCAAGAATCAATTAGAGCCTAAAGAAGAGAGTCTATAATATCATCCAAGTTCTAGTTCTGAAGGATGCTAATATTTCTGAACTTCAAAGGATAGTGAGATGCCGAAGCTATTTAGAATTAAAGTGTCATAAGCCCCATTCAGTAACTAGGCCTGAGCTTAAATGACAACTCAAGTCTCAGACATTTTCTCTTCTTGGTCCTACATTGTTTTAGTTGCTTGAGGACAAGCAACAGTCTAAGTTTGGTGTTGTGATGTATGAGCATCTTATACCCTTTTTCTTATCATTTTCTAGTTGTTTTTAGTTAGATTTTATTTAGTTTTACTTGATTTTAGTTAAGAAAAATCCCCTTTGGATGCTATTTTGAGTTGGTTTGGTGTTTTTATGATTTCAGGTGAAATTCGGAGCAGTTTGGCAAAGTTTGGAGCAAAAAGGAACAAAGCTGACAGCACCCTCCCTGGCGCTAAACACCCAACTGGCATTTAGCTCCAGCAAGGGACCTCAGCCCAAAACGTTGCTGCTCCCCTTTGGGCGTTAGACGCCCAATGTGGCATTTAACGCCAGCAACAGTCCAAATTTCCACTCTTTGACCTTCTCAAGTGAATTTAGCATTTATTAGTTTTATTTTATTTTCTTTTTGTAATTTTTATTTACAAACAATATCTTTTAGTTTTAGGATTTATTATTTTATTTTATTTCCGTATCAAATTAGGTTAGTATAAAAGGGAAAAGATCACTTGTGATTCAGATCTTCTGCCTTCCGCACTTTTCAGAACCCTAGTTTCTCTGTAAATCATGAGCAACTAAACCTCTCCGTTAATGTTAGGAGCTCTGTTTATTTTTATGGATTAAGACTATTGCTTTTCTATTTTAATTAATATTTTGATTTAATTCTAAGTATTGTTTTCGTTCTTAATCTTATGAATTTGGGTAGAACGAGAGTTTGACCCTTATTCTACATGAGTTCTTGTGATTCTCGAGAGAGTTATCTCGCTTGAACTACAGCTTGAAAATAAATTCCTCCTAAATTGCTAATTACGTGAACTAATTGGGATATGTGACATATAATCCTATTAGCTTTGGGTAATTAGGGTTTTTGTGGCCATAAACTAGTTTTTGAACTTAACCCTCTAATCGGAATTAAGTGACCACGAGAGTGGCGGTTAATGAAGGTTAGAGGAGGCTAAATTACTAAGAGATTACAGTTTAGACATTTACAGTTTGCCATAGAATAAATCATATATTGTTAAAATAGTTGGTAAGAATTTTTAATCTAGAAAGATAAATATCTCCGAAGCCTTAACTGTTTTCTCATATTGTTCTCACACCAACCCTTAATTGCTTTCTTTATTTTCTTGTCTAGTGCTTTATGCGAATTATAATCATCAAAACCCTTTTTCTATTCGCCTAACTAAGTCCAAATGGATAGCCATTGTGTACTCAGTCCGACAATCCTCCTGGGATCGACCCTCACTCACCTGAGGTATTACTTGGATGACCCGGTGCACTTGCCGGTTAAGCTGTGGGAATCTCAGTTCCACACCAATGAACGCATCCACACCATAGGTAAGCCGGAATGGCGTTTCCCCTATGGAAGATTGTGGTATTATTCTATAAGACCAAAGCACGGAGGCTAGCTCGTCTGCCCAAGAGCCCTTTCACTGGTCAAGGCGCTTCTTCAACCTATTAAATATGATTTTGTTCGCCGCCTCAGCTTGACCGTTACTCTAGGAGATGTTCCACTGAGGAAAACTTCTACTTGATTCCCAGACCAGCTAAGAACTTCCCAAATTTCTTGTCAGAAAACTGCGTTCTATTGTTTGAGACCACGATCTCTGGGATCCTGAACCTGGCGATTACTTGTCTCCAGAGGAACTTTCGACAATTTGCTAAGGAAATGCTAGCTAACGGCTCTGCCTTCACCCACTTTGTGTAGTAATCGATAGCCACAATGAGGTACTTAAGCTACCCTGGGGCTACTCAGAAAGGCCCCAAGAGGTTGACTATCTACTGGGAAAAAGGCTGGGAGGCTGACATGGATCTTAGCTCTCCTACTGGGGCCTTATAAACATTCGCATTCTATTGACATTTCCTGCACTTTCTCAAGAACTCCTGAGTGTCTATCATCATAGAGGGCCAATAATATCCTGCTCTGACAAGCTTCTTGGCTAACGCCTTCCCTCCAATGAGGTGGCCACAATACCCTTCATGGACTTCGGTTAGAACGTAGTCTGTCTGGTCGGGACGCAGGCACTTCAATAAGGGTTGGCTAAGTCCTCGTTTGTACAGCTGCCCTTGTAGTACTACGTACTTAGCAGCTTCTCTTTTTATCACCTTGGCCTTCTTGGGAGCGTCCCTTCTTCGAGGTAGCGTTTAATCAGGTTTATCCATGAAGGGGGGTCTGGGACTTGGGTCACGCAGAGGGTCACCGATGGCTACTTCACTAAGCCTTGGATTAGGGATCGGTTTCCTGCACCAGGTTTGGTGCTCACTAGTTTTGATAGGAGGTCAGCCATATTGTTTCTCTCCCTGGTTACATGCTAGACCACCACTTCTTCAAAACCCTCATATAATCTTTTTGTTCTCTCCAAGTATTTTTGTAATAAAGGATCCCTGGCCTGGTAGGTTCCGTTCACCAGAGAAGTCATGACCTGTGAGTCTTTGTTGACTTCGAGTTTTGTTGCTCTGACTTTTCTGGCTAAGGTTAGGCCTCCTATCAAGGCCTCATACTCCACTTAATTGTTTGAGACCAGAAACTCAAATTTGATTGGTTGCTCGTAGATCATTTCTTCCGAGCTTTCTAAAATGATCCCAGCTCCCCCAAAAGCCTAGTTGGACGCTCCGTCAATATGGAGCTTCCACCGCGCGTTCGCGTTCCCGAAAGAATCCCCTGTTACCTCCACAAAAAATCTACCATTGCTTGTGCCTTAATTGCGTGTCGAGGTTCATACCGAATATCATACTGGGACAGCTCTATTGCCCATGTCATTATACGGCCCACCAGGTCGGGTTTTTGTAAGATTTGTCTGATGGCTTGGTCGGTTCTTAAAGTGATCGAGTGCCCCTGGAAATACTGTCTTAACCTTCAAGAGGAGATTAACAGGGCATAGCCTAACTTTTCTAGCTTGGTGTACCTTAGCTTCGCCCCTTGGAACACCTTGCTAATGAAGTACACTAGTTGCTGGAGTTTGTCTTCCTCCCAAATCAAAATAGCCGCCATAGCCTCCTCTGTCACGAGTAGATAGAGGTATAAGGTTTCTCCTTCCTTCAACTTCCTGATCACCGGTGGTTTCGATAAAATCCTCTTGAAGTGGTTGAAGGCTTCCTTGCAAGTTGGAGTCCATTCGAAGCCTATCTCTTTCTTCATTAGATTGAAGAAGGGAAGTGTTCCGAGGGTTACCTGAAACTGGAGGTCGATCTCGGATGAGATCTTTGGTACCGGTCGGAGATAACGTGTCCGGCTGGCTGGTGGCGGCCGGAGCTGTTGTGTCCGACTTGTTGGATTTGCTGCGCTGCTGATCCTTGGCCACCAGAGGGTGGGGGGTACCTGCAAGGAACTCCGATGCTTAAGTTAGCACGGGTATTAGACAGGTTTTTTATGTAGAATCAGAGTATGAGTTATACCTGGGTGCTCCAGTGTATTTATAGTAGTGTGGGCTGACCTTTCTGATAAGATAAGTTAGTTATCTTATCTTATCTTATCTTTATCTTGAGTGAAGTCAGCTTATCTTTAAGGGAACCGCCTTTATCTCTGTAGGCTCGAACTGCCTTTGGATTTGGGTCTTGTTCCTACATTTGGGCCTTTTCCTGGGCTCTCCTGTCGATTTGGCCGATCTCTTTAAGAAGAGGTCGGATAGTTGGACCTGAAGAGGTCAGTCGTTTTGCCACCAATCGTCCCGGGTCAGACAGTTCGACCCAGGGTATGAACAGTGCCCCTGCTTTGAGCTCGGTCTTCTTTTTGAGGTCGAGTTCTTGACTTCGGTCCTTCTCTAATGAAGCCGAACTCAAGCATTTTGTCGATTCCTTTGTAGAAGCTTTTGAATGTAGAACGTTTTTCCTCTAAAAGCGCGCGCTTTATATCGGCGCTGTTTTGGGAATGCAAGCGGTTTTAATATCCGCATTTAATTGGCATTTAATTGCCCCGTTTCCCTTAACTTCTCTATTTTTTGAATTTTTCACTCAGGAAAATGGTTTCTCTCCTTCGCCCTTTTCGTAACTTCTTCACATTTCTTCTTTCACTCTCTCGCTTTCTGTCTTTCGCTTGCGCTTCTACTTTCGTCGCTTGGCGTTTTTTTTGGGCAGTCTTTGTCTCTGCGCTTCCACTCTTCCTCGCAGCTTCTTCCGTCTTCAGGTTAGTCTCATTTCGTATTTTCCTCGTTTGTTTTTGTCTTTGCGATGGGGTTTTCCTTTTGATATTCTTTTTGGAGAAAGTTTGGATCTTTCCGTTTTTTATCATGCTTGACTTGTTGCATGCTCTGGAATTTTTTTGTTTTTTGGTGCGAATCTTTTTCTTTTGCATGTTGCCGCTATTTCTGTTTGTGCCTTGGCTGATGATTTTTTGCTTGATTTCAAAAGAAAGTTTGCGCCTTTGTTGCTTGGTCTTTTTTGACATTTCTGATATACTGTAGAAGTAGTGTTTTTTGCTGGTAAACTGTAGAAGTGTGGTCCTTTGCGTTTTTGCTTCCTTTGTTTTCTTTCTGGATTTTGTTTTGACGAGTGCTGGGATGTAAGCCGTAGAAATAACTTGAAAATCTTGTGGTATGCGAAATTGTTACTCAGGTTGTGAATTATTGTTCAAAATTGATTCCCTGGCGATGGCACCAAAAACGGATGCACAAAGCCATGGTCTAAACATATCTTCACAACTTCGCATAACTAACCAGCAAGTGCACTGGGTCGTCCAAGTAATACCTTACGTGAGTAAGGGTCGAATCCCACAGAGATTGTTGGTATGAAGCAAGCTATGGTCACCTTGTAAATCTCACTCAGGCGGATATAAAATAGTTATGTAGTTTTTGAAATTAATACTAAAATAAGGATAGAAATACTTATGTAAATCATTGGTGAGAATTTCAGATAAGCGTATGGAGATGCATTCATTCCTCTGAACCTCTGCTTTCCTGCTGTCTTCATCCAATCAGTCTTACTCCTTTCTATGGCTGGCTTTATGTAAGGATGTCACCGGTGCCAATGGCTACTTTCAATCCTCTCGGAAAAATGGTCCAAATGCTCTGTCACAGCACGGCTAATCGTCTGGAGGCATCACCCTTGTCGTTGGTTGCATCCTATTCCTCTCTGTGAAAATGGTCCGATGCGCTGTCACTGCATGGCTAATCATCTTGGAGGTTCTCGATCATACTGGAATAGAATTTACTATCCTTTTGCGTCTGTCACTACGCCCAGCACTCGCGAGTTTGGAGTTCGTCACAGTCATTCAATTCCAGAGTCCTACTCGGAATACCACGGACAAGGTTTAGACTTTTCGGACTCTCATGAATGCCGCCATCAATCTAGCTTATACCACGAAGATTCTGATTAAGAGATCTAAGAGATACTCATTCAATCTAATGTAGAACGGAAGTGGTTGTTAGGCACGCGTTCATAGGGAATGATGATGATTGTCACGTTCATCACATTCAGGTTGAAGTGCGAATGAATATCTTAGAAGCGAAACAAGATGAATTGAATAGAAAACAGTAGTACTTTGCATTAATCTTTGAGGAACAGCAGAGCTCCACACCTTAATCTATCGAGTGTAGAAACTCTACCGTTAAAAATACATAAGTGAATAGAGGGTAAGCATGGCCGAATGGCCATCCTCCCATGGAGGTCTAGAGATCTAAAAATGATCAAAAGATATCTAATACAATAGTAAAAAGTTCTATTTATATTAAACTAGCTACTAGGGTTTACAGAAGTAAGTAATTGATGCATAAATCCACTTCTGGGGCCCACTTGGTGTGTGCTTGGGCTGAGCTTAGTGTCTACACGTGGAGAGGTCATTCTTGGAGTTGAACGCCAGCTTTTGTGCCAGTTTGGGCGTTGAACTCCACTTTACAGCTTGTTTCTGGCGCTGGACGCCAGAATTGGGCAGAGAGCTGGCGTTGAACGCCAGTTTGCGTCATCTAAACTTGGGCAAAGTATGGACTATTATATATTTCTGAAAAGCCCTGGATGTCTACTTTCTAACGCAATTAGAAGCGCGTCATTTTGAGTTCTGTAGCTCCAGAAAATCTATTTTGAGTGCAGGGAGGTCAGAATCCAACAGCATCAGTAGTCCTTCTTCAACCTCTGAATCTGATTTTTGCTCAAGTCCCTCAATTTCAGCCAGAAAATACCTAAAATCACAGAAAAACACACAAACTCATAGTAAAGTCCAGAAATGTGAATTTAACATAAAAACTAATGAAAACATCCTTAAAAGTAACTAGATCCTACTAAAAACATACTAAAAACAATGCCAAAAAGCGTATAAATTATCCGCTCATCACAACACCAAACTTAAATTGTTGCTTGTCCCCAAGTAACTGAAAATCAAATAGGATAAAAGAAGAGAATATACTATAAATTCCAAACTATCAATGAAACATAGCTCCAATCAAATGAGCGAGACTTATAGCTTTTTGCCTCTTGAATAGTTTTGGCATCTCACTTTATCCATTGAAGTTTAGAATGATTGGCATCTATAGGAACTCAGAGTTCAGATAGTGTTATTGATTCTCCTAGTTCAGTATGATGATTCTTGAACACAGCTTCTTTATGAGTCTTGGCCGTGGCCCTAAGCACTTTGTTTTCCAGTATTACCACCGGATACATAAATGCCACAGACACATAATTGGGTAAACCTTTTCAGATTGTGATTCAGCTTTGCTAAAGTCCCCAATTAGAGGTGTCCAGGGTTCTTAAGCACACTCTTTTTTTTGCTTTGGACCTTGACTTTAACCGCTCAGTCTCAAGTTTTCACTTGACACCTACACGCCATAAGCACATGGTTAGGGACAGCTTGGTTTAGCCGCTTAGACCAGGGTTTTATTCCTTTAGGCCCTCATATCCACTGATGCTCAAAGCCTTGGGATCCTTTTTATTTGCCCTTGCCTTTTGGTTTTAAGGGTTATTGGCTTTTTGCTCTTGCCTCTTGGTTTTAAGAGCTTTTGGCTTTTTCTGCTTGCTTTTTCTTTCTATTTTTTTTTCGCCTATTTTTTTTTTCTGCAAGCTTTGTTCTTTGCTGCTTTTTCTTGCTTCAAGAATCATTTTTATGATTTTTCAGATTATCAAATAACATGTCTCCTTGTCATCATTCTTTCAAGAACCAACATATTTAACATTCTTAAACAACAACTTCAAAAGACATATGCACTGTTCAAGCATTCATTCAGAAAACAGGAAGCATTGTCACCACATCAATATAATTAAGCTAAGTTCAAGGATAAATTCAAAACTCATGTACTTCTTGTTCTTTTGAATTAAAACATTTTTCATTTAAGAGAGGTGATGGATTCATAGGACATTTTTAACTTTAAGACAAAGTTACTAACTACTAATGATCATGTAATGAAGACACAAATATAGATAAGCACATAACATAGAAAACGAAAAACATAAGAAATAAGAACAAGGAATGAATCCACCTTAGTGATGGTGGCGTTTCCTTCTTGAGGAACCAATGATGTCCTTGAGCTATTCTATGTCTCTTCCTTGTCTTTGTTGCTCCTCCCTCATTGCTTTTTGATCTTCTCTTATTTCATGAAGGATGATGGAGTGCTCTTGATGTTCCACCCTTAATTGTCCCATGTTGGAACTTAATTCTCCTAGGGAAGTGTTGATTTGCTCCCAATAGTTTTGTGGAGAAAAATGCATTTGAGGCATTTTCGGGATCTCATGGTGATGAGCTTCCTGCGCCTCTTGAGCTCCATGAATGGGCTCTCTTGCTTGCTCCATCTTTTTCTTAGTGATGGGCTTCTCTTCCTCAATGTGAATGTCTCCTTCTATGAAAGCTCCAATTGAGTAACATAGATGGCAAATAAGATGAGGAAAAGCTAGCCTTGCCCCAGGGGAGGGCTTTTCGGCTATTTTGTAGAGTTCAAGGGAGATAACTTCATGAACTTCTACTTCCTCTCCAATCATGATGCTATGGATCATGATGGCCCGATCCACAGTAACTTCAGATCGGTTGCTAGTGGGAATGATGGAGCGTTGGATGAACTCCAGCCATCCTCTAGCCACAGGCTTGAGGTCCAGTCTTCTCAGTTGAATCGGCTTGCCTTTGGAGTCAATCTTCCATTGAGCTCCTTCCACACATATGTCCATGAGGACTTGGTCCAACCTTTGATTAAAGTTGACCCTTCTAGTGTAGGGGCATTCATCTCCTTGCATCATAGGCAAGCTAAACGCCAACCTCACATTCTCCGGACTAAAATCCAAGTATTTCCCCTGAACCATTGTAACATAGTTCTTTGGATCCGGGTTCTTACTTTGATCATGGTTCTTGGTGATCCATGCATTGGCATAGAACTCTTGAACCATTAGGATGCCGACTTGTTGGATGGGATTTGTTAGAACTTCCCAACCTCTTCTTTGAATTTCATGTTGGATCTCCGGATACTCATTTCTCTTGAGTTTGAAAGGGACCTCAGGGATCACCTTCTTCTTGGCCACAACATCATAGAAGTGGTCTTGATGAGCTTTGGAGATGAATCTTTCCATCTCCCATGACTCGGAGGTGGAAGCTTTTGTCTTCCCTTTTCCTTTTCTAGAGGATTCTCCGATCTTAGGGGCCATCAATGGTAATGGAAAAACAAAAAGCTTATACTTTTACCACACCAAACTTAGAATATTGCTCGCCCTCGAGCAAGAAAATAAAGAATTAGATGAAGAAGAAGAAGAAAAGATGGAGAAGAGGGGGGAGGTGTGTTTCGGCCAAGAAGAGAAGAGAGGGTTGTGTTGTGTGAAAATGAGGAAGAATGGAAGGCTTTATATAGGTAAGGGAGGGGGGTTAATGTTCGGCCATATGGGTGGGTTTGGGTGGGAAATTGATTTGAATTTTGAAAGTAGGTGGAGTTTATTGGGTAGGTTTATGGGGAAGAGTGGGTGGATGTGAGTGGTGAAGGGTTAATAGGGAAGAGAGATGGAGGTGATAGGTGAAGGGTTTTGGGGAAGAGTGTTTATTGGGAATGGAGGATGATTGAGAAGGGAGAAGAGAGTGAGTGGAGGTAGGTGGGGATTCTGTGGGGTCCACAGATCCTGAGATGATCCTGTGGGGTCCACAGATCCTGAGGTGTTCAAGGATTTACAACCTTGCACCAAATTAGGCATGTAAAATGCCCTTGCACACAACTCTAGGCGTTCAGCGCCAGGTTGGTGCCCATTTTGGGCGTTCAACGCCCATTTGTTGCCCATTTTTGGCGTTGAACGCCAGAACCATGCTTGTTCTGGGCGTTCAACGCCAGCTCCTCTCCAGGGTGCAATTCTGGCGTTCAGCGCCCAGATGATGCCCATTTTGGGCGTTCAACGCCCAGACACTGCCCATTTTGGGCGTTCAGCGCCAGAACCATGCTCTGTTCTGGCGTTGAACGCCAGGCAGGTGCTTCCTCCAGGGTGTGATTTTTCTTCTGCTGTTTTTGATTCCGTTTTCAATTTTTTATATTTATTTTGTGACTCCACATGATCATGAACCTAATAAAACATGAAAAACAATGAAAATTAGATAAATAAACATTGGATTGCCTCCCAACAAGCGCTTCTTTAATGTCAATAGCTTGACAGTGGGCTCTCATGGAGCCTCACAGATGTTCAGAGCATTGTTGAGACTCTCCAACACCAAACTTAGAGTTTGGATATGGGAGTTCAACACCAAACTTAGAGTTTGGTTGTGGCCTCCCAACACCAAACTTAGAGTTTGACTGTGGGGGCTTTGGTTGACTCTGCTTTGAGAGAAGCTTTTTATGCTTCCTCTCCATGGATGTAGAGAGAGATCCTTGAGTTGTAAACACAAGGTTGTCCTCATTTATTTGAAAGATCAATTCTCCTCTGTCCACATCAATCACAGCTCTTGCTGTGGCTAGGAAAGGTCTTCCTAGGATGATGGATTCATCCTCTTCCTTTCCAGTATCCAGGACTATGAAATCAGTAGGGATGTAAAGGCCTTCAACCCTTACTAACACGTCCTCTACTTGTCTATAAGCCTGTTTTCTTGAATTGTCTGCCATCTCTAATGAGATTTTAGTGGCTTACACCCCAAAGATTCCCAGTTTCTCTATTACAGAGAGGGGCATGAGGTTTATTCCTGAACCAAGGTCACACAGAGCCTTAAAGATCATGGTGCCTATGGTACAAGGTATTAAGAACTTTCCAGGATCCTGTTTCTTCTGAGGCAATGTCAGTTGATCCAGATCACTTAGTTCATTGGTGAACAAGGGAGGTTCATCTTCCCAAGTCTCAATGCCAAATAATTTGGCATTCAGCTTCATGATTGTACCAAGAAACTTGGCAGCTTGCTCTTCAGTAACATCCTCATTCTCTTCAGAAGAGGAATACTCATCAGAGCTCATGAATGGCATAAGGAGGTTCAATGGAATCTCTATGGTCTCTAGATGAGTCTTAGACTCCTTTGGTTCCTCAGAGGGAAACTCCTTATTGATCACTGGACGTCCCAGGAGGTCTTCCTCCTTGGGATTCACGTCCTCTCCTTCCCTTACAGGTTCAGCCATGGTGATTAATTCAATGGCATTGCACTCTCCTTTTGGATTTTCTTCTGTATTGCTTAGGAGAGTACTAGGAGGGATTTCAGTGATCCTTTTACTCAGCTGGCCCACTTGTACTTCCAAATTTCTAATGGAAGACCTTGTTTCATTCATGAAACTTGCAGTGGCCTTGGTCAGATCAGAGACTAAGTTTGCTAAATTAGAGGTATTTTGTTCAGAGTTCTCTGTCAGTTGCTGAGTGGATGATGGAAAAGGTTTACTATTGGTAAACCTGTTTCTTCCACCATTATTGAAGCCTTGTTGAGGCTTTTGATCCTTCCATGAGAAATTTGGATGATTTCTCCATGATGGGTTATAGGTGTTTCCATAAGGTTCACCCATATAATTTACCTCTGCTATTGCAGGGTTTTCAGGATCATAAGCTTCTTCTTCAGAAGATGCCTCTTGAGTACCGTTGGATGCAGCTTGCATTCCATTCAGACTCTGAGAAATCATATTGACTTGCTGAGTCAATATTTTGTTCTGAGCCAATATGGCATTCAGAGTATCAATTTCAAGAACTCCCTTCTTCATAGGCGTCCCATTACTCACGGGATTCCTCTCAGAAGTGTACATGAACTGGCTATTAGCAACCATGTCAATGAGTTCTTGAGCTTCTGCAGGCGTTTTCTTTAGGTGAATGGATTCACCTGCAGAAGTATCCAATGACATCTTTGATAGCTCAGATAAACCATCATAGAATATATCCAGGATGGTCCATTCTGAAAGCATGTCAGAAGGACACTTTTTGGTCAGCTGCTTGTATCTTTCCCAAGCTTCATAGAGGGATTCACCTTCCTTCTGTCTGAAGGTCTGAACATCCACTCTAAGCTTGCTCAGCTTTTGAGGAGGAAAGAACATGGCTAAGAAAGCCATGACCAGCTTATCCCAAGAGTTCAGGCTGTCTTTGGGTTGAGAGTCCAACCACACTCTAGGTATGTCTCTTACAGCAAAAGGAAAAAGCATGAGCCTGTAGACTTCAGAATCTACTCCATTAGTCTTAACAGTATCATAGATCTGCAAGAATTTAGTTAAGAACTGAAAAGGATCTTCAGATGGAAGTCCATAAAACTTGCAGTTCTGCTGCATCAGAGAAACTAGCTGAGGTTTCAGCTCAAAATTGTTTGCTCCAATAGCAGGAATGGAGATGCTTCTTTCATGTAAATTGGAATTAGGTGCAGTGAAGTCACCAAGCATCCTCCTTGCATTATTATTATTTTCGGCTACCATCTCCTCTTCCTGTTCAAAAATTTCTGTAAGGTTGTCTCTGGATTGTTGTAATTTAGCTTCTCTTAGTTTCCTTTTCAGAGTCCTTTCAGGTTCTGGATCTGCTTCAACAAGAATATTCTTGTCTTTGCTCCTGCTCATATGACAAAGAAGAGGGCACAGAAAAAATAATAATAATAATAATAATAATAATAATAGGGATCCTTTATACCACAGTATAGAGGTCCCTGTGTGAGTAGAGGAAAAGAAGAAGAAAATCTGAACTCAGAGAGAGAGAGGGAGTTCAGATTTTTGGTGAGGAAGAGATGTTAGTGAATAATAAATAAATAAATAAATGATTTTTGAAAAAGAGTTAGTAATTTTTCGAAAATTTAAAATAAAAAAAATTAAAATAATTAGTTAATTAAAAAGAAATTTTGAAAAAGAGGGAAGATATTTTCGAAAATTAGAGAGAGAGAGTTAGTTAGGTGGTTTTGAAAAAGGTAAGAAACAAACAAAAAGTTAGTTAGTTAGTTGAAACAAATTTTGAAAAGATAAGAAGTTAGGAAGTTAGAAAAGATATTTTGAAATCAAATTTTTGAAAGAGATAAGATAAGAAGATATTTTTGAAAAGATATTATTGAAATTAGTTTTGAAAAAGATTTGATTTTTAAAATCACAATTAATGACTTAATTCACAAGAAATCACAAGATATGATTCTAGAACTTAAAGTTTGAATCTTTCTTAACAAGTAAGTAACAAACTTGAAATTTTTGAATCAAAACATTAATTGATGATGTTATTTTCGAAAATATGAAGTAAAATTAAGAAAAAAGGTTTTTGAAAAATATTTTTGAAATTTTCGAAAATAACTAAAAAATTGAAAAAATATTTGATTTTTGAAAAAGATTTTGAAAAAGATGAGATTTTTAAAATGAAAATTTGATTTGACTCATAAAAACAACTAGATTTTTAAAAAATTTTGAAAAAGTCAAATCTAATTTTTGAAATTTTAAGAGAGAAAAAGGGAAAGATATTTTTTTGATTTTTGAATTTTTAATGATGAGAGAGAGAAACATGAAAATGATGCAATGCATGAGAATTTTAGATCAAAACATGTGATGCATGCAAGAATGCTATGAATATCAAGATGAACACCAAGAACACTATGAAGATCATGATGAACATCAAGAACATATTTTTAGAAAATTTTTAATGCAAAGAAAACATGCAAGACACCAAACTTAGAATTCTTTAATGCTTAGACACTAAGAATTCAAGAATGCATATGAAAAACAAGAAAAGACACAAAACATGCAAATGCAAAGATCAAACAAGAAGACTTACCAAGAACAACTTGAAGATCATGAAGAACACTATGAATGCATGATTTTTTTCGAAAAATGCAAGATGCACATGCAATTGACACCAAACTTATAACATGACACATGACTCAAACAAGAAACACAAAATATTTTTGATTTTTTATGATTTTATGAATTTTTTTTTTGTATTTTTTTCTTTTAATTTTTTTCGAAAATCATTTTGAAAAAAAAGAAAAATAAGGATTCCAAAATTTTTAATATGAATTCCAGGAATCTTATGCTCTTTAATCTAAAGCTCCAATCAAAGGGTCAGGCATGGCTTAATAGCCAGCCAAGCTTTAGTAAACATATGAGTGTAATTCATTCAATTTTAAGCCAAAACCTCAGTCTAAAGGAATTTAGACATGGCTTTACAGCCAGCCAGGCTTTAGCATGCTTCATGAAACACTAGAATTCATTCTTAAAAATTCTGAAGGAAAATATATTTTTGAAAAATTTTTTTTTTCGAAAACAAAGGAGAAATTTTTTGAAAGCTTTTTGAAAAATTTTTTTTTTGAAAACTTTTTGAAAAGAAAACGAAAAAAAAGTTACCCTATCTGAGCAACAAGATGAACCGTCAGTTGTCCAAACTCGAACAATCCCCGGCAACGGCGCCAAAAACTTGGTATGCGAAATTGTTACTCAGGTTGTGAATTATTGTTCGAAATTGATTCCCTGGCGATGGCACCAAAAACGGATGCACAAAGCCATGGTCTAAACATATCTTCACAACTTCGCATAACTAACCAGCAAGTGCACTGGGTCGTCCAAGTAATACCTTACGTGAGTAAGGGTCGAATCCCACGGAGATTGTTGGTATGAAGCAAGCTATGGTCACCTTGTAAATCTCAGTCAGGCGGATATAAAATAGTTATGTAGTTTTTGAAATTAATACTAAAATAAGGATAAAAATACTTATGTAAATCATTGGTGAGAATTTCAGATAAGCGTATGGAGATGCATTCATTCCTCTGAACCTCTGCTTTCCTGCTGTCTTCATCCAATCAGTCTTACTCCTTTCTATGGCTGGCTTTGTGTAAGGATGTCACCGGTGCCAATGGCTACTTTCAATCCTCTCGGGAAAATGGTCCAAATGCTCTGTCACAGCACGGCTAATCGTCTGGAGGCATCACCCTTGTCGTTGGTTGCATCCTATTCCTCTCTGTGAAAATGGTCCGATGCGCTGTCACTGCATGGCTAATCATCTTGGAGGTTCTCGATCATACTGGAATAGAATTTACTATCCTTTTGCGTCTGTCACTACGCCCAGCACTCGCGAGTTTGGAGTTCGTCACAGTCATTCAATCCCAGAGTCCTACTCGGAATACCACGGACAAGGTTTAGACTTTCCGGACTCTCATGAATGCCGCCATCAATCTAGCTTATACCACGAAGATTCTGATTAAGAGATCTAAGAGATACTCATTCAATCTAATGTAGAACGGAAGTGGTTGTCAGGCACGCGTTCATAGGAAATGATGATGATTGTCACGTTCATCACATTCAGGTTGAAGTGCGAATGAATATCTTAGAAGCGAAACAAGATGAATTGATTAGAAAACAGTAGTACTTTGCATTAATCTTTGAGGAACAGCAGAGCTCCACACCTTAATCTATGGAGTGTAGAAACTCTACCGTTAAAAATACATAAGTGAATAGAGGGTAAGCATGGCCGAATGGCCAGCCTCCCATGGAGGTCTAGAGATCTAAAAATGATCAAAAGATATCTAATACAATAGTAAAAAGTTCTATTTATAATAAACTAGCTACTAGGTTTACAGAAGTAAGTAATTGATGCATAAATCCACTTCCGGGACCCACTTGGTGTGTGCTTGGGCTGAGCTTGAAGTCTACACGTGGAGAGGTCATTCTTGGAGTTGAACGCCAGCTTTTGTGCCAGTTTGGGCATTGAACTCCACTTTGCAGCTTGTTTCTGGCGCTGGACGCCAGAATTGGGCAGAAAGCTAGCGTTGAACGCCAGTTTGCGTCATCTAAACTTGGGCAAAGTATAGACTATTATATATTGCTGGAAAGCCCTGGATGTCTACTTTCTAACGCAATTGGAAGCGCGCCATTCTGAGTTCTGTAGATCCAGAAAATCCATTTTGAGTGCAGGGAGGTCAGAATCCAACAGCATCAGCAGTCCTTCTTCAACCTCTGAATCTGATTTTTGCTCAAGTCCCTCAATTTCAGCCAGAAAATACCTGAAATCACAGAAAAACACACAAACTCATAGTAAAGTCTAGAAATGTGAATTTAACATAAAAACTAATGAAAACATCCCTAAAAGTAACTAGATCCTACTAAAAACATACTAAAAACAATGCCAAAAAGCATATAAATTATCCGCTCATCACCTTGCTTGTTTACTGCCTCCAAGGGATGCCCCAAGACCTTTGTCTTGAGTCTTGGGGTTTTTCCTTTTTGTTTATCTGCCCGTCGAGATGTTTTGCCCTCTGTCCGAGATGTTTTTGTGTAATCCATTCTTCCTTTCTTTTTGTAGGATTTAGTTGACCTCATGTCTTCCCGAAATAACGTAACAGAAATGCCTTCCCAGGTTCCTACGGGTATGGCTGATTGGGTGGACTCCATGGTTCTTATGTGTGTCTCGCTGGTTGATTCTGAATTTTGTACTCAGTTTAGGCAGTTTCACAGCGTCTGTAGTAATTCTGGTGATGAGAAGAATTATGAACTTGTCCCTCCCTCTTCTGACGAGAGAGTCTGTTTTTCGACTCGAGTTGTTGACAATCGCCCCTTCTTTTATGCTTACGATTTTTTCTTTGGTCAACTGGGTATTGCTCTTCCTTTTACTCCATTTGAAACCGACTTGTTATGGTCTTGTAATGTTGCCCCTTCTCAACTTCACCCCAACTCCTGGGGTTTTATAAAAATTTTCCAGTTGCTGTGCGACGGTTTTGGTATTCCTGCTTCCCAATCTCTCTTTTTCTATTTGTTTGTTTTGACTAAGCCCGGTGTGGTAAAAAAGAAGTCAGCTTGGGTCTCCTTTCGTTCTACCCAAGGAAAGAAAGTTTTTTCCATGTTTGACGAGTCGTTTCGTGACTTTAAGAACTACTTTTTTAAGGTCCGAGCTGTTGAAGGAGCTCGGCCCTTTTTTCTGGATGAAAATGATGAACCTGCCTTTCCTTTGGAATGGCAAAAAGACGTGAGGGTCTCCCGGTATTCGTGGGAGATGTTGGATGAGGCTGAGCGGGCCTTTGTGACTATCTTGGAAGAACGCTGGGGTCAACCTCCCCATCTTGACACAAAGAAATTCCTAACCAATCCTTCTCTTCTTCAATCTGAACTGGGTATCTTGTGTTTCTTTTATGATTTTGTTTATGTTGCTTTGTAACTGTCTTTTCGGACTTGTCCGACTTGTAGCTGAGTTTTCTGTTTTATTTGCAGAGGCAATGAAGAATAATGAATCCATGAAAGCTTATAAGAGGGCGCAGAGGGCGACTGCTGCCAGAAATGCCGCTGCCCAGGCGGCTGGGGAGGGATCTTCCCAAGTGCGCGGGAAGCCATCGGTGCAGAGTTCTGCCGGGGTGAAGAAGGTGATCCCTACTCCCCGAGTTCATTTGGCAGATCCTCACGTCACCTCTGCTGCCCCTTCTGTTGCTCCTCCCAATAAAAACAAAAGACTGCTGAGCCTTTTGACCTCGATGCTCCTGATTTTAATGCCATTGAATTCGTGGATCAACAGATCGGCCCCTACGGTGCTCTTTCCATGGACGATGTGTCCATCCTTCATCACTTGGATTTTATGGCTCGAAATCATGTTAAGATGGCGTACATGTCGGCTGCCATATATCGGACTGCTCAGAATCTCCCTCTCCATGCTACCAAGGCATTTATGGAAGAGGCGAAACAAGAATTCGACCGGATGAAGGGACTGAAGGAGGAGCTTGAGGTGAAGGTGGCTAAACTGGAAAAAGACTTGGAGAACGAGAAGGCGAGTTCTGAAGCGCTGGCTGCTTCTTTGAGGTTGGCTGAAGATGCGGCCTTGATGCATAAGGATAGCTATGTTACATCCTATAGGGAGGGGAAGCGCCTGAGAGTGGAGCTTGACAATACCCGGGAAGATTATGCTGAGCTCCAAGGTCATCTCGTTGGCAGCGTGACTGCTGCTTATGAGAACTTGAGAGAACAAGTTCGAATCATTGCTCCCGAGGCCGATCTTACCCTCTTTAGCTTGGATAATGTTGTCAGGGATGGCAAGATTGTCCCTGATGATGAAGGTGATGACGATGAGGTGGTTCCTCCCCCTATGTTTTCTACCAAGGTGCCGACTTCTTCCGCTCCTCCAGTTGGGCCCGAGTTGGATTGCCAGATCCTAAACCGGGAGGATGGTACTGTAGATGTGGTGCCGATTCAGACTCGCCCCCCTCTCCTTGTTCTGATGCTGTCAAGAAGGCTCCTGATGCTGCCGAGAAGGCTTCTGATGCTTGTTGATCTTTTTCTTTGAAGTAGTTGGCCCGGCTTGTGGGCGTTTGGAAACTTTTTGCTGACATTTCTTAGTTGCTTTTTCCAGCAACTTTTTATTTTTGAAAAAGAAACAATTAGCTTGCCGTCTTTTAGATAGTAAGTGTTGGTGGCCTTTCGAGGCCTTATGACTCTATAAAGAACAGGTTTTTTGGCTAGGCTTCCTCCTGTCAATGCTGACATCTTGCAGCCCGACCTCCTTGGGTTTTTGTTTTGTAGCTTGAATCTCCGTAGTTGTAGGGGTCCGACTTGTTTGGTTTTCTCGCTTTGTGTGTGTTCTTTAGCGCTCTGTAACCGATTTCTTTGCGTTGGTCCCCTGGTAAACTCTTTGGACCTTTGTCAGGTCTCTTTCGGGGATTACTTTTTACGATCTTCCCATTTGTAGGAGATCAACTTCGTTAGGTCGACCTTTTCCAGGTTATTTTCGTAATCCTCTTTCTTGGACCTTTGTTAGGTCTCTTTCAGGGATTACTTTCAGTAGTAGGAGTCCGACTTCATTATATCGGTCTCCTTTAAGTTATTTTTGTAATCCTCTTTCTTGGATCTTTGTCAGATCTCTTTCAGGGATTACTTTTATGACTTTTTAGTAGTAGGAGTCCGACTTCATTATATCGGTCTCCTTTAAGTTATTTTTGTAATCCTCTTTCTTGGATCTTTGTCAGATCTCTTTCAGGGATTACTTTTATAACTTTTTAGTAGTAGGAGTCCGACTTCATTATATCGGTCTCCTTTAAGTTATTTTTGTAATCCTCTTTCTTGGATCTTTGTCAGATCTCTTTCAGGGATTACTTTTATAACTTTTTTAGTAGTAGGAGTCCGACTTCATTATATCAGTCTCCTTTAAGTTATTTTTGTAATCCTCTTTCTTGGATCTTTGTCAGATCTCTTTCAGGGATTACTTTTATAACTTTCCATTTTGGGCTGACTTTGTCATGTCGAGCCCTTCTAAGTTAAAGTAATCCTCTTTAATAGGGTTGGCCAGACCTCTTTCCAGGGTTTACTTATAACTTGGGTTGACTTGGTCTGACTTCTCAACGTCGGCCAGTCTTTAAGTTATTATTTTAGCAATCCGTAAGACCTCGTCAGGTTCTTTTTTAGATCGTTTTCGATAACTTCTTACATTATTCTGTGTTCATCTTTGCCGATTTGTAGAAAGTGGTTGTCATCTCTAGATCGTTCTTTGGGTGAATCGCGTTTTCACCTTTATCGGACGGTTTGTCTTTATCGTGATCGTGCAGTGAAATTGTTTTTCACTTTCTGCCGATCTGTTGCTTTATAATCGGACGATGAATGCTTCAGATTAATGCGTCTTGAAATCTTTGTAGAGTATCTAAAATATATTTTATTTAAAGGAAAAGTGCAAATATATACATATGGGATTGTCTGAGTCTCAACTTGGTGCCTCGTTAAAAAACTTTTCAGGAAAAAGAGTGCATCCAATAATGAGATCTTTTATCTTTTCTAACTGTAGAACCTTCTGAGGTTGCAGGCGTGCCATGACCTGGGAAGCTCTCGTCCATCGAGTTCAGACAGTCTGTAGTAGCCCTTTCCAAGTATTTCTACAACTCGGTAGGGTCCTTTCCAGTTTGCTGCCAGCTTTCCCATTCCTGGTCGAGTTGTTCCGATATCATTTCGGATTAGGATGAGATCATTTTCTATGAAACTTCTCAGCACTACCTTTTGATTATATCTGGAAGCCATTCTGCGTTTTAGAGCTTCTTCCCTTATCCGAGCTCTTTCTTGGATTTCGGGTAACAAGTCGAGCTCATTTCTCTGAAGTTGGAAGTTTGCTTCCTCATTTTAGTGAACTATTCTGGGCGACCCTTCCTCAATCTCTATTGGAATCATCGCCTCTGTTCCGTATGCTAATCGGAAGGGGGATTCCTTCGTGGTGGAATGTAGGGTTGTTCGATATGCCCACAGGACCTGTGGGAGCTCTTCTGCCCAGGCTCCCTTTGCATCTTGTAATCTCCGTTTTAATCCGGCCAATATGACTTTGTTAGCAGCTTCGGCCTGCCCATTGGCTTGTGGATGTTCGACGGAGGTGTACTGGTGCTTTATATTCAAGTCGGCTACTAATTTTCTGAAGCCTGCATCTGTGAATTGGGTGCCATTGTCTGTGGTTATTGAATATGGAACCCTGAATCTTGTGACAATGTTTCGATATAAGAATTTCTGGCTTCTTTGAGCGGTGGCATTGGCTAGGGGCTCTGCCTCGATCCACCTTGTAAAGTAATCTACTCCCACTATGAGAAATTTAACTTGTCCTGATCCCTGTGGGAAGGGGCCGAGAAGATCGAGTCCCCATTTTGCAAACGGCCAAGGCGAAGTCACGCTGATGAGCTCTTCTGGCGAGGCGATGTGAAAGTTGGCATATTTTTGACATGGTGGACATGTCTTTACAAATTCTGTGGCTTCTTTCTGTAGAGTTGGCCAATAAAATCCCGCCCGGAGTACTTTTTTGGCGAGAGCTCGTGCTCCGAGATGATTGCCACAAATACCGCCGTGTATTTCTTCTAGCACTTCCCTTGTGTTGGAGGTCGGCACGCATTTTAGTAAAGGTATTGAGATTCCTCTTTTGTACAGGATGTTGTTTATGATGGTGTAGTACTGTGCCTCCCTTTTTAACTTCTTTACCTCCTTTTCTTCTGCGGGGAGTGTTCCTTCTTTGAGATAGCTGATTATGGGGGTCATCCATCCTTGGTCCTGACTTGTTATGGCCAGGACTTTTTTCTCTTCCGAGATTGACGGGTTTTGCAACATTTCCTGAATGAGGCTTCTATTGTTGCCCCCTGGTTTGGTGCTGGCTAGTTTTGAGAGTGCATCAGCTCGGGCATTTTGTTCGCGGGGTATGTGGCAGATCTTATATTCCTCGACTTGTCCGAGTAGTTCCTTGGTTTTATCCAAATATTTTTTTCATGGTGGGGTCTTTGGCTTGGTAGCTCCCTGTTATTTGTGATGTGACCACTTGTGAATCGCTGTAAATGTTGAGTTTTTGAGCTCCGACCTCTTTAACCAGCTTCAAACCAGCTAATAATGCTTCATATTCTGCTTGGTTATTGGAGGCCGGGAACCCGAACTTGAGGGAGAGCTCAACTTGGGTTCCTTGGTTGCTTTCTATTATCACGCCTGCGCCGCTTCGAGTTTTATTTGAGGAACTGTCCATGTAGAAATTCCATTCTGTGGGAGTTTTCAAGGTATCTGTGAATTCTGCGATGAAGTCGGCCAGATACTGTGATTTGATGGCCGTCCGAGCTTCATATTGGAGGTCGAATTTTGACAACTCGACTGCCCATTGTAAAATTCTGCCTGCTAAATCTGTTTTCTGTAATATTCCTTTTATGGGCTGATTAGTTCTAACCTTAATGGTGTGAGCCTGGAAGTACGGGCGGAGTCGTCGAGATGTTAGGATGAGAGTATAGGCAAATTTTTCTATTTTCTGGTAGTTCAGCTCGGATCCCTGTAGTGCTTTGCTAATGAAGTAGACGGGTTGTTGCCCATTCTCGTCTTCTCTGACTAGTGCTGAGGCTATCGCCCGGCTTCCTACTACGAGATATAACATGAGTGGTTCTCCTTCTCATGGTCGAGATAGGATAGGTGGCCGTCCTAAGAACTCCTTGAAGTCTCGGAAAGCTTGTTCACATTCTGTCGTCCATTCGAACTGTTTTCCCTTTCTTAAAGTAGCATAGAAGGGGAGAGATCTTATCGCAGCTCCTGCTAAGAATCGGGATAGGGCGGCCAATCTCCCGTTGAGTTGTTGTACTTCTTTGACGCAGGTTGGGCTCTTCATGTTGAGTATAGCTTGACATTTGTCTGGATTCGCTTCAATACCCCTTTGTGTGAGCATGAAACCCAAGAATTTGCCTGCTTCAACTGCGAAGGTGCATTTTGCGGGGTTGAGTCGCATGTTATGCTTCCTTATAGTGTCAAACACTTGAGCCAGGTCGGACAATAATGTATCTTCGCTTTGTGTTTTTATCAACATGTCGTCCACATAGACTTCCATGATTTTTCCGATGTGATCTGAGAAGACTTTATTCATTAGCCTTTGATAAGTAGCTCCCGCGTTCTTGAGACCGAAAGGCATCACGATGTAGCAGTAGTTCGCCTTTGGTGTTAAGAACGAGGTCTTTTCTTGATCTGGTGGATACATGGGGATTTGGTTGTATCCCGAATAGGCGTCCATAAACGAGAGGTATCTATATCCGGAGGAAGCATCTACCAGAGCATCAATACTTGGGAGTGGGTATGGATCTTTTGGGCAGGCTTTGTTGAGATCGGTGTAATCGGTACACATGCGCCACTTCCCGTTTGATTTTTTCACCAAGACAATGTTGGCTAGCCATAATGGGTACTTGACTTCTCTTATGAATCCTGCCTCCAGTAACGTTTGTACTTGTTCTTCCACAGCTTGGGATCGTTCTGGTCCGAGTTTTCTTCGCTTCTGCTGCACCGGCCGAGATCCTGGATAGACCACCAACTTGTGGCACATTAGCTCGGGGTCTATGCCTGGCATGTCTGCGGCTTTCCATGCGAAGAGGTCGACATTATCTCGTAAGAATTGTATCAGTAATTCTTTTGAGTCTCCTCTTAGGACCGTGCCGATATTAGTCGTTTTGTCCGAGGTGTCTCCAATCTGAACCTTCTCTACCTCACCTTCTGGGTGCGGACGGAGGTCTTCTCGATGCTGAGCTCTGCCAAGCTCAATTGTATGAAACTCTTCTCCTCTGCCTTTGAGGTTTAAGCTCTCGTTATAACAGCGACGTGCCATCTTTTGATCTGCTTTTATCGTGGCTATCCCCTCTGCAGTTGGGAATTTCATGCATAGATGCGGAGTTGAGACTATTGCGCTGAGTTGATTGAGTGTTGTCCGACCTATGAGAGCATTGTAGGCTGAACTTACGTTGACCACAATGTAGTCTATTTTGAGGGTCCTAGATTGGTTCCCTTTTCCAAAAGTAGTGTGTAGCGATACGTATCCCAGCGGTTGTATCGGAGTGTCTCCTAGTCCAAACAGATTGTTTAGGTATGCTCTAAGTTTCTTTTCATCTAAACCGAGCTTGTCGAAGGCTGTTTTGAATAAGATGTCGGCAGAACTCCCTTGGTCTATTAGTGTGCGGTGTAGATTGGCGTTTGCCAGTATAATAGTGATGACCATGGGATCGTCGTATCCCGAGATGATGCCGGATGCGTCCTCTTTAGTAAATGTTATCGCCGGGATGTCGGGTGCTTCCTCCTTTCCCTCAACATGATATATTTCTTTGAGATATCTCTTTTGGGATGATTTGGAGATCCCACCTCCTGCGAATCCGCCGTGTATCATGTGGACGTGTCTTTCTGGTGTCCGAGGTGACCGTTAAGCTCGTCCATCATCTTCGTCTCTTCGTCTTTTTCTTTGGTCATCATCCCGGGTAGCCAGAAATCGATCTAATTTTCCTTCTCTTACCAATTTTTCGATGATATTTTTCAAGTCGAAGCACTCGTTGATAGAATGCCCTCGAATTCGATGATATTCACAATATTCCTTCAGGTTTCCTCCTTCCCTTTTGCCTTTGAGTGGCCGCGCTGGGGGGATTTTTTCTGTATGGCAGACTTCTTTGTACACGTCAACCAGGGATGCTTTGAGAGGAGTGTAGTTGTGGTATTTTTTGATTTTCTCACCTTGTCGATCTTCTTTTCTTTTGGAGTCCTTGTCTTTGTCTCGGTATGAGGCCCCAGATTTTGAGATTTCTCCTAGCTGAGCGTCCTCTTCCATGTTGATGTATTTTTCTGCTCACTCCTGGACTTCGTCTAAGGAGGTAGGATACTTTTTTGATATAGATTGGATGAAAGGTCCCTCTCGTAAGCCATTGATAAGCCCCATGATGGTGGCCTCTGTTGGTAAACTTTGTATGTCCATACATGTTTTGTTGAATCTTTCCATGTAGTTGCGGAGGCTCTCCCGATCTCCTTGTTTGATCCCTAGTAAGCTGGGTGCGTGCTTGGCCTTATCTTTCTGAATGGAGAATCTGGCCAGGTCGTCGAAGTTTGAGATGGACTTCGGAGGTAAGTTGTCGAACCATCTGATCGCCGTTTTCGTGAGAGTTGTTGGAAAAGCTTTGCAGCGAACGGCATCTGAGGCATCGGTGAGGTACATTCTGCTTCTGAAATTACTGAGATGATGGTTGGGATCTGTAGTGCCATCATACAAAACCATATTCGGGAGCTTAAAATCTTTTGGGATTTTGGTCTTCATGATTTCCCTGGTGAATGGATCCTGTTCTTTGCGTGAATTTTCCTCAGGAGTGGTCCGAGGAGCTTTTGATTTGAGGTCGGCCTCTAATTGCTGTAGTTTTTCTTCTAGTTCTCGACGTCGCCATATCTCTCTTTGTAGATCCTTTCCGATCTCCCGTTGTTGCTGGGTTTCTTTCTCTAGTTGCTTTAAGCGATCTTGAAGTGCTTCTATGGCTCCCGGATTTGGTGAGTTTTTGTCCCGATTGGATTCCGGAGTATCTTTTAGCGTAGTGTCCGCGTTCTTGTGCGGTGCTCTGTTCTCCAGATCCGAGTCGTGGTCGTTGTCATGGCCGTCCGCCATGGTTTTGGGATGACTTTCAGGTTCCCCGGCAATGGCGCCAATGTTCCGAGGGTTACCTGAAATTGGAGGTCGATCTCAGATGAGATCTTTGGTACCGGTCGGAGATAACGTGTCCGGCTGGCTGGTGGCGGCCGGAGCTGTTGTGTCCGACTTGCTGGATTTGCTGCGCTGCTGATCCTTGGCCACCGGAGGGTGGGGGGTACCTACAAGGAACTCCGATGCTTAAGTTAGCACGGGTATTAGGCAGGTTTTTTATGTAGAATCAGAGTATGAGTTATACCTGGGTGCTTCAGTGTATTTATAGTAGTGTGGGCTGACCTTTCTGATAAGATAAGTTAGTTATCTTATCTTATCTTATCTTTATCTTGAGTGAAGTCAGCTTATCTTTAAGGGAACCGCCTTTATCTCTGTAGGCTCGAACTGCCTTTGAATTTGGGTTGTGTTCCTACATTTGGGCCTTTTCTTGGGCTCTCCTGTCGATTTGGCCGATCTCTTTAAGAAGAGGTCGGATAGTTGGACCTGAAGAGGTCAGTCGTTTTACCACCAATTGTCCCGGGTCAGACAGTTCGACCCAGGATATGAACAGGAAGGGTCTTCGATGCCAGTGCCCCGAGGAAGCGAGACAAAGCCGTGAGCCTCCCTGCTAGTCTTTGAACATCCTTAACACACCCTGGCTTGTCATTCGAAAGATGGCTTCACACATGTCGGGATTGGCTTCAATCCCTCTTTGTGTGATCATAAAGCCCAAGAACTTCCCTGCTTTCATAACGAATGCGCATTTCAGAGGGTTCAGCTTCATATTGTCCTTTTGAAGCAAGCCAAAGACAGCTTCCAGGTTGGCGACTAGGCTGCTCGGTTCGGCTATCTTTACCAATATATCATCGACATAGACTTCCATTGTCCTGCCCATAAGCTCTTTGAAAACTCTGCTCATTAATCTTAGATATGTCGCTCCCGCATTCTTTAGTCTAAACGGCATGACTGTATAGCATTAGGTTGCAGTCGGAGTTATGAACGCCATTTTTCTTTGTCTGGGCAGTACATCGGGATCTGATTGCACCCTGAGTACGCGTCCATGAAGCTCAGAAATTGGTACTCCGCCGCTGAATCTACTAGTATGTCGATGTTAGGGAGAGGAAATGAATCTTTCAGACATGCTTTGTTAAGATGCGAATAGTCAATGCACATTTTCCACTTCCCATTGGCTTTCTCAACAAGGACCACGTTTGAAAGCCACATCGAGTGCTCCAACTCCCTTATGAATTCGGCTTCTAACAGGCTGGCCGTCTGCCTGGCCACCTTGTTAGCCCTCTTTGGAAATATCTTTCTTCGCCGTTGCGTTACTGGCTTGGTGTCAGCCAAACGATCTGACATGAAATTGGGGTCCACTCCTAGCATGTCAGCCGGGGTCCAGGCGAATAGATCGCTGTTTGCTCTGACGGCCTCGATGAGAGGTTCCTTTAACTCTTGGGGAGGTTTTGGTTCATGAAGGTGAACTTGTCCTCTGTGTCTCCCACCCAAAACTTTTCCAGGTCTCCCTGAGACTTTGGCCTTGGCTTATCGGCAACCCTCGCATCCAAATCCACCTGGAACACCCTGGATTCCTCTTTTGACTTCTTCCTTAATGAGAGACTGGCATTGTCGCAAGCAACCGCCGTTTTCAGGTCTCCTCAGATGGAACCTACGGCTCCATTGTCTGTCACAAACTTCGTTGTTAGGAACTTCGTATATATGACAGTCGAGAGATCGTTCATGATGTTGTAGGCTGTGGAGTCCCTCAAGACTACGAATTTTGCCATCACCGACTTCTTGCTCTCCCTGGATCCAACACAGATAGAAAGTGTGATTAGCCCGTCAGGTCTTATGTAGTTATCGCCTAAGCCAATGACCCCATTCTGGTGGTTTTTGAGGCCGTTTTTTTTTAGCCCCAGGGCATCAAACACATTCTTGAACAAGATGTTTGATTCAGCTCCAGTGTCTACTAGGATTCTCTTGACCAGGCCCGTCCCGATCATTTCCATAATCACCATGGGTGAGTTTTTGGGGAGATCGTGACACTATCGATCTTCTGGGCTGAAAGATATATCGGGAAACCCCGTGGATTGGGCCTTAGGACTTCTCAAATAGATGGCTAGGATTTTAGCATCCTTTTTTGCTGCTGACATTGAATTAGGTGGTGTGTCTCTTCTGACCACGACATTAATGACTACGGTTAGAGTGTTGTCAGCATTCTCGAGGGTCCCCTGTCTTGGCTTTACAGCTCGGCTGCGGTCCTCCTTGGACCGTTCTCGCTCTCTCCTCCTTGGTTCTCGTATGAACTGTGAAAACCCAGTCATCTTGCCTTTCCAAATGGCCTTCTCCAAAGCGTCCTTCATATCAAAGTAGTCTTAGGTTTTGTGGCCAAAACCCTTGTGATGTTGCAGTACAGGCTTTTGTTTCCACCTAGCCTATCCTTCAGTTGTCGAGGCTTCGACAGTATGTCTTTATCTGCGATTTGTTGATAAACTTCCACAATAGGTTCCGTGAGAGGGGTATAGTTAGTGAACTTGCCCACCTGGGAGAACAGCTTGAATGGCTTCCCTGAGGTTCCTCCCTCGGCATCTCCTTTGGCTTTTTTGCGTATCCAGCTTGATGAATGGGCGGGTTGGGTGGCTGCCGCTTATTGGAAGTCACCACTTGACTAACTTCTTCATCGTTGATATACTCCCTCGCCATATTTTGGATTTCTTGTATGGTCCAAACAGGCTTAGTAGTGAGATGCTTCCTAAAGTCCTCATTCAATATGCCGTTTGTCAGGTATAGGCTCGCTACCGAGTCTGTCAAGCCATTAATCTCTAGACATTCATCATTGAACTGATTGAGGAACTTCGTCATTGAATCGCCAGCACGTTGCGTAACCCTCAACAAGTTGATCAGTGGCTTGGCTTTGGCTATCTGTGTGGTGAACTACACTAAAAACCTCTGTGAGATGTCTACGAAGGCCGCAATGGACTCCTGCAGAAGCGCATTAAACCACCGTATCACTGGACCTGCTAGGGTTACTGGGAAAGCACAGAACCTGACGGTGTCACCATCACCCTCCAGGTTCATTCTGGCCTCAAAGGCCGTCAGATGTTCCTGGGGGTCTTTTGTCCCATCGTACCTCATGTTCGCAGGCTTGTTGAAGTTTTTCGGTAGCCAGACCTTGAGAATCGAGGGGTGAAAAGGGGTTGCACCCATAATGATGGGGCCCCGTTGCTTCTTTCCTCTGTCTCTCCTAGTCTCCCCTCGGCCTTCCGACCTATCATGGGTGTAGGAGTCAGATCGAGCATCAATTTGTTCTCGTCCGTTATCTCTCCTAGGCTTCTCCCACAAGAGTCTTTGCTGTGCTTGAGACGATAGCGGTCCCTCGCCGCTAGCTCTCTTTCCAAGTTTTGCACTCAGTGTCGGAGTTCCTGCATGATCTTTGAGTTGTCATCGCCCGTACCACCAAACAGGCGTCTCTCGGGAGATCTGGAAGGGGGGTCATCTTGACAGAAAGGTGGTCTTGAGCGTTCTTGAGAAGAGGCTGCAGAGCCTACCCTGCTTCTCAAACGGGCTCCCCCTCCTCTCATACTTCCTCTATATGAAGAAAGAACTCCATACTCGTGCTAGGTCCCCACAGACGGGTGTTCGGTTGGTCGAGTAAATGTCGAATCGGATGAGGTCGAGATTGGAGCAATGGGGTGTGAGAGGATCTGGACCTGAGTGCAAGCTTCGAGGGTGAGGCGATCGTCCGAGTTGTCGGTGGGTGGGGCCACCTACAAGGACACTCCAATGCTTAAGTTAGCATCTGTACTAAAAGGCGGCCAATTAGGGTAAGAAAGGTGACGTACCTTCGGGGGAGGGGTAGGTCCCTCCCCATTTATACTCTGACTCGGGTGGACGCCCCTTCATTTGGGTCATCTGCCTGAAAGCTTTCGTTAACTGTCCAGGTTTCCTCAGCAGGTGTGAAGCAGCACGCGGGTCACCCGCGTTCGGGTCAAATGACCCTGCGGGTCAGTGGATTGTGGTTGGACCCGAAACCCTTGTTGGGCTGAGCTAGAACAGGAATAAAAAATATAACTTATTATTTTAATAATTTAGTTGTATATGATTATATATGTATAGTCACCAAAAAAAAAATATATGTATAAAAAAACTCTTTACACCATCTAATATATGAAAGTTAAATTCAAGAAATATTATATATTAATGCAATATATATTGTTGTTAAGACAACATTTTAACATACCCATTAAAAGCTATCAGACAATCTTGATGCTTACTTATACATGTTGCTGGACCATCTTAATTAGGATATATAAATATAATCAATAGAAATCATGTCTTATATTTATATGTTCTTACTAGTACATATTTTGCTAAGAGGGAACAAGAGTTAATACTCTGAAAAATTGAAGCATACAATTTTTAAGAAGAAAAGCTGAATTTAATACAAAGTTATTAAAAACTGCAATTATTATACTGTAGAAAAGAATGGATTCAAGAAAAAGATGAAGTAAAACACTAAAAAACATAATTGGAATTAAGAAAATGTATTACATACTTGACTTGTTAGTGAACAACTCCTTTAATAATAATTTATAGAACTCTTCCAACTAACTTCTAGTAACAGATTCTTACTTTTATTAGCATAACCTATTATTGTTAATCAAAACTAACTTGCTATCCACACTACATTTCACACCCATTCAAACTTATCACTACAAGAAATTATCAGAATAGCGATCGATTTAGCAACTGGTTTTCCTAAACCCTTAGCGACCGATTTTTGAACAAGAACACCAAACCCTCACCAGAGAGTATCAGTCACTAAATCGGTTGCTAACATAATCGATCGCTAAATGATGACCAAATTTTTCAATCACTAAATCGGTCGCTGAGTATATCAGTCGCTAAATAGCAACAACTTTTTGGTCACTAAATCGGTCGCTAGTTTGTGACCAGCATTTCGGTCTCTAATTCGCTACCAATATTTTAGTCTCTAATTCGGTCGCTAAGTGGACACCTGTATTTTAACAACCAACATTCCATTCACTAAATCGGTCGCTAATTAGCAAACAAGCATTATTAGTAACAAAAAATATTTCTGTTATCCCAGATAGAATGAGCTCTCTTTCTTTGCATTGAATTAAAACAAAAGACTTGACAACATGAATATTCCCAAATAATCACATTAATTGAAAAGTTTATTTTATGCATCGTATACCAAATTCTTGAAAGTAAGAGCTTTTTTATTCTTATTCAATTCTAATAAAGTTTTATTTATTATGAAAACACTAACAACTAACATAAAAATCGAGCAATTGGCCAAAAACCTTCATAAATATTCTTCTAGCATACTTTGTGTTCTATGTATATGCTACTTATGATATCTTACTAATATGTATAGCATACTTATTTGTGAGCATGCATTTGTGACTCTAAAGTACTAAACTTGAGATATTGAGACTGATCTCTTCGATATCAATTATTTGGTATGAATAGGGATCAAATGGCGTCTCATGGATCTGGGCGAGGTACTCAAAGAGAGAATCTTATGATCAAACTGACACGAGGACATCAAGGCCGAAACTCTAGTGCTGGTACAAGCAACGTAGGTCGAGATTATAGGCCTATGATCCTTACTGACTTTCTTAAGAGTGATCCACCTCAGTTTAACGGGAATGCCAATGCTTTGGAGGCTGATCAGTGGTTTCGAGATATGGAGAAATTTTTGCATACTCAGCGTGTTCCTGATGCTCACGGAAACTTGTCTCAACAATTTTCCTTCGGCAAGTGTACCGAATTATCGTCAAGTAAAAACTCACAATAGAGTGAGGTCGAATCCCACAGGGATTGATTGGTCAAGCAACTTTAATTAGGGGAATGTTCTAGTTGAGCGAAGCAGAATTTAGGTTGAGTGTTGCAGGAAATTAAATGGCGAGAAAGTAAATAGCAAAAAATGTAAATGCCGAAAGTAAAGAGCTGAAAGTAAATGGCGGAAGGTAAATTACAGAATTTAAATGGGAATGGGGAAAATGCTCATAAAAGTAAATTTCAGAATTTAAAGAGAATGGGTAAGATCAGAGATGGGGATTCATTGGGCTTAGGAGATGTTGCATTCTCTGGATCAAGTTCATTTTTATCTCTTTCTCAATCAATGCATTCATTGATCTCCTTGGCAATCTTAAGTGATCAAATTCTAATTCCTTGGCAATTCAATCTCTCAAATCTTGATCAATAGCTAATTCCTTGGTCAATTGCTCATGAGAAGAGATGAAGTATGGTCACTGATTATACCACATGCATTCCCAAATCAAGTGTTAGTAGGATTATAGTCACCATATCCAACCAAACCCAATTTGGTCCAACATGAGAAAGCATTTCTAGCATGATCTCTTCATTCCTCTTCCAAGATTCAGAAGAGATCCAAGTATGAATAGCTTCTTTTCCAAGATAACTACCCAATTGGATGAAGATTGAAAGCTTTCTAGTAAAATCAAGAGAAAAGATAGAAGAAGAATAATGAAAACTAGTATTGATCCATCAAATTACAACAGAGCTCCATAACCCAATGAAAGGGGTTTAGTTGTTCATAGCTCTGGAAATAGAACACAAAGATGGAGAATACATCATGAAAATTAGAACTAGAAGTGCAGAGAAAGTAAATTATACAGAGAGTAGTTCCCAATTTCCAATCCCCCAAAAAGCTTCTTTCCTAATTCAAAACTACCCCTATATATACTACTCTTCTGATCTTCTAGTTGGTTCTTCAAGTCTTGGATATGGGCCTTTGGATCTTGAGTTTGAAGCAGTTATCTTCTGTAGTGGGCTTAGCTTTACTTGCAGAGAGAAAGTGTGAAGTAGGCAGGGTGTTTAGCTCAGGACGTTAGTGGCGTTAACATTAAGTGAGAGTGTGGGTTCGAGAACATTAGTGACAATCACCTTTTTCACTAACGTTCCTCACCCAGGGATGGTCCACGTTAACTTTAACGTTAGTGGCACTAACGTGACCACTAACGTTGCCTCTTGGTCCTTCGCACACGTTATTGGGACTCACCTTTCCCAATAACGTTGAGAGTCTTCCCTTACCCCTACGTTAGAGTCCACGTTAACTAGGTTAACGTGGCTCTTAACGTAAGCTTGTCAATCCTTCGAGAACGTTAGTGACACTTACCTTTGTCACTAACGTTCCAATGTGCCCCTACTTCCCACATTAGAGTCCACGTTAACTAGGTTAACGTGGCTTCTAACGTAGCAATGATAGCCATTTCCAACGTTAGTGACAAAGGTGAGTGTCACTAACGTTGGCTCATCCTTCCCTTATCCACGTTAGCTTCCACGTTAACTAAGTTAACGTGGGAGTTAACGTTGCTCACATTGGTTCATTCCAACGTTAGTGACAAAGGTCAGTGTCACTAACTTTGGCGATTCTTGCTTCCTCCACGTTAGCTTCCACGTTAACTAAGTTAACGTGGGAGTTAACGTGGCTCATTGTGGCTTAGCTCAACGTTAGTGACAAAGGTAAGTGTCACTAACGTTGGCTTCTCTTTTGCTTCTCAATGTTAGAGTCCACGTTAACTGAGTTAACGTGGCTCTTAACGTGGCCAATTGTGAGCTTGGTCCACCGTTAGTGACAAAGGTAAGTATCACTAACATTGGCTTCATTTCTTTCTTCCACGTTAGAGTTCACGTTAACTTAGTTAACGTGACTCTTAACGTTGGCTATTATGGCTTCGAGGGCGTTATTGGCGATTACTTTTCTCATTAACTTTGCAAGTTAGCTCCCATTCCACGTTAGAGGTCACGTTAGTTAGACTAACGTGGTTCTTCCTTGCTTCCTTTGTCCTGAAATCAAGCAATAAAGTGCATCAAAGCTCTAGTCCCAGTCATGGGAAATGCATCATCCAATTTGTCATTAAATTCATGCAAAATCCTCATGAAATCATGTGAAGTGCACAATGTATGCTTGAATCAAGATGTAAGTGAAATTCTACCCAAAACTTGCTTATTCCTTAAGAAAATGCATGAAACTACCCTAAAAACAATAAAGAAAATGTTAGTGAAACTGGCCAAAATGCCCTGGCATCACAACACCAAGCTTAAAGCTTGCTTGTCCCTAAGCAAGTACTGGAACAAGAGAATGATGAATGGAATGCCAAGAGAAATGAGTCATTATTGTGCAAGTTATGTCCTTTGGTTTTATGGTGGTTTCATGCATAGCAACTTAGGTTCATTCCTTCACTGGCTTTCAGACCTTTATCATGTCCTAGAACACTCACTTGATTGCATCCCATGAGACTTTTATTCATTGATCCTTTTTGTTATTTCAGGGCTTGTTTGTGTTCTTAGACTAGGTGCTCTATGAGGGGGCGACTCTTTAAGATAAGCTTTCAGCCAGCACTCCCGAACCAGTTGGTTCAAGGTGCTAGGTGTTGAGACACCCCTAAGGACTTACTCCCTCAAGTCTCTTTCCCCATACATACACACCACAGGCACATGGTTTGTTTATTTTCTTTCTTGAGACCTTGGTGTCCAGCACCTCTTTGGGTTACTAAATGTTCTGTAGCAAGGTTGCTCTTGATAGTGGATTTTCAGTTGATAATCCCGGGTTAGTTAACCCAAGTTACCAAGTGATGAAGCACTCCTATGAACTTATTCATCCAAGCAGATCCTTGGTACAGGAGCACCACAGACACATCTCTCAAGTTTCAAATCCTTGGTGCCTAGCCTTATTCTTTATTCACTTTTCTTTCTTTTTAAACTCTTATTGTTCTTTTCCCCTTTTTCTTATTAGGATCTTGTTATTTAGCTAGTCTCATGGGGTGTGTCTCAAGCATATGATTCAGGACAAATAGTTGTCTTCCCACCTTGTTGGTGAACCAACTTAGCTAACTTATGAACACATCACAAACTAAGAAATTTACTCCACAATATGAACTCCACTCTGGTCTTTGATAACAATCATTCTCTTTTTATTTGATTAGAAAGGACAAGCATACAAGTAAGTAAAGTAAGGATGCAGTGACATCTAGACAGCACACATAAGACCTAAGCAGTGAAAAACTTAAAGACAGAATTGAAAATTTCTAAACTACCATGGAACATGTTCTATTTCATACATGATTTTCCTTATTTAAAGCATTAAAACAGATGGAACAAGGAGGGAACTCCACCACCTTTTACTCATGGGATTGCCCATGCTCTCCTTCTGGCTCGTCTTCATTGCGTCTACTTGTTGCGCTTGAGCTCCCACCTCCTTTGCCTTTTCCCATCAACTTCTTCCAGAAGCCAGCATCTTCCATCTTCTTCTTTAATGTTTCCTTCTGCTGTTTCACCTTCCTTTCTTCTTGTTCTACAAAATCTTTTTGGACCTCATCATAAGTAGGGATGGCATAGTGTAGATTATGCATATGACTAGACATGTAGTTCAACTTGGCTTGAGTGTTTATGTGAAACTCCTCCCTCTGTAGTTGCCATCCTTCATTAAGATTAAGTACACTGAACTCATTGAATGCCTTCATCTGAGCTAGCTGGCATTGGTTGAGTTCTTGAAGGCGCTTATCTTGATGCTCCTGCCTTTCAGACACTTGATTGATGGCTTGAGTGAGCTGGGAATAATGTTCCATTTGCTGTTTCTACCACTTCCCTTGTTGATTCATCCAATTAGAAAGGAGCTCTTCTTGACAATCCATCCTTTGAGCTTGAACATGCAGTTGTTGTTCTTGTCCCTCCATATAACTCCTTGCTAGTTCCTCAATGGCTCCATGAATGTGATTCAGGTTTATGTTAGTTGGGTCATAATATTTTCTTTGTTGGTGTTCTTCCTGATGAGACTCTTCTTGGCGAGCTCCTCCTTTTGGTTTTGGCTTTCCTATGTCAGGTCTTCTTTGTTGTTGGGCTGGTGTCACATAGGTTAGACGCTGAAATGTAATTAGCCTCCCAGGATTTAACCAATCTGGGTTGCTATCCTCGAAGACAACCTTGGCCTTCGTGCACAGTCTGAGGATGGTGCTGGGGTACCAAAGCCTGGCACCCGAATCAATCTTCTCAGCTGCCTCTTGAATCCCCTCAGCTATAAGCTCGTGCACATTGATATCTCCACCTTGTACTAAGCAATGTACCATAGTAGCTCGAGTGACGTTGACCTCGGAATTGTTTGCTGCTGGGAGGATAGATCATCTCACGAGTTCAAACCATCCCTTGGCTTCAAGGCTGAGGTCTCCTCTCTTGATGAACTTGGGCCTCTTATCCGCATACCTTTCCCAGTCAGCTCCTATAACACATATGTCATTCACAATTTGTTCGAGTTCATCATCATCAGGGCTCCTAGTTACTCTTGCTTGATAACTGAGCTCATCAAAATGTGGTGATTTCAACTGAAGAGTCCTTGTTATAGCATTGGGGCTGAAATCCACCTCTCTCCCTCTTACGTAACTTTTGAAGGTGGGGACCTTAGTTTTGTCTTCTCTGACCACGTTTGCATAGATGGTGCACGAAATTGTGATCATCAATGGCGCCATCAACATGGTACGCTCAATTGTAATCTCAACTTTTTATCACAACTTCGCACAACTAACCAGCAAGTGCACTGGGTAGTCCAAGTAATAAACCTTACGCGAGTAAGGGTCGATCCCACGAAGATTGTTGGTATGAAGCAAGCTATTGTCATCTTGTAAATCTCAGTCAGGCGGATATAGAATGGTTATGGAGTTTTCGAATATTAATAATAAAACAGGGATAGAAATACTTATGTAAATCCTTGGTGAGAATTTCAGATAAATGCATGGAGATGCTTTCGTCCCTCTAAACCTTTGCTTTCCTGCTGTCTTCATCCAATCAGTCTTACTCCTTTCTATGGCTGGCTTTATGTAAGGACATCACCGTTGTCAATGGCTACTTTTGATCCTCTCTGGAAAATGGTCCGATGCACTGTCACTGCATGGCTAATCGTCTGGAGGCGTCACCCTTGCCAATGGCTGCATCCTATCCTCTTGTGAAAATGGTCCAAATGCTCTGTCACAGCACGGCTAATCATCTGAGGTTCTCGATCATACTGGAATAGGATTCACCCTCCTTTTGCGTCTGTCACTACGCCCAGCACTCGCGAGTTTGAAGTTCGTCACAGTCATTCAATCCCGGAATCCTACTCGGAATACCACAGACAAGGTTTAGACTTTCTGGATTCTCATGAATGCCGCCATCAATCTAGCTTACACCACGAAGATTCTGATTAAGAGATCCAAGAGATACTCATTCAATCTAAGGTAGAACGGAAGTGGTTGTCAGGCACGCGTTCATGGGGAATGATGATGATTGTCACGTTCATCACATTCATGTTGAAGTGCGAATGAATATCTTAGAAGCGGAACAAGTTGAATTGAATAGAAAAACAGTAGTACTTTGCATTAATCTTTGAGGAACAGCAGAGCTCCACACCTTAATCTATGGAGTGCAGAAACTCTACCGTTAAAAATACATAAGTGAAAGGTTCAGGCATGGCCGAATGGCCAGCCCCCATGATCTAAGAACAAGACGTCCCAAGATGTCTAATACAATAGTAAAAAGTCCTATTTATAGTAAACTAGCTACTAGGGTTTACAGAAGTAAGTAATTGATGCATAAATTCACTTCCGGGGCCCACTTGGTGTGTGCTTGGGTTGAGCTTGAATGTTACACGTGCAGAGGCTCTTTCTGGAGTTGAACGCCAGGTTGTAACGTATTTCTGGCGTTCAACTCTGGTTTGTGACTTGTTTCTGGCGTTTAACTCCAGACAGCAGTGTAGAACTGGCGTTCAACGCCCTTTTATGTCGTCTAAACTCGTTCAAAGTATGGACTATTATACATTCCTGGAAAGCCCTGGATGTCTACTTTCCAACGCAATTGAAAGCGCGCCATTTTGAGTTCTGTAGCCCCAGAAAATCCACTTTGAGTGCAGGGAGGTCAGAATACAACAGCATCAGCAGTCCTTCTTCAACCTCTGAATTTGATTTTTGCTCAAGTCCCTCAATTTCAGCCAGAAAATACCTGAAATCACAGAAAAATACACAAACTCATAGTAAAGTCCAGAAATGTGAATTTAACATAAAAACTAATAAAAACATCCCTAAAAGTAACTAGATTCTACTAAAAACATACTATAAACAATGCCAAAAAGCGTATAAATTATCCGCTCATCACAACACCAAACTTAAATTGTTGCTTGTCCCCAAGCAACTGAAAATCAAATAGGATAAAAAGAAGAGAATATACTATAAATTCCAAACTATCAATGAAACATAGCTCCAATCAGATGAGCGGGACTTGTAGCTTTTTGCCTCTTGAATAGTTTTGGCATCTCACTTTATCCATTGAAGTTCAGAATGATTGGCATCTATAGGAACTCAGAGTTCAGATAGTGTTATTGATTCTCCTAGTTCAGTATGATGATTCTTGAACACAGCTATTTTATGAGTCTTGGTCGTGGCCCTAAGCACTTTGTTTTCCAGTATTACCACCGGATACATAAATGCCACAGACACATAATTGGGTGAACCTTTTCAGATTGTGACTCAGCTTTGCTAAAGTCCCCAATTAGAGGTGTCCAGGGTTCTTAAGCACACTCTTTTTTTTGCTTTGGACCTTGACTTTAACCGCTCAGTCTCAAGTTTTCACTTGACACCTACACGCCACAAGCACACTCTTTTTTCTGACCACGTTTGCATAGATGGTGCACGAAATTGTGATCATCAATGGCGCCATCAACATGGTACGCTCAATTGTAATCTCAACTTTTTATCACAACTTCGATACAACTAACCAGCAAGTGCATTGGGTCGTCCAAGTAATAAACCTTACGCGAGTAAGGGTCGATCCCACGGAGATTGTTGCTATGAAGCAAGCTATGGTCACCTTGTAAATCTCAGTCAGGCAGATATAAAATAGTTATGGAGTTTTCGAATATTAATAATAAAATAGGGATCGAAATGCTTATGTAAATCCTTGGTGAGAATTTCAGATAAATGCATGGAGATGCTTTCGTCCCTCTAAACCTCTGCTTTCCTGCTGTCTTCTTCCAATCAGTCTTACTCCTTTCTATGGCTGGCTTTATGTAAGGGCATCACCGTTGTCAATGGCTACATCCCATCCTCTTGTGAAAATGGTCCAAATGCTCTGTCACAGCACGGCTAATCATCTGAGGTTCTCGATCATACTGGAATAGGATTCACCCTCCTTTTGCGTCTGTCACTACGCCCAGCACTCGCGAGTTTGAAGTTTGTCACAGTCATTCAATCACGGAATCCTACTCGGAATACCACAGACAAGGTTTAGACTTTCCGGATTCTCATGAATGCCGCCATCAATCTAGCTTACACCACGAAGATTTTAATTAAGAGATCCAAGAGATACTCATTCAATCTAAGGTAGAACGGAAGTGGTTGTCAGGCACGCGTTCATGGGGAATGATGATGATTGTCACATTCATCACATTCATGTTGAAGTGCGAATGAATATCTTAGAAGCAGAACAAGTTGAATTGAATAGAAAAATAGTAGTACTTTGCATTAATCTTTGAGGAACAGCAGAGCTCCACACCTTAATCTATGGAGTGCAGAAACTCTACCGTTAAAAATACATAAGTGAAAGGTTCAGGCATGGCCGAATGACCATCCCCCATGATCTAAGAACAAGACGTCCCAAGATGTCTAATACAATAGTAAAAAGTCCTATTTATAATAAACTAGCTACTAGGGTTTACAGAAGTAAGTAATTGATGCATAAATCCACTTCCGGGGCCCACTTGGTGTGTGCTTGGGCTGAGCTTGAATGTTACACGTGCAGAGGCTCTTTCTGGAGTTGAACGCCAGGTTGTAACGTATTTCTGGCGTTCAACTCTGGTTTGTGACTTGTTTCTGGCGTTTAACTCCAGATAGCAGCGTAGAACTGGCATTCAACGCCCTTTTACGTCGTCTAAACTCGTTCAAAGTATGGACTATTATACATTGATGGAAAGCCCTAGATGTCTACTTTCCAACGCAATTGGAAGCGCACCATTTTGATGGAAAGCCCTAGATGTCTACTAAAAACATACTAAAAACAATGCCAAAAAGCGTATAAATTATCCGCTCATCACAACACCAAACTTAAATTGTTGCTTGTCCCCAAGCAACTGAAAATCAAATAGGATAAAAAGAAGAGAATATACTATAAATTCCAAACTATCAATGAAACATAGCTCCAATCAGATGAGCGGGACTTGTAGCTTTTTGCCTCTTGAATAGTTTTGGCATCTCACTTTATCCATTGAAGTTCAGAATGATTGGCATCTATAGGAACTCAGAGTTCAGATAGTGTTATTGATTCTCCTAGTTCAGTATGATGATTCTTGAACACAACTATTTTATGAGTCTTGGTCGTGGCCCTAAGCACTTTGTTTTCCAGTATTACCACCGGATACATAAATGCCACAGACACATAATTGGGTGAACCTTTTCAGATTGTGACTCAGCTTTGCTAAAGTCCCCAATTAGAGGTGTCCAGGGTTCTTAAGCACACTCTTTTTTTTGCTTTGGACCTTGACTTTAACCGCTCAGTCTCAAGTTTTCACTTGACACCTACACGCCACAAGCACATGGTTAGGGACAACTTGGTTTAGCCGCTTAGGCCAGGATTTTATTCCTTTAGGCCTTCCTATCCACTGATGCTCAAAGCCTTGGGATCCTTTTTATTTGCCCTTGCCTTTTGGTTTTAAGGGTTATTGGCTTTTTGCTCTTGCCTCTTGGTTTTAAGAGCTTTTGGCTTTTTCTGCTTGCTTTTTCTTTTTCTTTCTATTTTTTTCGCCTATTTTCTTTTTCTGTAAGCTTTGTTCTTTGCTGCTTTTTCTTGCTTCAAGAATCATTTTCATGATTTTTCAGATTATCAAATAACATGTCTCCTTATCATCATTCTTTCAAGAGCCAACATATTTAACATTCTTAAACAACAACTTCAAAAGACATATGCACTGTTCAAGCATTCATTCAGAAAACAAGAAGCATTGTGACCACATCAATATAATTAAACTAAGTTCAAGGATAAGTTCAAAACTCATGTACTTCTTGTTCTTTTGAATTAAAACAGTTTTCATTTAAGAGAGGTGATGGATTCATAGGTCATTCATAACTTTAAGACATAGTTACTAACTACTAATGATCATGTAATAAGACACAAACATAGATAAGCACTTAACATAGAAAATGAAAAACAGAGAGTGTAAGAACAAGGAATGAGTCCACCTTAGTGATGGTGGCGTTTCCTTCTTGAGGAATCAATGATGTCCTTGAGCTCTTCTATGTCTCTTCCTTGTCTTTGTTGCTCCTCCCTCGTTGCTTTTTGATCTTCTCTAATTTCATGAAGGATGATGGAGTGCTCTTGATGTTCCACCCTTAGTTGTCCCATGTTGAAATTTAATTCTCCTAGGGAGGTGTTGATTTGCTCCCAATAGTTTTGTGGAGGAAAATGCATTTGAGGCATCTCCGGGATCTCATGGTGATGAGCATCATGCGCCTCTTGAGCTCCATGAATGGGCTCTCTTGCTTGCTCCATCCTTTTCTTAGAGATGGGCTTCTCTTCCTCAATGGGAATGTCTCCTTCTATGAAAGCTCCAGCTGAGTAACATAGATGGCAAATAAGATGAGAAAAAGCTAGCCTTGCCATGGGGGGGACTTTTCGGCTATTTTGTAGAGTTCAAGGGAGATGACTTCATGAACTTCTACTTCCTCTCCAATCATGATGCTATGAATCATGATGGCCCGATCCACAGTAACTTCGGATCGGTTGCTAGTGGGGATGATGGAGCGTTGTATGAACTCTAACCATCCTCTAGCTACAGGCTTGAGGTCCAGTCTTCTTAGTTGAACCGGCTTGCCTTTGGAGTCAATCTTCCATTGAGCTCCTTCCACACATATGTCCATGAGGACTTGGTCCAACCTTTGATTAAAGTTGACCCTTCTAGTGTAGGGGCGTGCATCTCCTTGTATCATAGGCAAGTTAAATGCCAACCTCACATTTTTCGGACTAAAATCTAAGTATTTCCCCCAAACCATGGTGAGATAATTCTTTGGGTCCGGGTTCTTACTTTGATCATGGTTCCTAGTGATCCATGCATTAGCATAGAACTCTTGAACCATTAGGATTCTGACTTGTTGGATGGGTTTTGTTAGAACTTCCCAACTTCTTCTTTGGATTTCATGTCGGATCTCCGGATACTCATTCTTCTTGAGCTTGAAAGGGACCTCAGGGATCACCTTCTTCTTGGCCACAACATCATAGAAGTGGTCTTGATGAGCTTTGGAGATGAATCTTTCCATCTCCCATGACTCGGAGGTGGAAGCTTTTGTCTTCCCTTTCCCTTTTCTAGAGGATTCTCCAGTCTTAGGTGCCATCAATGGTAATGGAAAAACAAAAAGCTTATGCTTTTACCACACCAAACTTAGAATTTTGCTCGCCCTCGAGCAAGAAAAGAAAGAATAGATGAAGAAAAAGAAAAAATGTGGAGAATAGGGGGAGAGGTGTATTCGGCCAAGAAGAGAAGAGAGTGTTGTGTTGTGTGATAATGAGGAAGAATGGAGGGCTTTATATAGGGAAGGGGGGATTAGGTTCGGCCATTTAGGGTGGGTTGGGTGGGAAATTGATTTTGAATTTTGAAGGTAGGTGGAGTTTATGAGGTAGGTTTATGGGGAAGAGTGGATGGATGTGAGTGGTGAAGTGGTGATAGGAAAGAGAGATTGAGGTGATTGGTGAAGAGTTTTGGGGAAGAGTGTTTATGGGATTGTGTGAAAGAGAGGTGAGAAGAAGTGAGTAGAGGTAGGTGGGGATCCTGTGGGGTCCACAGATCCTGAGGTGATCCTGTGGGGTCCACAGATCCTGAGGTGTTCAAGGAATTACAACCTTGCACCAAATTAGGCATGCAAAATGCTCTTGCACGCAACTCTGGGCGTTCAGCGCCAGATTGGTGCTTGTTCTGGGCGTTGAACGCCCATTTGTTGCCCATTTCTGGCGTTGAACGCCAGAACCATGCTTGTTTTGGGCGTTCAGCGCCATCTCTTCTCCAGGGTACGATTCTGGCGTTCAAACGCCCAGATGCTGCCCATTTTGGGCGTTCAGTGCCAGAACCATGCTCTGTTCTGGCGTTGAACGCCAGCCAGATGCTTCTTACTGGCGTTTAAACTCTAGTGAGATCCTCCTCCAGGGTGTGATTTTTCTTCTGCTGTTTTTTATTCCATTTTCAATTTTTATATTTATTTTGTGACTCCACATGATCATGAACCTAATAATACATGAAAAATAATAAAAATAGAAATTAGATAAAAATTGGGTTGCCTCCCAACAAGCGCTTCTTTAATGTCAATAGCTTGACAGTGGGCTCTTATGGAGCCTCACAGATGTTCAGAGCATTGTTGAGACTCTCCAACACCAAACTTAGAGTTTGACTGTGGGGGCTCTGGTTGACTCTGTTTTGAGAGAAGCTTTTTATGCTTCCTCTCCATGTTTACAGAAGGATGACCTTGAGTTGCGAACACAAAGGAGTCCTCATTCAATTGAAGGACTAGTTCGCCTCTGTCAACATCAATCACAGCTCTTGCTGTGGCTAGGAAGGGTCTTCCAAGGATGATGGACTCATCATCATTCTTCCCAGTATCCAGGACTATGAAATCAGTAGGGATGTAAAGGCCTTCAACCTTTACTAACACGTCCTCTACTTGTCCATAAGCCTGTTTTCTTGAATTATCTGCCATCTCTAATGAGATTTTAGCAGCTTGCACCCCAAAGATTCCCAGTTTCTCTATTACAGAGAGGGGCATGAGGTTTATCCCTGAACCAAGGTCACACAGAGCCTTCTCAAAGGTCATGGTGCCTATGGTACAAGGTATTAAGAACTTTCCAGGATCCTGTTTCTTCTGAGGCAGTGGCAGTTGATCCAGATCACTCAGTTCATTGATGAGCAAGGGAGGTTCATCTTCCCAAGTCTCATTACCAAATAATTTGGCATTCAGCTTCATGATTGCACCAAGGTACTTGGCAACTTGCCCTTCAGTAACATCCTCATTCTCTTCAGAAGATGAATACTCGTCAGAGCTCATGAAGGGCATAAGGAGGTTCAATGGAATCTCTATGGTCTCTAGATGAGTCTCAGATTCCTTTGGTTCCTCAAAGGGAAACTCCTTATTGATCACTGGACGTCCCAGGAGGTCTTCCTCCTTGGGATTCACGTTCTCTCCTTCCCTTACAGGTTCGGCCATGGTGATCAATTCAATGGCCTTGCACTCTCCTTTTGGATTTTCTTCTGTATTGCTTGGGAGAGTACTAGGAGGGATTTCAGTGATCCTTTTACTCAGCTGGCCCACTTGTGCTTCTAAATTTCTAATGGATGACCTTGTTTCATTCATGAAACTCACAGTGGCCTTGGACAGATCAGAGACTAAGTTTGCTAAATTAGAGGTATTTTGTTCAAAGTTCTCTGTCTGTTGCTGAGTGGATGATGGAAAAGGCTTGCTATTGCCAAACATGTTTCTTCCACCATTATTAAAGCCTTGTTGAGGCTTTTGTTGATCCTTCCATGAGAGATTTGGGTGATTTCTCCATGATGGATTATATGTGTTTCCATAAGCTTCACCCATATAATTTACCTATGCTATTGCAGGGTTTTCAGGATCATAAGCTTCTTCTTCAGAGGATGCCTCTTGAGTACTGTTGGTTGCAGCTTGTATTCCATTCAGACTCTGAGAAATCATATTGACTTGCTGAGTCAATATTTTGTTCTGAGCCAATATGGCATTCAGAGTATCAATTTCAAGAACTCTCTTCTTCATAGGCGTCCCATTACTCACAGGATTCCTCTCAGAAGTGTACATGAACTGGTTATTAGCAACCATGTCAATGAGTTCTTGAGCTTCTGCAGGCGTTTTCTTTAGGTGAATGGATCCACCTGCAGAGGTTTCCAATGACATTTTAGCTAATTCAGACAGACCATCATAGAATATGTCCAGGATAGTCCATTCTGAAAGCATGTCAGAAGGACACTTTTTGGTCAGTCCTTTGTATCTCTCCCAAGCTTCATAGAGGGATTCACCTTCTTTCTGTCTGAAGGTCTGAACATCCACTCTAAGCTTACTCAGCTTTTGAGGAGGAAAAAACTTGGCTAAGAAAACCGTGACCAGCTTGTCCCAAGAGTTTAGGCTATCTCTGGGTTGAGAGTCCAACCACACTCTAGCTCTGTCTCTTACAGCAAAAGAGAAAAGCATGAGCCTGTAGACTTCAGGATCTACTCCATTAGTCTTAACAATATCACATATATGCAAGAATTTAGTTAAGAACTGAAAAGGATCTTCAGATGGAAGTCCATGAAACTTGCAGTTCTGCTGCATCAGAGAAACTAATTGAGGTTTCAGCTCAAAGTTGTTTGCTCCAATGGCAGGAATGGAGATGCTTCTTCCATGTAAATTGGAATTTGGTGTAGTAAAGTCACCAAGCATTCTCCTTGCATTATTGTTGTTGGGTTCGGCTGCCATCTCCTTTACTTGTTCGAAATTTTCAATAAGGTTGTCTCTGGATTGTTGTAATTTAGCTTCTCTTAGTTTTCTCTTCAGAGTCCTTTCAGGTTCTGGATCAGCTTCAACAAGAATGCCTTTTTCCTTGTTCCTGCTCATAAGAAAGAGAAGAGAACAAGAAAAGAAGAGGAATCCTCTATGTCACAGTAAAGAGGTTCCTTATTGTTAGTAGAAGAAGAAAAGGAATAGGGGTGAAGAAAAATGAAGAATCCAAACACAAGGGTAAGGATAGGAGCAGTGATGTGAGATGAAGAGAAGTGTTAGTAGATGAATAAATAATTAGAAGGAGATGAGGGAGAAGGATTTTCGAAAATTATTTTTGAAAGAGGGTTAGTGATTTTCGAAAATAGTTTTTGAAAAAGGTTAGTAATTTTTCGAAAATTAAAATAAAAAATTAAAATAATTAGTTAATTAAAAAGAAATTTTGAAAAAGAGGGAAGATATTTTTGAAAATTAGAGAGAGAGAGTTAGTTAGGTAGTTTTGAAAAAGATAAGAAACAAACAAAAAGTTAGTTAGTTAGTTGAAACAAATTTTGAAAAGATAAGAAGTTAGGAAGTTAGAAAAGATATTTTGAAATCAAATTTTTGAAAAAAAGATAAGATAAGAAGATATTTTTGAAAAGATATGATTGAAATTAGTTTTTGAAAAAGATTTGATTTTTTTAAAATCACAATTAATGACTTGATTCACAAGAAATCACAAGATATGATTCTAGAACTCAAAGTTTGAATCTTTCTTAACAAGCAAGTAACAAACTTGAAATTTTTGAATCAAAACATTAATTGATGATGTTATTTTCGAAAATTAGGGGATAAAGATAAGAAAAAGATTTTTGAAAAATATTTTTAAAATTTTCGAAAATAACTAAGAAAAACGAAAAAGATTTGATTTTTGAAAAAGATTTTGAAAAAGATAGGATTTTTAAATTGAAAATTTGATTTGACTCATAAAAACAACTAGATTTTAAAATTTTTTGAAAGAATCAAATCTAATTTTCGAAAATTTAAGAGAGAAAAAGGGGAAGATATTTTTTTTTTGAATTTTTAATGATGAGAGAGAAGAACATGAAAATGATGCAATGCATGAAAATTTTTAGATCAAAACAATGAATGCATGCAAGAATGCTATGAATGTCAAGATGAACACCAAGAACACTATGAATGTCAAGATGAACGTCAAGAACTTATTTTTGAAAATTTTATATGCAAAGAAAACATGCAAGACACCAAACTTAGAAATCTTTAATACCTAGGCACTAAGAATTCAAGAATGCATATGAAAAACACTATACAACACAAAACAAGAAAACATCAAGATCAAACAAGAAGACTTACCAAGAACAACTTGAAGATCATGAAGAACACCATGAATGCATGATTTTTTTCGAAAAAATGCAAGATGAACATGCAATTGACACCAAACTTAAAATCTGACTCAAGACTCAAACAAGAAACACAAAATATTTTTGATTTTTATGATTTTATGATTTTTTTTTCGAAAACAAAGGAGGAATTTTTGAAAAATTTTTGAAGACAAAATAAAAAGAAAATTACCTAATCTGAGAAACAAGATGAACCGTCAATTATCCAAACTCAAACAATCCCTGGTAACGGCTCCAAAAACTTGGTGCACGAAATTGTGATCATCAATGGCGCCATCAACATGGTACGCTCAATTGTAATCTCAACTTTTTATCACAACTTCGCACAACTAACCAGCAAGTGCACTGGGTCGTCCAAGTAATAAACCTTACGCGAGTAAGGGTCGATCCCACGGAGATTGTTGGTATGAAGCAAGCTATGGTCATCTTGTAAATCTCAGTCAGGAGGATATAGAATGGTTATGGAGTTTTCGAATATTAATAATAAAACAGGGATAGAAATACTTATGTAAATCCTTGGTGAGAATTTCAGATAAATGCATGGAGATGCTTTCGTCCCTCTAAACCTCTGCTTTCCTGCTGTCTTCATCCAATCAGTCTTACTCCTTTCTATGGCTGGCTTTATGTAAGGACATCACCGTTGTCAATGGCTACTTTTGATCCTCTCTGAAAAATGGTCCGATGCGCTGTCACTGCATGGCTAATCGTCTGGAGGCGTCACCCTTGCCAATGGCTGCATCCTATCCTCTTGTGAAAATGGTCCAAATGCTCTGTCACAGCACGGCTAATCATCTGAGGTTCTCGATCATACTGGAATAGGATTCACCCTCCTTTTGCGTCTGTCACTACGCCCAGCACTCGCGAGTTTGAAGTTCGTCACAGTCATTCAATCCCGGAATCCTACTCGGAATACCACAGACAAGGTTTAAACTTTTCGGATTCTCATGAATGCCGCCATCAATCTAGCTTACACCACGAAGATTCTTATTAAGAGATCCAAGAGATACTCATTCAATCTAAGGTAGAACGGAAGTGGTTGTCAGGCACGCGTTCATGGGGAATGATGATGATTGTCACGTTCATCACATTCATGTTGAAGTGCGAATGAATATCTTAGAAGCGGAACAAGTTGAATTGAATAGAAAAACAGTAGTACTTTGCATTAATCTTTGAGGAACAGCAGAGCTCCACACCTTAATCTATGGAGTGCAGAAACTCTACCGTTAAAAATACATAAGTGAAAGGTTCAGGCATGGCCGAATGGCCATCCCCCATGATCTAAGAACAAGACGTCCCAAGATGTCTAATACAATAGTAAAAAGTCCTATTTATAATAAACTAGCTACTAGGGTTTACAGAAGTAAGTAATTGATGCATAAATCCACTTCCGGGGCCCACTTGGTGTGTGCTTGGGCTGAGCTTGAATGTTACACGTGCAGAGACTCTTTCTGGAGTTGAACGCCAGGTTGTAACGTATTTCTGGCATTCAACTCTGGTTTGTGACTTGTTTCTGGCGTTTAACTCCAGACAACAGCGTAGAACTGGCGTTCAACGCCCTTTTACGTCGTCTAAACTCGTTTAAAGTATAGATTATTATACATTGCTGAAAAGCCCTGGATGTCTACTTTCCAAAGCAATTGGAAGTGCGCCATTTTGAGTTCTGTAACTCCAGAAAATTCACTTTGAGTGCAGGGAGGTCAGAATCCAACAGCATCAGCAGTCCTTCTTCAACCTCTGAATATGATTTTTGCTCAAGTCCCTCAATTTCAGCCAGAAAATACCTGAAATCACAGAAAAACACACAAACTCATAGTAAAGTCCAGAAATGTGAATTTAACATAAAAACTAATAAAAACATCCCTAAAAGTAACTAGATTCTACTAAAAACATACCAAAAACAATGCCAAAAAGCGTATAAATTATCCGCTCATCAATAGAACTCTTTGATGAGGTTTGCATTTATCTTCCCCTCCGGGTTCGTAAGCCTTTGCCAACCCCTTTGTTCAATCTTCTCTCGAATCTGTGGGCACTCATACTCGTCAATTTGGAACATTAACTCAGGCAGTATCTTCTTGAGCTTTATCCGTTCAAATTCGAGTTCATGGAACGTAGTTTTGAATCTCTTCTCATCGAAAGAAATGCTCTCTACTGGTTCCTTCCTCTTTTGCCTTTTGGAGCTTGATGATACCATGATTTTGAGTTTGATGTGTGAAGAGGGTGGAAGGTACGGATAGATGAGAAATTCGGTTGGTTTGGACAAGGTGTGATGAAGGAATTTGGATGTAGAAGGTGTGAAGTGTGAGAAATGGCACTTTGGGTGTGAAGGAGAAGTACGGACTAGGACTCACTTATATAGGGAAGTGCGGAGGGAATGAAAGGTGTGGATTGCCGTGGTGGTTGTTTGATGGACGATTGGGGTTTTGTGTGGAATAAGCACAAGGATTGCCAACTTTATGATGGGGTTGGTTCAGTTTCCAAGTTTGTTCTTCTTCCAATGTTGCATGGCAACCATTCCCAATGCATTCCCCCTTGAGACACGTGCGAAATATTCTTCCTTTTGTGTTATCCGAACCCTTCAATGCCCCATCAATGATCCTACAAAATAAAAAATGATTAAAAACACACTTGTAGGAAGTGGCGGCAAAATTTAAAGAATAACTACTTTTTAAAGTTTTTGTTTTAACTAACTAAGTGCCATTCTAGTGCAAACCAACTGACTAGCTCAACATCCATGTGTACAACATTTGCAACACCAAACTTAGTTTGGTGCCGTGTGATGTAAAAGAAATGTTCAAGGCCTCTAAGAGTGACATGATATGGGTTACATTGATGTTCTCTTAGTGTGCCTTGAACACTAAACTTGTTCTTCACTATATGTTGCACACAATGACTCATGCAAATGCATATCAAGTTGATTTGAAATTCATGAACCTTGCATTATTAACTAATCTAAAAGCATATAAAACATGGGTTGCCTCCCATGAAACGCTTCTTTAGCGTCACTAGCTTGACGTTTTGCCTTTATCAGGGTGGTTGGTAATGCTTCAGATCTTCCCCTCTTGCAGTAGACCTATATCCATTGGCTTCATCAAGGATCTCCACATGTTCTAAGGAAAGAACTCTGTTAATGGTGAAGACCTTAGGTAACTGAGATGAGATAGTGGGGAGATGAGGTGGAATATCTGGGAAGTAGGCTGAGATCACTTTATCCCCCGGAGAAAAGTCCTCTATAGGGATCTTCTTGTTCCTCCACCTCCTTGGTGCCTTCTTCTTTGTCCCTTTTGATGTTGCCTTGCTCTTTGTGATGCACGGAAAACTTGTCTCATAACAAATTTCCTTCGGCAAGTGTACCGAATTTGTCGTCAAGTAAAAACTCACAATAGAGTGAGGTCGAATCCCAGAAGGATTGATTGATCAAGCAACTTTAATTAGAGGAATGTTCTAGTTGAGCGAATCCAGGATTTGAGTTTAGAATTGCAGAAAATAAAATGGCGGGAAGGTAAATGACAGAAAAAGTAAATGCTAGAATTAAAGAACTGAAAGTAAATGACTGAAAGTAAATTGCAGAATTGTAAATGGGAATGGGGGAATTGCTCATAAAAGTAAGTAACAGAAATTAAAGAGAATGGGTAAGATCAGAAATGGGGGGTTCATTGGGCTTAGGAGATGTTGCATTCTTCGGATCAATTTCAATTTTCATCTCTTCCTCAATCAATGCACTCATTGATCTCCTTGGCAATCTTAAGTGATTGAATTATAATTTCTTGTAATTCAATCTCTCAAATCTTGATCAATAGCCAATTCCTTGGTCAATTGCTCATGAGAAGAGATGAAGTATGGTCACTGATTATACCACATGCATTTCCCAAATCAAGTGTTGAGAGGATTATAGTCACATATCCATCCAAACCCAATTTGGTCCAGCATGAGAAAGCATTTCTAGCATGATCTCTTCATTCCTCTTTCAAGGTTCAGAAGAGATCCAAGTATGAATAGCTTCTTTTCCAAGATAACTACCCAATTGGATGAAGATCGAAAGCTTTCAAGTAAAATCAAGAGAAAAGAGAGAAGAAGAATAGTGAAAACTAGTATTGATCCATCAAATTACAACAGAGCTCTCTAACCTAATGAAAGGGGTTTAGTTGTTCATAGCTCTGGAAAATGAAAACAAAGATGGAGAATACATGATAATACTAGAAGTGCAGAGAAAGTAAATACAGAGAGTAGTTCTATGCCCAGAGGCTCCCTATAATTTCCAACTCCCATTTTAATTCAAAGCTACTCCTATATATACTACTCTTCTGTTCTTCTAGTTGATTCTTCAAGTCTTGGGTATGGGCCTTTGGATCTTGAGTTTGAAGCAGTTTTCTTCTTCATTGGGCTTAGCTTTACTTGCAGAGAGAAAATGTGAAGTGGGCAGAGACTTCTAGCTCAGGAAGTTAGTGGTGTTAACGTTCAGTGAAAATGTGGGTTCGAGAACGTTAGTGACAATCACCTTTTTCACTAACGTTCCTCACCAAAGTTAAGAGCCACGTTAACTTCAACGTTAGTGGCACAAACGTTGCCACTAACGTTTCCACTATGTCTTTCGCACACGTTATTGGGACTCAACTTTCCCAATAACGTTGAGGATTCTCCCCCTTCCCTACGTTAGAGTCCACGTTAATTTAGTTAACGTGGCTCTTGTAACGTAGGCTTGCCAACCTTCGAGAACGTTAGTGACACTTAACATTGTTACTAACGTTCCAATGTGCCCCTTAGCTCCCACGTTAGAGTCCACGTTAACTAGGTTAACGTGGCTTCTAACATGGCTGTGCTAGCCATCTCCAACGTTAGTGACAATGTTGAATGTCACTAACATTGGCTCATCATCCTTCTCCTCACGTTAACTTCACGTGGCTCATTGTGGCTTGTGTTGGCTCCTTCTAACGTTAGTGACAATGTTTGGTGTCACTAACGTTGTCGACAACCTTTCTTCTTCACGTTAACTTCCACGTTAACTAGGTTAACGTGGGAGTTAACGTGGCTTCTTGGGGATAATGTGTGTTCATCCCAACGTTAGTGACAATGTTTGGTGTCACTAACGTTGTCGACCACCTAGTTTCTTCACGTTAGCTTCCACGTTAACTAGGTTAACGTGGGAGTTAACGTGGCTTCTTGTGACTTGGCCAACGTTAGTGAGAAAGTTGAATGACACTAACGTTGGCTTCCCCTTTTCTTCTTAACGTTAGAGGCCACGTTAACTAAGTTAACGTGGCAACTAACGTGGCCACTTATGAGCTTGGTCCAACATTAGTGACAATGTTAAGTGTCACTAACGTTGGCTCCATTTCTTTTCTTCCACGTTAGAGTTCACGTTAGATTAGTTAACGTGACTCTTAACGTGGGCAATGACTTTTCTCATTAACTTTGCAAGTTACTCCCATTCCACGTTAGTGTCAACGTTAGTGTAACTAACATTGCCACTAATGTGGTTCTTCTTTGCTTCCTTTGTCCTAAAATCAGGCAATAAAGTGCATCAAAGTTCTAGTCCAAGTCATGGGAAATGCAACATCCAATTTGTCATTAAATTCATGCAAAATCCTCATGAAATCATGTAAAGTACACAATGTATGCTTGAATCAAGATGTAAGTGAATATCTACCCAAAAATAGCTTATTTTCTAAGTAAATGCATGAAACTACCCTAAAAACAGTAGAGAAAAGGTCAGTGAAACTGGCCAAAATGCCCTGGCATCACTTTGTGACCTCCTCTTCTAAGGAAATTTTGTTGCTGGTCTCATATGACTCTGATGGTTTAGGTTCCTCCTTATTTTCCTTGAGCTGTGACAGCTGCTGAGTTCCTTGTTCATCAACTAAGGGGTTTCCCAGAGGTGTTGTTTGTGCTTCAGTGCTTGCTTCTTCCCTCGGTATCTCATTATGATCTTTGCTTGGTTCTTTGTTCTCTTAATCTGTTTCTTGTGAGAGTTTGAAGACATTGAAGCTGAAATGTTCATCATGGATCCTCAAAATTAGCTCCCCTCGCTCCACATCTATGAGTGCTCTGGCTGTAGCTAGGAATGGTCTTCCCAATATGATTGGGTGAGTGTGACTTTCTTCCATGTCCAATATGACAAAGTCTGTGGGAAGGAAATATTTCCCAACCTTTATTAACACGTTTTCCACCACTCCTATTGCTTGTTTTTGAGTTTTGTCAGCCAGCCTGATGACTACATCTGTGGGCATTATCTCATTGATCTGCAGCCTCTTCATAAGGGATAAAGGCATTAAGTTGATGCTTGCTCCCAAATCGCAGAGTGCTCTATCAAATCGTGTTTCTCCTATTGCACAGGGAATGTGAAAACTCCCTGGGTCCTTCCTTTTTATAGGCAACTCTGGTTGAATGAGAGCACTGCATTTCTTATTCATCACTATTGTTTGTCCTCCCTTGAGTGAGCTTTTCCTGGTAAGCAGCTCCTTCATATACTTGATGTATGAGGACATTTGTTGGAGGGCCTTGATGAATGGTATGTTTACATGGAGGGATGCAAATAGGTCAAGAAACCTTGAGTATATTCTCTTCTCTACAGCACCATTGAGTAGTTGGGGAAAAGGTGCATAGAGTTTTAGCAGCTCCTTCTGTGTCAGCTCCTTTTGTAAAGTTTTGGGTTCTTGGTGATCTTTTTCCTGTTTCTCTGCTGATGTCTCTCCAAGTTGTTCTAATGGCTTGTTTTGCTTTTCCTCAGTCTCCTTATTACTTGTAGTAACCATCTTGCAATCTTCCCATCTGACTTTCTTTGCTTCACCTCTCGGATTTTTCTCTGTGTCACTTGGGAAGCTATCAGTAGGTTTGGGAATCTTTTCAGATAAGTATCCCACTTGAAATTCCAGCCTCTTGATGGTGTCTCCCTGGTTCTTAATGCTAGCTCGCACCTCCTCTTTGAATACCTTATTATCTTGAATCTCTTTGCATATGCCCTCAAGCATAGTCTCAATTTTGGAGAGTCTATCTTCAGATGAAGGTGAGTTGAGAGTGGAGGGGTGAGTTTGGTTATTCTGGTTTTGGTATGGATGTGGAGAGCTGTTGTTAGGGTGGTGTTGATATGATCTTTGTGTAAAATGTTGGTGAGCTGCATGGTTGTTGGGGTTGTGATGTCTCTGATCTTGGTTTTGATCTTGTTGATTTCTCCACCCAAAGTTTGGGTGATTCCTCCATCCAGGGTTGTAGATTTTGGAGTATGGATCATGGGTTTACCTGGGTAAGTTTCCAATGTAATTGGCTTGTTCTTGCTCCTCCTCTGCCTCAGCATTCACTCCCTCTTGGGTTGCTGATGAGTTGGTGATTGTTGCCACTTGGTTCCTCAATGTAATTGGCTTGTTCTTGCTCCTCCTCTGCCTCAGCATTCACTCCCTCTTGGGTTGCTGATGAGTTGGTGATTGTTGCCACTTGGTTCCTCTCCATCTTCTTGGTAAGGTCAGCCAGCTGCTTGGTAATAAGCTTATTTTGGGCCAGCAGTGCATCCACATTGTTCAGCTCCATCACTCCTCTAGTGTTGCCTCTTTCAGAAGCATAGAAGTAGTCATTCTCAGCTACAGTTTCAATGACATCTATGGATTCTTCAATGGTCTTCTTCTTGTTAAGAGATCCCCTGGATGAATGGTCCACTGCCTTCTTTGATTCATAAGAAAGGCCTTCATAGAAAATATGTAGCTGCACCCATTCATTGAACATATCTGGTGGACACCTTCTTGTCAGGTCTTTAAACCTCTCCCATGCTTCATATAGAGTCTCACCATCCTACTGCCTGAATGTTTGCACCTCAGCTCTCAGCCTGTTAATCCGTTGAGGAGGATAGAATCTTGCCAAGAATTTGTTTATCACATCTTTCCAGGTTGCTAAACTCTCCTTTGGGAAGGATTCCAGCCATTTAGATATCTTGTCCTTGAGTGAGAAAGGGAATAGAAGTAGTCTATAGGTGTCAGGATGAACACCATTAGACTTCACAGTATCACATATCCTCAGGAAGGTGGTTAGATGTTGATTGGGGTCTTCTTGGACACTCCCTCCGAATAAACAGTTGTTCTGAACAAGGGTGATGAGTTGTGGCTTTAGTTCAAAGTTGTTGGCATGTATGGTTGGCCTTTGGATGCTACTCCCACAGTTTCCTAGGTTTGGGTTGATGTAAGAACCCAGAACTCTTCTCTCTTGCCCAACATGATTTGCTAGACCCTCTCTGCCATGGTTGTGAGCCTCTTCTTCATGATGGTTCTCCATGTTTTCATCCATATCTGGTTCAAAATATTCTTCCTCTTCCTCAGCACCAACTACTCTCTTTCCTCTTGCTTCCCTCCTTAATCTAAGGAAGGTCCTCTCAGGTTCAGAATCAAATGAAGTTGAAGCCCCGCTTCTTCTCCCTGTCATACAACCAACAAGGCACAAGCAAGGAACTAGATGCAGAGACTATTCTTGTTAGAAATGTTGTTAGTGTGAGTGATGCAATATATCAAACAGTTAGTGGGTTAGTGGACTGAATCGTAAACAACTAAGAAAATAGGTAGTGGGAAGGGAAGAAAATAACTGAACAGAAAGTAAATTACTCAAATGAACTTAAATCAAACAAAAGAAGAAAAAAAATGCTCAATCTTGTTATCCTCCAATTTAATCATTGTTGATACAAAATTAATCCCCGGCAACGGCGCCATAAACTTGATGCTCACGGAAACTTGTCTCTCAACAATTTTCCTTCGGCAAGTGTACCGAATTGTCGTCAAGTAAAAACTCACAATAGAGTGAGGTCGAATCCCACAGGGATTGATTGGTCAAGCAACTTTAATTAGGAGAATGCTCTAGTTGAGCGAAGCAGAATTTGGGTTGAGTGTTGCAGGAAATTAAATGCGAGAAAGTAAATAGCAGAAAATGTAAATGCCGAAAGTAAAGAGCTGAAAGTAAATGGCGAAAGGTAAATTGCAGAATTTAAATGGGAATGGGGAAAATGCTCATAAAAGTAAATTGCAGAATTTAAAGAGAATGGGTAAGATCAGAGATGGGGATTCATTGGGCTTAGGAGATGTTGCATTCTCTGGATCAAGTTCATTTTTATCTCTTCCTCAATCAATGCTTTCATTGATCTCCTTGGCAATCTTAAGTGATCGAATTCCAATTCCTTCGTAATTCAATCTCTCAAATCTTGATCAATAGCCAATTCCTTGGTCAATTGCTCATGAGAAGAGATGAAGTATGGTCACTGATTATACCACATGCATTCCCAAATCAAGTGTTAGTAGGATTATAGTCACCATATCCAACCAAACCCAATTTGGTCCAACATGAGAAAGCATTTCTAGCATGATCTCTTCATTCCTCTTCCAAGGTTCAGAAGAGATCCAAGTATGAATAGCTTCTTTTCCAAGATAACTACCCAATTGGATGAAGATTGAAAGCTTTCTAGTAAAATCAAGAGAAAAGATAGAAGAAGAATAATGAAAACTAGTATTGATCCATCAAATTACAACAGAGCTCCCTAACCCAATGAAAGGGGTTTAGTTGTTCATAGCTCTGGAAATAGAAAACAAAGATGGAGAATACATCATGAAAATTAGAACTAGAAGTGCAGAGAAAGTAAATTATACAGAGAGTAGTTCCCAATTTCCAATCCCCCAAAAAGCTTCTTTCCTAATTCAAAACTACCCCTATATATACTACTCTTCTGATCTTCTAGTTGGTTCTTCAAGTCTTGGATATGGGCCTTTGGATCTTGAGTTTGAAGCAGTTATCTTCTGCAGTGGGCTTAGCTTTACTTGCAGAGAGAAAGTGTGAAGTAGGCAGGGTGTTTAGCTCAGGACGTTAGTGGCGTTAATGTTAAGTGAGAGTGTGGGTTCGAGAACGTTAGTGACAATCACCTTTTTCACTAACGTTCCTCACCCAGGGATGGTCCACATTAACTTCAACATTAGTGGCACTAACGTGACCACTAATGTTGCCTCTTGGTCCTTCACACACGTTATTAGGACTCACCTTTCCCAATAACGTTGAGAGTCTTCCCTTCCCCCTACGTTAGAGTCCACGTTAACTAGGTTAACGTGGCTCTTAACGTAAGCTTGCCAATCCTTCGAGAATGTTAGTGACACTTACCTTTGTCACTAACGTTCCAATGTGCCCCTACTTCCCACGTTAGAGTCCACGTTAACTAGGTTAACGTGGCTTCTAACGTAGCAATGATAGCCATTTCCAACGTTAGTGACAAAGGTGAGTGTCACTAACGTTGGCTCATCCTTCCCTTATCCACGTTAGCTTCCATGTTAACTAAGTTAACGTGGGAGTTAACATTGCTCACATTGGCTCATTCCAACGTTAGTGACAAAGGTGAGTGTCACTAACGTTAGCGATTCTTGCTCCCTCCACGTTAGCTTCCACGTTAACTAAGTTAACGTGGGATTTAACGTGGCTCATTGTGGCTTAGCTCAACGTTAGTGACAAAGGTAAGTGTCACTAACGTTGGCTTCTCTTTTGCTTCTCAACGTTAGAGTCCACGTTAACTGAGTTAACGTGGCTCTTAACGTGGCCAATTGTGAGCTTGGTCCAACGTTAGTGACAAAGGTAAGTGTCACTAACGTTGGCTTCATTTCTTTCTTCCACGTTAGAGTTCACGTTAACTTAGTTAATGTGACTCTTAACATGGGCTATTATGGCTTCGAGGGCGTTATTGGCGATTATTTTTCTCATTAACTTTGCAAGTTAGCTCCCATTCCACGTTAGAGGTCACGTTAGTTAGACTAACGTGGCTGCTAACGTGGTTCTTCCTTGCTTCCTTTGTCCTGAAATCAAGCAATAAAGTGCATCAAAGCTCTAGTCCCAGTCATGGGAAATGCATCATCCAATTTGTCATTAAATTCATGCAAAATCCTCATGAAATCATGTGAAGTGCACAATGTATGCTTGAATCAAGATGTAAGTGAAATTCTACCCAAAATTTGCTTATTCCCTAAGAAAATGCATGAAACTACCCTAAAAACAATAAAGAAAAGTTCAGTGAAATTGGCCAAAATGCCCTGGCATCAGTTCCCGAAGCATAGTCTGTAGAAATAATAACCCGAACGTTAAGCGGAAATGCTCAGTGTTGGTGACAGGAGTTGTGTCATACCTTACAGGCGGAATTAACCAATGTACCTTGGAATAAGTTCAAGATAGAGTTTTACGGAAAATATTTCTCGCAAGCAAATCACACCGCAAAGGAGTTGGAGCTAATGCAACTGAAGCAGAAGGATATGTTTGTTGCTTAATATACCGAGAATTTAACAACTTGAGCTGTTTCTCAAAGACTTGTCAAGGAAATCCAGCCTATTATGAAGGATGGGCTTGTGCTCAGTATGAGAGAAGACTTAGGAGAGATATCTTTAATTACGTATATCCACAAAGGATAAGGAGTTTCACTAAGTTTGTTAACAAGAGCCAGTTTGTGGAAGATTGCTCCATAAAGTGGGCGCTGCTACAAGAAGGCTGTAGGTGAGACTGCTCCAAATGAGCCGCACAGGATCAGACTAGGTTTATGTTTTTATGTGGGCACCAGGGCCTATGTCCAGGGATTGTCCGCGAAGGAGATCCACAGGTGTGGGTTCGCCGCGACAAGATCGAGGTAAGTGTGATACCGAACATATAAAACGGATTTGTTCAATTTGAAAATGGAACCTCGCAGTCATTTAAGTTGCATGATAGAGTTAAGAAGTTTAGGACTGGAAAGATTAGATGAAGTATTGAACTTGGGATCGAACTAGGAGTTCAGGCCAAAAAGAGTGCTTCCATTCATTTTTTTAGTAAATAATTAACCAATAAATTAATTATTAATTGACAAAATTAGAAAATTAAAGTTTATGGTTTAATGAAGTATGAATAATTAAAATATGAATTTTGACACTAATTTTAAAGAATTTGGCCCAAAACCAAGCCAACGGGCCAACCCGGTTTGACTGGACACAAACTGGGCCTATGGCCTATCATATAAAAGACCAAACTCAGCCTATCTTCCTCAAACTTGAGGAGAAGCACGCTGAAAGCTGAAGAGAAGGGGGGAAGAATGTAAGTAAATTCCCAAACCCTTGCTCCAATTTCAATTTCACTTATCTTCCAATCCGAAGCTCCGATTGACGAGCTGTCAGTGGTCACGCATTTGTCTCGGAATTCTCTACAAAATTCACCAAACAATTTGGTAAGAATTTAGCAATTTCTCACTCAGCCACTCTCCCCCTTATTTAAAAAATTTGAGGTTTTGATTTTGAGGGATTATGTGATTCTAGTGCTTTAGGGTTGAATTAACCTTGGAGACTCACTGGGTCTTGTCTCAAATGATCGTTGGTAAGGTGAGAAACTACTAACTCTTGTTAATTAATGATAGTTATGAACTCTTGTTTGATTTTGTGTTATTTATGTGGAATTAGAGTGAGATATATGTTTTGGAGGAAAATTTGGTGATATCGATGTCTAGAAAGTGAATCGTAGAGGTTGGATTTTCATTCGGTGAGGCTTCAGGGCTTTGGAAACTTGAGGAACGGAGATATTTGTGGTGCTTCGGCATTAGGGAGAAATTGGCCAAGGTATTTTTTGGTTTCTCGTAGATAATATATAATGTCATGTGAAAACGTAGGCTAGATGATCATAAGATAGGTTGAAGCATATATGAATGTTAAGAATTAGTAACCTTAATGAAAATGTTGAGTTATCTTGAAATGAGTTTATGATTGATGCCTTGGATGATGATTAATGACAATAATTAATGTGAGTTGTGAATAATGATAATTTGATAAATTCTATTTGTATAAATTGAGAATTGTTGGAATAAATGCCTAAATTGGGATATGGTAGGTTGTAAAAGATATGGAGAGAATATGGAGCTGTGTTCGATGTATTTGGAGTCATTTTTAGGTGTAAAATCTTGGTTTTATAAAGGATGTTTGGTAAAATAGAGGTTCGAAATTCTTTGTAAAAAACTTGGTTTTTGACCAAATTTCAGTGGGTCATAACTTGACTTCCACACCCTTAAACTTTACCAAATTTATTTCATATGAAAATTGGGTCCGTGAAGTTTACGTCGTTCGAAGAATGGACTGAAAATGGTTTCTAATGAAAAAGTTATGCGTGTCGGAAGTTCGGTATACAAAAGTGTTTCTGCAGATTTTGTAACAACTTTTTTAAGAAGATACAGGGCCCGCGTACGTGGACATATGGCAGCGTACGCCGGAATTCGCTGTTGTTTAGAGGGCTCACGTATGCGAACAATGGTCGCGTATGCGAGATGGCGAATTATACCCCTGGATACGCAAGATATGGCTTGCGTACGCGGCCATTCACCTCTGTCCAGCGTACCTGCGTACTCAGATAGAGCTCGTGTACGCGAGACACCCTATTTTGAGTAAAGTGACTTTTTTTTATTTTCAACCTATTTTCTGACCTCTAAACCTTTATTTTTACTCTCTAAGGTCCTATTACTTAGTTTTAATCTTAGTGAAAGGGGAGATCCTTGAGGGAGTGTTAACTTGGCGGTGAAGAAAGGTTTTGAGTAATGATTTGTGGTTGATGAAGTGCAGAAATGAATGAGACATGATTAATAGAAATGATGATATTGATGAGTTGGATGTGGGGAAGGCAGTAGGGCATTAATCCCTCGATCTTTTTCCCCCGCATTCTCTGTGATTGTGATTTGTTGGATGTGGGAAAGGCGATAAGGCACTAATCTCTCAATTCATTCCCTCGCATTCCTTGTGATTGTATTGTGTGGGATGTGAGGAAGGTGGTAGGGCACTAATTCCCCGACGTTTTTCCTCACATTCTCTCTCTCTCTCTCTCTCTTTGTCTGCAAGGTGGTAGGGCACTAATCCCCTGACCGATATGGCACAACCTCACTAGGGGAAGGTGGTGGGCACTAATTCCCCGATTCATTTTCCCTGGTGTATGCCTCTAGGAGAAGGTGGTAGGACACTAATCCCCCGATATTATGCCTCCTGGTGATGTGCAGGTGAGAGATGTCATCCAGGTTAGCTGCTGGATGTGTCGGGTTCTGGCGATATAACTGACATGTGAGCTCATGCCCAATAAAAAAGGCATGCATCATATGCATCTGTTTATCTTGTTTGAGTTTGCATTTCTTGAGTTTGCCTATTTGAATATCTATGCTTATTTGCTATATGTTCTACTTGTTGTAACTGTATTTTATTTGTGTTTTTCTTGTCTGTATTGTTTGTCTGTGCAACTGAGAGGCCCCTTATCTGACAGAGGAGTGACGAGGGCAGTTTCACCGGAGTTGGAAGATTGGAGGAAGGAGAGATTGAGGTGTTAAGTTAAAATTGGACTAGAACCTAAGTACCATAGGTAGTTCACTTGGTTTTTGGTTTAAAGTATAACTTTAAGTTTTTAATCTGAGTGTCAGAGTTCTAGGATTTTATCTGGATTTTTCGGGACCTTATATGTTATTTATGTGGGCACCATTACCATGTTGAGGACCTCCGGTTCTCATTCCATACAAATGTTGTCGTTTTTCAGATGCAGGTCGAGATGCGCCTCGGTGAGCGTCTGAAGGTTCCTATGGCAAGCGAAGTTGGGATGTTATATTTTGGACTGTCGGATATGTATTTATATTTATAGACTCTCCTATGTATAAATAACTTATGTTTAATTCTCTTAGAGGCTTTTTGGAGAACTAGGTGCTTTCTTTATGTATGTTGGGGTTTTATAGGATATACTTATATACATGTATGTATGTACATATTTTCTGGCCGATTTTGCCTTCGCGGGTCGTGTCTGGAGTTTGATATTTTGTATTTTGGATACTCTGTTCTTTATGTACCTATGTCTTTACTTTTCTTCTTAACCAAGTAAACCGTTTACGCGAACGATACGATTTTCTATTGCGATTTGTTGTTTAAGCTTTCCTTCAAGGTTCCTTGGTATAAATTCCTTTCCACTATTATTATGTATATATTTTATTTTAGAAGTCGTAATACCACACTACCTCTGTTTTACGACTTAAGCGTAAAGCTCTGGTGGTAGGGTGTTACATAAGAGAATGAGCAACATGTTTTATCTTGAACACATACGTAGAGGCTAATAATTCATGTTTCTTGATAAGCTTCAATTGTTCCTTGAGTTGTTTGATCTTATACATTGTTGATTTAGCAAAGTAATCTTCAATCTTTTCTTAGATTTAAAAACTAATAGTTACAACCCACCATTTTATTTTGAAGCTCGGATCCATTGATGCAAGAATCCAAAAAATGAGTATGAAATCATCTTACCTCCATTGCTTATAAAGAGAAGATTTTTTTCTAGCAATTCTATCTTCTTCAGAAGTATATTAACGAAGAAGTTTGTTTGGTTGGAGATAATCTTATAAATCTTGTCTAGTTGTCTATATATGGCATCAATAGCTTATTGTAACCAAATCTTGTGATTATTTTCTCCAAATTTGTCTCTAATAAGGATGAATAATTGTTGATTCAAAAAGGTTGATGTGGTAGGAAGAGAATTGATGACATTTTGAGTTGTTGTTGCTGTTAACAAAATTTACATTTAAAGATGAATCAATCATAAATAAAGATAATCTAAGCTCTATAGATACCATCTTAGAAAAATTAAAGCGTATAATTTTTAAGAAGAAAAGATGAATTTGATACAAAACTATTAGAAACTACAATTGTTATACTGCAGAAAAGAATGAATTCAAAAAGACTTGGAAATGAAGTAAAACAGTGAAAAACAAAATTAAAACTAAGAAAATGTATTTGAGACTTGACTTGTTAGTGAACAACAACTCTAACTATTAGTAGAACTCTTCCAACTAACTTCTAATAACAAATTCTTGCTTTCTTTTTTTTTTTTTTTTTTTTTTTTTTTGTTGCTTAACCGATATCATTGCCAATCAAAACTAGTTGTCCACACTACATTTCACTAATGCTTCTACTCAACTTGCCGATCCAGCATTAATATTGTTTAATTTGAAGCAATATAATGTGAGGGTGACCAATACTGTTAAAGAAAAAAATATATTTTAATCGCATATTATTATTATTATTATTATTATTATTATTATTATTATTATTATTAGGAAACGTGAATATGATCGAGCATAGTATATTCATAATTAAATTGATTGTGAAATGTTACAACAATCAAGTTCATAGATTAAAAAGAATGAAAAAGAATTACAATAATATAATAATTTATTTTCAAATTAAAATTAGTTATTTTGTCTACAAAAGAAAGCGAAGCTAACAATCAAATTTTAACTTGGATTTTAGCTTTTTGTTAGCATAGAAGAGAAGCCAACGGTCCATATTGTCGTCAATCACCATATGAAAAAGTGTTGAGCATAATGAAGCAGCAATATGTTATTAGTGAAGTTGATTAATATTGTGCATCCCATATTAATTAAAGGTTTTCTTTTAATTTTGTTGACACCTATTATTTCTTTTGATGTTAGGTAACTAAAGAGTAATTATAATATAGAAATGTTACGTAAAATTTTTTATTTTTTTGATAAGTAAGTGATATTCATCTCTTTATTATTCATTCTCTTTATTACCTACTTTTTTTTTTTTGAGTATTTTGAGTCATTAATGTTATTTCTAAAATTAATTTCAATTTTTCTCAAATAAAATTCCTAACATCCCTCAATCACATTATTACCCATTAAAATGTAATTTTTCTGCAAAAATTATGGAGATTAAATTAAAAAATTTTAACAACTTCTATTATACAACTTATATTTTATATATAAATTATTAGAAAATAAAAAATAAAATATAAAATATAAATAAAAATTAAAAAATAAATTTTTAAAAATAATTATTAATTTGTCATATTAAAATCAATAAATAAGCAAACATATGAATATTAAATAAAAATATTAGAATAATTAAAATCATGGCCTATTAGTGCACATATGAGATAATTTGAAAAATACAATAAGATGCATAGTTTAAAATTTGGTAATATTAATTATAAAAATGTATTAATTATAGACATCATAGGTATGAAATTATGAATATTATGAGTACAAAATTATGAATGTTATTAATATGAAATTATGGATGTTATGTGTATGAGTAAATTTATCAATTGAATAAATTAATTTAAGAATTTGACATTTTTTCAAATTCAATTATGATAAAAATTAAAAATATGTGTTAACTTGATAGTTACTTATGCAATAACTAAAAAATGATATGTGTATGAATGTAATATCTGATAAACATGAATTTAATTTTTAGATGTTAATTGTATGTAATTATGGATGTTATGTATATGAACTTATGAATGCTATGCGTATGAACTTAGTTAGTACACTTACTATACTATAATTATGCACATAAAAATAAAAAAAAAATCAGTTTATTATCATACATCATTAAAGTTACTGTGGTTTTTCATATTTTCAAAAATTGGTTGATTGACAACAACTTCGCCGGGTGAGTCCATCTGTTGTTCAAATTCTTCAACACCTTCTGCTATAGGTACCGTATTAAGATCGAATTCAAATGTCATACTATTTGCAATGATAAAGGCGACTTGTAAAATTTCTTGACTTATACACTATTGTGCTTGCAATGGTATTATTCTTGTGATTTTTGAATGAACATAATTGAATTAACCAAAGATATATATTAGGATAGTTTTCATGTTCATATCTCCGTTAAGTCATGATAAATGTCTTAACGGATAAGAATCAATTACAATTATTAAATGTAATTGATATTATTATTACCGTTCTTTATTATTATTAATTATTAATTGTTATTGTATTCTTAAATATAAAAATCAAATTATAAAAAGGAATATTAAATATTGTTTATAACAATATCTAATAATAAAAAATATAATATTATAATTAATATCATTAATAAGTGGAGTTGATAAGAATATGATAAGTAAAATGATAAAATAGTAGAATAAAAAATAAAATTATTATTAAATAATATAAATAAAATAAATTATAAAAAAATTTAGCTAACCAATGTCTAAAAAATTTTTGTTACCAAACTTTTTTTTATTTCTTTTCGCAATTAAAATATGTTTTGAATACGACAACTAGTCATTTGCTGATATATAAGCACCTCAATGGATATGACATTGTTGATGCGATTGAAAAATCTCTCTAATAATATAAAGCCGATAGTTTAATTTCAACGAATAATACATCTTCTACTATAGCAATTGTAATATATATAGATCCTATTTAAGTGTAATTGGCTGTTAGAAAATATAATTAGGTTAAACTGCATTTCATTGTCTCTGAATAGAAGATGACGTGTGTTCCATAAACAGAATCAAAACTAAAGCTAGGGCTACAACTTCAAAGTAAAGCCAATATTTTCCGGGATTTTTCCTTAGGTGATGTTCCAATTTACCCCACCACCATACATCAAGTCTAAATTCAATTCTCTCTTCACTTTTATATAAAAAGGTTTTTTAACATTATGGGTGGTCGACATTTCATTAATGCAACTTAGTGGATTTCTTTAAATGCAATCTTATATTGATTGCCTTCTCCACAGTCTCAAAAGATTGAAAATGGTGTTATGCTTACACATGGAAAGGCAAATAGAAGCAAAAGGACAATGTTCCTTTGTTTTAAAATGGGAAAGGATTTTCTAATGGAGGGGGTGAGAGTAATTATTGGATTAAAAGGAGGGCCCCATCTATAAAATTGTGACTTCACCTTTGGAATGTTGTAGCCAACTTGCTAACACCATCGGAATTAAATAATAATAATAGTAATATCAAGGATTAGGAACTATGGCACGTGAATCCATGTGACGTGGGTCCTCCAATATTATTGTTATTATGCCTCTAGGATACCTTGAGCGAAATAGTTGAACATCTTTTTAAAGGGAGTTCATCAAATTATGACGAGATTTTTTTAGTTTTAGTTAATAAGCTTTAATCAACTTTATAAAATCTAGTGTGTGAGAGAGGCACAAATAAATTTAGATTAATAATGGACTAGAATAGAGAATAGTCAAATTTATTTCATATCTAAGAATACCATTTTTCCTAATGTTTCTTCCTCGCAAGAAATTAAGATGAAACATGATTGACTTGCTAACGGATTCTAGTGTAATTTTGTGAAGATAGATTAAGTATAGAAAGATTAAAATGAGAGATTAAAGATAAATAAATTTATAAAGAATATATTTTTATTAATAACAAATAAACAACACAAAAATTAATGATGAGAAATAGAGGTAAAGAATAAGTGTTAAAGACCCTTTATTAATGTTACAAGAAGATCAATGAATTTTTTTAGAATGGGTAAAGAGTAATTAATTTTGCTGTCGGGTATTTTGTGGTAGGAATAAAACACACAATTTCCTGCTTGCAAGAATTAGAGGAACAACAATCTACTCATAACAAGTATTAATACTAGCACAACAATACCTAATAGCAGCGAAAAAATCACATAAACCAGAAATTAGAGACAAGCTAACACACCAAGATTTTAACGTGGAAAACCTTCTCAATGTGAGAAGTAAAAACCACGAGTCACCAAGACTAGGAAATAGCTTCACTATGATGAAAAATAAGGTACAAGAGAGTCACAAATTACTGCACAAAACATGCATACAACAAACCAAACAACCCAAGTTTCAAAGCTTACAAAACAAGAATAAGAAGATGAAAATACCACAAAAATAGAGCTGCTGTGCGTGGCCAATATATCCAGCTACAGACATCGAATCAAAGATCCGACAATAAAAACAATGAACCAGATGTGTGGAACACACTGTCCAAATTTGAGCTCGATCCAATGGTTAACGAATCTGCAGCAACCAATTTACGGAAACAGCTTTGTATATGTGCGAAAATGACTTTCTCTCTTCTCTTCTCTCTAATGTGTGGTGTTCTTCTTGCAAATGAGACCTCTCTTACTCAACCCTAACTCACCTCAGCCACTTCAACTATTCATGGACTTGGATCTAACATTTGAGCTTTTTCTCCATATAGGAAGGGAGCCCAAAAAACCCAACAAATTTCCCCTTCATGACTATGTGGAGGTAACCGCCAATCCGGCGATTAGACAACAAACTTCAAACTTCCATCTTGGTAATGCCTTGGTCATCATATCAGAACCATTCTCATCAGTATGAACCTTTTCAAGTTCCAACAACTCAGCATCCAAAACATCTCGTATCCAATGATACCTCACATCAATATGTTTGGATCGAGAATGAAAGGTAGAGTTTTTACCAAGATGTCTAGCACTTTGCTTATCATAAAACAACACATACCTCTCTTGAGTAAACCCGAGTTCTTTCAAGAATTTCTTTATCCAAAGCATCTCCTTGCACGCTTCGGTAATGGCAATAAATTCGGCCCCGGTAGTAGACAAAGCAACACATTTTTGCAATCTAGATTGCCAAGACACAGCTCCACCCGCAAAGTTAATCAAGAAGCCTGAAATGGACCTTCTAGAGTCAATGTCTCCTGCCATGTCTAAGTCAGTGTAACCAACTAGAATAGGCTTATCACTTCCATAACACAACTTCATGTTAGAAGTACCACGAAGATATCTCATTATCCATTTTACAGCATTCATATGCTCTCTTCCTGGGTTTGAAACAAAACGGCTAACACAACCAACAGCATGAGCTATATCTGGTCTTGTGCACACCATAGCATACATTAAACTACCCACGGCTGATGCATATGGAACTTTTTCCATGTCTTTCTTCTCTTCATCACTTGATGGACTTTGCTTGTAACTCAATCTGAAGTGTGTAGCAACAGGACTACTAACGGCCTTTGCTTTCTCTATTTGAAACCTGTGCAACATTGTCTCTATGTATTTTTTCTGTGACAACCAAAGTTTCTTCTCCTTTCTATCATGCTCGATTCTTATACCAAGAATCTCTTTTGCTGGTCCAAGGTCCTTCATTGCAAATGACATTGCAAGTTACTTCTTCAATATATTAATCCTAGAAGCATTCTAACCAACAATAAGCATGTCACCAACATATATCAAAAAGATAATAAAATCATTACTAACAAACTGTTTAACAAATACACAATGATCAGAAGTAGTCTTCTTGTAGCCTTGTTCTGCCATAACAGACTCGAACTTCTTGTACCATTGTTTTGGAACTTGCTTCAAGCCATACAAGCTCTTCTTCAGTTTGCAAACATGATCCTCTTTGCCTTTTATCATGAAACCTTCAGGTTGTTCCATGTAAATTTCATCCTTAAGATCACCATGAAGAAAAGCAGTTTTCACATCCATTTGCTCTATCTCTAAATCAAGACTTGCATCCAAACTCAAAACAGTCCTAATAGAAGATCTTCTCATAACCGATGAAAAGATTTCATTATAGTCAACTCCCTTTATCTCCAGGAAGGTCACTCCACACTACTATAAATACACTGGAGCACCCAGGTATAACTCATACTCTGATTCTACAAAAAACCTGCTTAAAGCCCATGCTAACTTAAGCATCGGAGTCTCTTGCAGGTACCACCACCCTCCGGTGATAAAGGATCAGCAGCACCATCAAGTCCAACAAATCGGACACATCAGCTCCGGCCACCACCGCAGATCTCGACCGAGATCAACCTACAGTTTCAGGTAACCACCGGAACATTGGCGCTGTTGCCGGAGAACCTGGAAGTCATCCTATCAACATGGCAGACGACCATGACAATGACCACAACTCTAGTTTGGTGGACAGAACGCCAAACAAAAATGTGGACACCACACCCAAAGATACACCTCAACAAAATGGAGAGAAGCAGTCTCCAAACTCAGAAATTCTAGAAGCCCTCCGAGAACAACAAGATCGGCTTAAGCAGCTCAAACAGGAGGCAGAACACCAACGTGAAGCCGAGAGGGACCTCCGAAGAGAAACTAGATGACGCCGAGGGCTAGAAGATAAGCTCTTAAAGCTTGAAGCTGATATCAAAACTAAAACAGCTCAACCCGGTCACGGCGACAGCCCCCACAAGGATCAAGATCCCTTCACCAAAGAAATCATGAAAGCTAAGGTTCCAAAGAATTTTAAAGCTCCCGACATGACCCCATACGATGGTACCTCCAATCCAAGCCATCATCTCAGCAACTTTAGAAGAAGAATATATCTCACTGATGCCTCAGACACTATTCGATGCAAAGCCTTCCCGACTACTCTAACAAAGACAGCAATTAAGTGGTTCGACAGCTTGCCTCCCAGATCCATCTCCAGTTTCGATGACTTAGCTAAGAAGTTTCTTGCTAGATTTTTCATTCAGAAGGACAAAGCCAAACATGCCCCAAGCCTATTAGGAATCAAACAAGGAGATCGAGAGAGTCTTCACTCTTACATGGAAAGATTCAACAAAGCTTGCCTGGACATACAAAGCCTACCCACAGAAGCAGCCGTCATGGGTCTCATCAATGGCCTACGAGAAGGACCCTTTAGTCACTCTATATCAAAGAAACACCCAACATCTTTAAATGAAGTGCTAGAACAGGCAGAGAAATATATCAACATGGAAGAAAATTCTTGATTAGGAGAGACCTCAAAATCCGAATTCTCCTACTCATCTCGGGATAAGGATAAAGAGTCCAAGAAAAAGGAAGATCAACACGGAGAGAAGCTTAAAAAGTATCACAATTACACCCCTCTTTGGGTGTCTCTTGTGGATGTTTTCCGAGAAGTATGCCACACCGAGAAGATTCCGCCACCTCGTCCAATCAAAAGCAAAAAAGGAGGCGGAAATCGGACAGAATACTGTGAGTACCACCGAATCTATGGACATCCTACAAACGAGTGCTTCAACCTAAAAAATGTCATAGAAAAATTGGTAAGAGAAGGACGAATAGATCGATACTTAGCCAACAAAACAGATGAACCCAAGAAAAGAAGAAGGGATGAAGAGGTCGGACGAACGGAACGACCACCCTGCACCCCGGAGAGGCACATTCACATGATAAATGGAGGATTCGCAGGAGGAGGGATCTCCAAATCATCTCGCAAAAGGCACCTTAAAGAAGTATACCATATTGGAAGAGAGGAAGGATCACTCGACCTCCCCACCATTACTTTTACCCAAGAAGACGCGGTAGGCGTCATCCCGAGACATGATGATCCAATGGTCATTACTATCATATTGGCCAATGCCAACCTCCACCGCACACTGGTGGACCAAGGGAGTTCGGCGGATATCTTGTTTAAATCCGTCTTCGACAAACTCGGCCTACAAGAAAAAGAGCTCAGAGCATATCCGAATAGCTTGTTCGGACTAGGAAACACTCCAATAATCCAACCTCTTGGATATATTTCACTACACACAAACTTTGGAAAGGGAACTCGGTCAAGGACACTCAACATAGACTACATCGTAGTGGACGTGAGCTCAGCCTACAATGCCCTAATCGGTCGGACAACGCTAAATCAGCTCGCCGCAGTAGTGTTGACTCTACATCTATGCATGAAATTTCCAACCCCAGAAGGGATAGCCACGATAAAAGGAGACCAGAAAACAGCACGACACTGTTACAACGAAAGTCTGAACCTTAGAGGCAAAGGAGAAGAAATCAACACTATCGAACTCGGGGGAGTTCGAGGTCGGGAAGAACTTCGTCCACAACTGGAAGGAGAGATCGAGGAAGTCCAGATCGGGGATGTCCCAGATAAGACAACAAGTATTGGGGTGACTTTGAAAGGAGATATAAAGGAGTCTCTGATACAATTCCTAAGAGATAATGTCGACCTCTTTGCATCGAAGGCCGCAGACATGCCGGGCATAGATCCCAAACTAATGTGCCACAAATTGGCAGTATACCCAAGATATCGGCCAGTACAACAGAAGCATCGGAAGCTCAGACCAGAAAGATCCCAAGCTGTGGAAGAACAGGTACAAGCTCTACTGGAGGCAGGATTCATAAGAGGAGTCAAGTACCCACTATGGCTGGCCAATGTTGTATTGGTGAAAAAGTCAAACGGGAAATGGCGAATGTGCACTGATTACACCGACCTCAATAAAGTATGTCCAAAAGATCCTTATCCACTTCCAAGCATAGACACTCTAGTGGATGCCTCCTCTGGATACAAGTACCTTTTCTTCATGGATGCCTATTCAGGATATAATCAAATCCCGATGTACTCATCTGATTAAGAAAAGACCTCATTCCTAACCCCAAAGGCAAATTACTGTTATGTTGTCATGCCATTCGGACTCAAAAACGCAGGAGCTACCTACCAAAGATTAATGAATAAAGTCTTCGCAGACGATATCATGAAACTCATGGAGGTTTATGTGGATGACATGTTGATAAAAACACAAAATGAGGAATCACTACTGTCCGACCTCGCTAAAGTGTTCGACACCATCAGAAAGCATGGCATGTGACTTAATCCTGCAAAGTGTACCTTTGCAGTAGAAGCTGGCAAATTCCTGGGTTTCATGATAACACAACGAGGAATCGAGGCAAACCCGGATAAATGCCGAGCTATACTCAACATGAAAAATCCGACATGTATCAAAGAAGTACAACAACTCAACGGAAGGCTGGCGGCCTTGTCCAGATTTCTAGCTGGCTTAGCCATAAGATCTCTCCCCTTATATGCAACACTAAGGAAGGGAAAGAGGTTCGAATGGACCACAGAGTGCGAGCAAGCCTTCCATGATTTCAAAAAATTCATGGGACAGCCACCCATTCTTACTCGACCACGGGAAGGGAAAGCACTCATATTATACCTCGCAATGGGAAGTCGGGCAATAGCCTCGGCGCTAGTCAGAGAAGACGAATGTGGGCAACAACCCATCTACTTCATCAGCAAAGCCCTACAAGGGGCCGAACTGAACTATCAAAAGATAGAAAAGTTCGCCTACGCTCTCATACTAACTTCTCGACTACTTTGCCCATATTTTCAAGCTCGCACCATCAAGGTTCGGACTAACCAACCCATAAAAGGTATTCTACAGAAGACAGACTTAGCTGGAAGGATTTTACAGTGGGCAGTCAAGCTATCTGAGTTCGATATTCAATATGAAGCTCGGACGGTCATCAAGTCTTAGTATTTGGCCGATTTCATTGCTGAGTACTCTGACACCCCGAGAACTCCTACAAAATGGAATCCAACTTGAACTCTCCCTAAAATTCGACTTCCCTGCTTCAAACAACTAGGCCGAATACGAGGTATTACTAGCTGGTTTGAGACTGGCTAAGGAAGTTGGAGTTCAAAAGCTTATCATTTTTAGCGATTCGCAAGTAGTCACCTCACAAATAGCAGGGAGTTACCAATCTAAGGACCCTACCATGAAAAAGTACCAGGACAAAACCAAGGAACAGCTCGAACAACTCGGGGAATATGAGGTCTGCCATATACCTCGGGAACAGAATGCTCCAGCTGATGCACTCTCAAAATTAGCCAGCACCAAACCAGGGGGCAATAATAGAAGCCTCATCCAGAAAATACTGTAAGACCCATCAATCTCGGAGGAAGAAAAGGTCCTGGCCATATCAGGTCAAGATCAAGGATGGATGACCCCCATCATCAACTACCTCAAATCAGAGGCACTCCCTCCAGATAAGAAGGAGGCAAAGAGGTTGAGACGAGAAGCACGGTACTATACCATCATAAATAACATCTTATACAAGAGGGGGATCTCCACACCCTTACTAAAATGTGTGCCGACCTCCAACACAAAGGAGCTCTTGGAAGAAGTACACAGTGGCATATGTGGCAACCATCTTGGAGCACGAACTCTATCCAAAAAGGTACTCCGAGCCGGATTCTTTTGGCCGACTTTGCAAAAGGAAGCAACAGAGTTCGTAAAGACATGTCCACCATGTCAGAAGCATGCTAACTTCCACATCGCCCCACTAGAAGAGCTCATCAGCGTAACATCACCTTGGCCATTCGCAAAATGGGGACTCGACCTCCTTGGACCCTTTTCCTAAGGATCAGGACAAGTCAAGTTCCTTATTGTAGGGGTAGATTACTTCACAAAATAGATTGAGGCAGAGTCCCTAGCTAATGCCACTACTCAAAGAAGTCGGAAATTCTTATACAGGAACATTGTTACAAGGTTTGCGGTTCCTTACTCCATCACCACAGACAATGGAACTCAATTCACGGACACAGGCTTCAGGAAGTTGGTAGCAGACTTGAAAATAAAGCATAAATTTACATCCGTAGAACACCCACAAGCTAATGGACAAGCAGAAGCAGCTAACAAAGTCATATTGGCTGGGTTAAAATGGAGATTACAGGACGCAAAGGGAGCCTGGGCTGAAGAGCTCCCACAAGTCCTATGGGCATATCGGACAACCCCACACTCCACTACAAAAGAATCACCTTTCCGATTGGCTTACAGAATGGAGGCAATGATCCTGGTAGAAATCGAAGAAGGATCCCCCAGAATGATCTACTACAATGAAGGGGCCAACTCCCAACTCCAAAGGGAAGAGCTCGACCTACTTCCAAAAATCCGAGAAAGAGCTCGGATCAGGGAAGAGGCGTTAAAACGTCGAATGGTCTCAAGATACAATCGGAAGGTAGTACAACGAAGCTTTGCCAACAATGACCTCATCCTAATCCGAAATGATATCAGAACAAGTCGACCAGGAGAGGGGAAGCTAGCAGCTAACTGGAAAGGACCCTACCGAGTCACAGAGGTACTGGGAAAAGGCTACTACAGGGTATCTGTTCATACCCTGGGTCGAGCTATCCGACCCGGGATGTTTGACGACCAGTCGACCGACCTCTTCAAGTCAGGACCATCCGACCTCTTCTCAAAGAGCTCTGCTAAATTGCCACGAGAGGCCCAAACAGGCCCAAAGGAAGGGACACAGCCCAATCTAAAGGCAGCTAAAGCCTAGAAAGATAAGGGCGGTTCCCCTAAGAGATAAGATGACCTCACTTAAAGATAAAGATAACATAACTAACTTATCTTATCTAGAAAGGTCAGCCTACCCACTATAAATACACTAGAGCACCCAGGTATAACTCATACTCTGATTCTACTAAAAACCTGCTTAATACTCTTGCTAACTTAAGCATCGGAGTCCCTTGCAGGTACCCCTACCTTCCAGTGACAAAGGATTAGCAGCATAGCCAGCCCAACAAGTTGGACGCAACAGCTTAGGCAGGCACCCACCAGCCGAACACGTCATCTCCGACCGGCACAGAAGATCTCGTGCGAGATCGACCTATTGTTTCAGGTAACCCTCGGAATATTGTCGCCGTTGCCGGGGAACCTGGAAGTCATCCCATCATCATGGTGGACAACCTTGACAATGACCACAACTCTGATCTGGAGAACAGAACGCCATATAAGAATGCAGAGGTCACAATAGACGATACTTCTCAACCCAACAAAGACAAGAATTCACCGAACACGGGAGCCATAGAGGCATTTCAGGATCGCCTAAAATAACTCAAAAAAAAGGTCGAGTATCAACGGAAAGCCGAAAGAGACCTACGAAGGGAAGCTAGGCGACGCCGCGAGTTAGAGGACAAGCTCCTAAAACTCGAAGCCAATCTCAAGGCCTAAACAACTCGATCCAGCCACGAAGATAGCTCCCGTAAGGACCAACACCCATTCACCAAAGAGATCATGAAGACCAAAATCCCAAAGGACTTCAAACCTCCCAACATGACTCTATACGATGGCACAGTAGATCCCAGCCATCATCTCAGTAATTTCAGAAGTCGAATGTACCTCACTGACGCCTCAGATGCAGTCTGTTGCAAAGCCTTCCCGACAACTTTAACAAAGACAGCAATTAGATGGTTCGACAACCTGCCCCCTAGGTCCATCTCAAGCTTTGACGATTTAGCCAAAAAATTTTTAGCCAGATTCTCCATCCAAAAAGACAAAACTAAGCATGCCCTAAGTCTATTAGGAATCAAGCAAGGAGATCAGAAAAGTCTCCGCAGCTACATGGAAAGATTCAACAAAGCGTGTCTGGACATATAAAGTCTGCCAACTGAAGTCGCCATTATGGGTCTCATCAACGGCTTACGAGAGGGACCTTTCAGTCACTCAATATTGAAAAACATCCCACATCCCTGAATGAAGTACAAGAACGAGCAGAGAAATACATCAACATGGAGGAAAACTCTCGACTAGGAGAGACCTCAAAATCAGGATTCTCTTACTCCTCCCGGGATAAGGACAAAGAGTCCAAGAAAAAAGAAGATTAGCATGGAGAAAAGATCAAGAAATACCAAAATTATACGCTTCTTCGGGTGTCTCTTGTAGATGTCTATCGAGAAGTATGCCATACTGAAAAGATACCCCTAGCTCACCCACTTAAAAGCAAGAAAGGGGGAGGAAATCAGACTAAATACTGTGAATACCATCGAGTCTATGGACATTCCACCAATGAATGCTTCGACTTGAAAAATGTCATAGAGAAACTGGTAAGAGAAGGAAAATTAGATCGATATTTAGCCAGCCGAGCAGACGAACCAAGAAAAAGAAGAAGGGACGAAGATGTCGGACGAACTGAACAACCACCTCGTACACCAGAGAGACATGTCCACATGATACACGGAGGATTTGCGGCAGGAGGAATCTCCAAATCATCTCGCAAAAGACATCTTAAAGAAGTATATCATGTTGAGGGAGGAGAAGAATTCCACACCATCGAACTCAGGGGAGTTCGAGGGCGGGAAGAACTTCGTCCACAACCCGAAGGCGAAATAGAAAAAGTCCAGATCGGAGATGCCCCAGACAAAACAACTAATATCGGCACAATCCTAAAAGGAGACGTAAAGGAGTCACTCATACAGTTCTTAAGAGACAATGTCGACCTCTTTGCATGGAAGGCCGCAGACATGCCGGGCATAGACCCCAAGTTAATGTGCCACAGGTTGGCAGTTTTCTCATGATCTCGGCCAGTACAGCAGAGACGTAGAAAGCTCGGACCAGAACGATCCCAAGCTGTGGAAGAGCAAGTACAAGCTCTACTGGAGGCAGGATTCATAAGAGAAGTCAAGTACCCACTATGGCTAGCTAACGTCGTCTTGGTGAAAAAATCAAATGGGAAGTGGCGGATGTGCACCGACTACACCGATCTCAACAAAGCCTGCCCAAAAGATCCTTATCCACTCCCATGTATCGACGCTCTGGTGGATGCCTCCTCCGGATACAAATACCTCTCGTTTATGGATGCCTATTCGGGATACAATCAAATCCCGATGTACCCTCTTGACCAAGAGAAAACCTCATTTTTAACCCCGAAAGTAAACTACTACTACATCGTCATGCCATTCGGACTCAAAAACGTAGGAGCCACTTATCAAAGAATAATGAATAAGGTCTTTACAGACCACATCAGGAAAGTTATGGAAGTCTACGTAGACGACATGCTAATAAAGACACAAATTGAAGAGTCATTACTGTCCGACCTCACCCAAGTATTCGACACTATAAGAAGGCATGGCATGCGACTTAACCCTGCAAAATGCACCTTCGCAGTAGAAGCTGGCAAATTCTTGGGTTTTATGCTCACACAAAGAGGAATCGAGGCAAATCCGGATAAATGCCGGGCTATACTCGACATGAAGAGTCCGACCTGTGTCAAAGAAGTGCAACAACTCAATCGAAGACTGGTGGCCTTGTCCATATTTCTAGCCGGATCGACAATAAGATCTCTCCCTTTCTACGCCACTCTAAGGAAGGGAAAAAAGTTTGAATGGACAACGGAGTGCGAACAGGCCTTCCAGAATTTTAAAAGATTCTTGGGACAACCACCTATTCTAACTCGGCCATGGGAAGGAGAGCCACTTGTATTGTACCTTGCAGTAGGAAATCAAGCAGTAGCCTCAGCACTAGTCTGAGAAGACGAAAGTGGACAACAACCTATATACTTCATCAACAAAGTATTACAAGGGTCTGAACTGAACTACCAAAAAATAGAAAAATTTGCGTATGCTCTCATACTAACATCTCGACGACTTCGCCCATATTTCCCAGCCCACATCATCAGAGTTCGGACCAACCAGCCCATAAAAAGTATTCTGCAGAAAACAGACTTAGCAGGAAGAATCTTACAATGGGCAGTTGAGTTGTCCGAATTCGACCTTCAATATGAAGCCCGGACATCCATCGAATCACAGTATCTGGCCATTTCATTGCAGAGTTTACGAACACCCTGGTAATCCCTACAGAATGGAATCTCTACGTAGATGGTTCCTCAAACAAAATTGGAAGTGGCACAGGTGTGATAATAGAAAGCGATCAGGAAACACAAATCGAACTTTCCCTCAAATTCGGGTTCCCTGCTTCAAATAACCAGGTCGAATATGAGGCACTACTAGCTGGTTTGAAGCTGGCTAAGGAGGTTGGAGCTCAAAAGCTTATCATCTTCAGCGACTCTCAAGTAGTCACCTCACAAATAGCAGGGAGTTACCAAGCCAAGGACCCCACCATGAAAAAGTACTTGGATAAAACCAGGGAACAGCTCGGACAACTTGGGGAATATGAGGTCCGCCACATATTCCGGGAACATAATGCTCGAGCTGATGCACTCTCAAAACTAGCCATCACCAAACCAAGGGGCAACAATAGAAGGCTCATCCAAGAGATGCTGCAAAACCTGTCAATCTCGGAAGAAGAAAAGGTACTAGACATAATAGGTCTGGATGAAGGATGGATGACTCCCATAATTAATTACCTCAAAACAGAAACACTCCCTACAGATAAGAAGGAGGCAAAGAGGTTAAAACGGGAAGCGCAATACTACACCATCATAAATAATACTCTATACAAGAGAGGGTTTTCAACACCACTATTAAAATGTGTGCCAACCTCCAACACAAAAGAAGTTTTAGAAGAAGTACACAGTGGCATCTGTGGCAACCATTTTTGTAAAGACATGTTCACCATGTCAGAAGCATGCTAATTTTCATATCGCCCCACCAGAGGAGCTCATCAGTGTAACCTCACCCTGGCCATTTGCAAAATGGGGACTCGACCTCCTTGGGCTGTTCCCTCAGGGATCAGGACAGGTTAAGTTCCTCATCGTCGGGGTAGATTATTTTACAAAATAGATTGAGGCAGAGCCCCTAGCCAATGCCACTGCTCAAAGAAGTCGAAAATTCATATATAGAAATATTGTCACAAGGTTTGGGGTGGGTCCCATACTCCATCACCACAGATAATGGCACTCAATTCACAGACGCAGGCTTCAGAAAATTAGTGGCCGACTTGAAAATAAAGCATCAATTTTCATCTGTAGAACATCCCCAGGCTAATGGACAGGCAGAAGCCGCCAATAAAGTTATATTAGCGGGCTAAAATGGAGATTACAGGATGCAAAGGGAGCTTGGGCTGAAGAGCTCCCACAAGTCCTATGGGCATATCGGACAACTCCACACTCCACTACCAAGGAATCACCTTTTTGATTAGCTTATGGAATGGAGGCAATGATCCCAGTGGAGGTCGAAGAAGGATCACCGAGAGTAATCCACTACAATGAAGAGGCCAATTTCCTACTTTAAAACGTCGGATGGCCTCAAGATATAACTGAAAAGTAGTACAGCGAGGTTTTGCTGAGAATGATCTCGTTTTAATCTGAAATAATATCGAAACAAGTTGACCTGGAGAAGGAAAGTTGGCAGCAAACTGGAAATGACCTTACCGAGTCGTAGAAGTGCTCGGAAAGGGATACTGCAAGCTAACCGAACTCAAAGGGCGAGAGCTTCCAAGGTCATGGCACACCTGCAACTTAAGAAGGTACTACAGTTAGGAGGTAACAAAAGATCTTAGAATGAGGTGCACTCTTTTTCCTAAAAAAGGTTTTTTAACGAGGCACCAAGCCAAGATCCATGAACCACCTAACTTAGAGGAATAAAATGCCCACATGTATATATTTGCATTTTCCTTATTTTGAATAAAGTTTTCAGATTTTCTACAAATCCTCTTATCAAAACGCATTAATCTGAAACGCAAAAAATTTATCGCCTGATTATAAAGCTACAGATCAGCGAAAAGTGAAAATCAAATTCACTACTCGATCACGATAAAGACCAATGAAGATGAAAACCAAATTCATCAAAGGTCGACCAAACGGGGATCAAACCCAATTTCTACAAAATCGGCAAAGATGAAAAAGCGACAAAAACAAAATAATGCAAGAACTTATCGAAAGTGATCCATGGAAAGGACCTGACGAGGTCCTAATAAAAATGAGTTGCTAAAAATAACTTAAAGACAGGCCGACGTAAAGAAGTCAGACCAGTCGAACACAATAACCAAAGTTATAAAAAGTAAATTCCTGGAAAGAGGCCTGGCCAGCCCTAAAAAAGAGGATTACTAGAAATAACTTAGAATGGACCGACATGATGAAGTCGGCCCAAACCAAAAAGTTATAAAAAGTAATTCATAAAAAAGACCTGACCAAGGTCCAAGAAAATGGATTACTAGAAATAACTTAGAAGGGACCGACATGATGAAGTCGGCCCAAACCAAAAAGTTATAAAAAGTAATCCACAAAAGAGACCTGACCAAGGTAAAAAAAAATGGATTACTAGAAATAACTTAGAAGGGACCAACATGATGAAGTCGGCCCAAACCAAAAAAGTTATAAAAAGTAATCCATAAAAGAGACCTGACCAAGGTCCAAGAAAATGGATTACTAGCAATAACTTCAAAACATGATCAAGTTAAAGAAGTCGGGAGGTAGGCGTTATAAGGGACCCAAGTCGGACCCAAAAAGCCAGAACCTCAAGAAAAATCAAGAAAGGCAGGCACCATATCAGAGAATGTGAAAAAGACTAGTTACACGAAGCTAGCTTCAACTCAAACAGAAAACAAAACACAAGAGGCAATCAAAAGAGATTGGACAACAAGACTCCAACACTCTCAAGATTCCAGAAGTTTTCAGAAAAATGACAAGCGTATCACAAAAGAAACAAGGTTGTTATAATAACAAGACTCAAGAGGCCACCAGAAGTTGACCCTAAGAGGCTTGGAAAACTACCTTTGTTTTTTCAAAATAAGGTTGCTAAAAAAGCAACTAAAAAGTATCCAGAAGTCAAGATCATAAAGCTACAAAATAAAAGAGTTAAGCCCACAGGCCGGGCTATACACAAATACATCAGAAATAATTAGAGAGGATCCAAAGACTTTCCAGTAGTAGCATCCCGAGGTGAGGGGGGACGAGTTTGAAGAGGTACCGCATCTACCATCCCATCATTCCAGTTCAAGATTCGGACATCGGGATCAGACTCAGGCTGACTAACGTCAGCTGCTAGAGTTGAAGAAGGCGGGGCAACAGAGACTTTGGCAGAAGGCACAGGGGGAGGGTCGACATCATCATCATCATCAGGGTCATCCGGGACAATCTTACCATCTTTTACAATGTTGTCCAAGCTGAAAAGAGTAAGGTTCAGCTCGGGCACAAGAACTCGAACTTGATCATTTAAATTCTCATAAGCAGCATTTACACTGCCTACAAGATGACCCTGGAGCTCGGCGTAATTAGCTCGGGCAGACTCCAAATCCTCCCAAAGACCCGTCATCTCCCTATAAGTTGTGACATAGCTCTCCTTATGCTTCAATGCCATATCTTCAGACAACTTGGCAGAAGCCGCCAAGGCAATAGCCCGAGTCTTCTCCCCCTCCAACTCTTTCTCCAACTTGGCCACTTTCACCTCGAGCTCTTCCTTCAAACCCTTCATCCAATCGAACTCTGATTTGGCCTCCTCCATAACGGCCTTTGTCGCATGGATAGGAAGATCCTGGGCAGTTCGATACAAAGCTACTCCCATATGTGCCATTTTGATGCTGCTCCGAGTAATAAAATCCAAATGACGAAGAAGGGAGACATCGTCAGTAGGAATAACACCTTAAGGAGCAATCTGCTGATCGACAAACCCAACGACATCAAAGTCAGAGGCATCAAGATTAAAGGGCTCAACAGTCCTTTGTCTTTTGGGAAGAGGGCCGGCAGAGGGAGAAGAGGTAACAGTGAAAGTCTGGGGGGGATCAATTAAACGAACCTGAGACGTAGGAATCATCTTCCTCGACCAAGCAGTAGTTAAAACAGGCTTCTTGGGAGGAATCTGGGAAGACCCTTCCCCAGCAACCTTACCCGAGATGTGCTGCACTGCTGTAGCCTTCCTCGCCCTCTTAAAGGCCTTCATGGATTCGTTATTTTTAATCATCTCTGAAAATACACAAGAAACCAAATTATAAACTAGAAGAAAAAATGAGCTCGAAAGGAATAAAACAAATACGACAAATATCAAGGAAGTCGACCCCTACCCAGTTCAGTTCGAAGAAGTAAAGGATTTCCTGAAAATTTCTTAGTATCAAGATGGGGAGGCTACCCCCAGTTTTCTTCTAACATAGTTACAAAATCTTGCTCAACTTCGTCCAACATCTCCCAGGTATACCTAAACACCACTACATTCCTTTGCCATTCTAGAGGAAAGCTGGGCTTGCCATTCTCATCCAGAAAGAAAGGTTGAGCTCCTTCAACAGCTCGGACCTTAAAAAAGGTAATTCTTAAAATCCCTGAAAGACTAATCATACATGGAAAAAACTTTGTGTCCTTGGGCAGACCTGAAAAAAATCCAAGAAGCTTTCTTTTTGGTAGTCCCAGGCTTGGTCAACACAAAGAGGTACAGAAAGAGGGTTTGGGAAGGTTTAACATCAAATTCTTGACAAAGCAATTGAAAAATTTTGATAAATCCCCATGAGTTCGGATGAAGCTGAGATGGAGCTACGTTATACGACTGCTTTGAGGGTTACCTGAAACTGTAGGTCGATCTCGGACGAGATCTTCTGTACTGGTCGGAGCTGACGTGTCCGGCTGGTGGGTGGCGGCCGGAGCTGTCGTGTTCGACTTGTTCATCTGGCTATGCTTCTGATCCTTTGTCACCGGAGGGTGGTGGTACCTGCAAGGGACTCCGATGCTTATGTTAGCAAGAGTATTAAGCAGGTTTTTTAGTAGAATCAGAGTATGAGTTATACTTGGGTGCTCCAGTGTATTTATAGTAGTGTAGAATGACCTTTCTGGAGATAAGATAGTTATCTTATCTTATCTTATCTTATCTTTGAGTGAGGTCATCTTATCTTCAAGGGAACTGCTCTTATCTCTATAGGCTTGGACTGCCTTTGGATTTGGGTCGTGTTCCTCTACTGGACCCTTTTTGGGCTTTTCTGGTGATTTGGCAGAGCTCTTTGAGAAGAGGTCGGGTAGTCCTGACCTGAAGAGGTCGGTCGACTTGTCGCTAAGCAACCTGGGTCAGACAGCTCGACCCTGGGTATGAACAGTGCCCCTGCTCGAGTGCGGCCTTCCTATTGAGGTCGAGTCCTTTAGTTTTTAGGATTTCAATCCTTTGCTGGTAAAGCCGAGCTCAAGCACTTTGGTTGATTTCGCTGAAGCTTTTGAATATGAAGCGTTTCTCCTTCGCTTCCTTTTAAAAGCGCGTGCTTTGCATTTTCATTCTTTGTCTCAGGAATGTGCGAGGGTTTAATATCCTCATTAATTAATTTTTAATGCTCCGTATCTCTTTCCTCTTTCATTTTGAACTTTACACAAAAAATGGTTTTCTCTCCTCTGTTTCTTTGCTTGCTGTACCTTCCCCCTTTTCTCTCTATCTTTCTGTTTTGCCTGAGACTTGCATTTTCACATTTTCTCTGCGACACTGTTTGGTGATTGTTGGTGCTTTCTTTGCTCGAAAGGTGATTCCGGATTTTGTCTTTCCGTCTTCAACTTCTTCAGAGCTTTCTCCTTTTTCTCCAGGTTGATTCTTCTTTCCGTTTCTTTACTTCTTTCATCGTTCTTTCTTTGCATTGTTCTTATTTCTTGGTAAAGTTTTGATTTTTGCTTGAGTGCATTGTTGGAAAGCTTGAACCTTTCCGTATTTTTGTGCCTACCTGTCATTGTGATGTACTTTTCTGGCTTTCTTTTGAATTTATGTATACTTTGGCATTTCTACTGATGGTTGAGGCTTTTTTAGGGCTTTTCCTGTTTGTTGCCTGTTTCTGTGTTATTCGATTTGGTAGCTTTTGGGATAATAGTTTATTTGATTCTGGAGGAAGGTTGTTTCTTTGATGATTTTCGCTTGGCACGTTTTGTTGCTTAGTAGTTCCGTTTGCTAATAGACTGAAACTGTAGTTTAGAAGGTGGCTATTTTGATGACTTATTTGATTTGTGGCTTGTGGCTTTCTTCTCAGAGTGTTGCTTTTGTTGAAAGAGGGTTATTTTCTTGTTAGGAGGTGTAGAGATGTAGGCTTGTAGATTTTCCTGAGTCCTTGTTCCATAATTGCCTCCAAATAATGCCCCTGGATCTTTAGTGTGGGTCCTGGGGTGTCTTTTTGTTGTTTGTGCTGCTCTTAGTCATATTTGTCCGAGCTGATTTCTTTGTTATGGCCGAGCTGTTTATTTAGCAATTTCTCTCTTTTTTCTTTGCTGTAGGATTAGTTGACCATGTCATCCTCTCGCAAAAATATTGTTGAGACCTCCTCCAAAGTCCCCGAGGGCATGTCTGATGTGCATTTCAATTGTTGATCCCGAGTATCTTGTAGAACTTAGAAAATGCCAGCGTATCTGTAATCGTAGAGACCAGGAGAAAGATTATGAGTTGGTCACGCCGGACTCTGAGGAGAGGGTTTGTTTTCCTTCTCTGACCTAAGGGGAGCGTCCCTTCTTCTATGCCTATGACTATTTTTTCAGCTAGCTGAACATTACCTTTCCATTTACTTCTTTTGAGACCGACTTGTTATTGTAACAGCCCAGACCACCCGCTAGCACGATATTGTCCGCTTTGGCACACAAGGCCTCACGGTTTTGCTTTTGACGATAGGGATGCTAGCCGAAGCCCCCCACACTCACTCGTCAAAACGCGTCATGCTAGGGAGAGGTATCCACACCCTTATAAGGCATGCTTCGTTCCCCTCCCCAACCGATGTGGGCCTTACAATCCACCCCCCTAAGGGAGTCCAGCGCCCTCGCTAGCACATCGATCCGGGTTCTGGCTCTGATACCATCTGTAACAGCCCAGACCACCCGCTAGTACGATATTGTCCGCTTTGGCACACAAGGCCTCACGGTTTTGCTTTTGACGATAGGGATGCTAGCCGAAGCCCCCCACACTCACTCGTCAAAACGTGTCATGCTAGGGAGAGGTATCCACACCCTTATAAGGCATGCTTCGTTCCCCTCCCCAACCGATGTGGGCCTTACAGTTATGGTCATGTAATGTGGCCCTGATGAGCGGATATTCTATACGCTTTTTGGGGTTAATTTCATATAGTTTTTAGTATGTTTTAGTTAGTTTTTAGTTTATTTTCATTAGTTTTTAGGAAAAATTCATATTTCTGGACTTTACTATGAGTTGTGTGTTTTTCTGTAATTTCAGGTATTTTTCTGGCTGAAATTGAGGGAGCTGAGCAAAAATCTGATTCAGGCTGAAAAAGGACTGCTGATGCTATTGGATTCTGACCTCCCTGCACTCAAAGTGGATTTTCTGGAGCTACAGAACTCGAAATGGCACGCTTTCAATTGCATTGGAAAGTAGACATCCAGGGCTTTCCAGAAATATATAATAGTCCATACTTTGCTCAAGGATAGACGACATAAACTTGCGTTCAACGCCAATTCTCTGCCCAATTCTGGCGTCCAGCGCCAGAAAAGGATTAAAAGTTGGAGTTCAATGCCAGAAAGGGATCCAAACCTGGCGTTGAACGCCCAAAATGGCCTTATACACGTGAACTGCTTAAGTCTCAGCCCCAGCACACACCAAGTGGACCCCAGAAGTGGATCTCTGCATCATCTGTCATAGTCTACTCAATTTCTGTAAACCTAGGCTACTAGTTTAGTATTTAAACAACTTTTAGAGACTTATTTTACATCTCATGACATTTCAGATCTACATTTTGTACTCTTTGACGGCATGAGTCTCTAAACTCCATTGTTGGGGGTGATGAGCTCTGCTGTGTCTCGATGAATTAATGAAAGTATTTCTGTTTTCTATTCAAACATACGTGTTCCTATCTAAGATATCCATTCGCGCCTAACTATGGAGAAGGTGATGATCAGTGACACTCATCACCTTCCTCAATCCATGAACGTGTGTCTGACAACCACCTCCGTTCTACATCAGATTGAATGAATATCTCTTAGATTCCTTAATCAGGATCTCCGTGGTATAAGCTAGATTGATGGCGGCATTCATGAGAATCCGGAAAGTCTAAACCTTGTCTGTGGTATTTCGAGTAGGATTCAGGGATTGAATGACTGTGACGAGCTTCAAACTCGCGAGTGCTGGGCGTAGTGACAGACGCAAAAGGAGGGTGAATCCTATTCCAGCATGATCGGGAACCTCAGATGATTAGTCGTGCTGTGACAGATCATTTGGACCATTTTCACAAGAGGAGGGGATGTAACCATTGACAACGGTGATATCCCAACACACAGCTTGCCATAGAAGGACGTGCGTGCGTGAATCAGAGAACAGAGGAAAGCAGAGATTCAGAAGACAAAGCATCTCCAAAACTCCAACATATTCTCCATTACTGCATAACAAGTAACTTTTAACCCATGCTCTTTTGAAAAATTACCACCACCTGCCAATGTTAAGGCAATCAGAAGCTTTCTGGGGCATGCAGGATTCTATAGGAGGTTTATAAAGGATTTTTTAAAAATCCGAAAACCTCTAAGTAATCTGCTAGCTGCTGACATGCCATTTGTGTTTGACACAGAGTGTCTGCAGGCGTTTGAAATGCTGAAAGCTAAGCTGGTCACAACACCAGTCATTTTTGCACCAGACTGGTCGTTACCATTTGAGCTAATGTGTGATGCCAGTGATCACGCCATTGGTGCAGTATTGGGACAGAGGCATGACAAGCTTCTGCATGTCATTTATTATGCTAGTCGCGTTCTAAATGATGCCCAGAAAAATTACACAACCACAGAAAAAGAATTACTTGCAGTGGTTTATGCCATTGACAAGTTCAGATCATACTTAGTAGGATCAAAAGTGATTGTGTATACTGATCATGCTGCTCTTAAATATCTACTCACAAAGTAGGATTCAAAACCCAGGCTCATCAGATGGGTGTTGCTTCTGCAAGAGTTTGATATAGAAATAAGAGACAGAAAAGGGACAGAGAACCAAGTAGCTGATCATCTGTCCCGGATAGAGCCAGTAGAAGGGACGCCCCTCCCCTCTCTTGAGATCTCTGAGACTTTTCCAGATGAGCATTTATTTGCCATTCAGGAAACACTATGGTTTGCCGATATTGCAAACTATAAAGCTGCAAGGTTCATACCCAAGGAGTACAACAGGATACAAAAGAAGAAATTAATTACTGATGCAAAGTACTACTTATGGGATGAACCCTATCTCTTTAAGAGATGTGCAGACGGAATAATCCGTAGGTGTGTGCCTAGAGAAGAAGCACAGAGGATCCTATGGCATTGCCATGGATCACAATATGGAGGCCATTTCGGAGGTGAGCGAACAGCCACCAAGGTCCTCCAATGTGGCTTCTATTGGCCCACACTCTATAAAGATTTCCGAGAGTTTGTACGTAACTGTGACAGTTGCCAAAGAGCTGGCAATCTGCCTCATGGTTACCCCATGCCTCAACAAGGAATCTTGGAGATTGAGTTGTTTGACGTATGGGGAATTGACTTCATGGGACCTTTCCCACCATCATACTCGAACACTTATATTCTGGTGGCAATTGATTATGTATCAAAATGGGTTGAGGCCATTGCCACACCCACCAATGATACTAAAACGGTGCTGAAGTTCCTCCAGAAACATATCTTTAGCAGGTTCGGTGTCCCTAGAGTACTAATCAGTGATGGGGGTACCCACTTCTGCAATAAACAGCTTTACTCTGCCATGGTTCGGTATGGGATTCGCCACAAGGTGGCCACTCCATATCATCCACAAACTAATGGGCAAGATGAAGTCTCTAACAGAGAATTAAATAGAATCCTGGAACGGACAGTAAATACCCGTAGAAAGGATTGGGCACGGAGCTTGGATGATGCTCTGTGGGCTTACAGAACAGCATTCAAGACCCCTCTAGGGACCTCTCCATACCAACTCGTGTATGGTAAGGCATGTCACCTGCCCGTGGAACTAGAACATAAGGCCTACTGGGCAACCAGATTCCTAAACTTTGATGCCAAATTAGCAGGAGAAAAATGATTGCTCCAGCTAAATGAGCTAGAGGAATTCAGATTCACAGCTTTCGAAAATGCCAAGCTTTATAAAGAGAAATAAAAAAAGTGGCATGACAGAAAGCTGCCATCTAGAATCTATGAACCAGGACAGAAGGTTCTGTTGTTTAACTCTAGACTCAGGCTATTCCCCAGGAAACTGAAATCCCGGTGGAGGGGACCATACGTGATTACAAGTGTATCACCATATGGTTATGTGGAGCTTCAAGATATTGATTCTGATAAGAAGTTCATTGTCAATGGACAGAGAATCAAGCACTATCTTGAAGGCAACATTGAGCAAGAATGCTCAAGGCTGAAGCTAGATTAAAAGCTCAGCAAGGTCCAGCTAAAGACAATAAAGAAGCGCTTGCTGGGAGGCAACCCAGCCATAGGGCAACAATCCTCTAAGCATTTTGCCCTATTTTTATTTTTATTTGTTTATATAAAGTTCACTGACACTAAGGTGAGGAATCATTTGTATAAGTCCACAGTGTTACAGAAGGACTCGGCACACAAAACAGAGAAAAAGAGCTCACTGGCAAGAAAACGCCAGTAATGGTAGCAATCTGGGCGTTCAACGCCAGAAATGGGCACCCACTGGGCGTTGAACGCCAGTAATGGCAGCAGCTGGGCGTTGAACGCCCAGGAGAGCAGCATTTGGGCATTCAAACGCCAGGATGGCAGGGAGGAGACAAAACTCATTTTTATTCAAATTTTTTTCATTCTAAATCTTGATTTTCATACTTCAATACATGATTTCTTGCATCATGTTAAGAACCTTGATTTCTAAATTCCATAATTTCTAAAAACCCTACCCTAAAAATATAAAATTTATTTTAATCCATAAGCACCAGGCCTCTTTGCAAATTCAATCCAACTCTTTTCAAAACTTTTTTTACAAATCTATCTTTTCAACTCATCAATATCTTTTTCAAAACCTCCACTTTATCTTTTTCAAAATCTAAATCTATCTTTTTCAAAAATCTTTCATATCCTCTCAATTTTAAACTATATCTTCTCTTATCATATCTTCTATCTTATCTTTTCCAAATAAATCTTTTTATCATATCTTTATCTCTTCTTTTTCGAAAACCCACCCTCCCTCCCTATAAATTTGAGTTCGGCCTCCCTCTCCTCCCATCAACAATTGCACCTAGCTCTCCTTTTATCCCTCTCCTTTCTTTTATTTTGCTTGAGGACAAGCAAACCTCTAAGTTTGGTGTGTTTATCCGCGATCACTAAGATCATGGCTCCCAAAGGAAAACAACCCACTCCAAGAAGCAAGAAAGAGAGCGTTCCAAAACCACTTTGGAATCAAGGGAAGTTCTTATCTAAAGAACATTCGGACCATTATAACAAAATAATGGGTCTGAGATCAGTGATCTCGGAAGTTAGATTCGATCTGAAAGAAGATGAATATCCAGAGATCCAGGAGCAAATTCGAATCAGGAACTGGGAAGTCCTAGCTAATCCTGAAACGAAAGTGGGAAGGAATATGGTCCAGGAGTTCTATGCTAATATGTGGCAGACTAACAAGCAAAAACTATCTGGAACTGCTTTCTATGAATATCGGACCATGGTCAGAGGAAAGATTGTTCATACCATCCCTGATAAGATCAGAGAGATCTTAAAGCTACCTCAGCTGAAAGACGATCCAGACTCCTTCAACAGAAGAATGATGAGAACAGACAAGGGCCTGGATAAGATTCTAGAGGACATATGTATCCTTAGAGCCAGGTGGACCACTAACACAAAGGGTGTCCCAAATCAACTCAAGAGAGAGGATCTCAAACCAGTCGCCAAAGGATGGCTTGACTTCATTGGGCATTCTCTGTTGCCTACTAGCAACCATTCTGAAGTCACAGTTAAAAGAGCAGTGATGATCCATTGCATCATGATGGGAAAGGAAGTGTAGGTTCATCAGCTGATCTCAGCTGAATTCTACAAAATTGCTAACAAAAATTCTAAAGAGGCCAGGTTGGCTTATCCAAGCGTGATTTATCTGCTCTGCAAGGACGCCGGAGTAAGAATGGGAATAACTGAGTATATCTCAGTTGAGAAACCAATCACCAAAGCATCAATGGAAAAACAACAAGCGCAGGAGGATCCCACCAAGAAGAAAACACAGGAATTTCTCCAAGAAATCCCTCAATCTGAATACTGGGAGTATCTTAAGACGTTTGTCACCAAGATCCGGGAAGCTATGGAGCAAATAATAAAAGAACAGAAGGAATACAGTCAAATGCTGACCTATATGTTTAAAGAACAAGAGGAGCATGGGCATGACTTAAGGGAATTGAAGCGCCAGAAGTTTTCTCTTGAAGAATCAAGCACCCCACAGATCAGAGGAACACCCATTTCCCAGAACAAAGGTTGTTAAATTCCAATTTCTGCTTTAACTCTGTGATAGTGTCGTTATAGAAGTTCACCTTAGGAGTCATATAGTAGTAATTAGTATCTATTTTGATTTTATCTCCAATTAAGCCATAGTTTATTTTTCTCATCATCAGCAAACATGAATAAAATAGTAGATCTTTTGAATAAGAGGCAATAAAATTTCGAGTTTTAATAAGAGAAATTCTCATTAGTTACATGTGGTGGCAATACTTTCTGTCTTCTGAATGAATGCTTGAATAATGCATATGTCTTTTGAATTTGTTGTTTAAGACTGTTAAATATGTTGGCTCTTGAAAGAATGGTGAACATGAGGCATGTTATTGATAATCTGAAAAATCATAAAAATGATTCTTGAAGCAAGAAAAAATAGCAAAAAAAAAAAAAGCAGAAAAAGCTAATAGCCCTTAAAATCAAAAGGCAAGGGTAATAAAAAGGATCCCAAGGCTTTGAGCATCAGTGGATAGGAGGGCCTAAGGGAATAAAATCCTGGCCTAAGCGGCTAAATCAAGCTGTCCCTAACCATGTGCTTGTGGCGTGAAGGTGTCAAGTGAAAACTTGAGACTGAGCGGTTAAAGTCAAGGTCCAAAGCAGAAAGAAGAGTGTGCTTAAGAACTCTGGACACTTCTAATTGGGGACTTTAGCAAAGCTGAGTCACAATCCAAAGGGTTCACCCAATTATGTGTCTGTGGCATTTATGTATCCGGTGGTAATACTGGAAAACAAAGTGCTTAGGGCCACGGCCAAGACTCATGAAATAGCTGTGTTCAAGAATCATCATACTAAAATAGGAGAATCAATAACACTATCTGAATTCTAAGTTCTTATAGATGCCAATCACTCTGAGCTTTAATGGATAAAGTGAGATGCCAAAACTGTTCAGAAGCAAAAAGCTACTAGTCCCGCTCATCTAATTAGAATCTGAGCTTCACTCAAATCTGAGATATTCTTGCTTCTCAACCTATTAGTCTTCTATTTTATTTGTCTAGTTGCTTGAGGACAAGCAACAGTTTAAGTTTGGTGTTGTGATGAGCGGATATTCTATACGCTTTTTGGGGTTAATTTCATATAGTTTTTAGTATGTTTTAGTTAGTTTTTAGTTTATTTTCATTAGTTTTTAGGAAAAATTCATATTTCTGGACTTTACTATGAGTTGTGTGTTTTTCTGTAATTTCAGGTATATTTCTGGCTGAAATTGAGGGAGCTGAGCAAAAATCTGATTCAGGCTGAAAAAGGACTGCTGATGCTGTTGGATTCTGACCTCCCTGCACTCAAAGTGGATTTTCTGGAGCTACAGAACTTGAAATGACGCGCTTCTAATTGCATTGGAAAGTAGACATCCAGGGCTTTCCAGTAATATATAATAGTCCATACTTTGCTCAAGGGTAGACGACGTAAACTGGCGTTCAACGCCAGTTCTCTGCCCAATTCTGGTGTCCAGCGCCAGAAAAGGATTAAAAGTTGGAGTTCAACGCCAGAAAGGGATCCAAACCTAGCGTTGAACGCCCAAAATGGCCTTATACACGTGAACTGCTTAAGTCTCAGCCCCAGCACACACCAAGTGGGCCCCAGAAGTGGATCTCTGCATCATCTGTCATAGTCTACTCAATTTCTGTAAACCTAGGCTACTAGTTTAGTATTTAAACAACTTTTAGAGACTTATTTTACATCTCATGACATTTCAGATCTACATTTTGTACTCTTTGACGGCATGAGTCTCTAAACTCCATTGTTGGGGGTGAGGAGCTCTGCTGTGTCTCGATGAATTAATGCAAGTATTTCTGTTTTCTATTTAAACATACGTGTTCCTATCTAAGATATCCATTCGCGCCTAACTATGGAGAAGGTGATGATCAGTGACACTCATCACCTTCCTCAATCCATGAACGTGTGTCTGACAACCACCTCCGTTCTACATCAGATTGAATGAATATCTCTTAGATTCCTTAATCAGGATCTCCGTGGTATAAGCTAGATTGATGGCGGCATTCATGAGAATCCGGAAAGTCTAAACCTTGTCTGTGGTATTTCGAGTAGGATTCAGGGATTGAATGACTGTGACGAGCTTCAAACTCGCGAGTGCTGGGCGTAGTGACAGACGCAAAAGGAGGGTGAATCCTATTCCAGCATGATCGGGAACCTCAGATGATTAGCCGTGCTGTGACAGATCATTTGGACCATTTTCACAAGAGGAGGGGATGTAACCATTGACAACGGTGATATCCCAACACACAGCTTGCCATAGAAGGACGTGCGTGCGTGAATTAGAGAACAGAGGAAAGCAGAGATTCAGAAGACAAAGCATCTCCAAAACTCCAACATATTCTCCATTACTGCATAACAAGTAACTTTTAACCCATGCTCTCTTGTTCATTCGCAATTCAACTGATAAATATAATTAACTTCCTGACTAAGAATTGCAAGATAACCATAGATTGCTTCAAATCAACAATCTCCGTGGGATTCGACCCTTACTCACGTAAGGTATTACTTGGACGACCCAGTGCACTTGCTGGTTAGTGGTACGAGTTGTGAAAAGTGTGATTCACAATTCGTGCATCAGGCCCCATCTCAGCTCCATCCGAATTCCTGGGACTTCATCAATATCTTTCAGTTGCTTTGCCAAGAGTGGATGTCACACCTTCTCAGACTCTCTTTCTGTATCTTTTTGTTTTGACTAAGCCCGGGACTACCAAAAAGAAAACTTCTTGGGTTTCTTTCAGGTCTGCCCAAGAACACAAAGTGTTTTCTATGTACGATTAGTCTTTTAGGGACTTTAAGAATTACTTCTTCAAGGTTCGAGCTGTAGAGGAAGCTTGGCCTTTTTTCTTGGAATCAAATGGTGAACCTGCCTTCCCTTTATGTTGGCAAAAGAAAGTTGTAGTATCTAGATATGCGTGGGAGATGCTTGATCAGGTTGAGCAGGCTTTTGTGACTTTGTTGGAGGGGATTTGGGGACAACCTCCTCATCTCGATACAAAGAGATTTTTAGGAGACCCTTCTCTTGTCCGAGCCAAGATGGGTAGTGGTCGACTTTTTTTTACTTTACCTGTTTCTTGTTTTCTATTTCCTTCAGCTTTATAACTTTGTTATGTTTGTATTTTTCAGAAATGGTTAAAAATAATGACTCTATGAGGGCCTTTAAAAAGGCGAAGAAGGCTACGGCTGCCCAGAACATCTCGGCCAAGGCGGCTGGGGAAGGATCCTCTCATGTTCTACCGAAGCCATCCGTACCGAGCTCCCCTGGACCGAGGAGGATGATCCCTACTCCTCGGGTTCATTTGGTCGATCCTCCACAGACTTCTGCTGCTACCTCTTCTCCTACCGGCGCTCCTCCTCCAAAAAATAGAAAACAGCTGAGCCCTTTAACCTTGATGCCCCTGACTTCGATGCTGTCGAGTTTGTGGACCAGCAAATTGGTCCTTATGGTGCCATCCCTACTGACGATGTTTCTCTTCTTCGTCATCTGAATTTTATTACTCAGAGCAGCATCAAGATGGCACACATGGGGGCGGCTTTATATCGGACTGCCCAGGATCTTTTCATTCATGCTACAAAGGCCTTTAAAGAGGAGGCTAAGTTGGAGTTTGACCGGATGAAGGATTTGAAGGAAGAGCTCGAGGTGAAAGTGGCCAAGTTGGAAAAAGAATTGGAGGGGGAGAAGACTCGGGCTATTGCTTTGGCGGCTTTTGCTAAGTTGTCTGAAGATATGGCTTTGAAGCACAAGGAGAGTTATGTCACGACCTACAGGGAGATGATGGGTCTTAGGGAGGATTTGGAGTCTGCCCGAGCTGGTTATGCCGAGCTCCAGGGTCATCTTGTGGGCAGTGTAAATGCTGCTTATGAGAATTTGAAGGATCAAGTTCGAGTTCTTGTACCTGAGCTTGATCTTACTCTCTTCAGCTTGGACAACATCGTAAAAGATGGTAATATCGTCCCTGATGACCCTGATGATGATGATGATGATGATGTCGACCCTCCTCCTGTGCCTTCTACCAAAGTCTCCGTTGCGCCGACTTCTTCAACTCATGCAGGTGGTCATCCCGAGTCGGATCCTTATTGTCAGATCCTGAACCAGGATGATGGGACGATAGATGCGATGCCTCTTCAGACTCGCCCTCCTTCACCCCGTGATACTGCAACTGAGAAGTCTTTGGATCCTCAATGATTATTTCTTGGTGTTTTTGTGTATAGCCCAGCTTGTGGGCTTCGAACTCTTTTATTTCGTAATTTTGTGGTTTCTGACTATGGATACCTTTAGTTGATTTTCTGTTAGCAACTCCATTTTTGGAAAAACAAAGTAGCTTTTCAGGCTCTTGGGGTCAACTTTAGGTGGCCTCTTGAGTCTTGCTATTATTATAACTTGTTTCTTTCGTAATATGCTTGTCTGCACTTATCTGACACGTTCTAGGTTTTTGGGAGTGTTGGGACCTTGTTGTCCGGCCTCTTTTGATTGCCTTCGTACTTTCATACTTGTAGCTTGATTCTTTTGAGGTCGTGGATTTTTGGGTCCAACTTGCGTGCCTTCTGTCGGCCGACTACTTTATCTCGGCCTAAAGTTATTTCTAATAATCCATTTTGTTTGGGCCTTATGAGGTCTTTTTTCTATAGATTTACCGTTTATAACTTTTGGCATTTTGGTCGGGCCGATTTTATTATATTGGTTCCTTCTAAGTTATTTCTAAGTAATCCATTTTCTTGGACCTAGGTTAGGTCTCTCTTATGGATTACTTTTTTTTTATAACTTTTTGGTTCGGACCAACTTCATCATGTCAGGCCCTTCTAAGTTATTTCTAGTAATCCATTTTCTTGGACCTTGGTCAGGTCTCTTTTATGGATTACTTTTTTATAACTTTTTGGTTTGGGCCGACTTCATCCTATCGGGCCCTTCTAAGTTATTTCTAGTAATCCATTTTCTTGGACCTTGGTCAGGTCTCTTTTATGGATTACTTTTTTATAACTTTTTGGTTTGGGCCGACTTCATCATGTCGGGCCTTCTAAGTTATTTCTAGTAATCCTCTTTTTTAGGGCTGGCCAGGCCTCTTTCCAAGGATTGACTTTTTATAACTTTGGTTATTGTGGTCGACTGGTCCAACTTCTATACATCAGCCTGTCTTTAAGTTATTTTTAGCAACCCATTTTTATTAAGACCTCGTCAGGTTCTTTCTATGGATCACTTTCGATAACTTCTTGCATTATTCTGTTTTGTCACTTTTTCATCTTTGCCGATTTTGTAGAAATTGGGTTTGATCCTCGTTTTGTCGACCTTTTGACGAATTTGGTTTTCATCTTCGTTGGTCTGTGATCGAGCAATGAATTTGATTTTCACTTTCTGCCGATCTGTAGCTTTGTAATCGGGCGATGAATTTTTTGCGTTTCAGATTAATGCGTCTTGATAAGAGGATTTGTAGAAAATCTAAAGACTTTATTCAAAGAAAATGCAGATATATACATGTGGGCATTTTATCCCTCTAAGTCAAGTAGTTCATGGATCTTGGTTCGGTGCCTCACTAAAAAACCTTTTCAGGAAAAAGAGTGCACCTTATCCTAAGATCTTTTATTATTTCTAACTGTAATACCTTCTTAAGTTGCAGGCGTGCCACAACCTTGGAAGCTCTCGCCCTTCGAGTTCGGTCAGCCTGTAGTATCCTTTTTCGAGTACTTCTATAACTCGGTAGGGTCCTTTCCAGTTTGCTACCAGTTTTCCTTCTTCAGGTCGAGTTGTTCTGATATCATTTCGGATTAAGATGAGGTCGTTATTAGCAAAACCTTGCGGCACTACCTTTTGATTGTATCTTGAAGCCATTCAACATTTTAATGCATCTTCCCTGATCCGAGCTCTTTCTCGAACTTCTGGAAGTAGGTCGAGTTCCTCCTTTTGAAGCAGGAAGTTGGCCTCTTCATTATAGTGGATTACTCTAGGTGATCCTTCTTCGACCTCTACTGGAATCATTGCCTCTATTCCGTAGGCTAATCGGAAAGGTGATTCCTTTGTGGTGGAATATGGCGTTGTCCGATATACCCATAGGACTTGTGGGAGCTCTTTAGCCCAAGCTCCCTTTGTGTCCTGTAATCTCCGCTTTAGCCCAGCCCTGACTTTGCTCGCAGCTTCTGCTTGTCCATTGGCCTGGGGATGTTCTACGGAAGTGAATTGGTATTTTATGTTCAAGTCGGCCACTAACTTTCTGAAGCCTGCATCTGTGAATTGGGTGCCATTGTCTGTGGTGATGAAGTATGGAACCCCAAACCTTGTGACAATATTTCTATATAGGAATTTTTGACTTCTTTGAGCAGCAGCGTTAGCTAAGGGTTCTGCCTCAATCCACTTTGTGAAATAATCTACCCCAATGATGAGGAACTTGACCTGTCCTGATCCTTGAGGGAACGGCCCAAGGAGGTCGAGTCCCCATTTTGCAAATGGCCAGGGTGAGGTTACGCTGATGAGCTCCTCTGGTGGGGCGATGTGAAAATTAGCATGCTTTTGACGTGGTGGGCATGTCTTTACGAATTCCATTGCTTCTTTTTGAAAGGTTGGCCAGTAGAATCCGACCCAGAGTACTTTTTTTGTGAGGGCTTGTGCTCCGAGATGGTTGCCACAGATGCCACTGTGTACTTTTTCTAAAACTTCCTTTGTGTTGGAAGTCGGCACACATTTTAACAATGGTGTTGAGATCCCTCTCTTGTACAGAGTATTGTTTATAATGGTGTAGTATTGTGCCTCCCATTTTAACCTCTTTGCCTCCTTCTTATCTGTAGGGAGTGTTTCTGTTTTGAGGTAGTTAATTATGGGAGTCATCCATCCTTGATCTAGACTTGTTATGGCTAAGACCTTTTCTTCTTTCGAGATTGACGGGCTCTGCAGTATTTCTTGAATGAGACTTCTATTGTTGCCACCTGGTTTGGGGCTGGCTAGTTTCGAGAGCGTATCACCTCGAGCATTCTGTTCACGAGGTGTGTGGCGGACCTTATATTTCTCGAGTTGTCCGAGCTGTTCCTTGGCTTTTTCTAAGTACTTTTTCATGGTGGGATCCTTGGCTTGGTAGCTCCCTTCTATTTGTGAGGTGATTACCTGTGAGTCGCTGAAGATGACAAGTTTTTGAGCTCCTACTTCCTTAGCCAGCTTCAAACCAGCTAGTAGTGCCTCATATTTGGCTTGGTTGTTTGATGCAAGGAACCCGAATTTAAGAAAAAGTTCGATTTGGGTTCCCTGAGTACTTTCTATTATCACGTCCGCGCTACTTCCAGCTTTGTTTGAGGAGCCGTCTACGTAGAGATTCCATTCTGTAGGAATTTCTGGGATGTCCGTAAACTCTGCAATGAAGTCGGCCAAGTACTGTGATTTGATGGTTGTTCGAACTTCATATTGAAGGCCGAATTCGGACAACTCAACTGCCCATTGCAAGATTCTTCCTGCTAAATCCATTTTCTGCAGAATACCTTTTATGGGCTGTTGGTCTGAATTCTGATGATATGGGCTTGGAAATATGGGCGAAGTCGTCGAGATGTTAGTATGAGAGCATAGGCGAATTTCTCTATTTTTTGATAGTTCAGTTCGGACCCTTGTAATGCTTTGTTGATGAAGTATATAGGTTGTTGTCCACTGTCATCTTCTCGGATCAGTGCTGAGGCTATTGCCTGATTTCCTAATGCGAGATACAACACAAGTGGTTCTCCTTCCCGTGGCCGGGTTAGAACAGGTGGTTGTCCCAGGAATCTTTTAAAGTCTTGGAAGGCCTTCTCGCACTCTGTCATCCATTCGAACCTCTTTCTCTTCCTTAGAGTGGTATAGAAGGGGAGAGATCTTATTGCTGATCCAGCTAGAAATCTGGACAAGGCTGCCAACCTTCCATTGAGTTGTTGTACCTCTTTGACGTAAGTCGGGCTCTTCATGTCGAGTATGGCCCGGCATTTGTCCGGATTCTCCTCGATTCCTCTTTGTGTGAGCATAAAACCCAAGAATTTGCCAGCTTCTACTACGAAGGTGCATTTTGCAGGGTTAAGTCGCATGCCATGCCTTCTTATAGTGTCGAATACTTGGGTGAGGTCAGACAGTAACGTCTCTTCACTTTGTGTTTCTATTAACATATCATCCACGTAGACTTCCATGATTTTCCCGATGTGGTCTGCAAAGACCTTATTCATTAATCTTTGATAAGTAGCTCCTGCATTTTTGAGTCTAAAAGGCATGACGATGTAGCAGTAGTTTGCTTTTGGGGTTAAAAATAAAGTTTTTTCTTGATCGGGTGGGTACATCGGGATTTGATTGTATCCCGAATAGGCATCCATGAACGAGAGGTATTTGTATCCGGAGGAGGCATCCACCAGAGTGTCGATACTTGGGAGTAGTTAAGGATCTTTTGGGCAGGCTTTGTGAAGATCGGTGTAGTTAGTGCGGGTACTTGACTTCTCTTATGAACCCTGCCTCCAGTAGAGCTTGTACCTGCTCTTTCACAGCTTGGGATCATTCTGGTCTGAGCTTTCTACGTTTCTGCTGTATTGACTGAGATCCTGGGTAAACTGCCAGCTTGTGGCACATTAGCATAGGGTCTACGCTCGGCATGTCAGCGGCCTTCCATGTAAAGAGGTCGACATTATCCCGTAAGAACTGTACGAGTGATTCCTTTATGTCTCCTTTTAGGATTGTGCCGATATTGGTTGTTTTGTCTGGGACATCTCCGATCTGGACTTTTTCTACTTTGCCTTCGGGTTGTGGACGGAGTTCTTCCCGCCCTCGAACTCCACGGAGTTCGATGGTATGGAATTCTTCTCCTCTTCCTCTAAGGTTCAGACTTTCGTTATAACAGTGGCGCGCCGTCTTCTGGTCTACTTTTATTGTAGCTATTCCTTTCACGGTCGGGAACTTCATGCACAGATGTGGAGTCGAGACTACTGTGCCGAGCTGATTTAATGTTGTTCGACCTATTAAGGCATTGTAGGCTGAACTCACGTCAACCACGATGTAGTCTATGTTGAGTGTCCTAGACCGGTTTCTTTTTCCAAAGGTCGTGTGTAGTGAGATGTATTCAAGTGGTTGGATCAGAGTGTCTCCCAGCCCGAACAGGCTGTTCGAATATGCTTTGAGTTCTTTGTCTTCCAGGCCGAGCTTGTCGAAGGCAATTTTGAACAAGATGTCGGCCGAGCTTCCCTGGTCTACCATTTTGCGGTGGAGATTTACGTTGGCCAATATGATAGTGATGACCAGGGGATCGTCGTGTCCCGAGACGATGCCAGCTGCATCTTCTTTAGTAAAAGTGATTGTGGGAATGTCGGGTGCTTCCTCTCTTCCCTCGACATGATATACTTCTTTAAGATTTCTTTTGCGAGAGGATTTAGAGATCCCTCCTCCCGCGAATCCTCCGTGTATCATGTGGACATGTCTCTCTGGTGTACGAGGTGGTCGTTCAATTCGTCCGACATCTTTGTCCCTTCATTTTTTTCTGGGTTCGTCATCTCTGCTGACTAAGTGCCGATCTAATTTTTCCTCTCTTACCAGCTTTTCTATGATATTTTTTAAGTCGAAGCATTCGTTGGTGGAATGTCCATAGATTCGATGGTATTCACAATATTCAGTCCGATTTCCTCCTCTTTTTTTGCTTTTGAGTGGTCGAGCTGGGGGTATTTTTTCAGTATGGCAAACTTCTCTGTAGACATCCACAAGGGACACCCGAAGAGGAGTATAATTGTGGTATTTTTTGATCTTTTTCCCATGTTGATCTTTTTTTTCCTTGGATTCTTTGTCCTTATCTCAGGAGGAGTAGGAGAATCCAGATTTTGAGGTCTCTCCTAGTCGAGAGTCTTCCTCCATGTTGATGTATTTCTCCGCTCGCTCTTGCACTTCATTTAGAGAGGTGGGATGTTTTTTCAATATAGAGTGGCTAAAAGGTCCCTCTCATAAGCCATTAATGAGACCCATAATTGCCGCTTCTGTGGATAGACTTTGTATGTCCAGACATGCTTTGTTGAATCTTTCCATGTAGCTGCGGAGACTTTCCCGATCTCCTTGTTTGATCACTAGTATACTTGGGGCGTGCTTAGTTTTGTCTTTCTGGATGGAGAATCTGGCTAGAAACTTCTTGGCTAAGTCATCGAAGCTGGAGATGGACTTAGGGGGTAGATTGTCGAACCATTTAATTACTGTCTTTGTTAAGGTAGTCGGGAAGGCTTTGCAGCGGACTGCATCTGAGGCATCAGTGAGGTACATTCGACTTCTGAAATTACTGAGATGATGGCTGGGATCTTCTGTGCCATCGTATAAAGTCATGTCGGCAAGTTTGAAGTCCTTTGGGATTTTGGTTCTCATGATCTCTTTGGTGAATGGGTCTTGGTCCTTACGGGAGCTATCTTCGTGACCGAATCGAATAGTTTTGGCTTTGAGATCTGCTTCGAGTTTTAGGAGCTTTTCCTCTAACTCGTGGCGTCGCCTAACTTCCCTTTGTAGGTCTCTCTCAGCTTCTCGTTGGTGCTCCACCTCTTTTTTGAGTTGTTTTAGGCGATCTTGAAGTGCTTCCAAGGCTCCCGTATTCGGTGAATTCTTGTCTTTGTTAGGTTGAGGAGTATCTTTTGGTGTAGTGTCCGCGTTCTTGTGCAGCGTCCTATCTTCTAGATCAGAGTCGTGGTTGTTGTCAAGGTTGTCCATCATGATGATGGGATGACTTCTAGGTTCTCCGGCAATGGCGCCAATGTTCCGAGGGTTACCTGAAACTGTAGGTCGATCTCGGATGAGATCTTCTGTACTAGTCGGAGCTGACGTGCCCGGCTGGTGGGTGGCGGCCGGAGCTGTCGTGTCCGACTTGTTCATCTGGCTATGCTTCTGATCCTTTGTCACCGGAGGGTGGTGGTACCTGCAAGGGACTCCGATGCTTAAGTTAGCAAGGGTATTAAGCAGGTTTTTTAGTAGAATCAGAGTATGAGTTATACCTGGGTGCTCCAGTGTATTTATAGTAATATGGAGTGACCTTTCTGGAGATAAGATAGTTATCTTATCTTATCTTATCTTTGAGTGAGGTCATCTTATCTTCAAGGGAACCGCCCTTATCTCTATAGGCTTGGACTGCCTTTGGATTTGGGTTGTGTTCCTCTACTGGGCCCTTCTTGGGCTTTCCTGGTGATTTGGCCGAGCTCTTTGAGAAGTGGTTGGGTAGTCCTGACCTGAAGAGGTCGGTCGACTTGTCGCTAAGCAACCCGGGTCGGATAGATCGACCCTGGGTATGAACAACGACCACAACAGGTCGGTCTCAAAAGGGGTGAAAGGAAGGGAGATGTTCATCTGGCTAAAAAAGAAGTCGTACACATAAAAGAAGGGACGCTCCCCCTGGGTCGGAACAGGGAAACAAACCCTTTCATCAGAATCAGGTGCTACTAATTCATAGTTGTTCTCTTGATCTCTACTACTACAGATTCGATGATGTTTCCTAAGCTCCGCACAGAATTCAGAATCAGCTAGAGAAACACACAGCAGAACGAGGGAGTCCAGCCAATCGGACATACCCTCAGTAACCTTGGAAGACGTCTCGACAATATTTTTGCGAGAAGACATGGTCAACTAATCCTACAGCCAGAAAAGAAAATGGATTACTAACCAAAACAGCTCAGACAAAAGAAACCAGCTCGGACAAACATGACTAAGAGCAACACAAACAATAAAAGGAAAATCCCAAGATGAACACCAGGGTCCAGGGGCATCCTTTGGAGGCAGGGATAGAGTAAAGACTCAGAAAAAGTCTAAAAGGCTACATCCCAACAAAACTCTCAGCGAAGAAAATAATCCCCTTCCAAATAAGCAACAACACGAGAAGAAAATCAAAGCAAGCCATCAGAAAAATGCTATCTTCTACAAAGTCTATCTGTAAAGAAAGCTATCAACATGGCGAAATCATCAAAGGCGCAATCCTTTTTCAAAAGAATCAAACAGTTTACCATCCCAAAACCTCAAATATGATGACACAAGCAAAAGCAGTAACAATATTTTAAAAACCCTAAATATGTCAACTACCAAGAAAAACGAAGGAACCTACAAATTAAAGAAGCCCTAAAACAACGTACATAGCAGAAATAATCAGACACAGCAAGCAAAAGAAAGATTCAAACTTCCACAAAAGCCAAAACGAAACTATAAAAAGAAATGGCACAGAGGAAGACAGGAAACCAACCTGCAGCGAAGAAGGAATGGTGAAGCAATCAAGAGTCTGAAATAACAAACAAAGCCACGCTAACAATCGCCTTCTCGAAAAAAGAAGAGGAGAGCACGAAAGAACAACAACAGAGGAAGTAAGGAGAAAAGAGAAGTTGCAGTAAGCAAGGAGAAAGGAAATGGAAGTGAAAGGCTTTGTGAAAAAATCAAAATGAGAAAAGGAAACGGCAAAGGAGGGAGTTAATGGGTTTTTAAAACCCTCACACGTTCCCAAGAAAGGTGCAAAATGCACGCTACAAGGAGAAAGGTTCCACATTTAAAGCTACTTAAATGAAGTTTTACAAACAGACCCAACAAAAGAATGTTCGAGTCCGGCTTCCCAAAAGAGGTCGAAGTCCTAAAAACTCGACTTCAAAAGAAAGACCGAGCTCGAGTAGGGGAACTGTTCATACCCTGGGTCGAGCTGTCCAACCCGGGATGTTTGACAACCAGTCGACCGACCTCTTCAAGTCAGGACCATCCGACCTCTTCTCAAAGAGCTCAGCCAAATTGCCACGAAAGGCCCAAACAGGCCCAAAGGAAGGGACACAGCCCAATCTAAAGGCAGTATTCAAAGGTGCCTGGTGATTTAGAATCACATTTCTTAGTTGTTCCAGCATCTTGAAAAATAAATGATTCAGCAGCTTGGAGTTGTCCACAAACACATATTTTATCTTGTAGTCAAATTAATTTATTTTAATGACTCCCATATTGTTACCAACTGTCCCAAATTTCACCCAAGGATAAAATCAAAAAAAGTTATTTAGAGACCCAATTGACCAAGAAAATCCATCCTTTAACGCAGCGACTGCTTTAATAATAGCTTTTCAAATCGGAGATGATTGATTCCTTACTTGCATATCAAAGATGTTTCCATTTGATAGATATTTACATCTCAAAAGTTAAACCCAAAATTTGTCTTGATGGTGAATAAGTTGCCAAATTAATTTTTTCAGCGTTGTTAAATTTATCAGATGAGAATCTCGTAATACAAGACTACCAAATCTTTTGGGAGTGGTGAGAGTTCTCCATGAAGTTAGATGTGGACCCTAAGTGTTGGCTGCACCACTCCATAGAAATTGTCACACCAATTTATTAATCTCATTACAGGTAGCAATGGGAAAATAACTCACTTGTATCCTATAAACAGAAATGGAGGTAATCACAGACTTTGCAAGACAAAAGTCACCTAGCTCTATTGAGAAATCTACCCTTCTATGAAGGTAGCCACTTCCAGATTTTATCCAGGATGTCGTTGAAATTAGTTTTTGGATGGTCTAAAGTGTCCTAACCCCACACCCAAGTATTTTCCAACGAGTTGACAAATCTTATGGAAGAAATACTTATGAACGTATCATTTCTCTGTCTATATACATTCAAACAACAAATCACGCTCTAGATTGATCAAAATTCACCTTTATACTAGTCGCTTTATAAAAAAGATTTAAGATTTGTAGAGCTCGTTAAACCTGTGTCCTGGTTGCTTTATAGAAGAGAACCAAGTCATCAGCAAAAATTAAGTGTGATATCGATGGGCCCTACTTGGGACAGCTACTAGTTTCCACAGCCTCCACTCCACCTTATGCAAAATATAACACCTCAGCCTTTCTATGCACATCACAAAAAGATAGGGTGATAAAAGATTTTGTTGACAAAGCCCCTTTTTTGGGTTGAAAACTGTTCAACTTATTACTATTCCACATAATAGATAAAGAGGATGACATGACGCACCATATAATAAGTCTAGTCACGATAGTGGAGAATCCAAACATAAATAGAGTCTACTCTAAGAAATTCTAATTAACTCAATCATATGCTTTCTCGAGGCCAAATTTGAGAGCAAGAGTTTTTTTTAGACTTAGTCTTCTTCATAAAATGTAGAGCTTCTTGTGCTAGGATGATGTTATCTGGAGTACCCCTTCCCAAAATAAAGTCACGTTAAAAGGGTTCTATGATCTCAGTCAGATACGGCCACAACCTATTCACAATCACTTTCATAACAACCTTTTATATAACATTGCAAAGACTAATTGGACAAAAGTCTTTAATCCTAATAAGATTATCAATCTTTGGAATCAAAACAATCACAGTAACAAAAAGAGAGGCATCGAGAAGGTCACCAATAAAGGCTTGTCACACAAGCTGCCAGACTTCATTACCCACAATATTTCAATATTCTTTAAATAAGAAAGCCTAAAAGCCATCAACTCCTTGAGGCTTAAATGAGTTCATCCCCATTATTGTATTACGAACCTCCTTTTTTGAAATCCTTTTTGTGAGATTATTGTAAGCTTCTGGAAAAAGCTGCAAAAAAAGTTGAGTACCCATTCCTTCCAAGTTTACTTGAAGATCATTGCAGAAATTAAAGCTTATTGTAAAACTTCAAAGCCTCAGCTTCAAGTTCATTTTGATCAGTATACCAAGACCCATCTTGTAAAAATAGCCTATAAATCTTGTTCTTCTTTCTACACATAACTGTCAACATGTGAAAAAATTTGGTGTTTTTATCTCCTAGGTGAACCCAATTCTTTTTAGATTTTTGATACTAGAAGAGTTCCTCTTAAAAGAGTAATAGCATCCACTCTCTTTATATGTTACTGTAAACTGGCTATCCGCCTTTGCACTTCCTTCTTTTGATGGAAACTATTATCGAAGACTTTCTTATTAAAAACCATAGCATTTTCTTAAACCTTGGATAAACAAGTAGTTGTAGATGGTCGCTTTTTGTCCCAAGCTCTCTAAACTACATAATGGAATAGCGAGTGAAAAGCCTAAGTAGCCTGAAACTAAAAAGATTTACTACCAGAAGATTTATCTCTCCCTTTGCAATGCAATAAAAGTGTGTAGTGACCAGAGCATGTTTTGGATAGATTTTCAATAAAACATTCTGGAAACATTAAGCACCAAGAGTCAATGGCCAAAGCTCTATCAAGCCTCTTAGAAATAACTCTGTTACCCTATATTTATCTGACCTAAGTAAACTATAAGACCATTGTGCCAAGATCCACAAGTCCACAGTCTGCAATCACTTTTTCAAATATGTCTGCTCTACGATTGCAGAAGTTTCCACCTCTCACTTTTGAGGAAAGGAGACTTTATTTTAAAGACTCCAATAGCAAACCATGGGTTTATGTAAAATCTTGAGAATTCAGTTGGAAACTCCCACGTTTCCTCTCTATAGCTTGGCATAGGACTTGCATATATTAGGGATGGCAAAACTCCTTGAAGCGCAGGGACCACCCCAAATAGGGACCCGAAGATGGAGAATTTTCTCCACGAGGATGGGGATGAGGGCAAAATTTTCCCAAAGCAGGCCGAGGACCTGAGCGAGGATCCCTGCCCCATCCCTGAATTATTAAATTTATTCAAATACCCTTAATAATTTATTTCTAGTATAGATTTTTTAGTCATTTTACAGAATATATATATTGATAAACCTAACCCTAATTTAAAAAGTGGCTTTATTTCTCTCTATAACACTAACATGGCGTCGTTACAAATCCTAGTCCCTTCTTTCCATGACTATGGTTATTTTAAATTTTTGGAGTTGTAATCTTTGACAATACTCTATTGTATGTTGTAATAATGCTTTGAAATTTTTTAATTTTTAATTAAAAATTTTATTAAATTATCAATATACGGAGATGAGAAGTGAATCCCCACAGAGAATGGAAATGGGGGAAATATTCTCCTATGGTGAGGAGCAGGGATGGGGAAGGAGAGTAAATATGGGGGTAGGGACGAGGAGCAGGGAGGCATCTCCCATTCTGCCCTACTTTATTGCCATCCCTATGCATATACAGTTGTGTAAGCCCACTCCACACCTCTAAATAAAAATTCCACATAGATCACCTAAAAGCAGTAGCTTAAAACATTACAAGAAATACCCGGGCAAGAAGAAAGAACCCAAATGCCACCACTATGCACTCGAGCCTCCTTAATATAAACGGCGTCATACCCTAACATATTCTAAAACAACTTCATATTATGGAAAGGACAATGAGTCTCCATGATAATAAGGATACTAGGCTTATGTAACTTTATTAGTTGTTTTAGATGAACACGAGCTAATGTATTACTAGTTCATTTAACATTCTAAGTTAGTATATTTGAAAAATCCATAAAAATAGCATGGAATGAAACGCCAATCTTATAAGAGCTAACTTGTGGTTCCATCGGGCGACACTTTTGCCTCCCTAGGCTGTACCCTAATGCCATTTAAGGAGATATCGGAAGGTTTCTCCACCTCAATTCCACCATCTGCCAGTGAGTTTTTTAATGAAAGTTGCATTTGTCGCTTATGTTTGTTAATTTTCGGAGTAACTGTGACACATTTCTTTGCCAAATGGACCTGCACCGTCGGTGTCCCTTCTATAGGTGTGGTATTCTTTGAAGAAGATGAGATGTTTTGCTTGTGTTGTTTGCCCTTAGAATTTGGCTTATGGTTGATTATGGATATGCTTGTCCCATTCTTGACTTTCCTTTTGACTTTCCTTGCTCCAGTCTCTTTGCGATCAGCAGCCATGTCACGAAAATCAGATCTACGAGGTAAAATTACCTCTTTTTCTTCTAATTAACCTTAATCCACTCTCCTTCTTCTACTTGTGGATTGTCAACGTGGTGCTCCACCTTTGCTTGTGCATGGTCGGTGTTTGTAACATTGGCATTGTTGAGAACAAATTCATCTCCAATATTGTCCTTTTCAAGAAATACATTTTTTCCACTATGCATCTTCTTCACTTTATTATTACTAGCATTAGCAGTACTATAAGCTCCAAATTCAAATGTCTTTCCATTAATTGAATTTTTCTTCTCGACATTCGAGTTTCCAACTGGTTTCTTATTACAACCTTTAGAAAGATGGCCATAATATCTGCATGCCTGAGATTAAACCCAAAATTTCATGCTCTACCTTGTAGATAATGTTGTCCATATCTATTTCGTCTATGACTAGTGATCCCAAATCAAGTTGGACACAAGCTCTTGAAAACTTCCCTCCTCTGCCTCTTTTGTTGCTGTGTCAACTTTGATTGGGATTCCAATCATTGTAGCTATCTGCCACATAAATCTTTTCTGATAGTAATGAATATTCAACCTAGTGATATGAACCCAAACCAAAGTCGTTTCAAAGGAATCTTAGATCGATCAAAAGAAAAACAACCATGGTTTGACTTCCAAGTAGTGATAATCAATCATCTAAAGACCTACAAATAACATCTTCTCTCTATCTTCTTTCAAGCCGCATTTGACTAGAAAGTACCCCTTACCTACGTCTAATATCTAATAACCTTCCTTAAGTCTCCAAATGAACTTTAGTCTATGGGTCAAAGAAGTGTAGCTAATGTGTTTATCAAGGACTTTAATGATAATGGAGTCTACATATGGTTCAGGTAAAACCTCTTTTCCCCTCTTTCAAAAAGATGACTTTTGGTCAAGTCAAATTCCCTTGTGTGCCTATCACCACAACTAACCTTCCTTAAGACTATTATTTTTCATAGTAGCAGTTTTATGTATCGTAGATTTTTTTCTCATTGTAACTTTCCTCTGCAAGACCTCCTTTCCCTCTACGGCTAATCCTTTTGTGATCTTTGTACCCTTGCTGCACCTCTTCTATCTCCACACTTCTCGTGATGATTCATAACAAAGTTGGTGATGTAGATTGCCTTGATGATGATCATGATGGAAACGATGTTGGTGAAGACACAGTTTAAAAGGAAATAGAGATGTGGATGCAAACACTGAATAAGAGACTGTAGCTACAGCAAACGTAGCTCCTTTGTCGATCTGTCAGGAATAGATGTTGGTTGAATAGATTTTCCTCGTGTTGGGTCACCGAAGTTAAGATTAGAGAAATCTCTAGTGAGTAACAATAGACAAAGACTTTGCAATAGTGATATGTTGGAGGAGAAGAGAAGAAGGATTGGCAAGGCCACTGAAGATCCGAGTGCTGGCAAGGTTGCCAGACGGAGCAGTGCCCTCGGAAAATCATTTTCGCTGTGAGGGCAAATGCTATCTCTTTCTCTCGCACTCTTTCTCTCTCTAACTTTCTCTCTCCAACGTTCCCTGCTTTTAAAGTTTTTTTGAGTAACTAATTATCCCAATAATTATTTTCTTTTTTTATTCTTTAACTTTCCATTGGGGCTTTTAATTTTTTATTTTTTTAAAGAAAAATATGGAGAAATACATGGTAGGATAGATGAAACCAATGCGTTTTTCACAAAAGCAATTATAAACGATACCTTGACATACCTCTCCAAAACTTCTACGTATGAACATTTTTCATCTAGCTGTTGATTCAGCTTTATAAGCTATATTTCAACCATCACAAATTTTTAACTGTTAATGTCTAATATTTATGAATAAAGAAGTAAAACTAACAGCACAAGTATAAAACCATTCACTTCAAAATCCTTGAAAGAGGTATGACACCAGATATGTTACTTCAATTGATCTTTGGTCTAATTGAACATAATTTTGTAGAAGAGCTTGTAGTTACCTAAGTTATAGTAGAGACCCACAAATCCATAGTTGATACATCCAATGTTTGCTGATCTAGAAGATCAGTTAACTTGTATGCGACAGTTCCCAGATGATCAACAATATTCACAAGAGCTCTTACAGCATAATCTTTCAAGTTGTCAAGTACCCTAATGCATGAATAACACACAAATGATAAAGATTCCCTTCAACATTTGAACACAAAAGAGAATGGACACAGCATGTTGTTGCTACTCATTTACATAAGCTGGCAAGACTTAAAAAGTTCATGCATACATGTTTGTCAATGTTTTCATTTCATTTAATTTATATAATGCAAATTACTCTATTATTTAATCATTTGATTATATCCAAAGCTTAGAGCTTATTCCTAGCATTTCATCCCTAACATACAGTACAAAGAGAATAATCAATGCGTAACAGTGTTAATTTAGTATTTTGGACCCTAGAAAGTAATATTTTAGGCTTTCAGTGAATATATATTAATATGAAATCAGTGCTTCACAAATTGTTCTTTATAAACCAATAAAACAGATCATGTGACTAGTAAACCAAAATCAAACAAAAAATGCTCTTGCCTAGTTTGGCCATGTGGATAGACCTATAGGAATCTTAATAGAAGAGTATATAAAATAGGTGGTAATCTAACTGTTAGAGGTGGAGTGAACCAAGAAAAATAATAGGCATGAACACCAATTCATCCAATTAGAATAGGAATGAACGAGACCTCCTATAATTCATATTCATTATGAGCCCATGCTCTCTAAACTACATTCAAGTAAGTAGTTGCAAGTCATGATTCAACCCAACCTAAGATAAACTTTTCATACACAATTTTCATGTTATCCACATTGAATTTCAAAACTGATACTTGGGGAGTACAAGTTAGGATACAACTGAATTCCATAGGATTCTAAAATTAAACACAATTTAAAACAAGTATCCATTTTATTGCCGCACCTACGAATCTCTATAACTTGAATCAATATACACAAATTCATTATCAAGATATGATATGGTAGTTGCAATAGAAGTATGCCCAAAAGGCTCAATTTTTAGTCTTGTGACCTACAAAACAAATATACACATAAACATAAAGTCAGTGTTTGAAAACTTTCATCAAACAGATTATACTACAGAAAATTCAAGGTTTAAAAAACTGATTAATTCACCAAAATAAGTATACACATAAACATGTGAATCATTTCATGAATTGTTAAATCGCAGCTAGATTTCAATAATTTTTGAGAGAATATGGATTAAAAGAGAGGAACGAATTCATAAGACGACGGTGCTGCGAGCTGAGAGGAAGACGGCGCAAATTGAGAGGTGCATCCAGTTCTTCCGGCAGTATGTTAGGGTTAGTGAAGGAGAGAAGTGTGAGGTCCTGTTTGAGGTGGTGTGATCTCTAGAGACGAAGATCGAAAGAAGAAGTTGCTCACCTTTTGCTAGAGATGAAAGAGAAGAAATGAAGAAATCAGAAGCAGAAGAGTGATCGAGTAAGAAATTAAAAGTTTCAAAAACCCTAAGATATGCCAACGAAGGGTTCACATTTACCAAAAAGCGGCAACGGCAAATGAAGAGAGGCGAGCAATAAGTGGCGACAACGAGCGAAGAGTAGCAAGCGAAAAGCGACAAGCGAGCAGCGATGGCAAGTGATGAGATTGAAGACGAGAGGGAGGGAGAGCGTGGTTGTGGCACCGAGATATCAGAAGGCGAAAGCAACAGTGACGAGACCGCAGAAGACAACAGCGACGAGACCTTAGGAGACAGCCCTGCGATGAAGAAAATGACAATGGCGCTAATGAAGACGACAATGGTAACTCAATAACTATTTTGAGAAGATGAGAATGACATGGGTGAGTTAGGGTTAGTGAGGGTAACTTAGAAAATATCTTATTTTATTTAAATTAGTAGACGATTTAGTGACTGATTAGTTTATCGATTGCTATCTTAAAAATTAGTAACTAATTTAGCGATCATATCTTTAGTGACCGAATTAGTGACCAATCAATTTTCACCCTACTTTCTTAGTGGTTGCAAAATCGGCTGCTAAATTAAAAAAATAGCGACCGATTTTATGACCAAGAGTCCCAAAGATATCCCTTCCTTGCTTTGGTTGCTAATTCGGTCGCTAAATTAAAAATAGCAATTGATTTCAGCGACCAACTTTATTTTGGTGTTATAAAAACTTATTATTGCTAATTCGGTTGCTATTAGGGACCGATTCTGTTGGTCGCTAAACTCAGTAACAATTAGCAACCGATTTAGCGACCAATTAGCAACCAAATAGTTGTTCATCCTATTTCACTATCAGTTACAAAATCCGTTACTAAAATAAAATATAGTGACCGATTTAGTGACCAACAGTCTCAAAGACGTTACTCTTTTATTTTGGTTGCTAATCCGGTCGCTAAATTAAAAAATAGCGACCGATTATAGCAACCAACTTTATTCTGGTTGTATTAAAAACTTATCAGTCGCTAATTCGGTTGCTATTAGTGACCATTTTTTTTTGTCACTAAAATTAGTCGCTGAATGTAATTTAGCGACCGATTTAGTAACAAATATTTTTTGTCCTAGAAATTCTATATCGAGTCCTAAATCGATTGCTATTGGCTACTAATTTTTTCGATTACTAAAATCGATCGCTATCTAGTAATTTTTTATGGTGGTTGTTCATATACTTGGAACAGAACAACTCACGAATATCTTGATAAAGCCTCGGTCTTTATCTAACTTTGATAAATTCCGACACAAATTTAGGATTTACAATGTCCAATGCTACGTTTTGGGGGGGGGGGGGTGGTTGTGAGAGGTGTAGTGAAGATGAGAAAAGCATTGTAGTAAAAACAAAAACAGAATTTGCCAAAAGTAGTTAGAGTTGTTAGAGGTTGATTAAGAAATTATAAGTATTCATTCAAAGCTTCTACATAAAGAGTGGTAGACTAACTCGTTGTGATTCATTCCTATGATTATACATTAGTTTTACATCAATATATTATTCAATTCATTTTTGTTCTTCTATTTGCTTAGTATACAAGAAAACTTCTTCTCATCAAGTTGGAGGAGTTCTAAGTTCCCCAATTAAATTGCATGGAAAGAGAGGGGTTTTCATTCTTTTGTTGGAAAAGACACACATTGGCGCGATTTAAGTTCAATTATTTTTTATGATGTATAGATGCTGACATGAATACAGAACACAATATGATATGAGACATGTTGAGGGATAAATTTTAAAATTTTATAAGATACAGAGACATACATATATAAAATATAAAGTATTTTTTAGATAAATCGTAATGATATTTTGATATTTTATTGATATTAAATATAAATTAATTTTTTAATTATTTTTAATGTTTTATTTTAATTATGTAAAATATTTAAAATATTTTTTGTTTTAATAAATAATAATATATATTATTTTTAAATTTATTTTAAGAATACATGTTAAGAATAAGGTTGTACACGTTAACACGTGATGGTATTTAGGTGTGTCCAAACATATTCGAAATTTTTTTTTATTTTTTATTAAGACACAGTTAGATACGGCAAATACGCGTATCAAACGAGTGTCGATGAATGTTGTGTCCGAAATATATTCAATATACAAATACACAAATACGACAACTCAACGAAATATCTGTGCTTTATAGATTATTTCGTTTAAAGAAATGCAAAAATGGGGATGGATTAAGAGATTTCATGTCAAGTTTTAAGATCTACTAGTTTAGTATGATGTATATGTTTTTATGAAAACAGGTAAATCCTCCTAATTTGGTGCGATTTAAGTGTAAAAAGACCCAACTTCAATGTGATTTACTTACTTAAAAACATGACACATGTCAAGATACTTGAAAGAGATAATTGAGTATTTCTTTTTCAATTATATAAGTGAAAAATCTCTGAGTTACATGATAATTAAATAAATATTACTTTATGCTTATCTTTTATGTTTATTTACTTTTAGTGAAACATAGCTTCTTAAGTTATTATAAGTTGTATGAATATAATTCTTACAAAGAATCTAAGAATGAAAAATAAATTCTTTCTTTGCTCAGAAACTTGAATTGTTTGTGATGGTTATTGACCAATATAGTAAGTATGGAATTTGTTGTCAAAAAGCAAAGTGTAGTGTTAACTATTTAAATTAAGAAAATAATGGATCAATTTAATTGGTTTTAAGTTTGTATTGTTGTGCTCTTTTTCTAGTTGGGAAATATAAAGAATTAATTTTTAAGTAGTCAGTATTATTTAATTTTTTATAAAATTATTCTTTAAGTTTATTTTTAAAAAATTTAAAATTTAAAATTAAAAATTAAAAAGATTAACTGATGTTAACCGAAAAAGATAACTCTAGCTAATTGAACTCTTTATTGTCATATAGTTAGTTGTTTGCTTATAATATATGATTATAAAGTTGTATGGCTCTACCCGGTAGGGACACAACACATATGAATTGGAAGATAAAGTTTGTCCATTTTTAACCTCTCAATGTGTACACTCACACCAATTGTTTTGAAGTTTTCTTATTTACAAATTGGATAGACAAACATAAAGGTAACATTGCTTTTTAATTAATTATTTTTCGAGTTGAAGATTATTGAAAGGTGAAAGTATTGGACAGGGCGTGAATTCAACACAATGAAAATTTCTCATGTATGTCCATGGCCTCATATAATTATATTTTAATCTCGGGTTGTTTCTTTATTTATTAATTGACTATGATCTAGCTATATGGTTGGAAACACCTAATTATATTATTATTATTATTATTATTAGACACTCTTCCAACTGATTCTAAAATATTTCTTATTTTAGAAATTTTTTATTATTTAAAATTCATGTACTTTAAACAGTTATGTCTAAAAATGTATTAAATTCTAAAGGTACTAAATTTTTAAAGTAACAATATTTAAATGAAAAGAATATTATTCTCTTAACTAATTGTTTATGCCCCTTTTTTTTTTAATTTTACTCAAACAACCTAATGGCTACGCGATATACAAGCCAATTAAGGTTGATACTTATGAATGCTAAATTAGAAATATTTTTAAAATGAATACTATTTGCATTAGAATTAGGATATGAAACCTGACTTGTCGGCAGACGTATCATAAAACTATTTATTTAAAAGTTCTAAATTGAATATATATATATATATATATATATATATATATATATATATATATATATTTTTTTTTTTTTGGTTGTTTACGATATTCTCTAATCCGACAGGTCAAGAACTAATTCATCATAAATTTGGACTCCATTTAAGGGTCTGCAGCTGACTAATAGATTGCTGCATGCATAAGGCGGAATTCGAACCCTAGACACTTACTTAAACAGACGAATGAGCTGACCACTCGACTAATCCAAGTTAATTGAATTTTATATATTTTTTTTATCACAAATGCTCTTATGTGATCAATTTAATAAAACAATCGTCGGGCATGTGTCATGCGGGTATAATGAGTAAATTAAATAATGTTTTTAATCATTTAGAATAAGTCAACCTGTGTGTATGCATAGGATAGCATAGCCCCGAAAAGGGACTTCTAGTAAATGTATGATGGTCGAAATAATCCTTTTGTCTTCTCATACTGTTCGTACCGAAAATGAATTTTCTTCGATGTAAGAATATTCCACTGCCAATAATTTTGACTACAAAAACAATAATTTCGATTATAGAAAGTGAAAATGGGTAAATTAAAGTGAAAGATGATACAAAATTAAGTGGAAGAAGCAGTTCCTTTAACTTTGAAAATTAAGTAGAAGATATGAGTGTGAGATTTGATGAGTAAATTGAAAACATAAGTGTGAGATTTGATGAGCAAGTTGAAGAAGACGCGAGATTTAAAATTTAAGAAAGACGTGGATATCAAAATTTGGAGGTCAAAATTTTTCATAATCAAGACAAAGTCATGATTGAAAAAAAAAAAGAAGATATAGTAGACAACATGATCTATGGTAAGTCAATTATTTTCATAGTCTATAAATAGTAAAAACTCATAAGAGATCTAGAACTTTAATCAAGAACACTGGATCATTACATAAACTTATAAAGTTTCCAGTCTCAGTGACGCAATAGAAAAATATGGAGTGCAACTGCATATGAGTGTTAGAAGTCAACTTTTAATTCATTTTTTTTTGTTTGTATTTGATTCATTTTTCTTTCAGTTCTTTGCATTTTATCGTTATTCTTACAATTCCGTTTTATGTTTATCAATTTAAAACTTTTCTATGTTCATCTATCATTTATTTGTTTTACTTTGTTTCATACAAATTTGTCAGTAGTAATTTTGACGTAAGTCATTTTGACACTATTACTAAATAATTTTCGAGTTGAGGTTATTATTTTTTCAGAGGAGTCGTATTTGCTCCCCGAACTAAGATCTTGATACAAGCTCGATTTGGCACCCTGTCGAGACATACCACAAATCGAGTAAAACAAATTAGCACGCTCAGTGGGACCCTGGGTTAAGTAACGTGTCAAAATTTGCATACAATTACACAATAAAAAATTAATAATGTCTGATAGAACTTCAACTTCGACGGATACGTCGAATAATGATATTGGGGATTCCCCTAGGAACCCCAAAACTGAAGTAGTCCCTTCAACCAGTCTTTCTAGTCGACGGTCAACGAAGGGGATTCCATCAGCTGTACATGTCACATGGCCTCCATATGGGTTACCCCAAATTATTCTCCACCTATAGAAAATCACAATACGAAAAAACACAGGAGGTGCTACCATAAGGAATAATCCTTTTTATAATCCAGTACCACCCCAGGATATCCCTTCATGGGGACATACCATTATAACCTTGGCATGACAAACTATAATACCTATCAAAACTTAATGAATAACCCTCCATATATGAGATCTGTTCCCATGCCACAACCTATTCCTACAATATCGAATGTTACTTCGACACAAGGCATAGGGGCACCTAAAGTGATGACAGGAGGGACATGTACCTCTATATTCCCAGAAATGTCAATGCAGATTTCTGTCAGGACATTTTTGTCTAATCCAGTCGAATCTTTGGCTATATTTAGACAGCAAATCGAGGATAGCCATCATGATCTAGTAAATATGCTGACACAATAGACAGCTACAATATTAATCCCACGTTAGAAAATAACAATGCTAGAATAGAGAAAGTTGCTCGACGAGTCAATGATATTGTAGAAGCAATTAATCGACCTTTAGTTTAATATTTTGGGGGAGTTCATACTAATAATCCTCCTCTCATGTTGAATAGGGGAGACAATCCAAACAGGGTATTGAACGAAGCTAAAGCAAACAATGATGCTCATGCTTATGGTCAAAATATAACTAGATATCGAGCAAATCTTAAATAGAGCAAGATTGGACATTGGGATAACAAATCAACCTTATTTTATATCCCCTTTTTCAGATTACGTTTTACAGGCTGAACTTTTCACGGGAGTCAAAACTCCTAAATCTCTTACAAAGTTTGCTGGAGAAAGTAAAAAATCGACTGTAGAGCATATTGCTCGATATTCAGTGGAAATAGGCGAGTTGGTCAATAATAAATATTTGAAATGAGATATTTTTCTTCTTTACTAACAAAGAATACTTTTACCTGATTTTCAAATTTACAACCTAATTTCATCCATAGTTGGATTCAATTGGAAAGAAGTTTTCATGAACAATTCTTTAGGAGAGAAATAAAGGTGACTTTGTCTGACTTATTCACAGTGAAGAGAGAAAAGGCTGAGTTAATCGATGACTATCTAATCCGATTCAAGAATATGAGAAACATATATTTCACACCTATTTCTGAACTTGCGATAGTCAAAATGGCTATCAATAGGCTTGGTTTCAATATCCGAAAGAAATTGGTAAATCAGCATTTTCTCGACTTAGCTCAGTTGGCTGATAAAACCCAACAAATTGAAAAACTGAATAAAGAAAAAGAGGAAATAGAGTCAAATAAAAGAAAACCATTTTTCAACAAAAAGGTTAACTACATTCATTGAATGAGTGAGGAAGAGTCAAACATTGAATCTGCATTTGCTGCAAAATTAAAAGACAGGCCTCCTTATGTGTGTCGATCTCTTAATCCAGCAAAAAGTAAGCCTCCTTTGTCAGGAGAAAAAAAATTATTCTTTCGACATAACAAAAGCTGAATAAATCTTCGATATGTTGTTAAAAGATAAACAACTTGTGCTCCCTGAAGGAAAAACAATGCCATCTATTCTGAAATTAGGATTAAAAAATTTTGCAAATTTCATCAAGCTTCTGGATATTATACTAACAACTGTGTTCATTTCAAGGACTTGATACAAAAGGCTATTGACGAATGTCGACTTAAGTTTGCTGATAATCTTGAAATGAAGGTGGATTCCGATCCCTTCCAAGTCACATCAAATTTCACTGAAATAGAAGAAGTGGCGTTTACAGTTAACATGGTTTTTGTCAAACCTATAAAGAAAGATGAGCAATTCGAGTTGGACATGTTCGAAGTAGAAAGGTCTATTTATCGAAAGTTAGGAGAAGATCTATTAGATTTTTTATTAAGGCAAAGAGAGCAAGAAGGAAATGTAGCTATATGCCATCGATATAGTTCCTTGTTCAACACTTCAGCAGCTAAGGCTTTCAACTCGTATAAAAAAAATAGAGAGCGTGTTTGTTCCGAGGGTTACCTGAGACTGTAGGTCGATCTCGGACGGGATCTTCTGTGCTGGTCGGCAAAGATATGTCCGACTTGTGAGTGGTGGCCGGAGCCGCTGGGTCCGGCTTGTGAACCGGTGGTGGTACTGATCCTTCATCACCAGAGGGTGGTGGTACCTACAAGAGACTCCGATGCTTAAGTTAGCAAGGGTATTAAATAGGTTTTTAGTAGAATCAGAGTATGAGTTATACCTGGGTGCTCCAGTGTATTTATAATGGTGTGGAGTGACCTTTCTGGAGATAAGATAGTTATCTTATCTTATCTTATCTTTGAGTGAAGTCATCTTTATCTTTAAGGGAATCGCCCTTATCTTTCTAGGCGTTGGCTGCCTTTGGATTGGGCTGCGTCCCTTCGTTTGGGCCTGCTTTAGTCTCCTATGGCGATTTGGCCGAGCTCTTGGAGAGGAGGTTGGATAGTCCTGACCTGAAGAGGTCGGTTGGCTTGTCATCGATCATTCCGGGTCGGACATCTCGACCCAGGATATGAACAGTGCCCCTACTCGAGTGTGGTCTTTCTTTTGAGGTCGACTCCCTAGTTTTAGGACTTCAATCCTTCTCTGGTGAAGCCGAGCTTGAGCATTGTCGATTTCTTCTTTGTAGAGTTTCCCTTTGAATATGGAGCGTTTTTTCTTTTCTTTAATCTTGAAACAGACGTTCCTTGCCTAGGGAACGTGCGAGGGTTTTTAATGCCCTATTAACTTCTTAATGCTCTGTTTCTTTCGCCTCTCGCTTTCATTTTTGAATTACACCAACGTTTTCTCTTGCTTGCTGTAACTTCCCCTTTTCTCTCTATTCTTCTGTTTCGTTTGGCTTGCCTGGAACTTGCGTTTTTCACGCTTCTCTCTGTGACGCCTTTGGTGGTTTGTTGGTGCTTCATTTGTTCGAAAGGTGATTCCGATTTTTGCTTCAACTTCCTCAGCATTTTCCTCCTCTTGTAGGTTCGTTCTTCTTTCTGTTTCTTTCTTTGTGCTTGCATTGTTCTATTCTTGGTAAAGTTTTGGTTTTGCTTGAGTTTACGTTGAAAAGCTTAAACCTCTTCGTATTATCGTGCTTGGTTGTCACTGTGACGCATGTTTTCTGGTATTATTTTGATTTTATGTATGCTCCTGGGTGGACTCCCTGGTAGTTTGACGTTTTTAGGGTTTCGCCTGCTGTTTGCTGCTTCTGATCGTACTTTGATGTTTTGAGTTTTATGAACTACATCTGTTTGCTTCTAAAAAGATTGCTTCTTGGCTTTCCCTGTTGATAGTTTTCTTTGCTGATAAATTTGTAGAAGATAATGGTTTTCTGATGACTTGCTTTGATTTGCGTTTTTCTTCTCGGAGCGTTGTTTTGGAGTTTTGCTGGGATGTTAGCCTTGTAGATTTTTCTGAGTCCTTACTCTGTGTCACTGGCTCCAAAAAATGCCCCTGGACCTTGGTGTGTGTCTTGGGGTTTCCCTTTTACTGTTTGCATGTTTGAGCCATGTTTTGTCCGAGCTGATTTTTTTGCTTTTTGCCCAAGATGTTTTAGTTGGTAATCTATTTTCTTTTCTTGCTGTAGGACTAGTTGACCATGTCTTCTCGCAAAAATATTGTCGAGACATCCTCCAAGGTTCCTGACGGTACGTCCGACTGGCTGGACTCCCTCGTCCTGATGTGTGTTTCTGTAGTTAATTCTGAATTCTGTGCGGAGCTTAGAAAACATCATCGAATCTGTACTAGTAGAGAGCAGGAGAACAACTATGAATTGGTAGCACCTGACTCTGATGAAAGGGTTTGCTTCCCTGTTCTGACCCAGGGGGAGCGTCCCTTCTTTTATGTGTACGACTTCTTTTTCAGCCAAATGAACATCACCCTTCCTTTCACTTCCTTTAAGACCGACTTGTTGTGGTCGTGTAACGTAGCTCCATCTCAGCTCCATCCAAACTCATGGGGCTTTATCAAAATTTTTCAGTTGCGTTGTCAAGAATTTGATGTTAAACCTTCTCAAACTCTGTTCATTTACCTCTTTGTGTTGACCAAACCTGGGACTACAAAAAAAAAGTTTCTTGGATTTCTTTCAGGTCTGCACAAGGACACAAAGTTTTTTCTATGTATGATGAGTCTTTTAGGGATTTCAAGAATTACTTTTTTAAGGTCCGAGCTGTTGAAGGAGCTCGACCTTTCATTTTGGATGAGAATGGCGAGCCCAGCTTTTCTTTAGAATGGTAGAAGAATGTAGTAGTGTCTAGGTATACTTGGGAGATGTTGGATGAAACTGAGCAAGCTTTTGTGACTATGTTGGAAGAGAACTGGGGGCAACCTCCCCATCTTGATACCAAGAAATTTTTAGGAAATCCTTTACTTCTCCGAGCTGAGCTGGGTAGGGGTTGTTCCGAGGGTTACCTGAAACTGTAGGTCGATCTTGGACGAGATCTTCTGTACTGGTCGGAGATGACGTGTCCGGCTGGTGGGTGGCGGCCGGAGCTGTCGTGTCTGACTTATTGGACTAGCTGTACTGCTGATCCTTGGTCACCGGATGGTAGGGGGTACCTGCAAGAGACTCCGATGCTTAAGTTAGTATGGGTATTAAACAAGTTTTTTGTAGAATCAGAGTATGAGTTATACCTGGGTGCTCTAGTGTATTTATAGTAGTGTGGGCTGACCTTTCTGATAAGATAAGTTAGTTATCTTATCTTATCTTATCTTATTTTGGGTGAAGTCAGCTTATCTTCAAGGGAACCGCCTTTATCTCTATAGGCTTGTATTGCCTTTGGATGTGGGTCGTGTTCCTCTATTTGGGCCCTTTGTTGGGCTTTCCTGTCGATTTGGCCGACCTCTTTGAGAAGAGGTCGGATAGCCTAACCTGAAGAGGTCGGTCGCTTTGTCACTGAATATCTCGGGTCGGATAGCTCGACCCAGGGTGTGAACAGTGCCCCTGCTCGAGCTCGGTCTTTCTTTTTGAGGTCGAGTCTTAGACTTCGATCCTTCTCTGGTGAAGCCGAACTCAAGCATTTGTCGACTTCTTTCTTTTTGTAGAATTTTTGAATGTGGAACGTTTTCCTCTGAAAGCGCGCGCTTTTATAGTAGCGTTTTGTTCTTGGGAACGTGCGAGGTTTTAATACCTTCATTAATTGGTTTTAATTGCCCCATTCCCTTGGCTTTTATTTTGAAATTTGCTCACAGAAAACAGTTTCTCTTCTTCATTTCTCTTTGTAACTTCTTTTTTACTCTCTCACTTTTTTGTTTTCGCCTTTTGTATTTCTTGAGTTGCGGCATCATTTGGCAGTTTTTCAGGGTGATTCCGTCTCTCTGTCTTTGATGAGCGGATAATTTATACGCTTTTTGGCATTGTTTTTAGTATGTTTTTAGTAGAATCTAGTTACTTTTAGGGATATTTTTATTAGTTTTTATGTTAAATTCACATTTCCAGACTTTACTATGAGTTTGTGTGTTTTTCTGTGATTTCAGGTATTTTCTGGCTGAAATTGAGGGACTTGAGCAAAAATCAGATTCAGAGGTTGAAGAAGGACTGCTGATGCTGTTGGATTCTGACCTCCCTGCACTCAAAGTGAATTTTCTGGAGCTACAGAACTCAAAATGGCGCGCTTCCAATTGCGTTGGAAAGTAGACATCCAGGGATTTTCAGCAATGTATAATAGTCCATACTTTGAACGAGTTTAGACGATGTAAAAGGGCATTGAACGCCAGTTCTACGCTACTATCTGGAGTTAAACGCCAGAAACAAGTCACAAACCAGAGTTGAACGCCAGAAATACGTTACAACCTGGCGTTCAACTCCAGAAAGAGCCTCTGCACGTGTAACATTCAAGCTCAGCCCAAGCACACACCAAGTGGGCCCCGGAAGTGGATTTATGCATCAATTACTTACTTCTGTAAACCCTAGTAGCTAGTTTATTATAAATAGGACTTTTTACTATTGTATTAGACATCTTGGGACGTCTTGTTCTTAGATCATGGGGGCTGGTCATTCGGCCATGCCTGAACCTTTCACTTATGTATTTTTAACGGTAGAGTTTCTGCACTCCATAGATTAAGGTGTGGAGCTCTGTTGTTCCTCAAAGATTAATACAAAGTACTACTGTTTTTCTATTCAATTCAACTTGTTCCGCTTCAAAGATATTCATTCGCACTTCAACATGAATGTGATGAACGTGACAATCATCATCATTCCCCATGAACGCATGCCTGACAACCACTTCTGTTCTACCTTAGATTGAATGAGTATCTCTTGGATCTCTTAATCAGAATCTTCGTGGTGTAAGCTAGATTGATGGCGGCATTCATGAGAATCCGGAAAGTCTAAACCTTGTCTATGGTATTCCGAGTAGGATTCCGTAATTGAATGACTATGACGAACTTCAAATTCGCGAGTGCTGGGCGTAGTGACAGACGCAAAAGGAGGGTGAATCCTATTCCAGTATGATCGAGAACCTCAGATGATTAGCCGTGCTGTGATAGAGCATTTGGACCATTTTCACAAGAGGATGGGATGTAGCCATTGACAACGGTGATGCCCTTACATAAAGCCAGCCATAGAAAGGAGTAAGACTGATTGGAAGAAGACAGCAGGAAAGCAGAGGTTTAGAGGGACGAAAGCATCTCCATGCATTTATCTGAAATTCTCACCAAGGATTTACATAAGTATTTCTATCCCTATTTTATTATTAATATTCGAAAACTCCATAACTATTTTATATCCGCATGACTGAGATTTACAAGGTGACCATAGCTTGCTTCATACCAACAATCTCTATGGGATCGACCCTTACTCGCGTAAGGTTTATTACTTAGACGACCCAGTGCACTTGCTGGTTAGTTGTATCGAAGTTGTGATAAAAAGTTGAGATTACAATTGAGCGTACCATGTTGATGGCGCCATTGATGATCACAATTTCTTGCACCAACTTTTTGGCGCCGTTGCCGGGGATTGTTCGAGTTTGGACAACTAACGGTTCATCCTGTTGCTCAGATTAGGTAATTTTCTTTTTATTTTGTCTTCAAAAATTTTTCAAAAATTCCTCCTTTGTTTTCGAAAAAAAAAAATCATAAAATCATAAAAATCAAAAATATTTTGTGTTTCTTGTTTGAGTCTTGAGTCAGATTTTAAGTTTGGTGTCAATTGCATGTTCATCTTGCATTTTTTCGAAAAAAAATCATGCATTCATGGTGTTCTTCATGATCTTCAGGTTGTTCTTGGTAAGTCTTCTTGTTTGATCTTGATGTTTTCTTGTTTTGTGTTGTATGGTATTTTTCATATGCATTCTTGAATTCTTAGTGCCTAAGCATTAAAGATTTCTAAGTTTGGTGTCTTGCATGTTTTCTTTGCATTAAAAATTTTTCAAAAAATAAATTCTTGATGTTCATCTTGACATTCAAAGTGTTCTTGGTGTTCATCTTGACATTCATAGCATTCTTGAATGCATTCATTGTTTTGATCCAAAATTTTCATGCATTGAGTCTTTTTCATGTTTTTCTCTCTCATCATAAAAATTCAAAAATCAAAAAAATATCTTCCCCTTTTTCTCTCTTAAAATTTCGAAAATTAGATTTGACTTTTTCAAAAATTTTTAAAATCTAGTTATTTTTATGAGTCAAATCAAATTTTCAATTTAAAAATCTTATCTTTTTCAAAATCTTTCTCAAAAATCAAATCTTTTTCATTTTTCTTAGTTATTTTCGAAAATTTTAAAAATATTTTTCAAAAATCTTTTTCTTATCTTTATCTCCTAATTTTTGAAAATAACATCATCAATTAATGTTTTGATTCAAAAATTTCAAGTTTGTTACTTGCTTGTTAAGAAAGATTCAAACTTTGAGTTCTAGAATCATATCTTGTGATTTCTTGTGAATCAAGTCATTAATTGTGATTTTAAAAAATCAAATCTTTTTCAAAAACTAATTTCAATCATATATTTTCAAAAATATCTTCTTATCTTATCTTTTTCAAAATTTTGATTTCAAAATATCTTTTCTAACTTCCTAACTTCTTATCTTTTCAAAATTTGTTTCAACTAACTAACTAACTTTTTGTTTGTTTCTTATCTTTTTCAAAACTACCTAACTAACTCTCTCTCTCTAATTTTCAAAAATATCTTCCCTCTTTTTCAAAAATTCTTTTTAATTAACTAATTATTTTAATTTTTGATTTTAATTTTCGAAAATTACTAACCTTTTTCAAAAATAATTTTCGAAAATCCTTCTCCCTCATCTCCTTCTAATTATTTATTCATCTACTAACACTTCTCTTCATCTCACATCACTACTCCTATCCTTTCCCTTGTGTTTGGATTCTTCATTTTTCTTCACCCCTATTCCTTTTCTTCTTCTACTAACAATAAGGAACCTCTTTACTGTGACATAGAGGATTCCTCTTCTTTTCTTGTTCTCTTCTCTTTCTTATGAGCAGGAACAAGGAAAAAGGCATTCTTGTTGAAGCTGATCCAGAACCTAAAAGGACTCTGAAGAGGAAACTAAGAGAAGCTAAATTACAACAATCCAGAGACAACCTTATTGAAAATTTCGAACAAGTAAAGGAGATGGCAGCCGAACCCAACAACAATAATGCAAGGAGAATGCTTGGTGACTTTACTGCACCAAATTCCAATTTACATGGAAGAAGCATCTCCATTCCTGTCATTGGAGCAAACAACTTTGAGCTGAAACCTCAATTAGTTTCTCTGATGCAGCAGAACTGCAAGTTTAATGGACTTCCATCTGAAGATCCTTTTCAGTTCTTAACTGAATTCTTGCAGATATGTGATACTGTTAAGACTAATGGAGTATATCCTGAAGTCTACAGGCTCATGCTTTTCCGTTTTGCTGTAAGAGACAGAGCTAGAGTGTGGTTGGACTCTCAAACCAGAGATAGCCTGAACTCTTGGGACAAGCTGGTCACGGCTTTCTTAGCCAAGTTCTTTCCTCCTCAAAAGCTAAGCAAGCTTAGAGTGGATGTTCAAACCTTCAGACAGAAAGAAGGTGAATCTCTCTATGAAGCTTGGGAAAGATACAAGTAACTGACCAAAAAGTGTCCTTATGACATGCTTTCAGAATGGACCATCCTGGATATATTCTATGATGGTCTGTCTGAATTAGCTAAAATGTCATTGGACACCTCTGCAGGTGGATCCATTCACTTAAAGAAAACGCCTGCAGAAGCTCAAGAACTCATTGACATGGTTGCTAATAACCAGGTCATGTACACTTCTGAGAGGAATACTGTGAGTAATGGGACGCCTATGAAGAGGGGAGTTCTTGAAACTGATACTCTAAATACCATATTGGCTCAGAAGAAAATATTGACTCAGCAAGTCAATATGATTTCTCAGAGTCTGAATGGAATGCAAGCTGCATCCAACAGTACTCAAGAGGCATCTTCTGAAGAAGAAGCTTATGATCCTGAAAACCCTGCAATAGCAGAGGTAAATTATATGGGTGAACCTTATGGAAACACCTATAACCCATCATGGAGAAATCATCCAAATTTCTCATGGAAGGATCAAAAGCCTCAACAAGGCTTTAATAATGGTGGAAGAAACAGGTTTAACAATAGTAAACCTTTTCCATCATCCACTCAGCAACAGACAGAGAACTTTGAACAAAATACCTCTAATTTAGCAAACTTAGTCTCTGATCTATCTAAGGCCACTGTGAGTTTCATGAATGAAACAAGGTCATTCATTAGAAATTTGGAGGCACAAGTGGGCCAGCTGAGTAAAAGGATCACTGAAATCCCTCCTAGTACTCTCCCAAGCAATACAGAAGAAAATCCAAAAGGAGAGTGCAAGGCCATTGAATTAATCACCATGGCCGAACCTGTGAAGGAAGGAGAGGACATGAATCCCAAGGAGGAAGACCTCCTGGGACGTCCAGTGATCAATAAGGAGTTTCCCTCTGAGGAACCAAAGGAATCTGAGACTCATCTAGAGACCATAGAGATTCTATTGAACCTCCTTATGCCATTCATGAGCTCTGATGAGTATTCCTCTTCTGAAGAGAAAGAGGATGTTACTGAAGAGCAAGCTGCCAAGTTTCTTGGTGCAATCATGAAGCTGAATGCCAAATTGTTTGGTATTGAAACTTGGAAAGATGAACCTCCCTTGTTCACCAATGAACTAAGTGATCTGGATCAACTGACATTGCCTCAGAAGAAACAGGATCCTGGAAAGTTCATAATACCTTGTATCATAGGCACCATGATCTTTGAAAAGGCTCTGTGTGACCTTGGTTCAGGGATAAACCTCACGCCCCTCTCTGTAATAGAGAAACTGGGAATCTATGGGGTGCAAGCTGCTAAAATCTCATTAGAGATGGCAGACAATTCAAGAAAACAGGCTTATGGACAAGTAGAGGACATGTTAGTAAAGGTTGAAGGCCTTTACATCCCTGCTGATTTCATAGTCCTGGATACTAGGAAGAATGATGATGAGTCCATCATCCTTGGAAGACCCTTCCTAGCCACAGCAAGAGCTGTGATTGATGTTGACAGAGGCGAACTAGTCGTTCAATTGAATGAGGACTCCCTTGTGTTTGCAACTCAAGGTCATCCTTCTGTAAACATGGAGAGGAAGCATAAAAAGCTTCTCTCAAAACAGAGTCAACCAGAGCCCCCACAGTCAAACTCTAAGTTTGGTGTTGGGGAGTCTTAACAATGCTCTGAACATCTGTGAGGCTCCATAAGAGCCCACTGTCAAGCTATTGACATTAAAGAAGCGCTTGTTGGGAGGCAACCCAATTTTTATCTAATTTCTATTTTTATTGTTTTTCATGTCTTATTAGGTTCATGATCATGTGGAGTCACAAAATAAATATAAAAATTGAAAACGGAATCAAAAACAGCAGAACAAAAATCACACCCTGGAGGAAGACCTTACTGGCGTTTAAACGCCAGTAAGAAGCATCTGGCTGGCGTTCAACGCCAGAACAGAGCATGGTTCTGGCGCTGAACGCCCAAAATGGGCAGCATATGGGCGTTTGAACGCCAGAATTGCACCATGGAGAAGAGCTGGCGCTGAACGCCCAGAACAAGCATGGTTCTGGCGTTCAACGCCAGAAATGGGCAACAAATGGGCGTTCAACGCCCAGAACAAGCACCAATCTGGCGCTGAACGCCCAGAGTTGCGTGCAAGGGCATTTTGCATGCCTAATTTGGTGCAAGGTTGTAATTCCTTGAACATCTCAGGATCTGTGGACCCCACAGGATCACCTCAGGATCTGTAGACCACATAGGATCCCCACCTACCTCCACTCACTTCTTCTCACCCCTCTTTCACACAATCCCATAAACACTCTTCTCCAAAACTCTACACCAATCACATCCATCCACTCTTCCCCATAAACCTACCTCATAAACTCCACCTACCTTCAAAATTCAAAATCAATTTCCCACCCAACCCACCCTAAATGGCCGAACCTAACCCCCCTCCCTTCCCTATATAAAGCCCTCCATTCTTCCTCATTTTCACACAACACCACCCTCTCTTCTCTTCTTGGCCGAATACACCTCTCCCCCTCTTCTCCACATTTCTTCTTCTTCTTCATCTATTCTTTCTTTTCTTGCTCGAGGGCGAGCAAAATTCTAAGTTTGGTGTGGTAAAAGCATAAGCTTTTTTGTTTTTCCATTACCATTGATGGCACCTAAGACCGGAGAATCCTCTAGAAAAGGGAAAGGGAAGACAAAAGGTTCCACCTCCGAGTCATGGGAGATGAAAAGATTCATCTCCAAAGCTCATCAAGACCACTTCTATGATGTTGTGGCTAAGAAGAAGGTGATCCCCTGAGGTCCCTTTCAAGCTCAAGAAGAATGAGTATCCAGAGATCCGACATGAAATCCAAAGAAGAGGTTGGGAAGTTCTAACAAAACCCATCCAACAAGTCGGAATCCTAATGGTTCAAGAGTTCTATGCCAATGCATGGATCACTAGGAACCATGATCAAAGTAAGAACCCGGACCCAAAGAATTATCTCACCATGGTTCGGGGGAAATACTTAGATTTTAGTATGGAAAATGTGAGGTTGGCGTTTAACTTGCCTATGATGCAAGGAGATGCACGCCCCTACACTAGAAGGGTCAACTTTAATCAAAGGTTGGACCAAGTCCTCATGGAAATATGTGTGGAAGGAGCTCAATGGAAGATTGACTCCAAAGACAAGCCGGTTCAACTAAGAAGACTGGACCTCAAGCCTGTAGCTAGAGGATGGTTAGAGTTCATACAATGCTCCATCATCCCCACTAGCAACCGATCCGAAGTTACAGTGGATCGGGCCATCATGATTCATAGCATCATGATTGGAGAGGAAGTAGAAGTTCATGAAGTCATCTCCCTTGAACTCTACAAAATAGCCGAAAAGTCCTCCCCCATGGCAAGGCTAGCTTTTCCTCATCTTATTTGCCATCTATGTTACTCAACTGGAGCTTTCATAGAAGGAGACATTCCCATTGAGGAAGAGAAGCCCATCACTAAGAAAAGGATGGAGCAAGCAAGAGAGCCCATTCATGGAGCTCAAGAGGCGCATGAAGCTCATCACCATGAGATCCCGGAGATGCCTCAAATGCATTTTCCTCCACAAAACTATTGGGAGCAAATCAACACCTCCCTAGGAGAATTAAGTTCCAACATGGGACAACTAAGGGTGGAACATTAAGAGCACTCCATCATCCTTCATGAAATTAGAGAAGATCAAAAAGCAATGAGGGAGGAGCAACAAAGACAAGGAAGAGACATAGAAGAGCTCAAGGACATCATTGGTTCCTCAAGAAGGAAACGCCACCATCACTAAGGTGGACTCATTCCTTGTTCTTACACTCTCTATTTTTTGTTTTCTATGTTAAGTGCTTATCTATGTTTGTGTCTTATTACATGATCATTAGTAGTTAGTAACTATGTCTTAAAGTTATGAATGTCCTATGAATCCATCACCTCTCTTAAATGAAAACTGTTTTAATTCAAAAGAACAAGAAGTACATGAGTTTCAAACTTATCCTTGAACTTAGTTTAATTATATTGACGTGGTGACAATACTTTTTATTTTCTGAATGAATGCTTGAACAGTGCATATGTCTTTTGAAGTTGTTGTTTATGAATGTTAAATATATTGGCTCTTGAAAGAATGATGACAAGGAGACATGTTATTTGATAATCTGAAAAATCATAAAATTGATTCTTGAAGCAAGAAAAAGCAGCAAAGAACAAAGCTTGTAGAAAAAAAATAGAAAGAAAAAGAAAAAGCAAGCAGAAAAAGCCAAAAGCTCTTAAAACCAAGAGGCAAGAGCAAAAAGTCAACAACCCTTAAAACCAAAAGGCAAGGGCAAATAAAAAGGATCCCAAGGCTTTGAGCATCAGTGGATAGGAGGGCCTAAAGGAATAAAATCCTGGTCTAAGCGGCTAAACCAAGCTGTCCCTAACCATGTGCTTGTGGCGTGAAGGTGTCAAGTAAAAACTTGAGACTGAGCGGTTAAAGTCAAGGTCCAAAGCAAAAAAAAAAAGAGTGTGCTTAAGAACCCTAGACACCTCTAATTGGGGACTTTAGCAAAGCTGAGTCACAATCTGAAAAGGTTCACCCAATTATGTGTCTGTGGCATTTATGTATCCGGTGGTAATACTGGAAAACAAAGTACTTAGGGCCACGGCCAAGACTCATTAAATAGATGTGTTCAAGAATCATCATACTGAACTAGGAGAATCAATAACACTATCTGAACTCTGAGTTCCTATAGAAGCCAATCACTCTTCAATGGATAAAGTGAGATGCCAAAACTATTCAAGAGGCAAAAAGCTACAAGTCCCGCTCATCTGATTGGAGCTATGTTTCATTGATAGTTTGGAATTTATAGTATATTCTCTTCTTTTTATCCTATTTGATTTTCAGTTGCTTGGGGACAAGCAACAATTTAAGTTTGGTGTTGTGATGAGCGGATAATTTATACGCTTTTTGGCATTGTTTTTAGTATGTTTTTAGTAGACATCTAGGGCTTTCCATCAAAATGGTGCGCTTCCAATTGCGTTGGAAAGTAGACATCTAGGGCTTTCCATCAATGTATAATAGTCCATACTTTGAACGAGTTTAGACGACGTAAAAGGGCGTTGAATGCCAGTTCTACGCTGCTATCTGGAGTTAAACGCCAGAAACAAGTCACAAACCAGAGTTGAACGCCAGAAATACGTTACAACCTGGCGTTCAACTCCAGAAAGAGCCTCTGCACGTGTAACATTCAAGCTCAGCCCAAGCACATACCAAGTGGGCCCCGGAAGTGGATTTATGCATCAATTACTTACTTCTGTAAACCCTAGTAGCTAGTTTATTATAAATAGGGCTTTTTACTGTTGTATTAGACATCTTGGGACGTCTTGTTCTTAGATCATGGGGGATGGTCATTCGGCCATGCCTGAACCTTTCACTTATGTATTTTTAACGGTAGAGTTTCTGCACTCCATAGATTAAGGTGTGGAGCTCTGCTGTTCCTCAAAGATTAATGCAAAGTACTACTGTTTTTCTATTCAATTCAACTTGTTCTGCTTCTAAGATATTCATTCGCACTTCAACATGAATGTGATGAATGTGACAATCATCATCATTCCCCATGAACGCGTGCCTGACAACCACTTCCGTTCTACCTTAGATTGAATGAGTATCTCTTAGATCTCTTAATTAGAATCTTTGTGGTGTAAGCTAGATTGATGGCGGCATTCATGAGAATCCGGAAAGTCTAAACCTTGTCTGTGGTATTCCGAGTAGGATTCCGTGATTGAATGACTGTGACAAACTTCAAACTCGCGAGTGCTGGGCGTAGTGACAGACGCAAAAGGAGGGTGAATCCTATTCCAGTATGATCGAGAACCTCAGATGATTAGCCGTGCTGTGACAGAGCATTTGGACCATTTTCACAAGAGGATGGGATGTAGCCATTGACAACGGTGATGCCCTTACATAAAGCCAGCCATAGAAAGGAGTAAGACTGATTGGAAGAAGACAGCAGGAAAGCAGAGGTTTAGAGGGACGAAAGCATCTCCATGCATTTATCTGAAATTCTCACCAAGGATTTACATAAGCATTTCGATCCCTATTTTATTATTAATATTCGAAAACTCTATAACTATTTTATATCTGCCTGACTGAGATTTACAAGGTGACCATAGCTTGCTTCATAGCAACAATCTCCGTGGGATCGACCCTTACTCGCGTAAGGTTTATTACTTGGACGACCCAATGCACTTGCTGGTTAGTTGTATCGAAGTTGTGATAAAAAGTTGAGATTACAATTGAGCGTACCATGTTGATGGCGCCATTGATGATCACAATTTCGTGCACCAGTCTTCAATCTCCTTCGAGGCTTCTTCGCTCAGGTTGGTTTTTCTTCCTTTCTCTTTTCCGTATCACTTTTTCATGTCTGATTTTGAGAAAGTTTTGATTTTGTTTGGAGAAAGTTTGGATCTTTCTGCTTTTGCTGTGCCTGATTGCTATTGTAATGTGTGTTCTGGGAGTTTCTTTGCCTTTTTGTATGAACCTTTTCACCTTTCCTATTGCTTGATGCTTTTAGGGCTTTTGCATGTTAACACCGTTTCTGTTTGTGCCTTTGATGATGGTTTTGTTTGATTCTGAAAGAAGGTTGTGCCTTTGACGATTTTTGCTTGACGTGTTTGATGTTGGCGATGCTTTTTGCTGATAGACTGTAAAAAGATAGTGGCTTTGATTACTTTTTGTGTTTTGTCTTTCTCCTATGAAATGTTTGCTATTTTAAATCTTCTTTTCTTGTTTGAGAGATGCTGGGACGTAAGCTGTAGATTTTTCCTGAAACCTCGCTTTGTTACTACCTCCAAAGGATGCCCCAGGACTTTGGTTTGAGTCTTGGGGTTTTTCTTTTCTGTTTGCTCTTCTGTGTCATATTAGTCGAGTTGTTTTGCCCCTCGTCCGAGATTTTTTTAGTAATCCAATCTTCTTTTCTTATTGTAGGATTAGTTAGCCTCATGTCTTCTCGCAATAACATTGTAGAGATGTCTTCTAAAGTTCCCGAGGGGATGTCTGATTGGTTGGACTCCCTTGTCTTAATGTGTGTCTCTGTGGTGGACGCTGATTTTTGTGTAGAGCTGAGAAAACGTCATAGGATTTATGGTAGCAGTGCCCGAGAGAGGGATTATGAGCTTGTAGCGCCCGACTCTGATGAAAGGGTTTGTTTTCCTACTTCGGTCGAGGGGGAGCGTCCCTTCTTTTATGCCTATAAATATTTCTTCAGCCAGTTGGACATTACTTTTCCTTTTATTGCTTTCGAGACCGACTTGTTGTGGTCGTGTAACATTGCCCCATCCCAACTTCATCCGAATTCCTGGGGTTTTATCAAGATCTTTCAGCTGCTTTGCCAAGAGTTAGGCGTAACACCTTCTCAAACTCTTTTCCTTTATCTTTTTGTTTCTGCCAAGCCTGGAGGTTCTTCCAAGAAGAAAGCTTCCTGGGTTTTTTTCAGGTCTGCCCAGGATCATAAAGTTTTTGCCATGTATGATGAGTCTTTTAAGGACTTTAAGAATTATTTCTTTAGAGTCCATGCTGTTGAGGGGGTCCGCCCTTTTTTCTTGATGAGAATGACGAGCCTGCTTTCCCTCTAGAGTGGCAGAAGAATGTGAGAGTGTCTCGTTATACATGGGAGATGCTTGGAGGTTGAGTGGGCTTTTGTAATTGTTCCTGAAGATTTATGGGGGAAACCACCCCATCTTGATACAAAAAGATCTTTGAGTGATCCATCTTTGGTTCGAACTACTGTCTGACTTGTTTCTATACTTGCTTTTTAGTTTTGCTTCTTCTTTTTTGTGATTGTAACCCATTACTGTGGTCGATTTTGTATTTTCAGAGATATCGAAAAATAATGATTCCATGAAGGCCTTAAAAAAGGCAAGGAAGGCTGCTGTTGCTCAAAATATCTCGGCCAAGGCAGTGGGAGAGGGATCTTCTCAAGTTCAGGTGAAGGCGCCCGTGCCGAGTTCTCCTGGGCCGAGGAAGGTGATTCCCACTCCTTGGGTTCGCCTGGCCGACCCTCCGCAGTTTTTCGCTGCTACTTCTAGTGCTCCTCCCAACAAGAAACAAAAAACAATTGAGCCTTTCAACCTTGATGCCCCTGATTTTAACGCGGTCAAGTTCGTAGATCAGCAGATCGGTCCTTACGGTGTCCTTCCTATGGATGATGTATTCCTCCTTCGTTATTTGGATTTTATCACTCGAAGTAGTGTAAAAATGGCACATATGGGAGCTGCTCTGTACCAAACTACTCAAAATCTTCCTCTCCATGCCACCAAAGCTTTTATGGAGGAGGCAAAACAGGAGTTCGATCGGATGAATGGCTTGAAGGAGGAGCTTGAGCTAAAGGTGGCTAAACTGGAGAAGCATCTGAAGAATGAGAAGGCGAGTTCCCTTGCTCTGGCGGCTTCTGTGCGGTTGGCCGAGGACACTGCATTGAGGCATAAAGATAGTTATGTCACATCTTATCGGGAGGTGGTACGTCTGAGGGAGGAGTTGGAGTCTGCCTGAGCTGATTACTCTGAGCTCCAGGGTCATCTTGTTGGCAGTGTGAATGCTGTTTATGAGAACCTGAAGGAGCAGGTTCGAATTATTGCTCCCGAGGCCGATCTTACTCTTTTTAGCCTGGATAATGTTGTGAGGGATGGTAAGATTGTCCCTGATGACCAGGATGATGATGACGACGAACCTCCCCTTATGCCTTCTGCCAAAATGTCAACTTCCACAGTTCCCCTAGTTGAGGTCGGTCAATCCGTTTCTGATCCGGATTGTCAAATCTTGAATCGGGATGATGGTACCGTGGATGCTGTGCCTATTTAGACTCGCCCTCCTTCTCCCCGTACTGATGCTGCCGAGAAGGCTCCCGATCTTAGCTGATTTTTCTTGGATGTTTGTGTAGATAGCCCGGCTTGTGGGCTTTTAAACTCTTTATTTTGTAGTTTGAATATTTTGCTGACTGTTGATACTCCTTTAGGTTGCTTATTTAGCAACTTTTTATTTTGAAAAAACAACAAGTAGCTTTCAAGCTTTTAGGCCTGACCCTGAGGCTTGTTATAATATTGTATTTTATATCATGCTTGTTTGCACTTGTCTTGGCACCTTTCTGGGTTTTGAGAATGCTGGAGCCTTGCTGCTCGACCTCTTTGGATTGCTTTGTACTTATTGCTTGTAGCTTGGATCCTTTGAGGTTGTAGATGTGTGGATCCAACTCGTATTTTGGTTTTCTCACTCTTGTATTTATTTCTAGCAATCCCTAACCGATTTCTTTACGTTGGTCCTCTTTCTAGCTATTTTTGTAGTCCTCTTTTTTGGACCTTTGTCAGGTCTCTATTAGGGACTACTTTTATAACTTGTTTGTGGGAGACCGACTTCTTTGCGTCGTCTTTTCCAAGTTATTTTTGTAATCCTCTTTCTTGGACCCTTGTCAAGTCTCTTTTAGGGATTACTTTTATAACTTGTTTGTTGTAGGAGACCGACTTCGTCATGTCGATCTCTTCTAAGTTATTTTGTAATCCTCTTTCTTGGACCCTTGTCAGGTCTCTTTTAGGGATTACTTTTATAACTTGTTTGTTGTAGGAGACCGACTTCGTCATGTCAATCTCTTCTAAGTTATTTTATAATCCTCTTTCTTGGACCTTGTTCAGGTCTCTTTCAGGGATTGCTTCTATAATTTTATGTTTTGGGCCGACTTTGTCATGTCGGGCCCTTCTAAGTTATTTTTGTAATCCTCTTTCTTGGACCTTGTTCAGGTCTCTTTCAGGGATTACTTCTATAACTTTAAGTTTTGGGCCGACTTTGTCATGTCGGGCCCTTCTAAGTTATTTTTGTAATCCTCTTTCTTGGACCTTGTTTAGGTTTCTTTCAGGGATTACTTCTATAACTTTATGTTTTGGGCCGACTTTGTCATGTCGGGCCCTTCTAAGTTAAAGTATTCCTCTTTAATAGGGTTGGCCAGACCTCTTTCCAGGGTTTACTTATAACTTGGGTTGACTTGGTCCGACTTCTTAATGTCGGTCAGTTTTTAAGTTATTATTTAGCAATCCATAAGACCTCGTCAGGTTCTTTTTCCGGATCACTTTCGATAACTTCTTGCATTATTCTGCTTTCATCTTTGCCGATTTGTAGAAGGTGGGTTCTATCTTTATTTGGTCGACCTTTAGATGAATCGTGCTTTCATCTCTATTGGTCTTTATCGTGATCGTGCTGTGAATCTGTTTTTCACTTTCTGCCGATCTGTTACTTTATAATCGGATGATGAATGCTTTAGATTAATGCGTCTTGAGAATTTGTAGAATATCTAAAATATATTTCATTAAAAGGAAAAGTGCAAATATATACATGCGGGAGTTTTTCATCCCTGTAAGTTGGATAGTTTGTAGGTCTTAGCTTGGTACCTCATTAAAAAACCTTTTCAGGAAAAAGAGTGTACCTTATACCAAGATCCTTTATCATTCCTAACCATAGTACCTTCTTAGGTTGTAGGCGTGCCACTATCTGGGAAGCTCTTGTCCATCGAGTTCGGACAGTCTGTAGTAGCCCTTCCCAAGTACTTCTATGACTCAGTAGGGTCCTTTCCAGTTTGCTGCTAGCTTTCCTTCTCCAGGTCGAGTTGTTCCGATATCATTTCAGATTAGAGTGAGGTCATTTTCTGTGAAACCTCGCGGCACTACTTTTTGATTATATCTCGAAGCCATTTGACGTTTTAGTGCTTCTTCCCTGATCCGAGCTCTTTCCTAGACTTCCGGGAGTAGGTCGAGTTCTTCCCTTTGTAGTTGGGAGTTGGCTTCTTCATTGTAGTGTACTATTCTAGGCGACCCTTCCTCAATTTCTACCGGGATCATTGCCTCCACTCCGTATGCTAGTCAGAAGGGTGATTCCTTTGTGGTGGAATGTGGCGTTGTTCGATATGCCCATAGGACTTGTGGGTGTTCCTCAGCCCAAGCTCCTTTTACATCCTGTAATCTCCATTTTAACCCAGCCAATATGACTTTGTTGGCAGCTTCAGCTTGTCCATTGGCTTGGGGATGTTCGACGGAGGTGAACTGGTGCTTTATGTTCAAATTGGCTGCTAATTTTCTGAAGCCTGCATCTGTGAATTGGGTGCCATTGTCTGTGGTGATGGAGTATGGGACCCCGAACCTTGTGACAATATATAGGAATTTTCGACTTCTTTGAGCAGTAGCATTAGCTAGGGGTTCTGCCTCGATCCACTTTGTAAAGTAGTCTACCCCTACTATGAGGAATTTAACTTGTCCCGATCCCTAAGGAAAGGGTCCGAGAAGGTCGAGTCCCCATTTTGCAAATGGCCAAGGTGAGGTTACGCTGATGAGCTCTTCTGGCGGGGCGATGTGAAAGTTGGCATGTTTCTGGCATGGTGGGCATGTCCTTACAAACTCTGTAGCTTCCTTTTATAGAGTTGGCCAATAAAATCCCGCCCGGAGTACCTTTTTGGTGAGAGCTTGTGCTCCGAGGTGATTACCACAAATGCTACTATGTACTTCCTTTAAAACTTCCCTTGTGTTGGAGGTCGGCATGCATTTTAATAGTGGTTTTGAAATCCCTCTTTTATATACGGTGTTGTTTATGATAGTGTAGTACTGAGCCTCCCGTTTTAACCTCTTTGCCTCCTTTTCATCTGTGGAGAGTGTTTCTGTTTTGAGGTAATTAATTATGGGGGTCATCTATCCTTGATCCTGACTTGTTATGGCTAAGACTTTTTCCTCTTCTGAGATTGACGGGTTTTGTAGTATTTCCTGGATGAGGCTTCTATTGTTGCCCCCTGGTTTGGTGTTGGCTAGTTTTGAGAGTGCGTCAGCTCGGGGCATTTTGCTCGTGGGGTATGTGGCAGATCTTATATTCCCCGAGTTGTTCGAGTTGTTCCTTGGTTTTATCCAAATACTTTTTCATGGTGGGATCTTTGGCTTGGTAGCTCCCTATTATTTGTGAGGTGACTACTTGTGAATCGCTGAAGATGTTGAGTTTTTGAGCTCCAACCTCCTTAGCCAGCTTCAAACCAGCTAGTAACGCTTCATATTCCGCCTGGTTATTTGAGGCCGAAAACCCAAATTTGAGGGAAAGCTCAACTTGGGTTCTTTGGTTGCTTTCTATTATCACACATGCGCCGCTTCCAGTCTTATTTGTGGAACCGTCCACGTAGAGATTCCATTCTGTGGGGATTTCCAAGGTATCTGTGAATTCTACAATGAAGTCGGCCAAGTACTGTGATTTGATGGCTGTTCGAGCTTTATATTGGAGGTCAAACTCGAATAAATCGACTGCCCATTGTAAAATTCTGCCTGTGATAAACCACTATTTTATGATTTATATTGTGTTTAATTGTGTGGTTTTATCATGATCCTTACCCAGTTATTCATTAAATTAGCATGCATTTAGATTTCCTTTCTGAATTTATTACATGTTTGAAAACTGCTTCCTAGAGACTTTAATTATTTACTTTTAATTCTCCTTTATTCCATTCGATGCGGTAATCTGTGTGTTAAGTGTTTCAGACTTTACAGGGCATAAATGAGTTAGACATTGGAATGGAAGCTATCAAAAATGGAAGGAACACAAGAATTTGAGGAGATAACCAGCGAGAAGTGACGCGGTCGCATGGCTCACGCGACCGCGCGAAGGAGAGAAAATCGCTGCGACGCGGCCGCATGGCTCACGCGGCCGCGCGGATTGGAAAAGCTCAGGCGACGCGGTAGCGTGGACGACGCAAACGCGTGGCAAGGAAAAGCGCGAATGACGCGTCCGCATGGATGACGCGATCGCGTGACATGTGCGATCTGCATAATCTGCAGAATTCGTTGGGGGCGATTTTGGACCCTATTTCGGCCCAGTTTTCGGGCCGGAACAGCAGATTAGAGTCAGAGAACATACAGAAACAAATAACACATTCATTCAGAAACAGTTTTAGATCTAGTTTTACTCTCTTAGGTTTTTCTCTCTAGGTTTTAGAATTTTAATTCGTCTTAGCATTGGAACATTGGGAAGAGTTATTTTTCCTCATCAAGACTTCATCATTCTAGTTTGTTTTCTTAACTTGGTTTCATTCTTCCATGTTCCTTGTTTTGTTCAATTTTGTTATTTGAATACTTTTATGATTAATTAATGCAAGGATTATTTCTTTTTAATTCAATTTCAATTCCAATAATCATGTCTTCTTTTAATTCCCTTTCATATGCTATGAATTTATTATTTACAATGTGTGAGTAGTTTCCTTACTTGATGGGGAGTTGATTAAAAAGGAACTCTTGAGTTGGAAGGATTAAAAGAAAAATTGTAATTGGGTTAATTATTGGATTGTTATCCTGTCACCAACGCCAATCCCCTTGAACTAAGTGGGTTGCAGCTTGTGAACAGATCTGGCATTCCAACTTGTTTGACTTTCCCTTACATAGTAAAGGATAACCAAACAGAGCAACCATTAATTATAAATTAATCTTACAATCCCTCCACCAATAATAGAAATTCCAACCAATCAACTCCCAGTCAAGGCTTTTATTCATATTATTTAAATTTCCTCAATTTACATTCCAATTTACTTAGCTCAACTTCTTGGAACATCTGATTAATAAGATAGCACACTTTTCTGCAACTCGTTGGGAGACGACCTGGGACTTAAAACTCCCAGTAATTTTTAATTTAATTCTCTGTGACATATTTCTAAATTGATAGGCAGATTTTCGGTGAGTTAAGAACTATACTTGCAACGTAACTATTTTAATAATTTTTAATTCACCAGCTTCTGCGTCTCATCAATTTTTGGCGCCGTTGCCGGGGAGTTGCAATAGAGTGCTAATTTTATTAATTAGAATTTATTTATTTGCATTTTATTTTATTTTGCTACTATGAACTGCATGTTTCTTCCGTCAAATGACGCGTTTACTTCCTGATCCGCGCTTGCTAATATCCGATCCTGAAATTGAAAGGACAATTTCACAAATAAGGCGAGAACAGCGTCGGGTAGCCCGCTCTGAGGGCGGATCTGAAAGTGAATCTAAGGAAGAAACCAGCCCCCGTTCTACTGATTCGGTTGTTTTACGTGCAGAAAATATGGCAGCTAGGAGAGTTACCATCCAGGAGGAAGGCTCTGATTTTACAATCAACCGTTTCAAGCGCATCATCCGGCGGTAGCTACAGATTTTGAAATAAATCCCGCACTACTAAATTTGATGCCCAAGTTTCATGGCCTACCTGCTCAAGAGCCTATCAAGCACTTGAGAGATTTCCAAGCAGCCTGTTCTACTGTCAGGCGTGATGGCACTGATAAAACTTCAATTTTGCTGAAAGCTTTTCCGTTTTCTCTTAAGGGAAAAGCAAGAGAGTGGTACTACACTCAACCTCTAGCAAATGTATCCAACTGGGATACACTCAGAAAGGAGTTTCTGGAGAAATTCTTTCCATCTGAAGTTACTGATAAGCTAAGGAAGGATATCTCCACAATTATTCAGGATGACAATGAGACTCTCTTTGAATACTGAAAGCGCTTCAATAATCTTCTGGAAGCATGCCCCCACCACATGATTGACAAGATCGTGCTACTCAGCTATATTACACAGGGTATGAGGCCCCAAGATAAGACCATACTGGAAAATGCCAGCAATGGGTCTATGAAGAAGTACAAGACCACTGATGAAGCTTGGCAATTGATCAGTGATTTAGCTGAATCCACTAGGAACCACAGACAAAAGCAAGGCCGTTCAAAAGCTGTTGCAGAAGTATCTTCCAGCAGAGAGACTGCTGCTCTAACTCAAGGCATCTATGAAATGACCAACTTGCTGAAACAAATGCAGTTGAATCAACAAGCTCAGTAAGCTCAACCTCCTCCACCACAGCAAAACCAACAACTAGTCCCACAAAGAATTTGTGGAATCTGTGCTGATTATAGCCATTACACCGATGAATGCCCGTAGCTCTAACAAGAAGACAACATGGTGGCATCCACTCACAACTTCTATGACCGCCCCAACCAAGGGTACAATCAAAGTGGAAATAATAACCATGGATGGCAGGACAATTCTAACCAGAATTGGAGGGACAACAATAACAGAGGAGGCAGAGATAATCAGAGAAATCAGAAGTGGAACAATAACAACAACAGGCAGAAAAATCAACCTTACAGAGCACCTCACCTGAGGCAGAACCAAGGACCACAGAACAATCAGTAGCAGACCTCTCAATTTACTCATTCTTCGTTATCTTCTAATGAAGATCTACTACAATCTCTTGAGAAAAAACAACAGACCATGGAAAACAACATCATGAATAGTATTAACGTTGGTCTGAATGGTCTCACCTCTACTCTGCAAGCTTTTATGACACAGCTTGGATCAGCACAAAATTCCAGTAACCAACCTTCAAGCACCACTGGAATCCCCTCTCAACCATTACCCAATCCAAAAGGAGGCATTAATGCTATCACCCTGAGGTCCGGAACCATACTGCAGGAGAGAATTCAGGAGGAACCAAGCTCACCAAAATACGCCTCAGCTGAAGAGGTGGTAGAAATCGAAGATGTTGAAGAGGAAGAGGATATACAGGACATAGCTGAAGAAGAGATAGCTCAACCACAGAAGGAAGCACCAAAAGGCGCAGACACCACAGACAACACTACTCCTATTCCATTTCCACAACTTGTAAGGAAGCCCAGGAAGCAGCTGGAACCCGATTCTAAAATGGTAGAGATATTGAAAAAGGTTGAGGTAACTGTTCCCCTTTTTGATGTTATTCAGCAGGTACCTAAATATGCAAAGTTTCTAAAAGACTTATGTATCCATAAAGACAAAATTAATGAATTAGAAACTATTCCTTTAGGTAGTTCTATATCTACTTTAATGGGAGGATTACCTGAAAAATGTAGTGATCCAGGTCCTTGCATAGTTAGTTGTACTATTGGTGGTGTAGTAATTTATGATTGCATGTGTGATTTAGGAGCATGTGTCAGTATAATGCCTTTATCTATATATGATGTTTTGAGGCTCCCTCCCTTAAAAAGGTCGGCAGCTCGTTTTGTGTTAGCAGATAAAAGCATTATTACAGTGGCTGGAGTTGCTGAAGATGTTTTGGTGAATATTAAAGGGCTCACATTTCCCACTGATTTTTATATCTTGGAGATGCCCCACAATGATTCAGATAAGCCATCATCAATCCTACTTGGAAGACTATTCCTGAAGACATCAAAATTCAAATTGGATGCTTTTTCAGGAACATACTCCTTTGAAATAGATGGCCGCATAGTAATCTTCAATCTGAATGGAGTCATTGACAACCCCCCAGAAGATCATTCTATCTTCCAGTGTGATGTCATAGACGAAAGTGTGGCTGAAGTTCAAAAGGAAGAGTTTGAAGAGAGGCACACTGGACAAGGTCCAAGTGTGGGGACCCTCTTAACTGACAATAGGAGCACTTCGCCATTTTCACAAGCCCCAGATAATCCAGAGCCTACCCATGATCAAAAGTTAGAATTGAAGCCTCTCCTTCCACATCTCAAATACGCTTATCTTGAGGATGAGCAGAAGCTTCCGGTCATTATCGCAAGGGAACTGACTTCTCATAAGAAGAGCAGTTACTTGATGTACTGAGGAAGCATAAGAAGGCAATTGGGTGGAGTTTGGCAGACATAGTGGGAATCAACCCTCAAGTATGTGAGCACAGAATATTTTTAGAAGAGGGAGCAAGACCTGTCCATCAACCCCAAAGAAGATTGAATCCCACCATCTTGGAAGTTGTCAAAAAGGAAGTGACCAGACTATTAGAAGCAGATATCATATATTCCACTACAAAAAAAGGTTAAAATGGCGGTTTTTTTTTTGGAAATTATGGCGGTTCTAACCGCCATTTTTACAAAAAATGGCACCTCCAAGAAACGCCGGAATTCTGGGCTTCATTCTGGTTATTACGGCAATTTTCCGAAAACCGCCGTAATAACCAATGGATAATACGACGGTTTTCTGACGGTTAAAATGGCGGTTTTTAACCACCATTATTTCCACGTAAAATGGCAGTTTTTATATTGTTTAAAATGGCGGTTATAACCGCCGTTTTTACCAGGATATAGTGGCATCTTTTGTTTAAAATGGCGGTTTCTAACCGCCGTTTTTTACCGGATATAATGGCATTATTTTCCTTTAAAATGGGGGTTTCTAACCGCCATTTTTACCAGGATATAATAGCACCATTTTCATTTAAAATGGGGGTTTCTAACCGCCGTTTTTACCAGAGTATAATGACATCATTTTCTTTTAAAATGGAAGTTTCTAACCGCCGTTTATACCTAATTATAATGACAATTTTATGTTTTTTAAAATAAAAATAAAACCACCTATTTAAAGTGATATTTTCAAGTTGTTTATTCATTCTTATTTTAAATAGGAACACCAAGCTTGCAAGTTTCTTATGACCTCCTTATACTTGTTTTCTTTTACTCCTACAGCTTAATTTTGATCAAGCAACAAATTTGTGAAATAGATTTCTTAAAAGTAATGGAAAGATTCAAAGAAAGGGTAAAGTCGATTGGAAGACAATCAAAGGAAACTTGATTGGATAAAAAAGAGGAGCACCTAATGCCAACATTATTCTTTAAATTAACAATAGAATAATGCGGTCATGGAATCCATCATAATTCAAGAGCTTTAAATTAAACAAAGGTAAATATTGTCAAAATTCATGAGCAAATCCTTTCTTGTTATGCTTCCACTTCCTTGCAATTACGTCATAAGTAAACTCAATGGCTCCTTAACCTTAAGCATCCTTTGCTTCGCTGGCTCGTCCAACGGTGCCTCCCAAGAGATATTGTAACTGTTGCCTAATGAGGAGCATGAAACAACGCATCCTGTTCTTTCTGCAGAAGCAAAACCCAGACACCTTACCTACCAACACAAATCTGAGAAATCTCAAGGGAACCACCCATCTAGAAATAATCATTCAGCAACCTACAATATTATTATACATTACCTATCCAACTCAACCTTTGGAATTTTCTCTGTTTCCCCTTCTTCATCCTCTTCTTGATCCTCTCAACCTTTGCCCACTTGCCTACATCAAAAATAGAATCTTTTGGTGATGGATAAACCATGTATTTAAAATAAGAATGAATAAACATGAAGTTATTTCCCTTTTTGTTGGTTATTCCTCCAAGTGAGACTAGTTTCACTGAAACTACAAAATTCACAACTAATTATTCTTAATACATAATCATAGCTAGAGAAATTTACCATCTTCAGTTTCCTGAGTTCTCTCCTGGCCATCTTCCCCCTTCATCTGCATTTGTAATATTTAAAAGATCTGTGACACCTATAACGAGCCTGACATATTTGGACAAACCTGATTAAAGTGAAAATAATTTGTTCAGCTTGGTGCTACCACAAAATTCATGATCTCTTTACACTGAAAAGTAGCAAAATGTATAGATCAAGATATAGATACATATACCAAGTGCAAAGTGGAAGTAGCAATAAATAATAAATAACAATGTGAGAAGAGGCAAGGCAGAAAATTTAATTACCTTCTCTAAAAGATAAGCTATCCTGTTGCTGTAAAAATTCATATTATTCTGCTCAGGCCTTTAGATTCTCCGGATAGATTCAAAAAAACCAAAAAAGAAACTACAAAAAAAAAGCAAAAAAAGAAACTACAAATTACAGTTCATATATAGCATCCAAAATGAGATACATAAACATGGTTTTAAGATTTTCTAATTCTGTGCAATGATTCTACATAATAGAAAACATAATCTAGGATGATCAATTATTTATATGCTTTAGTTTTTTATACCTTAAAAAGTACGTTAGATTTGTCTCATCACATGTCTAATTACAAAAATCCATGAACACAGTATTCTTCAATTGTCATAATATTTTACCACTCAAAAAATTAAGCAATGCAGCTAATGGTAGCGCAACATAAATGTTATCAATAAGAACATAGATGAGAGGTTTAGAGCCTGCGTGGTGCTGAATGGATCAAAATATAAAATAATGTTAAAATTAAAGAAATAAATGAATTTACTGCTGCTATAGGTGGATATCTATTGGCCAACAAATGCGTGCTTAGTTGAGTGCCCTTTCTTTAATTTTATGGTGCCTTTTCATTCATGTTTATATATGAAAAAAATATATTTTTTTAGCATTTAAATTATTGAATTGTATATCCAATGTTTATTTCCATCAATAGCCATTGCCATAAAGAGTATGAATTGCATTACACTTAAAAACCTTTTTAACAAAATAGCATCTATGGAGAAAAATGCCTAAAAGAATAAAAGATATTTAGCATAGCATATTATGTATGCTGACCAGTGACTAAAATAATGGGATTAGTTCAGATGGTACCTTTGGTGGCTGCATTTCAGGTGAAACAGCTCCACCGCAATACTGTAATACAGGTGAGTTAGAGGAATTGATCCTTTCAGCTTGTTCTAAAGCTATATGATCCATCCATACTATGACATTTCTTCTTGAATTATCAGCCAAAGAAACTGAAACAGGTGCACTATCGACATCCACTGCAACTGTTATATAGTTCATAAACAATCAGCTAGAGTCATTATATAAACAAATTAAATATGTCATGTAAAGAGAAATGTTACATACCCAGAGAACAAGTAGTTGCAAATCCTAGACTTCTTACTTCTGTAGGTGTAACTTTTGCTTGAGAGCAAGCTGCTTTTACAGCTGCACAGATTGCAAGCCATATATCTGTGGAGGATTGCTGTTTAGCACAAAAAGATGAATCTACATTATAAAATATAAACATAAATTAAAAAAATTAAAGTGAAAATCACCACTTATATCTAACTCAGGGAACTAAAGTGGAAGCTTCAAAACCATCCTTCCCCATTCGTAAGATCAACAAAATACATAAGCAGGACAGTTTTTAAAATCCCAAATATTGCATACTAGCTTCATCCATCAATGTATAATGATAATAATTGATAAATGAAACCTAGGAATTTTCCATTGAAAATTAAAAATAAATATATAAATAAAAGGTACCTCAACAAAAGCACCATCTTTCCATATCTGAATTGGGCTGCTAGAAGAACCAAGAAGCTTTCCTTTCTCATCAAACAGCCCTGCAAAACCCATAAAAAATGACTAAATCAAATTAGTACCAGTTTGACGCATCTTACAAGTCTACTACCATGAACAAAACTTAGCTGAAAAGCTTCATTATCATTAATGACTATCTAACCAATTTCTAAAAGCAGAAATATAACAGAACATATTTTAAGCAATTTTCCTTCATTTCACGCCTTAACAATCAAATTAATCTTCACACATATTTTTCATGTACTTCAATACCCATATTCCCATTACCCTCCCCCCCCCCAAAAAAAAAAACACAAACCAACAAACCAAACTAAAACTTTCAAATTCAGTCACTTGAACTACCCAAAGTTTTCTGAGAAGCCCACTGTTAAAAATATTAAGCACAAACAGAACACAGATCCATCAATACACTTCATTGAGCAGAGACATTATTCTTTTGATCATCTAACTTAGTTGATCATTCACTGAAATTAAAAACAAGAAGAGAAACCCAAAATGACATAAAGGTATAAGCTTACTTCAAATTGCTCAACCCCACTATATGATATTCAGCTCAAATCTGAGTAAGCAGAAAAAAATTGAAAGAAAAAACCTGATATTATGAACAATTTTACAATCCATTAGTTAGTACTGATATTTTACTGATATTTTAATTGTGTTTAATTGAAAGAGGAACATAAAGAGACTTTGTACTTGTGTTTAATTGAAAGAGGAACATAAAGAGATTGCTGCACTAGCACTAGCAACCACATGCAAAAAAAAAGGTCATTACCAAAGGACTGTTGAGCAGGAAATTCCACAAAGTCTTGTTTCTTTGTCTGCTGCTGCTAAATGCTTGCCTTAAGGCCTTCCACTCTAGCCTTTGCAGAGGCAATAGCATCCGACAAGGCCATTCGTTTGGCTTCTTTGCGGGTCTTAACTGAACCATCAAAATAATATACAGCAGAGCAATTTAATTTAAAACAAAACAAAACAAAAAAGAGGTTGTAGAGAGGTAACACTAAATTATCAATATGTTCCCAAGGTATTTTTATATTAACCATTCCCCTACTAGATGCCTCTAAGTTGTCTTCTGTTCTATGAATGAGAGCCATGTAAATCCTCCATTTAATTCATGCCTGGTACCAAGGTATTTCTTCAAGTGCTCAGAAAGCTGTCAAAGCATTAAACATATATAAATTTAGAAAAGTCAGAAATCAACATTATTAAAGCTAACAAATATATAAATTTACAAGATATCATCATATCATCATAATAGAACAGAGGGAAGAAGAATAGAACAGAGAATGGAGCTCAAACATGATATCATCATAATCCATAATCATCTAACATACATACAAACAAAATTAAAAGAAAATTTTGTGAATGCCTGACCTCCAATTTCTTCTGACAAGGAAGAAAATCAAAAACCTAGAATTAAAGAAAAAGACATGGTCATTGTTAGCATAGAACATGGCATATTTACCAATCATGAGTAAACAGAAGAAGATAATGCAAATTTGTACACTAACCTAGATGCTCAATGAAGCTCGATGGAAATGGAGAAATCGCAGAACACAACTCGATGCCGCAGGAAACACTTGCGTAATAGATCTCATCAATGGAAGAGAAGCGTTAATGGAGGAGATCGCCGCCGGAGAAGAACGTTGGAAGAAACACTTGCGCAACAGATCTCATAGTTTTATACGAAGTTTCTGGAACTTGATTTTTCATTTCAAATTTTTAGGTATTTTTTACAAGAGTAGAAAATTGAGAGAGAGAAAGAAGATCAAACTTGCTCTCACACAGAGATTGTAGCCGGAAGAGAACGCGCCGATGGAGGAGAACCTGCTAGAGGAGATCGTTGCTGGAGAGAGCACACAATCTCGTCGGAGGATAACGCCGCTGAGAAGATCATCGCTGGATTAGTCACTGGAGCAGATCATCACCGAAGCAGTCGCTAGAGCAGTCACTGGAGCAGATCGTCGCCGGAGCAGAGCACAGGTCTTCGTTTTTGGTTTTGGTTGGCAGCACGCTATAGTTTCAACAGTAATGAGTTTTTGGGCTAGGGTTTTTCTTTGTTGGAGGAGGGTTTTATTTGATCTTTTTTTTTAAAAGATGGGTTTCGATTATGGCTGTTAAAACCGCCAAAATTACCAAAGTTTTCATTTTATACAAATTAATTATGGCAGCATAATAAAATGCCATAATATTCAAATATTATGGAGGTTTTTTAATACCACCATAATATAAATGCCATTTTAAATTTGTTTTTTTGTAGTGTTCCATTTCAGACAGGGAATGGGTAAGCCCAGTACAAGTGGTGCCCAAGAAATCTGGAGTCACTACAGTGAAGAGTGAGCATGGAGAGTTCATAGCAACTAGAGTTCAGAATGCTTGGAGAGTCTGCATTGATTACAGGCGTCTCAACCAAGCTACCCGTAAGGATCACTACCCACTTCCATTCATTGATCAAATGCTGGATCGCCTGTCAGGTAAGTCACATTATTGCTTTTTAGATGGTTACACAGGTTATTTCCAGATTCATATAGCTCCTGAGGATCAGGAAAAGACTACTTTTACATGTCCTTTTGGGACTTATGCTTATAAGAGAATGCCCTTTGGCTTGTGCAATGCACCAGCCACCTTCTAAAGGTGCATGATGAGTCTTTTCTCTGATCTTATTGAGGACTGTATGGAAGTTTTTATGGACGATTTTAGCGTTTATGGTGATTCTTTTAGCCTTTGCTTAGATGGATTATCTAGAGTATTAGATAGATGTGTTAACACAAACTTTGTATTGAATTTCGAAAAATGCCACTTCATGGTAAAACAAGGGATTGTATTAGGATATGTGGTATCTAATAATGGTATTTCTGTAGACCCAGCAAAGGTGAATGTTATTTCTAGTTTACCTTACCCCTCTTCTGTGAGGGAAGTCCGTTCGTTCCTTGGCCATGCATGTTTCTACAAGAGATTTATTAAGGACTTTAGTAAGGTGGCACTTCCCTTATCCAGATTACTGCAGAAGGATATTGAGTTCGAGTTCAGTGAGGATTGCAAACAAGCGTTTGATAAGCTGAAGACTGCTCTAACTCAAGCCCCAACTGTGAGAGGACCAGACTGGAGTCAGCCGTTTGAAATCATGTGCGATGCTTCCAACCATGCAGTAGGAGCAGCGCTGGCTCAGCGCGAAGGTAAGGATCCTTTTGTTATTGCCTATGCGTCTAAGACTTTAGACACTGCCCAGTCCAATTATACTACTACTGAGAAAGAGCTTCTTGCTATTGTTTTTGCTCTGGATAAATTCCGAGCTTATTTACTTGGTACTAGAGTAGTGGTGTATTCAGACCATGCAGCTCTAAAGTATCTATTAGCTAAAAAGGAATCCAGACCAAGCCTTATACGTTGGATACTGCTGTTACAAGAATTTGATTTAGAAATAAAGGATAGGAGTGGTAATCAGAATTTAGTAGCAGACCACTTGAGTCGCCTTGAACATATTAAGGATGATTCTACTCCTATAGATGATAATTTTCCTTTTGACAACCTGCAAGCAGTATCTGAGGTAGTCCCTTGGTATGCACCTGTCGCTAATTATTTAGCTAGCCACACATTTCCTCCACATTTTTCTAAACATCAAAGAGACAAGCTGAAAAGCAAGTCTAAATATTATATATGGGATGACCCATATTTATGGAGATGTGGAGCTGACCAGATAATTAGACGTTGTGTGCCTCAATCAGAATTCCATTCCATTTTAGAGGCCTGTCACTCATCTGAGAGTGGAGGATATTTTGGCCCTCAAAGAACAGCTAGGAAGATCTTAGACTGCGGATTCTGGTGGCCTACTCTTTTTAGAGACGCTGCTGAGTTTTGTAAACCCTACCCCCCATGCCAGAAATTTGGTAATATATCCAGGAGGGATGAGATGCCTCAACAATATATGCTTTTCTGTGAAATTTTTTATGTTTGGGGCATTGACTTCATGGGTCCATTTCCAAATTCTAATGGATATTTTTATATATTATTAGCTGTGGATTATGTTTCCAAATGGGTGGAAGCAATTCCTACCCGCACTGATGATGCTAACATTGTTGTTTCCTTTGTGAGAAACCATATTATATGTCACTTTGGATCACCACGAGCGATCGTGAGCGATCAAGGCACCCATTTTTGTAACAGGAGACTAACAGGATTGATGAAGAAGCATGGGATAATCCATAAAGTTGCAACCGCTTACCATCCCCAAACTAATGGGCAAGCCGAGGTGTCAAACAGAGAAATTAAGCGTATCTTGCAAAAGATAGTAAAGCCCCATAGAAAGGACTGGAGCACCAGGCTACAAGATGCATTGTGGGCATATAGAACAGCATACAAGACACCCATTGGGATGAGTCCCTTCCACTTGGTTTATGGAAAAGCTTGTCATCTCCCAGTTGAAATAGAACACAGAGCCTTCTGGGCAGTTAAGGAGTGCAACATGGGAATTGAGAATGCCGGAGCTGAAAGGAAGTTGCAACTGCAAGAACTGGAGAACCTTCGCCTAGAAGCTTATGAGAACTCCAGAATATACAAGGAAAAGATGAAGGCTGTACATGATCAGCATATCAAGAAGAAAGAGTTCCAACCTGGAGATTTTGTCCTCCTTTACAAATCTCGACTAAGGCTCATGCCCGGTAAGTTGAGATCAAAATGGGAAGGTCCATACAGAGTAGAGAAGGCTGAACCGTACGGAGTTTATCACCTAAGCCATCCTTCAAGCTCTGAACTTATTAAGGTTAATGGACAACGCCTGAAGCTGTACCATGGTGAGAATGTGCAGAAAAATAAAGAACTAGAAATCTTCCGTTTGGAAGATCCCCACATCGCAACAGATTGAGCTAGTGGAGCGTCCAACTTACGGACGTTAAAGCAAAGTGCTTGGTGGGAGACAACCCACCGCGGTATGATCGTTCTTTTCTTCACTTTTAGTTTTTCTTCTTTAATAACTCTTCTCTTTATTAGTGCTTTCGTGCTCTTTCATTTACATGTCTTTATATTTCTTTAAAAAAAAATTTTTTTTTTCGCCTCGCGACGCGATCGCATTAGTGACGCGTCCGCATCGCAAAGGGGGTGGAGAAAACAAATAAACGAACAGAGAGTCTGGCTGGAGCGTGGCTGGAGGCGTGCCAATGGCACAAATCGGCCCATGCGACTGCGTCCCTGACGCGTTCGCGTCCTATGGGAATCATGGCCTCCCACGCGACCGCGTGCCCCACGCGGCCGCGTGCCCTGAGTTTTCGACGTAAAAGGGTGCACATCAACATTTTGTGCCCATTGTAAAATTCTGCCTGTGATAAACCACTATTTCATGATTTATATTGTGTTTAATTGTGTGGTTTTATCATGATCCTTACTCACTTACTCATTAAATTAGCATGCATTTAGATTTCCTTCCTGAATTTATTACATGTTTGAAAACTGCTTCCTAGAGACTTTAATTATTTACTTTTAATTCTCCTTTATTCCATTCGATGCTGTGATCTGTGTGTTGAGTGTTTCAGACTTTACAGGGCATAAATGAGTTAGAGATTGGAAAGGAAGCTAGCAAAAATGGAAGGAACACAAGAATTTGAGGAGATAACCAGCGAGAAGTGACGCGGTCACGTGGCTCACGCGACCGTGCGAAGGAGAGCAAATCGCAGCGACGCGGCCGCATGGCTCACGCGGCCGCGCAGATTGGAAAAGCTCAGGCGACGCGGTAGCGTGGACGATGCGAACGCGTGGCGAGGAAAAGCGCGAATGACGCGTCCGCATGGATGACGCGATCACGTGACATGTGCGATCTGCATAATCTGCAGAATTCGTTGGGGGCGATTTTGGACCTATTTCGGCCCAGTTTTTGGCCAGGAATAGCAGACTAGAGTCAGAGAACATACAGAAACAAATAACAGATTCATTCAGAAACAGTTTTAGATCTAGTTTTACTCTCTTAGGTTTTTCTCTCTAGGTTTTAGAATTTTAATTGGTCTTAGCATTGGAACATTGGGAAGAGTTATTTTTCCTCATCAAGACTTTATCATTCTAGTTTGTTTTCTTAACTTGGTTTCATTCTTCCATGTTCCTTGTTTTATTCAATTTTGTTATTTGAATACTTTTATGATTAATTAATGCAAGGATTATTTCTTTTTAATTCAATTTCAATTCCAATAATCATGTCTTCTTTTAATTCCCTTTCATATGCTATGAATTTATTATTTACAATGTGTGAGTAGTTTCCTTACTTGATGGGGAGTTGATTAAAAATGAACTCTTGAGTTGGAAGGATTAAAAGAAAAATTGTAATTGGGTTAATTATTGGATTGTTATCCTGTCACCAACGCCAATCCCCTTGAACTAAGTGGGTTGCAGCTTGTGAACAGATCTGGCATTCCAACTTGTTTGACTTTCCCTTACATAGTAAAGGATAACCAAACAGAGCAACCATTAATTATAAATTAATCTTACAATCCCTCCACCAATAATAGAAATTCCAACCAATCAACTCCCAGTCAAGGCTTTTATTCATATTATTTAAATTTCCTCAATTTACATTCCAATTTACTTAGCTCAACTTCTTGGAACATCTGATTAATAAGATAGCACACTTTTCTGCAACTCGTTGGGAGACGACCTGGGACTTAAAACTCCCAGTAATTTTTAATTTAATTCTCTGTGACATATTTCTAAATTGATAGGCAGATTTTCGGTGAGTTAAGAACTATACTTGCAACGTAACCATTTTAATAATTTTTAATTCACCAGCTTCTGCGTCTCATCAGCCTGCTAGATCTGTTTTTTGTAATATCCCTTTTATGGGCTAGTCGGTTCGAACCTTAATGGTGTGAGCCTGGAAGTACGGGCGAAGTCGTCGAGATGTTAGTATGAGAGTATAGGAAAACTTTTCTATTTTTTGGTAGTTCAGCTCGGATCCCTGCAGCGCTTTACTAATGAAGTATACAGTTTGTTGCCCTTTGTCGTCCTCTCGAACCAGTGCTGAGGCTACTGCCCGACTTCCTACCGCAAGGTACAATACGAGTGGTTCTTCCTCTCGTGGTCGAGTTAGGATAGGTGGTCGTCCCAGAAAATTTTTGCTATCCTGGAAGGCTTGCTCGCGTTCCATTGTCCATTCGAACTTCTTTCCTTTCCTTAAAGTGGCATAGAAGGGGAGAGATCTTATCGCTGATCCTGCTAAGAATCTGGATAAGGCTGCCAATCTCCCGTTGAGTTGTTGTACCTCTCTGACACAAGTTGGGCTCTTCATGTTGAGTATGGCCTGGCATTTGTCTGGACTTGCTTCAATTCCTCTTTGTGTGAGCATAAAACCTAGGAATTTGCCCGCTTCTACTGCAAAGGTGCATTTTGCAGGATTTAGTCGCATGTCATGCTTCCTTATAGTGTCGAACACTTGGGCCAGTTCGGACAATAATGTCTCTTTACTTTGTGTCTTTATTAACATGTTGTCCACGTATATAGCAGTAATTTGCTTTTGGTGTTAAAACGAGGTCTTTTCTTGATCTGGTGGATACATAGGGATTTGGTTGTATCCGGAATATGCATCCATAAACGAGGGGTATCTATATCCGGATGAAGCATCTACCAGAGCGTCGATACTTGGGAGCGGTTAAGGATATTTTGGGCAGGCTTTGTTGAGATCAGTGTAGTCGGTGCACATTCGCCACTTCCCATTTGATTTTTTCACCAAGACGACGTTAGCTAGCCATAGTGGGTACTTGACTTCTCTTATGAATCCTACCTCCAGTAGTGCTTGTACATGTTCTTCCACAGCTTGGGATCGTTCTGGCCTAAGTTTTCTTCGTCTCTACTGTACCGGCCGAGATCCTGGATAGACCGCCAACTTGTGACACATTAGCTTGGGGTCTATGCCTGGCATGTTTGTAGCTTTCCATGCAAAGAGATCAACATTATCTTGTAAGAACTGTACTAGTAATTCTTTTGCATTTCCTTTCAGGATCGTGCCAATATTGGTTGTTTTATCCGAGGTGTCTCCGATCTGAACTTTCTCTACTTCACCTTCGGGCTGTGGATGAAGTTCTTCTTGTCTCTGAACTCCACCAAGCTCAATTGTATAGAACTCTTCTCCTCTGCCTCTGAGGTTTAGACTTTCGTTATAACAACGGCGTGCCATCTTTTGATCTGCTTTTATCGTAGCTATCCCTTCTGTAGTTGGGAATTTCATGCATAGATGTGGAGTTGAGACTATTGCACCGAGTTGATTTAGTGTTGTCCGACCTATTAAAGCATTGTAGGCTTAACTCACGTCGACCACGATGTAGTCTATTTTGAGTGTTCTGGATTGGTTTCCTTTTCCGAAGGTTGTATGTAGTGACACGTATCCCAGTCGTGTCCTGAGATGATACCGGATGCGTCTTCCTTGGTGAACGTGATTGCAGGGATGTCGGGTGCTTCCTCCTTCCCTTCGACATGATATACTTCTTTGAGATATCTTCTGCGAGATGATTTGGAGATTTCTCCTCCTGCAAATTCGACGTGTATCTTGTGGACGTGTCTTTCTGGTGTACGAGTTGCTCGCTCAGCTCGTCCGACATCTTCATCCCTTCGTCTCTTTCTTTGCTCATCATCTCGGGTGGCCAGAAACCGATCTAGTTTTCCTTCTCTCACCAATTTTCTATGATGTTTTTTAAGTCAAAGCATTCGTTGGTGGAGTGCCCACGGATTCGATGGTATTCACAATATTCATTCCGGTTTCCTCCTCCTCTTTTGCCTTTGAGGGGTCGAGCGGGGGGTATTTTTTTCGTATGGCAGACTTCTTTGTAGACATCTACCAGGGATACCCTAAGAGGAGTGTAATTGTGATATTTTTTAATTTTTTCCTCTTGTCGATCTTCCTTCTTTTTGGATTCTTTATCTTTGTCTCGGTAGGAGAATCCGGATTTTGAGGTTTCTCCCAACCGAGAGTTTTCTTCCATGTTGATATATATTTCCGCTCGCTCCTGCACCTCATCCAGAGATGTGGGATATTTCTTTGATATAGATTGGCTAAAAGGTCCCTCTCGTAGGCCATTGATGAGGCCCATGATGGCGGCCTCTGTTGGCAAGCTTTGTATGTCTAGGCATGTTTTGTTGAATCTCTCCATGTAGTTGCGAAGACTTTCCCGATCTCCTTGCCTGATTCCTAGTAGACTGGGGACGTGCTTAGCCTTGTCTTTTTGGATGGAGAATCTGGCAAGGAATTTTTAGGCTAGGTCGTTAAAGCTTGAGATGGACTTTGGAGGTAGGTTGTCGAACCACCTGATTGTTGTCTTCGTGAGAGTTGTTGGAAAAGCTTTGCAGCGAATGGCGTCGGAGGCGTCGGTGAGGTACATTCTGCTTCTAAAGTTGCTGAGGTGATGGTTGGGATCTGTAGTGCCATCGTACAAAGTCGTATCTGGGAGTTTGAAGTCCTTAGGAATTTTATTTTTCATGATTTCCCTAGTGAATGGATCTTGGTCTTTGCGTGAGTTGTCCTCAGGGATGAACCAAGTAGTTTTGGTGTTGAGATCAGTTTCGAGTTTTAGAAGTTTATCTTCAAATTCTTGACGTCGCCTCACCTCTCTTTGTAGATCCTTCTCAACTTCATGTTGGCGCTGGGTTTCTTTTTCCAGTTGTTTTAAACAATCTTGAAGCGCTTCAATCACTCCTGGATTTGATGAGTTTTTGTCCCCGTTAGATTCTGGGGGATCTTTTAGTGTATTGCCCGCATTTTTGTGCGGTGTTCTGTCTTCTAGATCTGAGTCATGGTCGTTGTCGTGGTCGTCCACCATGGTGATGGGATGACTTCCAGATTCCCCAGCAACGGCGCCAATGTTCCGAGGGTTACCTGAAACTGTAGGTCGATCTTGGACGAGATCTTCTGTACTGGTCGAAGATGACGTGTCCGGCTGGTGGGTGGCGGCCGGAGCTGTCGTGTCCGACTTGTTAGACTGGCTGTACTGCTGATCCTTGGTCACCGAAAGGTGGGGGGTACCTGCAAGAGACTCCGATGCTTAAGTTAGCATGGGTATTAAACAGGTTTTTTGTAGAATCAGAGTATGAGTTATACCTGGGTGCTCCAGTGTATTTATAGTAGTATGGGCTGACCTTTCTGATAAGATAAGTTACTTATCTTATCTTATCTTATCTTATTTTGGGTGAAGTCAGCTTATCTTCAAGGGAACCGCCTTTATCTCTATAGGCTTGTATTGCCTTTGGATGTGGGTCGTGTTCCTCTATTTGGGCCCTTTGTTGAGTTTTCCTGTCGATTTGGCCGACCTCTTTGAGAAGAGGTCGGATAGCCTGACCAGAAGAGGTCGGTCGCTTTGTCACTGAATATCTCGGGTCGGATAGCTCGACCCAGGTTGTGAACAGGGGTCGACTTCCTTTTTTGTCATACTTGTTTATTTTGTCGAGTTCCTTCCTTTTCTTTTGAGTTTATAACTTGGATTCTTGTGTATTTTCAGAGATGTTTAAAAACAATGATTCCATGAAGGCCTTTAAGAAGGCGAGAAAGGCTACAGCCGCACAGCATGTCTCGGGTAAAGTTGCTGGGGAAGGATCTTCTCAGGTTCCTCCCAAGAAGCCTATTTTGAATACTGCTGGGCCGAGGATGATGATTCCTACACCTCAGGTCCGTTTAGTTGATCCCCCAGATTTTTACTGCTACCTCTTCTCTCTCTGTCAGCCCTCTTCCAAAAAGACAAAGAACTGTGGAACCTTTTAATCTGGATACTCCCGACTTCGATGTTGTTGGTTTTGTTGATCAACAAATTACTCCTTATGGTGTTATTCCTATTGACGATGTCTCCCTTCTTCATCATTTGGATTTCATCACTCGGAGTAGTATTAAGATGGCACAAATGGGAGCAGCTTTATATCAGACTGCTCAAGATCTTCCCATTCACGCAACCAAAGCTTTTATGGAAGAGGCCAAATCAGAGTTCGACCGGATTAAGGGTTTGAAGGAGGAGCTTGAGGTGAAGGTGGCGAAGCTGGAATAAGAGTTGGAGAGTGAGAAGACTCGAGCTATTACTGCTGTGGCTTCTGCAAAGTTGGTTGAGGATATATCACTGAAGCATAAGGAGAGCTATGTCTTGACTTATAGGGAGATGATGGATCTTGGGGAGAGTTTAGAATCAGCTCGGGCTGATTATGCCGAGCTTCAGGGCCATCTTGTGGGCAGTGTAACTGCTGCTTATGAGAACTTGAAGGATTAGGTCCGAGTTCTTGCGCCTGAGCTCGACCTCACCATTTTTAGTTTGGACAACATTGTAAAAGATGGCAAGCTTGTCCCTGATGACTCTGATGATGATGATAATGATGTCAATCCTCCTCGTGCGCCATCTGCCAAAGCCTCTGTTGCCCCGCGTTCCACAACTACAGCAGTTGAGGTCGGTCAGTCGGAGTCCGATCCTGATGTCCAGATCCTGAACCGGGATAATGGGTGTTAGATGCGGTACCCCTTCAGACTCATCCTCCTTTACCCCGAGATGCTGCTACTGGGAAGTCTTTGGATCCTTTGTAACTTTCCTCTGATGTGTCTGTGTATAGCCCGGTTTTGTGGGATTTTGAACTCTTTATTTCTGTAATTGGTGGTTTACTTTGACTTTTGGATATTTTGGTTGCTTTTATTTTTAGAAAAAGAAAGTAGTTTCTCAGGCTCTTGGGGTCGGCTTCAAGCGGCCTCTTGAGTCTGTTTATTATAACAACCTTGTTTCTTTGCGATATGCTTGTCGGTTGCTTGCTTTAGCACTTTCCAGGAATCTTCAGGGTGTTGGAATCTTGTCTTCCAACCCCTTATGATTGCCTTTGTACTTTAATACTTGTGGATTGAGGTTATGGCTTTCTGGGTCCAATTTGGAGTCCTTTATGGCGCATATCTTCTGTCGATCGATGTTTTTGCGAATTATTTTTAGTAAATCCTACAAATTTACTTTTTATAATTCTACAGCTTTGGTCCGACTTCTTCATCTCGATTTGTCTGAAGTTATTTCTAGTAATCCATTTTATTTGGACCTTTATCAGGTCTCTTTTATGGATTAATTTTTATAACTTTGTGATTTTATTGGGCCGACTTCATCATGTTGGTCTCTTCTAAGTTATTTCTAGTAATCTATTTCATTTGGACCTTTGTCAGGTCTCTTTTATGGATTACTTTTTATAACTTTGGGATTTTGTTGGGCCGACTTCATTATGTCAGTCTCTTCTAAGTTATTTCTAGTAATCCATTTCATTTGGACCGTTGTCAGGTCTCTTTTATGGATTACTTTTTATAACTTTGTGATTTTGTTGGGCCGACTTCATCATGTCGGTCCTTTCTAAGTTATTTCTAGTAATCCATTTCATTTAGACCTTTGTCAGGTCTCTTTTATGGATTAATTTTATAACTTTGTGATTTTGTTGGGCCGACTTCATCATGTCGGTCCCTTCTAAGTTATTTCTAGTAATCCTCTTTTTTAGGGCTGGCCAGGCCTCTTTCGAGGGATTTACTTTTTATAACTTTGGTTATTGTGGTCGACTGGTCCGACTTCTTTATGTCGGTCCGTCTTTAAGTTATTTTTAGCAACCCATTTTTTATTAAGACCTCGTCAGGTCCTTTCCTATGGATCACTTTCGATAACTTCTTGCATTATTCTATTTTTGCCGCTTTTCATCTTTGCCGATTTTGTAGAAATTGAGTTTGATCCGCGTTTGGTCGACCTTTTGATGGCTTAATACTGTGATTTGATGGCTGTCCTTTAGAATGGCAGAAGAATGTAGTGGTGTCTAGGTCAATCTCGGACGAGATCTTCTGTGCTGGTCGGAGATGATGTGTCCGGCTTGTGGGTGGTGGCTGGAGCTGTCGTGTTTGACTTGTTGGACTGGCAATGCTGCTGATCCTTTGTCACATGAGGGTGGTGGTACCTGCAAGGGACTCCGATGCATAAGTTAGCAAGGGTATTAAGCAGGTATTTTGTGTAGAATCATAGTATGAGTTATACCTGGGTGCTCCAGCGTATTTATAATGTTGTAGAGTGGTCCTTTTTGGGGATAAGATAGTTATCTTATCTTATCTTTTGAGTGGAGTTATCTTATCTTTTAAGGGAACCGCCTTTATCTCTATAGGCTTGGACTGCCTTAGGATTCGGGTCGTGTTCCTCTGTTTAGGCCCTTTTTGGGCTTTTCTGGTGATTTGGCCGAGCTCTTAAAGAAGAGGTCGGATAGTCCTGACCTGAAGAGGTCGGTCGACTTGTCGTTAAACAACCCGGGTCAGACAGCTCGACCCAGGATATGAACACCTGTCAAGCTTTCGAAAGGATATTGGCAAGGTCAAAGTCGAAGTCATCAAAGTTTTTAGATCTTCAGCTTCAAGAAAAGGGATGTCGGTAGGAGACATATCATGTTCAACTTCAATTGGCTTTTAGGTAGAAAAAATAGTCGAAGTAGCAGCAATTGATGTCGAAACAGGGTCAGATTCCTACTGGGTCTCAGCATCGATTGGTAGAGGCATATAACTTAACTGGAAAATATATGTTACAAAACAGAAATGTGAATGTAATAAAAGAAAGGAAAGGTGACTATAATTACCATGGGAGAGTCAATAGAAGCATGGGAAGCTGCGGTCGATAGTGTAGGTTGAATTGGACTTAAGAAAGGCAGAGAGACAGTAACTTTTGGAAGTTGGGTAACTTCATCTTCGACACTTGATGGGTCAACACCTGACTCAGAGTAGCTTTGCGTTTTAGCTTGAGACTTCGAGCTACGCTTGGCAGGTTTCGACTAAAAGAGGAAATAGATCATTAAAATATGCACCATTTAAGTTGACTATTAAAGGTGAAGAATGTGAAAAAATACCATGATAGGAGGAGCTGGATCATATTTTTGTACTTTCTTAGATTTGTCTCCCATAAGAATGTCTACAGCTCCCCATTTTTTCGAAGGCAAAGTAGCCTCGCTTGATCGTCCTCTACCTTAACCCATTTTTTACTTTGTTTTCTTTTGGGGGCAGCTTCCTCTTTCGATTCCCAGTTTTCCTCGACCATTTTCCGGTCAAGAGCCATGCCTGCTAGGGTCGTTGGTCGAGCAGTTGGAACATAAAGAAATTATAAGGGAAATAAGGATTTTAAAAGATCAAACTTTTAGGAAAACATGGCACCTAGAGGATATCTAGCAATCTTCCTCCGACCATGAATTTTATTCTTGGCGCCTGGGTAATAGATGGTACCAGTTTTATTTATGCCTAAGGTACGAGGATCCTTCTTTCATAGTCGATAATCTACTCCCAAAGCTCCTTTAGGAGGATTGGGTAGTGGTGCACGAAATTGTGATTACACTTTTCATAACTTCGCACAACTAACCAGCAAGTGCACTGGGTCGTCCAAGTAAAACTTTACGTGAGTAAGGGTCGATCCCACAGAGATTGTCGGCTTGAAGAAAGCTATGGTTATTTTGTAGATCTTAGTCAGGAGATTAATAATAGAAGTGATTGTATTTATGAAAAATAAATAACATGAAATAAATAGTACTTGTGATTCAGTAATGAGAAACAGGCTGAGGTTCCAGAGATGCTCTGTCATCTGAATCTCTGCTTTCCTACTGTCTTCTTCTCCAAACACGCATGGCTTCCTTCAATGGCAAGCTGTATGATCCTCTCGGATGAAAAATACCAGGTACAATCTCTGTACGGCTAATCAACTGTCAGATTGCTCGTCTCGGATGAAAAATACCATGTACAGCTACCGCACGACTAATCATCTGTCAGTTCCCACTAGCGTCGAAATAGGACCCTTGTCCTTTTGCACACTGTCACTGCGCCCAACATTCCCAGGTTTGAAGTTCGTCACAGTCATCCCTTCCTAGATCCTACTCGGAATACCACAGACAAGGTTTAGACTTTTCGGATCCCAGGAATGCTGCCCAATTGGTTCTAGCCTTTAACACCAAAAAAGGTGCCAGTTCTGGTGTTTTACGCCAGAAAGTTTTAGGATGACTTTGACCGCCAGTTTGGGCCATCAAATCTCGAGCAAAGTATGGACTATTATAAATTTCTGGAAAGCCCAAGATGTCTACTTTTCAACGCAATTGAGAGCGTGCCAATTGGGCTTCTGTAGCTCCAGAAAATCCACTTTGAGTGCAGGAGGGTCAGAATCCAGCAGCATCTGCAGTCCTTTTTCAGCCTCTGAATTAGATTTTTGCTCAGGTCCCTCAATTTCAGCCAGAAAATACCTGAAATTACAGAAAAACACACAAACTCATAGTAAAGTCCAGAAATGTGATTTTTGAATAAAAACTAATAAAAATATAATAAAAAGTAATTAAATCATACTAAAAACTATGCAAAAACAATACCAAAAAGGGTATAAATTATCCGCTCATCACAACACCAAACTTAAATTGTTGCTTGTCCCCAAGCAACTAAAAATAAAATAGGATAAAAAGAAGAGAATATACAATAAATTCCAAATTTATCAATGAAAATTAGTTTAAATTAGATGAGCGGGACTTGTAGCCTTTTTGCCTCTGAACAGTTTTGGCATCTCACTTTATCCTTTGAAGTTCAGAATGATTGGCATCTATAGGAACTCAAAATTCAGATAGTATTATTGATTCTCCTAGTTCAGTATGTTGATTCTTGAACACAGCTACTTTATGAGTCTTGGCCGTGACCCTAAGCATTTTGTTTTCCAGTATTACCACCGGATACATAAATGCCACAGACACATAACTGGGTGAACCTTTTCAGATTGTGACTCAGCTTTGCTAGAGTCCCCAGTTAGAGGTGTCCAGAGCTCTTAAGCACACTCTTTTTGCTTTGGACCACGACTTTAACCGCTCAGTCTCAAGCTTTTCACTTGACACCTTTACGCCACAAGCACATGGTTAGGGACAGCTTGGTTCAGCTGCTTAGGCCAGAATTTTATTCCTGTGGGCCCTCCTATGCATTAATGCTCAAAGCCTTGGATCCTCTTTACCCTTGCCTTTTGGTTTAAAGGATTATTGACTTTTTCTGCTTGCTTTTTCTTTTTCCTCCCCTTTTTTTTTTGCAAGCTTTTCACTGCTTTTTCTTGCTTCAAGAATCAATTTTTATGATTTTTCAGATTATCAAATAACATTTCTCCTTTTTCATTATTCTTTCAAGAGCCAATAATTTTAACATTCATAAACAACAAATTCAAAAATATGCACTGTTCAAGCATTCATTCAGAAAACAAAAAGTATTGCCACCACATCAAAATAATTAAACTAAGTTCAAGATAGAATTCGAAATCATGCACTTCTTATTCTTTTGCAAATAAAAACATTTTTTATTTAAGAAAGGTGAGGGATTCATGGAATCATTCATAGCTTTAAGATATAGACTCTAAAATTTATTGATTATGGAATAAAAATAAGACATAAAATAAACATAAATGCAGACTCTAATACTAATGCTTATGTAACTCTTAAAATAGGTTTCTAATAATAAAAGTTATCAAAGAGTTAGGACTCAACAACCTTAATTTTAAGGGGTAGGTGCTCCTTCAATCTGTGGGATGTCTGGCTCTTCAAGGATCAGCTTCTGGCGCTTTAGTTCCTGTAACTCCCGCCCTTGCTTCTCTTGTTCTCTGAGAAGTTTGCAGAGCATGCTGTTCTGATTCTGCTACTCTTCTTTGAGTTGATCCATAGATTCTTGCAGCTTGTTGACAGATGCTTCTAAGCGGATCCAATAGTCAAATTGAAGAATTTCTGGGAGGAGCTCATGTGCCCTCCTCTTGATGAGGTTGTCTTGAACTTGAGGTCCATCCATCACCCTTTTGGTGATTGGGTGTTCAACTAGGATATACTCATCCACACCTATTTGTACTCCCGCATCTTTACATAACAGACTGATCAAGCTTGGGTAACCCAATTTGGCTTCAGTGGATTCCTTGTTTTCAAATAAGTAAATTTCACAAGGAATTAATTGATGAACCTCCACTTCTTTTCCCAGCATAATACAGTAAATCATCACTGCTCTTTTGACAGTGACTTCAGAGCAGTTACTGGTGGGAAGTATGGATCGCCCAATGAAATCCAGCCAGCCCCTAGCAACTGGCTTGAGGTCTCCTCTCTTCATTTGGTTTGGGATACCTTTTGAATTGGTTATCCACTTGGTTCCAGGGAGGCATATGTCCTCTAGAACTTGATCCAACTTTTTATCTTTAGCCATTCTCCTGTTAAAAGATTCTGGATCATCCTGGAGTTGAGGAAGTTTGAGGACTTCTCTCACTTTGTCAAGATGGAAGTAGATAATCCTCCCTCTGACCATGGTTCGAAAAGTGTGGAAGGTAGTTCCCTCCATTCTTTGCTTATCTATCAGCCACAGATTTGCATAGAATTCCTGGACCATGTTTCTACCCACATTCATCTCAGGATTAGCTAGGATTTCCCAGCCTCTGTTTTGAATCTGCTCTTGGATCTTCAGATATTCGTCTTCTTTCAGATCGAACATGACTTCCGGGATCACTGATCTTCTGCACACTATTTTGAATTAATGATCTGCATGTTCTTTGGTGCAGAACCTCTCATGCATTGATGAGCGAATAATTTATACGCTTTTTGGCATTGTTTTTAGTATGTTTTTAGTATATTTTAGTTAGTTTTTATTATGTTTTTATTATTTTTTATATAAAAATCACTCTTCTGGACTTTACTATGAGTTTGTGTGTTTTTCTATGATTTCAGGTATTTTCTGGCTGAAATTGAGGGACCTGAGCAAAAATCTGATTCAGAGGCTGAAAAAGGACTGCAGATGTTGTTGGATTCTGACCTCCTTGCACTCGAAGTGGATTTTCTGGAGCTACAGAAGCCCAATTAGCACGCTCTCAATTGTGTTGGAAAGTAGACATCCTGGGCTTTCCAGAAATATATAATATTTCATACTTTGCTCAAGATTTGATGGCCCAAACCGGCGTTCAAAGTCAGCATAGAAATTCTGGCATCAAAACGCCAGAACTGGCACAAAAGCTGGAGTTAAACGCCCAAACTGGCACAAAAGCTGGCGTTTAACTCCAAGAAAAGTCTCTACACATGGAAGCTTCAATGCTCAGCCCAAGCACACACCAAGTGGGCCTAGAAGAAGATTTCTGCATTAATTACCTATTTCTGTAAACCCTAGGCTACTAGTTTTCTATAAATAGGACCTTTTGCTATTGTATTTTACATACTTGATCACGCTTTTCATACATACTTTGATAGACCTTTTCACGTTTGGGGGCTGGCCTCACGGCCATGCCTAGACCTTGTTCTTATGTATTTTCAACGGTGGAGTTTCTACACACCGTAGATTAAGGTGTGGAGCTCTGCTGTTCTTCATGAATTAATGTAAAGTACTATTATTTTTCTATTCAACTCAAGTCTATTTCTTCTCTAAGATATTCATTTGCACCCAAGAACATGATGAATGTGATGATTATATGACACTCATCACCATTCTCACCTATGAACGCGTGCCTGATAACCACTTCCATTCTACATGCAAACAAGCTTGAATGTATATCTCTTGGGTTTCTAATCTAAGATTAGAACCTTCGTGGTATAGGCTAGAATTATTGGCGGCCATTCCTGAGATCCGGAATGTCTAAACCTTGTCTATGGTATTCTGAGTCGGATCTGGGAAGGGATGACTGTGACGAGCTTCAAACTCGCGAGTGTTGGGCGTGTGACAGACGCAAAAAGATCAATGGATCCTATTCCAACATGATCGAGAACCGACAGATGATTAGCCGTGCAGTGACAGTGTGCGTAGAACATTTTCACTGAGAAGACAGAAAGTAGCCATTGACAATGGTGATGCCCAACATTAAGCTTGCCATGGAAAGGAGTATGAATGATTGGAAGAAGGCAATAGGAAAGCAGAGGTTCAGGAGGAACAAAGCATCTTCATACGCTTATCTGAAATTCCTACCAATGAATTACATAAGTATCTCTATCTCTATCTTTATTTTATGTTTTATTTATCTTTAATTATCAATCCTCCATAACCATTTGAATCCGCCTGACTGAGATTTACAAGATGACCATAGCTTGCTTTAAGCCGACAGTCTCCGTGGGATCGACCTTTACTCACGTAAGGTATTACTTGGATGACCCAGTGCACTTGCTGGTTAGTTGTGCGGAATTGTGACAAAGTGTGATTCACGTTTGAGAGCTCCAAGTCTTTGGCGCCATTGTTGATGATCACAATTTCGTGCACCAAGTTTTTGGCGCCGTTGCCGGGGATTGTTCGAGTTTGGACAACTGACGGTTCATCTTGTTGCTTAGATTAGGTACTTTTCTTTTTATTTTTCAGAATTTTTAAGAATGAATTCTAGAGTTTCAAGGTGATGTTCTTATCATCACAAAAGCTAATTGATTCTCATCAATTTAGCTGTTGAATGTAATGTCCTGCTGAAGCTTTAGACTAACATTGCATGATTCCTGGAATTCTTATTAAAAATTTTGAATCTCTTTATTCTCTTTTCCATATAATTTTCAAAAAATCATAAAAAAATTTATAAAATCATAAAAATCAAAAATATTTTATGTTTCTTGTTTGAGTCTAGTATCAATTTTTAAGTTTGGTGTCAATTGCATATTTTTATTCTTCTTGCATTTTTTGAATATAAGCATTATGTTCTTCATTGATCTTCAAGTTGTTCTTGATGATTTCTGTGCTCTGATCTTTAATTTCTCTTATTTTGTGTCTTTTGTTGTTTCTTATATGCATTTTCAAATTACTATAGTCCTTAGTATACAAACTTCTAAGTTTGGTGTCTTGCATGCATTGTTTATTTGATCTTAGTTGCATTCTTTTTATTATTGTTTCTCATCATTTAAAAATTCAAAAAATTTTTAAATTGTGTCTTTTCAAGTCAATAACACAGAGAATTGAAGATTCAGAACATTCAGCAGAGGAATTACACAGAAAAAGCTGGGCATTCAAAACGCCCAGTGAAAAAGGAAAACTGGCGTTTAAACGCCAGCCAGGGTACCTGACTGGGCGTTAAACGCCCAAAAAGGTAGGATTTTGGGTGTTAAACGCAGAATGGATACCATTCTGGGCGTTTAACGCCAGGAGGACACTAGAGGGAAGATTTTGTTTTTAATTCAAATTTTTTTCAAATCTTCATAATTTTTCAAAATCAAATCTTTTTCAAATCATATCTTTTCAATCATATCTCTTCAAAATCAATTTCTTTCCATTTTTTATTTATTATTATTATTTCCAAAAATCCTTGCTACAATTAATGATTTACTTCAAAATTTTCAAGTTGTTACTTGCCTATTAAGAAAGGATCAAATTTTAAATTTTAGAATCATATCTTTTAATTTCTTGTTAGTCAAGTAATCAAATTTAATTTTAAAACTTTCTTTTTTTAATTTGATTTTCAATCATATCTTTTTAATTTCTAATTTCAAAATCACTTAATTTCTTTCCCAATCTTAATTTTCAAAAATCTCAATCAAATTTTCAAATTTCTTTTTATTATTTTAAAAATCTTTTACTTTAATTTCGAAAATTCTTCCCCTCTTCTCACATCCTTCTATTTAAGGACTAACACTCCTCCACTATCAACGATTCGAACTCTATCACTCTTGATAAGTTCGAATTCTTCTCTTTCTACCTTCTCCTTCTATTCTTCCTTTCCTCTGACACTTCAAGGAATCTCTATACTGTGACATAGAGGATTCCATACTTTCTTGTTCTCTTCTCTTTCATATGAGCAGAAGCAAGGACAAAAGCATTCTTGTTGAGGCTGATCCTGAACCTGAAAGGACCTTGAAGCGAAAGCTAAGAGAAGCTAAAGCACAACTCTCTGTAGAGGACCTAATAGAGCTCTTCAAACAAGAAGAAAACATGGCAGCCGAAAATAATAACAATGCCAACAATGCAAGGAAGGTGCTTGGTGACTTTACTGCACCTACTCCTGACTTCTATGGGAGAAGCATCTCAATCCCTGCCATTGGAACAAACAACTTTGAGCTTAAGCCTCAATTATTTTCTCTAATGCAACAGAATTGCAAGTTTCATGGACTTCCATTGGAAGATCCTCATCAGTTCTTAGCTGAATTCTTGCAAATCTGTGACACTGTCAAGACCAATGGGGTTGACCCTGAAGTCTACATACTTATGCTCTTCCCTTTTGCTGTAAGAGACAGAGTTAGGACATGGTTGGATTCACAACCTAAAGAAAGCCTGAACTCTTGGGAAAAGCTAGTCAATGCCTTCTTGGCAAAGTTCTTTCCACCTTAAAAATTGAGCAAGCTTAGAGTGGAAGTCCAAACCTTCAGGCAGAAGGAAGGTGAATCCCTCTATGAAGCTTGGGAAAGATACAAGCAATTGATCAGAAGGTGTCCTTCTGACATGCTTTCAGAATGGAGCATCATAGGTATCTTCTATGATGGTCTGTCTGAACTGTCCAAGATGTCATTGGACAGCTCTGCTGGAGGATCTCTTCATCTGAAGAAGACGCCTACAGAAGCTCAGGAACTCATTGAAATGGTTGCAAATAACCAATTCATGTACACTTCTGAAAGGAACCCTGTGAATAATGGGACAAGTCAGAAGAAAGGAGTTCTTGAGATTGACACTCTGAATGCCATATTGGCTCAGAACAAAATATTGACTCAGCAAGTCAATATAATTTCTCAGAGTCTGTCTAGAATACAAGCTGCATCAGTCAGTACTAAGGAAGTGTTCCGAGGGTTACCTGAAACTGGAGGTCAATCTCGGACGAGATCTTCTGTACTGGTCGGAGATAGCGTGTCTGGTTGGCTGATGGCGGCCGGAGCTGTTGTATCCGACTTGTTGGACTTACAGCACTGCTGATCCTCGGTCACCGAAGGGTGGGGGGTACCTGCAAGTGACTCCGGTGCTTAAGTTAGCACGGGTATTAAGCAGGTTTTATGTAGAATCAGAGTATGAGTTATACATGGGTGCTCCAGTGTATTTATAGTAGTGTGGGCTGACCTTTCTGATAAGATAAGTTAGTTATCTTATCTTATCTTATCCTGTTTTGGGTGAAGTCAGCTTATCTTCAAGGGAACCGCCTTTATCTCTATAGGCTTGGATTGCCTTTGGATTTGGGTCGTGTTCCACTATTTGGGCCCTTTATTGGACCTTCCTGTTGATTTGGCCGATCTCTTTAAGAAGAGATCGGATAGTCGGACCTGAAGAGGTCGGTCGCCATGTCGCTAAACATCCCGGGTCGGACAGCTCGACCCAGGGTATGAACAGTGCCCCTGCTTGAGCTCGGCCTTCTGCTTTGAGGTCGAGTTTTTTGACTTCGAACTTTTATAGTGAAGCCGAACTCGAGCACTTTTGTCGATTCCTTTCTTTGTAGAGCTTTTTGAATGTAGAACGTTTTCCTCTAAAAGCGCGCTCTTTTATATCGGCGCTTTGGAAACGTGCGAGGGTTTAATGCCCTTATTAGCATTAATTGCCCCGTTTCCTTTTGACTCTTTATTTTGATTTTGAAAACCTAGAAATGGTTTCTCTCCTTCGCCCTTTTCGTAACTTCTTTCTCTGCTCTCTTCGTTCTCTGTCTTTCGCTTGCGCTTCTGCTTTCTTGTGTTGTGGCGTTTGTTTGGCAATTTTCTGGGCAGCTTTCGTTTCTACGCCTCCATTTTTCTCCTCGAAGCTTATTTCGCCACTAGGTTAGTCCCATTTCGTGCTTTCTTTTTGTTTTTGTCTTTGTGATGGGGTTTTGATTTTGATCCTCCTTTAGAGAAAGTTGGGATCTTTCTATTTTCATTGTGCCATGTTGCTGTTGAAATGGGCGTTTCTGGGAGTTTCTTCTTTTTCTGCATGATCCTTTCTTGCTTTTGCTTAATGCTTTGAGGGCTTTACATGTTCTTTGTTGTTTCTGTTCGGATACCGTTTTTCTAGAAGAATCCGTATCTGTTTCTTGCTTTATTTGATGGTTGCTTTGCCTGATTCTGAAAAAGTTTGCACCTTTGATGGTTTCTTCTTAGCGTACTTGATTTTTGGGAATGTTTTTGCCGGTAGACTGTAGTGATTTTTGTGTTTTACTTTGGTGGAGAATGCTTGCTGTTTGAAGTCTTTTTCTTGTTTGAGAGATGCTGTAGATTTTCCTGGAAACCTTGCTTTGTTACTGCCTCCAGAGGATGCCCTAGGATGTCGGCTTGAGTTTTGGGGTTTTCCTTTTCTGTTTCTTTACCTGTATCGTATTAATCGAGTCGTTTTCTCCCTTGTCCGAGATGTTTTTAGTAACCCTATCTTTTTTTCTTTATTGTAGGGTTAGTTGGCCTCATGTCTTCTCGCAATAACATTGTAGAGATGTCTTCCCGAGTTCCTGAGGGGATGTCTGATTGGCTGGACTCCCTTGTCTTGCTGTGTGTTTCTGTTGTGGATGCTGAATTTTGCATAGAGCTGAGGAAGCGCCATAGGATTTGTGGTAATAGTCCCCAGGAGGGAGATTATGAGCTTGTTGCTCTTGATTCTGATGAGAGATTTTGTTTTCCGACTTCCGTCGAGGGGGAGCGTCCCTTCTTTTACGCCTATGAATACTTCTTCAGTCAGTTGAACGTTACTTTTCCTTTCACTGCCTTCGAGACCGACTTGTTGTGGTCATGTAATATTGCCCCCTCCCAACTTCACCCAAATTCCTGGGGGACATTTTTCAGTTACTCTGCCGAGAATTAGGTGTAACACCTTCTCTGAATCTCTTCCTATACTTGTTTGTATCCGCCAAGCCTGGTGGTTCTTCGAAAAAGAAAGCTTCCTGGGTTTCCTTCAGGTCTGCCCAGGGCCACAAAGTTTTTGCTATGTATGATGAGTCCTTTAAGGACTTCAAGAATTATTTCTTTAAAGTTTGTGCCGTCGAGGGGGTCCGCCCCTTTTTTCTTGACGAAAACGATGAGCCCTCTTTCCCTCTATGGTGGCAGAAGGATGTGAGAGTGTCTCGCTATACTTGGGAGATGCTTGACGATGTCGAACGTGCTTTTGTTGTTGTTCTTGAGGATTTATTGGGGGCGCCTCCTCATCTTGATACAAAAAGATTTTTAAACGATCCGTCTCTGGTTCGGACTGTTTTGGATATTTGTCAGACTTGTTTCTATACTTGTTTTATTGGATTTGCTTCCTCTTCTTCTAATTGTGACCCTTTGCTGTGGCTGGTTTTGCAGAGATGTCAAAAAATAATGATTCCATGAAGGCATTCAAAATGGCAAAAAAGGAGACTACTGCTCGAAACATCTCGGCCAAGGCGGCTGGGGAGGGATCTTCGCAAGTTTCAACGAAGCCGCCCGTGCCGAGTTCTCCTGGTCCGAGGAAGGTGATCCCCACTCCTCGGGTTCGTCCGGTGGAGCCCCCCCAGTCTTCTGCTGCAGCTTCTGGTGCTCCTCCTAGTAAAAAGCAAAAAACGATTGAGCCTTTCAACCTTGATGCTCCTAACTTTGATGCGGTCGAGTTTATAGATCAACAAATCGGTCCTTATGGTGTCCTCCCTATGGATGACGTGTCGCTTCTTCATCATTTTGATTATATAACTCAGAGTAGTATCAAGATGGCACACATGGGAGCGGCCCTGTATCGAACTGCTCAAAGTCTTCCTCTCCATGCCACTAAAGCTTTTATGGAGGAGGCCAAACAGGAGTTTGATCGGATGAAAGGCTTGAAGGAGGAGCTTGAAGTGAAGGTGGCCAAGTTGGAAAAAGATTTGGAGAATGAGAAGGCGAGTTCTATCTCTCTGGCGGCTTCTGTGAGGCTGGCCGAGGACACGGCTATGAGACATAAGGATGGTTATGTGACATCTTACCGGGAGGTGTTACGCCTGAGGGAGGAGTTGGAGAATGCCCGAGCTGATTATTCCGAGCTTCAAAGTCATCTTGTTGGTAGTGTAACCGCTGCCTATGAGAGTCTGAAGGAACAAGTTCGGGTTATTGCTCCCGAGGCTAACCTGACCCTCTTTAGCCTAGATAACGTTGTCAGGGATGGCAAGATTGTCCCTGATGACGAGGATGATGATGATGATGATGGCAAGAGTGTCAACTCCTGCTATCCCTGCCGAGGTCGGCCCTCCCGCTTCTGATCCTGACTGCTAGATCTTAAACCAGGATGACGGTACTGTGGATGCTGTTCCTCTCCAGAGTCGCCCTCCGTCTCCTCGGACTGATGCTGCTAAAAAGTCTGCTGACCCTTAGCCCATTTATTCTGGATATTTATGTAGTTGGCCCAGCTTGTGGGATTTAAACTCTTTATGTTTTGTTAACTGCAGATACTTTCTCATTGCTTGCCTAGCAACTTTTTGTTTTGACAAACAAAAGTACTTCTAGCTTTTGAGGCAGATTTTGGTGGCCTCTGAAGCTTTATAACTTTGTAGATTATATCATGTTTTGGCGCTTAACTTGGTGTCTTTTTGTTTTCTGAGGATGTTGGAACCCTGCCACTCGTCCTCTTCGGATTTGCTTTATTGTTTGTAGCTTGGATCCTTTGAGGATATGGTTATGTGGGTCCAACTTGTTTTTCGGTTTTCTTGCTCTTGCTTGTATTTATAACCGATCTCTTCAAGTTAGTCCTTCAAGTTATCTTGGTAGTCCTTTGTCCGGTCTCTCTCAGGGGTTACTTTTTTAACTTGCTTTGTAGCAGGTCGACTTCTTTACGTCGTCCTTTCTAAGTTATTTTTGTAATCCTCTTTCTTGGATCTTTGTAGGATCTCTTTTAGGGATTACTTTTATAACTTTTTAGTAGTATGAGTCCGACTTCGTTATGTCGGTCTCTTCTAAGTTATTTTTGTAATCCTCTTTCTTGGATCTTTTGTCAGATCTCTTTCAGGGATTACTTTTATAACTTTTTAGTAGTAGGAGTCCGACTTCGTTATGTCGATCTCTTCTAAGTTATTTTTTGTAATCCTCTTTCTTGGACCTTTGTCAGGTCTCTTTCAGCGACTACTTCTTATAACTTTTTAGTAGTAGGAGTCCGACTTCGTTATGTCGGTCTCTTCTAAGTTATTTTTTTGTAATCCTCTTTCTTGGACCTTTGTCAGGTCTCTTTCAGGGACTACTTCTTATAACTTTTCATTTTGGGCTGACTTTGTCATGTCAGGCCCTTCTAAGTTAAAGTAATCCTCTTTAATAGGGTTGGCCAGACCTCTTTCCAGGGTTTACTTATAACTTGGGTTGACTTGGTCCGACTTCTTAACGTCGGCCAGTCTTTAAGTTATTATTTAGCAATCCATAAGACCTCGTCAGGTTCTTTTTCGGATCACTTTTGATAACTTCTTACATCATTCTGTGTTCATCTTTTGCCGATTTATAGAAGGTGGTTGCTATCTTTAGATCGTCTTTTGGGTGAATCACGTTTTCACCTTTATCTGACGATTGTCTTTATCGTGATCGTGTAGTGAAATTGTTATTCACTTTCTGCCGATCTGTTGCTTTATAATCAGACAATGAATGCTTCAGATTAATGCGTCTTGAATACTTGTAGAATATCTAAAATATATATTTTATTCAAAGGAAAGTGCAAATATATACATGTGGGAATTTTTCATCCCTTTATGTCGAATAGAGTTTGAGTCTCAACTTGGTGCCTCATTAAAAAACCTTTTCAGGAAAAAGAGTGCATCCAATAGTGAGATCTTTTACTTTTCTAGCTCTAGTACCATCTTAGGTTGCAGGCGTGCCATGATCTGGGAAGCTCTCGTCCATCGAGTTCGGACAGTCTATAGTAGCCCTTCCCAAGTACTTTTACAACTCGGTAGGGTCCTTTCCAATTTGCTGCCAACTTTCCTTCTCCTGGTCGAGTTGTTCCAATATCATTTCGGATTAGGATGAGATCGTTCTCTGTGAAACTTCTTGGGGAGCGTCTCTGCTTTGAGGTAGTTAATTATGGGGGTCATCCATCCTTGGTCCTGACCTGTTATGGCTAGGATTTTTTCCTCTTCCGAAATTGACGGGTTCTGTAGCATTTCCTAGATGAGGCTTTTATTGTTGCCCCCTGGTTTGGTGCTGGCTAGTTTTGAGAGTGCGTCAGCTCGGGCGTTTTGTTCGCGGGGTATGTGGCAGATCTTATATTCCCCGAGTTGTCCGAGCTGTTCCTTGGTTTTATCCAAATACTTTTTCATGGTAGGATCTTTGGCTTGATAGCTCCCTGTTATCTGCGAGGTGACTACTTGTGAATCGCTATAAATGTTGAGTTTTTGAGCTCCAACCTCTGTAGCTAGCTTCAAACCGGCTAATAATGCTTCATATTCCACCTGGTTGTTTGAGGCCGGGAACCCGAACTTGAGGGAGAGGTCAACTTGGGTTCCTTGGTTGCTTTCTATTATCACGCCTGCGCCGTTTCCAGTCTTATTTGAAGAACCATCCACGTAGAGATTCCATTCTGTGGGGGTTTCTGAGGCGTCTGTGAATTCTGCGATAAAATTGGCCAGGTGCTGTGATTTAATGGCCGTTCGTGCTTCATATCGGATGTCGAATTCTGATAACTCGACTGCCCATTGTAAAATTCTGCCTGCTAAATCCGTTTTTTGCAGTATTCTTTTTATGGGCTGATTGGTTCGAACCTTAATGGTGTGAGCCTGGAAGTACGGGCGAAGTCGTCGAGATGTTAGGATGAGAGCATAGGCAAACTTTTCTATCTTCTGGTAGTTCAGCTTGGATCCCTGTAGTGCTTTGCTAATGAAGTAGACGGGTTGTTGCCCACTTTCGTCTTCTCTGACTAGTGCTGAGGCTATTGCCCGGCTTCCTACTGCGAGATATAATATGAGCGGTTCTCCTTCTCGTGGTCGAGATAAGATAGGCGGCCGTCCTAAGAACTCTTTGAAGTCTTGGAAGGCTTGTTCACATTCTGTCATCCATTCGAACTGCTTTCCCTTTCTTAAAGTAGCATAGAAGGGGAGAGATCTTATCGCTGCCCCTGCTAAGAATCTGGATAGGGCGGCCAATCTCCCGTTGAGTTGCTACACTTCTTTGACACATGTAGGGCTCTTCATGTTGAGTATGGCTTGGCATTTATCCGGGTTTGCTTCAATTCCTCTTTGTGTGAGCATGAAACCTAGGAATTTGCCTGCTTCTACCGCAAAGGTGCATTTTGCAGGATTGAGTCGCATGTCATGCTTCCTTATAGTGTCGAACACTTGAGTCAGGTCGGACAGTAATGTGTCTTCGCTTTGTGTCTTTATCAACATGTCGTCCACATAGACTTCCATGATTTTTCCGATGTGGTCTGAGAAGACTTTGTTCATCAGCCTTTGATAAGTAGCACCCGCGTTCTTGAGACCGAAGGGCATCATGATATAGCAGTAATTTGCTTTCGGCGTTAAAAATGAGGTCTTTTCTTGATCTGGTGGATACATGGGATTTGGTTGTATCCCGAGTATGCGTCTATAAACGAGAGGTATCTATATCCGGAGGAAGCATCTACCAGAGCGTCGATACTTGGGAGTGGGTAAGGATCTTTTGGGCAGGCTTTGTTCAGATTGGTGTAATCAGTACACATTCGCCACTTCCCATTTGATTTTTTCACCAAGACGACGTTGGCTAACCATAGTGGATACTTGACTTCTCTTATGAATCCTGCCTCCAGTAGTGCCTGTATCTGCTCTTTCACAGCTTGGGATCGCTCTGGCCCAAGTTTTCTTCGTCTCTTCTGCACCGGCCGAGATCCTGGATAGACCGCCAACTTGTGGCACATTTGCTTGGGATCTATGCCTGGCATGTCTGCGGCTTTCCATGCGAATAGATCGACATTATCGTGCAAGAATTGTATCAGTAATTCTTTTGAGTCTTCTCTTAAGATTGTTCCGATATTAGTTGTTTTGTCCGAGGTGTCTCCGATCTGAACCTTCTCTATCTCGCCTTCTCGCTACGGACGGAGTTCCTCTCGTCGTTGTTTTGTTCTGCTTTTATTGTAGATATCCCTTCTGTAGTTGGGAATTTCATGCATAGATGTGGGGTCGAGACTATTGTGCCGAGTTGATTGAGTGTTGTCCGACCTATTAGAGCATTGCAGGCTGAACTTACATCGACCACAATGTAGTCTATTTTGAGGGTCCTGGATTGGTTCCCTTTTCCGAAGGTTGTATGTAGTGATATGTATCCTAATGGTTGTACCGGGGTATCTCCCAGTCTGAACAGACTGTTCGGGTATGCTTTAAGCTCCTTGTCTTCTAAGCTGAGTTTGTCGAAAGCTGTTTTGAATAAGATGTCGGCAGAGCTTCCTTGATCTATTAGTGTGCGATGGAGATTGGCATTTGCCAGTATGATGGTAATGACTGTGGGGTCGTCGTGTCCCGAAATGATTCCAGATGCGTCCTCTTTAGTGAACGTGATTGCAGGGATGTCGGGTGCTTCCTCCTTTCCTTCGACATGATATACTTCTTTGAGATATCTTTTACGAGATGATTTGGAGATTCCTCCCCCTGCGAATCCACCATGTATCATGTGGACGTGTCTTTTTATTGTACGAGGTGATCGCACGGTTCGTCTGATATCTTCGTCCCTTCGTCTCTTCCTTTGATCATCATCTCGAGTTGCTAGAAACCGATCTAGTTTTCCATCCCTCACCAACTTTTCTATGATGTTCTTTAAATCGAAGCACTCATTGGTGGAGTGACCTCGCACTCGATGGTATTCACAATACTCATTCCGATTTCCTCCCCCTCTTTTGCCTTTGAGTGGCCGAGCTGGGGGTATTTTCTCCGTGTGGCAGACTTCTTTGTATACATCAACTAGGGATACCTAGTTTCAAGGGAACCGCCTTTATCTCTATAGGCTTGGATTGCCTTTGGATTTGGGTCGTGTTCCTCTATTTGGGCCCTTTGTTGGACCTTCCTGTTGATTTGGCCGATCTCTTTAAGAAGAAATCGGATAGTCGGACCTGAAGAGGTCGGTCGCTGGTGCACGAAATTGTGATCCCTGGTAATGGCTCCAAAAAATTGGTGCTCTAATCTTAATTCATGATTTGTCACAACTTCGATACAACTAACCAGCAAGTGCACTGGGTCGTCCAAGTAATAAAACCTTACGTGAGTAAGGGGTCGATCCCACGGAGATTGTTGGTTTGAAGCAAGCTATGGTCATCTTGTAAATCTCAGTCAGGCGGATATCAAATGGTTATGGAGTTTTCGTATAGAGATGCTTTCGTTCTTCTGAACTTCTGCTTTCCTGCTGTCTTCATCCAATCATTCCTACTCCTTTCCATGGCAAACTTTATGTAAGGGCATCACCGTTGTCAATGGCTATATCCCATCCTCTTGTGAAAAAGGTCCAAATGCTCTGTCACAGCACGGCTAATCATCTGAGGTTCTCGCTCAAACTGGAATAGGATTCACCCTCCTTTTGCGTCTGTCACTACGCCCAGCACTCGCGAGTTTGAAGATCGTCACAGTCATTCAATCCCTGAATCCTACTCGAAATACCACAGACAAGGTTTAGACTTTTCGGACTCTCATGAATACCGCCATCAATCTAGCTTATACCACAAAGATTCTGATTAAGAGATCCAAGAGATATTCATTCAATCTAAAGTGGAACGGAAGTGGTTGTTAGGCACGCGTTTGTAGGGGAATGATGATGATTGTCACGTTCATCACATTCATATTGAAGTGCAAATGAATATCTTAGAAGCGGAATAAGTTGAATTGAATAGAGAAGTAGTACTTTGCATTAAATCATGAGGAACAGCAGAGCTCCACACCTTAATCTATGGAGTGTAGAAACTCTACCGTTGAAAATACATAAGTGATGAAGGTTCAGGCATGGCCGAGAGACAAGCCCCCAAACGTGATCAATATGATCTAAAGATGAACTAAAAATCATAAGATGTCTAAAAGACTAGTAAAAAGTTCTATTTATACTAAACTAGTTACTAGGGTTTACAGAAATAAGTAATTGATGCATAAATCCACTTCCGGGGCCCACTTGGTGTGTGCTTGGGCTGAGCTTGAAGTTTACACGTGCAGAGGCTTCTTCTGGAGTTGAACGCCAACTTGTAACGTGTTTTTGGCGTTCAACTCTGGTTCGTGACGTGTTTCTGGCGTTTAACTCCCGACTGCAGCGTAGAACTGGCGTTCAACGACCTTTTACGTCGTCTAAACTTGGCCAAAATATGGACTATTATATATTGCTGGAAAGCCCTGGATGTCTACTTTCTAACACAATTAGAAGCGCGCCATTTTGAGTTCTATACCTCCAGAAAATCCACTTTGAGTGCAGGAAGGTCAGAATCCAACAGCATCAGCAGTCCTTCTTCAACATCTGAATTTGATTTTTGCTCAAGTCCCTCAATTTCAGCCAGAAAATACCTGAAATCACAGAAAAATACACAAACTCATAGTAAAGTCTAGAAATGTGAATTTAACATAAAAACTAATAAAAACATCCCTAAAAGTAACTAGATCCTACTAAAAACATACTAAAACAATGCCAAAAAGCGTATAAATTATCCGCTCATCACAACACCAAACTAAAATTGTTGCTTGTCCCCAAGCAACTGAAAATCAAATAGGATAAAAAGAAGAGAATATACTATAAATTCCAAACTATCAATGAAACATAGCTCTAATCAGATGAGCAGGACTTGTAGCTTTTTGCCTCTTGAATAGTTTTGGCATCTCACTTTATCCATTGAGGTTCAGAATGATTGGCATCTATAGGAACTCAGAGTTCAGATAGTGTTATTGATTCTCCTAGTTCAGTATGTTGATTCTTGAACACAGCTACTTTATGAGTCTTGGCCGTGGCCCTAAGCACTTTGTTTTCCAGTATTACCACCGGATACATAAATGCCACAGACACATAATTGGGTGAACCTTTTCAGATTGTGACTCAGCTTTGCTAAAGCCCCCAATTAGAGGTGTCCAGGGTTTTTAAGCACACTCTTCTTTTGCTTTGGACCTTGACTTTAACCGCTCAGTCTCAAGTTTTCACTTGACACCTTCACGCCACAAGCACATGGTTAGGGACAGCTTGGTTTAGCTGCTTAGGCCAGGATTTTATTCCTTTAGGCCCTCCTATCCACTGATGCTCAAAGCCTTGGGATCCTTTTTATTACCCTTGCCTTTTGGTTTTAAGGGTTATTGGCTTTTTGCTCTTGCCTCTTGGTTTTAAGAGCTTTTGGCTTTTTCTGCTTGCCTTTTCTCTTTTTTTTTTCTATTTTTTTCGCTATTATTTTTTTTCTATTTTTTTTCTGCAAGCTTTTGTATTCACTGCTTTTTCTTGCTTCAAGAATCATTTTTATGATTTTTCAGTTTATCAAATGACATGTCTCTTTGTCATCATTCTTTCAAGAGCCAACATATTTAACATTCTTAAACAACAACTTCAAAAGACATATGCACTGTTCAAGCATTCATTCAGAAAACAAGAAGCATTGTCATTACATCAATATAATTAAACTAAGTTCAAGGATAAATTCGAAACTCATGTACTTCTTGTTCTTTTGAATTAAAACATTTTTCATTTAAGAGAGGTGATGGATTCATATTCACTACTTTAAAGCATAGACACTTAGACACTAATGATCATGTAATAAAGACACAAACATAGATAAACATTTAACATAAGAAAACGAAAAACAAAAAATTCAAGAACAAGGAATGAGTCCACCTTAGTGATGGTGGCGTTTCCTTCTTGAGGAACCAATGATGTCCTTGAGCTCTTCTATGTCTCTTCCTTGTCTTTGTTGCCCCTCCCTCATTGATTTTTGATCTTCTCTAATTTCATGGAGTATGATGGAGTGCTCTTGATGTTCCATCCTTAGTTGTCCCATGTTGGAACTTAATTCTCCTAGGGAGGTGTTGATTTGCTCCCAAAAATTCTGTGGAGGAAAGTGCATCCCTTGAGGTATCTCAGGGATTTCTTGATGATGAGCTTCCTCACGTGTTTCTTGAGCTCCATGAGTGGGCTCTCTTGTTTGCTCCATCCTTTTCTTAGTGATGGGCTTCTCTTCCTCAATGGGAATGTCTCCTTCTATGAAAGCTCCAGCTGAGTAACATAGATGGCAAATAAGATGAGGGAAAGCTAGCCTTGCCAAGGGGGAGGGCTTTTCGGCTATTTTGTAGAGTTCAAGGGAGATGACTTCATGAACTTCTACTTCCTCTTAATCATGATGCTATGGATCATGATGGCCCGATCCACAGTAACTTCAGATCGGTTGCTAGTGGGAATGATGGAGCGTTGGATGAACTCCAACCATCCTCTAGCCACAGGCTTGAGGTCCAGTCTTCTAAGTTGAACTGGTTTTCCTTTTGAGTCAATATTCCATTGAGCTCCTTCCACACATATGTCCGTGAGGACTTGGTCCAACCTTTGATCAAAGTTGACCCTTCTAGTGTAGGGGCATGCATCTCCTTGCATCATAGGCAAGTCAAACACCAACCTCACATTTTTCGGACTAAAATCTAAGTATTTCCCCCGAACCATGGTGAGATAAATCTTTGGGTTCGGGTTCTTACTTTGATCATGGTTCTTAGTGATCCATGCATTGGCATAGAACTCTTGAACTATTAGGATCCCGACTTGTTGGATGGGGTTTGTTAGAACTTCCCAACCTCTTCTTTGGATCTCATGTCGGATCGCCGGATACTTATTTCTCTTGAGTTTGAAAGGGACCTCGGGGATCACCTTCTTCTTGGCCATAACATCATAGAAGTGGTCTTGATGAGCTTTGGAGATGAATCTTTCCATCTCCCATGACTCGGAGGTGGAAGCTTTTGTCTTCCTTTTCCCTTTTCTAGAAGATTCTCCGGTCTTAGGTGCCATCAATGGTATTGGAAAAACAAAAAGCTATGCTTTTTCCACACCAAACTTAGAATATTGCTCGCTCTCGAGCAAGAAAAGAAAGAATAGATGAAGAAGAAGAAGAAATGGAGGAGAGGGAGAGAGAGATGTGTTTCGGCCAAGAAGGGGAAGAGAGGGTTGTGTTGTGTGAAATTGAAAAAGAATGGAGGGTTTTATATAGGGAAGGGAGGGGGGGTTAAGGTTCGGCCATATGGGGTGGTTTTGGGTGGGAAATTGATTTTGAAATTTGAAGGTATGTGGAGTTTATGAGGTAGGTTTATGGGGAAGAGTGGATGGATGTGAATGGTGAAGGGGTAATAGAGAAGAGAGATTGAGTTGATTGGTGACGAGTTTTGAGGAAGAGTGTTTATTGGGAAGAGAGGATGAATGAGAAGAAGGAAGAGAATGAGTGGTGGATCCTGTGGGGTCCACAGATGCTGAGTTGATCCTGTGGGGTCCACAGATCCTGAGGTGTCAAGGATTTGCATCCCTGCACCAATTAGGCATGTAAAATGCCTTAGTATGCAATTCTGGCGTTTAAACGCCGAATTGATGCTTGTTCTGGGCGTTCAACGCCCAGATGCAGCATATTTCTGGCGTTAAACGCCAGCCAGATGCTTGTTTCTGGCGTTCAGCGCCAGCTTTCCTCACTGTGCATTTCTGGCGTCTAAACACCAGGATGCTGCTTGTTTCTGGTGTTCAACGCCAGATCCATTCTCTATTCTGGCGTTGAACACCAGCCAGATGCTCCTTACTGGTGTTTAAACGCCAGTAGGATCCTCCTCTAGGGTGTGATTTTTCTTCTACTATTTTTTATTCTGTTTTTAATTTTTTGATTTATTTTGTGACTCCACATGATCATGAACCTAATAAAACATGAAATAACAATAAAAATAAATTAAAATTAGATAAATAAAAATTAGGTTGCCTCCTAACAAGCGCTTCTTTAATGTCAATAGCTTGACAGTGGGCTCTCATGGAGCCTCACAGATGTTCAGAGCATTGTTGAGACTTCCCAATACCAAACTTAGAGTTTGACTGTGGGGGCTCTGGTTGACTCTACAGTGGGAGAAGCTTACTGTGCCTCTTTTCTATGTTTACAGAAGGATAACCTTGAGTTGTAAACACAAGGGAGTCCTCATTCAATTGAAGGACTAATTCACCTCTGTCAACATCAATCACAGCTCTTGCTGTAGCTAGGAAGGGTCTTCCAAGGATGATGGATTCATCCTCATCCTTCCCAGTATCTAGGATTATGAAATCAGCAGGGATGTAAAGGCCTTCAACCTTTACTAACATGTCATCTACTTGTCCATAAGCCTGTTTTCTGGAATTTTCTGCCATCTCTAATGAGATTTTAGCAGCTTGTACCTCAAGGATTCCCAATTTCTCCATTACAGAGAGTGACATGAGGTTTATTCCTGACCCCAGGTCACATAGAGCCTTCTCAAAGGTCATGGTGCCTATGGTACAAGGTATTAGGAACTTTCCAGGATCCTGTTTATTCTGAGGCAATCTCAGTTGATCCAATGCATTTAGTTCATTGGTGAACAGGGGAGGTTCATCTCCCCAAGTCTCATTACCAAATAAATTGGTATTCAGCTTTATGATTGCACCAAGGAACTTGGCAACTTGTTCTTCAGTGACATCCTCATTCTCTTCAGAAGAAGAATACTCATCAGAACTCATGAATGGCATAAGGAGGTTCAATGGAATCTCTATGGTCTCTAGATGAGTCTCAGATTCCTTTGGTTCCTCAGAGGGAAACTCCTTATTGATCACTGGACGTCCCAGGAGGTCTTCCTCACTGGGATTCACGTCCTCAACCTCCCTTACAGGTTCGGCCATGGTAATTAATTCAATGGCCTTGCACTCTCCTTTTGGATTCTCTTCTGTGTTGCTTGGGAGAGTACTAGGAGGGGTTTCAGTGATTCTTTTACTCAGCTGGCCCACTTGTGCTTCCAAATTTCTAATGGAGGACCTTGTTTCATTCATGAAACTCACAGTGGCCTTAGATAAATCAGAGACTAAGTTTGCTAAATTAGAGGTATTTTGTTTAGAGTTCTCTATCTGTTGCTGAGTGGATGATGGAAAAGGCTTGCTATTGCTAAACCTGTTTCTTCCACCATTATTAAAGCCTTGTTGAGGCTTTTGTTGATCCTTCCATGAGAGATTTGGGTGATTTCGCCATGAGGGATTATAGGTGTTTCCATATGGTTCACCCATGTAATTCACCTCTGTTATTGCAGGGTTTTCAAGATCATAAGCTTCTTCTTCAGAAGATGCCTCTTGAGTACTGTTGGATGCAGCTTGCATTCCATTCAGACTCCGAGAAATCATATTGACTTGCTGAGTCAATATTTTATTCTGGGCCAATATGGCATTCAGAGTATCAATTTCAAGAACTCCCTTCTTCTGAGGCGTCCCATTACTCACAGGATTCCTCTCAGAAGTGTACATGAACTGGTTATTAGCAACCATGTCAATGAGTTCTTGAGCTTCTGCAGGCATTTTCTTTAGGTGAATGGATCCACCTGCAGAAGTATCCAATGACATCTTAGCTAATTCAGACAGACTATCATAGAATATATCCAAGATGGTCCATTCTGAAACCATGTCAGAAGGACACTTTTTGGTCGGTTGCTTGTATCTCTCCCAAGCTTCATAGAGGGATTCACCTTCTTTCTGTCTGAAGGTTTGAACATCCACTCTAAGCTTACTAAGCTTTTGAGGAGGAAAGAACTTGGCTAAGAAAGCTGTGACCAGCTTATCCCAAGAGTTCAGGCTATCTTTAGGTTGAGAATCCAACCATATTCTAGCTCTGTCTCTTACAGTAAACGGGAAAAGCATGAGCCTGTAGACTTCAGGATCTACTCCATTAGTCTTAACAGTATCACAGATCTGCAAGAATTCAGTTAAGAACTAAAAAGGATCTTCAGATGGAAGTCCATGAAACTTGCAGTTTTGTTGCATCAGAGAAACTAATTGAGGTTTCAGCTCAAAATTGTTTGCTCCAATGGTAGGGATGGAGATGCTTCTTCCATGTAAATTGGAATTAGGTGTAGTAAAGTCACCAAGCATCCTCCTTGCATTATTATTATTTTCGGCTGCCATCTCCTCTTCCTGTTTGAAAATTTCTGTAAGGTTATCTCTGGATTATTGTATTTTAGCTTCTCTTAGTTTCCTCTTTAGAGTCCTTTCAGGTTCAGGGTCTGCTTCAACAAGAATGTTCTTGTCCTTGCTTCTGCTCATATGAAAAAGAGGGAACAGAAAAATAATAATAATAGGGATCCTTTTTACCCAGGTATAGAGGTTCCCCTGTGTGAGTAGAAGAAGAAAAGAATGTAATGTAAAAAAGGGAAGAAGAGAAAATTCGAACACAGATGGAAGAGGGGGTTCGAATTTGGGTGAGATGAAGTGTTAGTAGATGAATAAATAAATAGAAGGAGATGAGAGAGAGGGAGGATTTTCGAAAATAAAATTTTGAAAAAGGGTTAGTGATTTTCAAAAATTAGAGAGAGAGAGTTAGTTAGGTAGTTTTGAAAAAGATAAGAAACAAACAAAAAGTCGATTAGTTAGTTGAAAAAGATTTGAAAATCAATTTTGAAAAGATAAGAAGATAAGAAGTTAGAAAAGATATTTGAAAATCAAATTTTTGAAAAAGATAAGATTTAAAAAAAATATGATAGGAAGATATGATTAGAATTAGTTTTGAAAAAGATTTGATTTTTAAAATCATAATTAATAACTTGACTCACAAGAAATCACAAGATATGATTCTAGAATTTAAAGTTTGAATCTTTCTTAATAAGTAAGTAACAAACTCGAAATTTTTGAATCAAAACATTAATTGATGATGTAATTTTCGAAAATATGATATAAAAATAAGAAAAAGATTTTGAAAATATTTTGAAAAAGATTTTTGAAATTTTCGAAAATAAATAAAAAAAATGGAAAAGATATGATTTTCGAAAAAGATAAGATTTTTAAATTGAAATTTTGATTTGACTCATAAGAAACAACTAAGTTTAAAAAAGTTTTGAAAAAGTCAACTCAAATTTTTGAAATTTATGAGTGAAAAAGGGAAAGATATTTTTTTTATTTTTGAATTTTTAATGATGAAAGAGAAAAACATGAAAAGGACTCAATGCATGAAAGTTATGGATCAAAACAATGAATGCATGCAAGAATGCTATGAATGTCAAGATGAACACCAAGAACACTTTGAAGATCATGATCAACATCAAGAACTTATTTTTGAAAATTTTATATGCAAAGAAAACATGCAAGACACCAAACTTAGAAATCTTTCATGTTCAGACACTATGAATGTAAAAATGTACATGAAAAACAAGAAAACATCAAGATCAAACAAGAAGATTTACCAAGAACAACTTGAAGATCATGAAGAACACCATGAATGCATGATTTTTTCGAAAAATGCAAGATGAACATGCAATTGACACCAAACTTAAAATCTGACTCAAGACTCAAACAAGAAACACAAAATATTTTTTATTTTTATGATTTTCTAATTTTTTTTTATTTTTCGAAAATTAATTTGAAAAAGAACAATAAGGATTCCAAAATTTTTAATATGAATTTCAGGAATCTTGCATTCTTAGTCTAAAGCTTCAGTCCAGGAATTAGACATGGCTCACTAGCCAGCCAAGCTTTCAGTGAAAGCTCCGGTCCAAAACACTAGACATGGCCAATGGCCAGCCAAGCTTCAGCATGTAACTCAGATATACTGCTCATTAATTATCAAATTAACTTGCCTCTATGAAGATGGTTTGGAAGCCTCAGTCCAAAAGAATTTAGACATGGCTTTACAGCCAGCCAGGCTTCAACATGCTTCATGAAACACTAGAATTCATTCTTAAAAATTCTGAAGAACATAATATAAATTTTTTTTTGAAAATAAAGGAGAAATTTTTGAAAGATTTTTGAAAACTTTTTGAAAATAAAATTACCTAATCTGAGCAACAAGATGAACCGTCAGTTGTCCAAACTCAACAATCCCCGGCAACGACGCCAAAAACTTGGTGCACGAAATTGTGATCCCTGGTAATGGCTCCAAAAACTTGGTGCTCTAATCTTAATTCATGATTTGTCACAACTTCGATACAACTAACCAGCAAGTGCACTGGGTCGTCCAAGTAATAAAACCTTACGTGAGTAAGGGGTCGATCCCACGGAGATTGTTGGTATGAAGCAAGCTATGGTCATCTTGTAAATCTCAGTCAGGCGGATATCAAATGGTTATGGAGTTTTCGAATAATAATAATAAATAAATAGAAAATAAAGATAGAAATACCTATGTAATTCATTGGTGAGAATTTCAGATAAGCGTATAGAGATGCTTTCGTTGTTCTGAACTTCTGCTTTTCTGCTGTCTTCATCCAATCAGTCCTACTCCTTTCCATGGCAAACTTTATGTAAGGACATTACCGTTGTCAATGGCTACATCCCATCCTCTTGTGAAAAAGGTCCAAATGCTCTGTCACAGCACGGCTAATCAACTGAGGTTCTCGCTCATACTGGAATAGGATTCACCCTCCTTTTGCGTCTGTCACTACACCCAGCACTCGCGAGTTTGAAGTTCGTCACAGTCATTCAATCCCTGAATCCTACTCGAAATACCACAGACAAGGTTTAGACTTTCCGGACTCTCATGAATGCCGCCATCAATCTAGCTTATACCACGAAGATTCTGATTAAGAGTTCCAAGAGATATTCATTCAATCTAAAGTGGAACGGAAGTGGTTGTCAGGCACGCGTTCGTAGTGGAATGATGATGATTGTCACGTTCACCATATTCATATTGAAGTGCGAATGAATATCTTAGAAGCGAAATAAGTTGAATTGAATAGAGAAACAGTAGTACTTTGCATTAAATCATGAGGAACAGCAGAGCTCCACACCTTAATCTATGGAGTGTAGAAACTCTACCGTTGAAAATACATAAGTGATTAAGGTTCAGGCATGGCCGAGAGGCCAGCCCCCAAACGTGCTCAATATGATCTAAAGATGAACTAAAAATCATAAGATGTCTAAAAGACTAGTAAAAAGTTCTATTTATACTAAACTAGTTACTAGGGTTTACAGAAATAAGTAATTGATGCATAAATCCACTTCCGGGGCCCACTTGGTGTGTGCTTGGGTTGAGCTTGAAGTTTACACGTGCAGAGGCTTCTTCTGGAGTTGAACGCCAACTTGTAACGTGTTTTTGGCGTTCAACTTTGGTTCGTGACGTGTTTCTGGCGTTTAACTCCAGACTGCAGCGTAGAACTGGCGTTCAACGACCTTTTGGGTCGTCTAAACCCGGCCAAAGTATAGACTATTATATATTGCTGGAAAGCCCTGGATGTCTACTTTCCAACGCAATTGGAAGCGCGCCATTTTGAGTTCTGTAGCTCCAGAAAATCCACTTTGAGTGCAGGGAGGTCAGAATCCAACAGCATCAGCAGTCCTTCTTCAACCTCTGAATCTGATTTTTGCTCAAGTCCCTCAATTTCAGCCAGAAAATACCTGAAATCATAGAAAAACACACAAACTCATAGTAAAGTCTAGAAATGTGAATTTAACATAAAAACTAATAAAAACATCCCTAAAAGTAACTAGATCCTACTAAAAACATACTAAAAACAATGCCAAAAAGCGTATAAATTATCCGCTCATCAGTCGCCATGTCGCTAAACATCTCGGATTGGACAGCTCGACCCAGGGTATGAACAGGAAGCTTCCTCTGAAGAAGAAGCTTATGACCCTGAGAACCCTGCAATGGAAGAGGTGAATTACATGGGAGAACCCTATGGAGACACCTATAATCCTTCATGGAGAAATCATCCAAATCTCTCATGGAAGGATCAACAGAGACCTCAACAAGGTTTCAACAACAGTAATGGTGGAAAAAACAGGTTTAGCAATAGCAAGCCTTTTCCATCATCTTCTCAGCAACAGACAGAGGATTCTAAGTAGAGCCACTCTGACTTAACAACTATAGTCTCTGATCTAATTAAAACCACTCAAAGTTTCATGACTGAAACAAGGTCCTCCATTAGAAATTTGGAGGCACAAGTGGGTCAGCTGAGTAAGAAAATTACTGAACTCCCTCCTAGTATTCTCCCAAGCAATACAGAAGAGAATCCAAAGAGAGAGTGCAAGGCCATAAACACGTCTCACATGGCCAAACCTAGAGAGGAGGAAGAGGCAGTGATCTCTACTGAGGAAGACCTCAATGGACGTCCACTGGCCTCCATGAAATTCCCTGATGAGAAACCATGGGAATCTGAGGCTCACACATAGACCATAGAGATTTCATTGAATTTACTCCTGCCATTCATGAGCTCTGATGAGTATTCTTCCTCTGAAGAGGATGAAGATGTTACTGAAGAGCAAGTTGCTAAGTACCTTGGAGCAATCATGAAGCTAAACGCCAAGTTATTTGATAATGAGACTTGGGAGAATGAACCTCCATTGCTCACTAAAGAACTGGATGACTTGACTAGGCAGAAATTACCTCTGAAGAGACAAGATCCTGGAAAGTTCTCAATACCTTGTACCATAGGCACCATGACCTTTGAGAAGACTCTGTGTGACCTAGGGTCAAGCATAAACCTCATGCCTCTCGCTGTAATGGAGAAGCTAGGGATCATTGAGGTACAAGCTGCAAGAATCTCACTGGAGATAGTAGACAATTCAAAGAAACAGGCTTATGGACTTGTAGAAGATGTCTTGGTAAAGGTTGAAGGCCACTACATCCCTGCTGATTTCATAATCCTAGAGACTGGAAAGTGTATGGATGAATCCATCATCCTTGGCAGATCCTTCCTAGCCACAGCAAAAGCTGTAATTGATGTTGACATAGGAGAATTGATCATTCAAGTGAATGAAGACTCCCTTGTGTTTAAAGCTCAAGGATATCCCTCTGTAACCATGGAGAGGAAGCATGAAGAGTTTCTCTCAATACAGAGACAAACAGAGCCCCCCACAGTCAAACTCTAAGTTTGGTGTTGGGAGGCCACAACCAAACTTTAAGTTTGGTGTTGAACCCCCACATTCAAACTCTAAGTTTGGTGTTGGGAGGTTCCAACATTCCTCTAAACATCTGTGAGGCTCCATGAGAGCCCACTGTCAAGCTATAGACATTAAAGAAGCGCTTGTTGGGAGGCAACCCAATCTTTAATTATCTATGTTAAACTTCTATTTTCTTTTATTATTTTATATTTTCTGTAGGTTGATGATCATGTGAAGTCACAAAAACAATTGAAAAAGCAAAAACAGACTGAAAAACAGAACACCCTGGAGGAGAAACTTACTGGCGTTTAAACGCCAGTAAGGGTAGCAGAATGGGCGTTAAACGCCCAGTCTGGCACCATTCTGGGTGTTTAACACCAGAAATGGGCACCAGACTGGCGTTTAACGCCAGGAATGGGCAAGAAGCTGGCGTTAAACGCCAGAAATGGGCAGCAGCCTGGCGTTTAACGCCAAGATTGGCAGAAAGGGGCATTTTTGCATGCCACTTGGTGCAGGGATGAGATATCCTTGACACCTCAGGATCTGTGGACGCCATAGGATCCCCACCTACCCCACCTCTTTCTCTCTTCTTCACCCATTCACCAATCACCTCAATACCTCTTCCCCAAAAACCCATCACCTATCAAATCCCACCATTCTCTTCACCATTCACATTCATCCTTCATAAAACCCCACCTACCTCACCATTCAAATTCAAACCACTTTCCCATCCAAACCCACCCATAATGGCCAAACCATACCCCCCTCTCCACTCCTATATAGACCCATCTTCACTCCTTCATTTTCACACAACATACACACTACTTCTCCCCCTTGGCCGAAACACTAAGCCCCCTCTATCTCCTCTATTTTTTCTTCTTCTACTCTTTTCTTTCTTCTTTTGCTCGAGGACGAGCAAACCTTCTAAGTTTGGTGTGGTAAAATTATGGCACCTAAGGCCGAAGAAGCCTCTAGAAAGAGGAAAGGGAAGGCAAAAGCTTCCACCTCCGAGTCATGGGAGATGGAGAGATTCATCTCAAGGGTGCACCAAGACCACTTCTATAAAGTTGTGGCCAAGAAGAAGGTGATCCCCGAGGTCCCTTTCAAACTCAAAAAGGGTGAATATCCAGAGATCCGACATGAGATTCGAAGAAGAGGTTGGGAAGTTCTCACCAACCCCATTCAACAGGTCAGAATCTTAATGGTTCAAGAGTTCTATGTCAATGCATGGATCACCAAGAACCATGATCAAAGTGTGAACCTGGACCCAAAGAATTGGCTTACAATGGTTCGGGGGAAATGCTTAGATTTTAGTCCGTAGAATGTAAGGTTGACATTCAACTTGCCCATGATGCAAGGAGACGCACACCCCTACACTAGAAGGGTCAACTTTGATCAAAGGTTGGACCAAGTCCTCATAGACATCTGTGAAGAGGGCGCACAATGGAAGAGAGATTCAAGAGGGAAGCCAGTTCAACTAAGAAGGTATGACCTCAAGCCCGTGGCTAGGGGATGGTTGGAGTTCATCCAACGCTCAATCATTCCCACTAGCAACCGGTCTGAAGTTACTATAGACCGGGCTATCATGATCCATAGCATCATGATTAGGGAGAAAGTAGATGTTCATGAAGTTATATCCCAAGAACTCTACAAGGTGGTGGACAAGTCCTCTACCTTGGCAAGGTTAGCCTTCCCTCATCTCATTTGTCACCTCTGTAATTCAGCTGGAATTGACATAGAGGAAGACATCCTCATTGATGAGGATAAGCCCATCACTAAGAAAAGGATGGAGCAAACAAGAGATCCCACTCATGGACATGAGGAAATTCCTCATCATGAAATTCCTGAGATGCCTCAAGGGATGCACTTTCCTCCACAAAACTATTGGGAGCAAATCAACACCTCCCTAGGAGAATTAAGTTCCAACATGGGATAACTAAGGGTGGAGCACCAAGAGCATTCCATCCTCCTCTATGAAATTAGAAAAGACCAAAGAGTCATGAGAGAGGAGCAACAAAGATAAGGAAGAGACATTGAGGAGCTCAAGCACTCCATTAGATCTTCAAGAGGAAGAACAAGCCGCCATCACTAAGGTGGACCCGTTCTTTAATCTCCTTGTTCTTTATTTTCTATTTTTCGAATTTTTATGCTTTATGTTTATTTATGTTTGTGTCTTTATTACATGATCACTAGTGTCTAAGTGTCTATGCCTTAAAGATATGAAAATGAATCCATCACCTTTCTTAAATGGAAAATGTTTTTAATTGAAAAAGAAAAAGAAGTGCATGAATTTCAAATTTTATAACAGATTAATTATTTTGATGTGGTGGCAATACTTTGGTCTTTCTGAAAGAATGCTTGAACAGTGCATATCTTTGAATTTGTTGTTCATGAATGTTAAAATTGTTGGCTCTTGAAAGAATGATGGAAAAGGAGAAATGTTATTTGATAATCTGAAAAATCATAAAATTGATTCTTGAAACAAGAAAAGGCAGTGAAAAGCTTGCAGAAAAAAAAAAAAATATATATATATATATATATATATATATATATATATATATATATATGCGGAAAAAAAAAAGAGAGAAAGAAAGAAAAAGAAAAGGCAAGCGGAAAAAGCCAATAGCCCTTTAAACCAAAAGGCAAGGGTAAAATAAAAAAGGGATCCAAGGCTTTGAGCATCAGTGGATACGAGGGCCCACAGGAATAAAATCCTGGCCTAAGCGGCTAAACCAAGCTGTCCCTAACCATGTGCTTGTGGCGTGAAGGTGTCAAGTGAAAACTTGAGACTGAGCGGTTAAAGTCGTGGTCCAAAAGTAAAAAGAGTGTGCTTAAGAGCTCTGGACACCTCTAATTGGGGACTCTAGCAAAGCTGAGTCACAATCTGAAAAGGTTCATCCAGTTATGTGTTTGTGGCATTTATGTATCCGGTGGTAATACTGGAAAACAAAATGCTTTGGGTCACGGCCAAGACTCATAAAGTAGCTGTGTTCAAGAATCAACATACTTAACTAGGAGAATTAATAACACTATCTAGATTCTGAGTTCCAATAGAAGCCAATCACTCTGAACTTCAAAGGATAAAGTGAGATGCCAAAACTGTTCAGAAGCAAAAAGCTAAAAGCCCCGCTCATCTAATTAATATTGATCTTCATAGATATTTTTGGAAGTCATTGTATATTCTCTTTTTTTTAACCTATTTGATTTTCAGTTGCTTGGGGACAAGCAACAATTTAAGTTTGGTGTTGTGATGAGCGGATAATTTATACGCTTTTTGGCATTGTTTTTAGTATGTTTTTAGTATATTTTAGTTAGTTTTTATTATGTTTTTATTAGTTTTTATATAAAAATCACTCTTCTGGACTTTACTATGAGTTTGTGTGTTTTTCTGTGATTTCAAGTTATTTCTGGCTGAAATTGAGGGGCCTGAGCAAAAATCTGATTCAGAGGCTGAAAAAGGACTGCACATGTTGTTGGATTCTGAACTCCCTGCACTCGAAGTGGATTTTATGGATCTACATAAGCCCAATTAGCGCGCTCTTAATTGCGTTGGAAAGTAGACATCCTGGGCTTTCCAGCAATATATAATAGTCTATACTTTGCCCAAGATTTGACGTCTCAAACCGGCGTTCAAAGTCAGCATAGAAATTCTGGCGTCAAAACGCCAGAACTGGCACAAAAGCTGGCGTTTAACTCCAAGAAAAGTCTCTACACAATAAAGCTTCAATGCTCAGCCCAAGCACACACCAACTGGGCCCGGAAGAAGATTTCTGCATTAATTACCTATTTCTGTAAACCCTAGGCTACTAGTTTTCTATAAATAGGAACTTTTGCTATTGTATTTTATACACTTGATCACGCTTTTCATACATACTTTGATAGACCTTTTCATGTTTGGGGGCTGGCCTCACGGCCATGCCTAGACCTTGTTCTTATGTATTTTCAACGGTGGAGTTTCTACACACCATAGATTAAGGTGTGGAGCTCTGCTGTTCTTCATGAATTAATGCAAAGTACTATTGTTTTTCTATTCAACTCAAGTCTATTTCTTCTCCAAGATATTCATTTGCACCCTAGAACATGATGAATGTGATGATTATGTGACACTCATCACCATTCTCACCTATGAACGCGTGCCTGATAACCACTTCCGTTCTACATGCAAATAAGCTTGAATGTGTATCTCTTGGGTTTCTAATCTAAGATTAGAACCTTCGTGGTATAGGCTAGAATTATTGGCGGCCATTCCTGAGATCCGGAACGTCTAAACCTTGTCTGTGATATTCTGAGTAGGATCTGGGAAGCGATGACTATTGTTCCGAGGGTTACCTGAAACTGGAGGTTGATCTCAGTCGAGATCTTCTGTGCTGATCGGTACCGATGTGTTTGGCCGGAGCGATGGTGTCCGACTTGCTGGCTGGCTGTACTGCTGATTCCTTTGTCACCGGAGGGTGGGGGGTACCTGCAAGAGACTCCGATGCTTAAGTTAGCATGGGTATTAAACAGGTTTTATGTAGAAGCAGAGTATGAGTTATACCTTGGTGCTCCAGTGTATTTATAGTGGTGTAGAGTGACCTTTTTAGATAAGATAAGTTAGTTATCTTATCTTATCTTATCTTATCTTTGGGTGAGGTCAGCTTATCTTCAATGGAACCACCCTTCTCTCTGTAGGCTTGGGCTGCCTTTGGATTGGGCTGTGTTCCTTTATTTGGGCCCTTTACTGGGCTTTCCTGTCGATTTGGCCGAGTTCTTCGTAAAGAAGTCGGTTCGCTTGACCTAAACTGGTCGGTCGTTTTGATACTGAACATTCCGGTTCGGATAGCTCGACCCAGGGTATGAACAGTGCCCCTACTTGAGCTCGGTTTTCTTTTTTGAGGCCGAGTTCTCAACTTCGGTCCTTCTCTAGTAGAGCCGAACTCAAGCACTTTGTCGATTCCTTTGTAGAAGCCTTTTTTTGAATGTAGAACGTTTTTTCCTCTAAAAATGCGCGCTTTTCATTAATTTTAACATTAATTGCCCCGTTTCCTTTTTTGGCTCTTTATTTTGATTTTGAAAACCCAGAAACGGTTTCTCTCCTTCGCCCTTTTCGTAACTTCTTTGCACTTACCCCTTCATTCGCTGCCTTTCACCCACATTTCAGCTTTTCTTGCGTTGCGGCGTCGCTTGGTGATTTTTCTGAAGCTTCTGTTTTCGCCTGTAGTTTTGCATTTTTCCCTGCGACATTGCTTTTGTTCGTGCTTTTTTGCTCGTGAGAGGGCGACTCCAGTTTTCGTCTTCCATCCTCAATTTCTTTGAAGCTTGCTGCTTTTTCCAGGTTGGTACTGACTTTCTTGCTTCCTTCATAGCTTCGTCTTCAGTTTTTTAGTGAAGCTTTGATTTTGCATGTTTGAAAGTTTGAATCTTTTTCGTGGTATTTGCTTGTCACTGTAATGTGTTTTTCCTGTCTTTCTTTTATGCATTCTCCTGGCATTTCCGTCGAGGCTTTCTAGGATTTTATTGTTGCTTCTGGTTGTTTCCTGTCTGATACCGATAGAAAATCTGCATCTGTTCCTCGCTTTGTTTGGAGATTTCTTTTTTGTCTGATTCTGAAAAAGTTTGCACATTTGATGGTTTCTACTTGGCGTGCTTTGATTTTGGGGATGCTTTTTGCTTGGTAGACCGAAATGACTTTCTATGTTTTACTTTGATGAAGAATGTTTGCTATTTGAATTCTTTCTGAGAGATGCTGGGGTGCGAGCTGTAGATTTTTCCTGAAAACCTTGCTTTGTTACTGCCTCCAAAGGATGCCCCAGGACTTTGGTTTGAGTCTTGGGGTTTTCCTTTTCTGTTTCTTCGCCTGTATCGTATTGACCGAGTTGTTTTCTCCCTTATCCGAGATGTTTTTAGTAACCCCTTCTTCTTTTCTTATTTGTAGGATTAGTTGGCCTCATGTCTTCTCGCAATAACATTGTAGAGATGTCTTCCAGAGTTCCCGAGGGGATGTCCGATTAGCTGGACTCCCTTGTCTTGTTGTGTGTTTCTGTTGTGGATGCTGAATTTTGCACAGAGCTGAGGAAGCACCATAGGATTTGTGGTAACAGTACTTGTGAAGGGGATTACGAGCTTGTTGCCCCTGATTCTGATGAGAGAGTTTGTTTTCCGACTTCCGTCGAGGGGGAGCGTCCCTCCTTCTATGCTTATGAATATTTCTTCAGCCAATTAAATGTTACTTTCCCTTTTACTGCTTTTGAAACTGACTTGTTGTGGTCCTGTAACATTGCTCCGTCCCAGCTTCATCCTAACTCCTGGGGTTTTATCAAAATATTTCAACTTCTTTGCCAGGAGTTGGGCGTAACCCCTTCTGAAACCCTTTTCCTTTATCTTTTTGTCTCGGCCAAGCCCTGAGGTTCTTCCAAAAAGAAAGCTTCCTGGGTTTCTTTCAGATCAGCCCAGGGGCATAAAGTTTTTGCCATGTATGATGAGTCGTTTAAAGATTTTAAGAACTACTTCTTCCGAGTCCGTGCTATTGAGGGGGTCCGCCCCTTTTTTCTTGATGAAAATGATGAGCCTGCTTTTCCTCTAGAGTGGCAAAAGAATGTAAGAGTGCCACGTTACACATGGGAAATTCTTAGTGAGGTTGAGCAGGCCTTTGTAGTTGTTCTTGAAGATTTGTGGGGGAAGCCTCCCCATCTGGACACGAAGAGATTTTTGAGTGATCCATCTTTGGTTCGGGCTGCTTTGGGTACTGTCTGATTTGTTTTTATACTTGCTTCCGAGCTTTTCTTCTCCTATGTTGTAACTTGTCTTTTTGATTTTGTGTTTTTCAGAGATGTCGAAAAATAATGATTCTATAAAGGCCTACAAGAAGGCGACTACTGCTTTAAACATCTTGGCCAAGGCGGCCGGAGAGGGATCTTCCCAGGTTCCAGTTAAACCTCCTATACCAAGTTCTCCTGGGCCGAGGAAAGCAATTCCTACTCCTCGGGTTCGTCTGGTCGATCCTCCACAATCTTCTGCTGTAGCTTCTGGTGCCCCTCCTAGTAAGAAACAAAAAACCACTGAGCCTTTCGACCTTGATGCCCCAAATTTTGATGCGGTTGAGTTTGTGGATCAACAAATCGGCCCTTATGGTGCTCTTTCTATGGACGACGTGTCGCTTCTTCATCATTTTGATTATATAACTCGGAGTGGTATTAAGTTGGCACACATGGGAGCGGCCTTATATCGAACTGCTCAAAGTCTTCCTCTCTATGCCACTAAAGCTTTCATGGAGGAGGCCAAACAGGAGTTTGATCGGATGAAAGGTTTGAAGGAGGAGCTTGAAGTGAGGGTGGCCAAGTTGGAAAAAGATTTGGAGAATGAGAAGGCGAGTTCCACTTCTCTGGCGATTTCTGTGAGACTGGCCGAGGACACGGCTATGAGACATAAGGATAGTTATGTGACATCTTATCGGGAGGTGTTACGTCTGAGAGAGGAGTTGGAGAATGCCCAAGCTAATTATTCCGAACTCCATGGTCATCTTGTTGGCAGCGTAACTGCTGCCTATGAGAACCTAAAGGAACAAGTTCGGGTTATTGCTCCCGAGGCCGACCTGACCCTCTTTAGCTTAGATAACGTTGTCAGAGATGGCAAGGTTGTCCCTGATGACGAACCTCCCCCCGTATCCTCTGCCAAGGTGTCAACTCCTGCCGTTCCCGCCGAGGTCAGCCCTCCCGCTTCTGATCCTGACTGTCAGATCATAAACCAGGATGATGGTACTGTGGATGCTGTTCCACTCCAGACTCGCCCTCCGTCTCCTCGAACTGATGCTGCTAAATAGTTTTCTGACCCTTAGCCCATTTATTCTGGATATTTTCGTAGTTGGCCCGGCTTGTGGGCTTTCTAAACTCATTTTGTTAACTGTTGATACTTTCTCGTTGCTTGCCTAGTGATGAGCGGATATTTTATACGCTTTTTGGGGTTAATTTCATATAGTTTTGAGTATGTTTTAGTTAGTTTTTAGTCTATTTTCATTAGTTTTTAGGAAAAATTCATATTTCTGGACTTTACTATGAGTTGTGTGTTTTTCTGTAATTTCAGGTACTTTTCTGACTGAAATTGAAGGAGCTGAGCAAAAATCTGATTCAGGCTGAAAAAGGACTGCTGATGCTGTTGGATTCTGACCTCCCTGCACTCAAAGTAGATTTTCTAGAGCTACAGAACTCGACATGGCATGCTTCCAATTGCGTTGGAAAGTAGACATCCAGGGCTTTCCAGCAATATATAATAGTCCGTACTTTGCACAAGGATAGACGACGTAATTCTGGCGTCCAACGCCAGAAAAGGATCAAAAGCTGGAGTTGAACGCCCAAACTGGCATAAAAACTGGCGTTCAACTCCACAAATGGCCTCTGCACGTGAATCACTTAAGTCTCAGCCCAGCACACACCAAGTGGGCCCCAGAAGTGGATCTCTGCATCATCCATCATAGTTTACTCATTTTTTGTAAACCTAGGCTACTAGTTTAGTATTTAAACAACTTTTAGAGACTTATTTGGTACCTCATGATATTTTTAGATCTGAACTTTGTATTCTCTGACGGCATGAGTCTCTAAACCCCATCGTTGGGGGTGAGGAGCTCTGCTGTGTCTCGATGAATTAATGCAAGTACTCTTGTTTTCCATTCAAACACGCTTGTTCCTATCTAAGATGTTCATTCGCGCTTAACTGTGATGAAGGTGATGATCCGTGACATTCATCACCTTCCTCAAATCATGAACGTGTGTCTGACAACCACCTCCATTCTATATACGATTGAATGTGTATCTCTTAGATTCCTTAATCAGAATCTCCGTGGTATAAGTTAGAACTGATGGCGGCATTCATGAGAATCTGGAAAGTCTAAACCTTGTCTGTGGTATTCCGAGTAGGATTCAAGGATTGAATGACTGTGACGAGCTTCAAACTCCTGAAGGCTGGGCGTTAGTGACAGACGCAAAAGGATAGTGAATCCTATTCCAACTGAATCGAGAACCAACCGGTGATTAGCCGTGCTGTGACAGAACGCATGAGCGTAGTTTTCACTGGAAGGATGGAAGGTAGCCATTGACAACGGTGATCCACCAACACACAGCTTGCCATAGGAGGACGTGCGTGCGTGAATCAGAAGACAGAGGAAAGCAGAGATTCAGAAGACAAAGCATCTCCAAAACTCCAACATATTCTCCCTTACTACATAACAAGTAACCTTTAATTTATGCTCTCTTGTTTATTTGCAAATCAACTGATAAATATAATTGACTTCCTGACTAAGATTTATAAGATAACCATAGATTGCTTCAAACCAACAATCTCCGTGGGATTCGACCCTTACTCACGTAAGGTATTACTTGGACGACCCAGTGCACTTGCTGGTTAGTGGTACGAGTTGTGAAAAGCGTGATTCATAATTCGTGCACCAAGTTTTTGGCACCGTTGCCGGGGATTGTTCGTGTTTGAACTACTGACGGATTATTTTGTTGCTTAGATTAGGAAAATTTTTCTTTTTTTTTTGGTTTAGAGTCTCTTATTATTGTTCTTTGTTAAAAATATCTTTCTTTAAAACAAGTGTTACATTTACTGCCCAATTGGCTAGAGCGTTAGTCTAAGCCCGTGGCAGTTTGGTACACTCTTTTTAAAATCTTTTTTTCAAAAATAATATTTTTTTTCTATTAAATCCTGTGCCAAACTCTAAGTTTGGTGTTTTCTTGTTGATTTCCCTTTTTGGTTTTCGAAAATTTTATTTTGGTTTTCAAAAAATTTTAAGTTTGGTGTTCTTCCTTCATGTTCTTGTATTCTTGTGAGTCTTCAAAGTATTCTTGAGTTTTTCTAGTGTCTTGATCTTAAAATTTTTAAGTTCGGTGTTCCTTGGTGTTTTCCCTCCAAAATTTTCGAAAATAAGGAACATTAGATCTAAAAATTTTAAATCTTGTCCTATCTTATTATTTTTCTCTTTCCTTTTAAAAATCAAAAATATCTTTTCTCTCTATTTTAAAAGCAAATTTTCAAAATCTATTTCTAAAATTCAGATTTTTATTTCAAAATTTAAAACTTTTTTTTAAAAAAAAAAAATCATCATATCTTTTTCAAAATCTCCTAACCACTTTCTCTCTCCTCACTTTTTCGAAAATCTTTTACTCATTTTTATTTATTTTATTTTGATTTATTTTATTTTTGAAATAAATTAATAAATAAATAAATAAAAATATTTTTTCTATTTTACATCATCTCCCTTTCTCCATCATGGACCTAAGCGGAAATGAACAGTCCAGGAGGACTCTGGGGTCATATTCTAACCCCTCTACTGCTTCATATGGGAGTAGTATCTGCATACCCTCCATTGGAGTCAGTAGCTTTGAGTTGAATCCTCAGCTCATTATCATGGTGCAGCAAAGCTGCCAGTATTCCGGTCTTCCACAGGAAGAACCTACAGAGTTTCTAGCACAATTTTTACAAATTGTTGACATAGTACATGATAAAGAAATAGATCAGGATGTCTACAGACTATTACTATTTCCATTTGCTGTAAAAGATCAAGCTAAGAGGTGGTTGAACAACCAACCTAAAGCCAGTATAAGGACATGGAAACAGCTGACAGAAAAATTCCTGAATCAATATTTCCCTCCAAAAAGGATGACACAGCTAAGGCTGGACATTCAAGGCTTCAAGCAAGGAGATAATGAATCTCTTTATGATGCCTGGGAGAGATACAGAGAGATGCTACGAAAATGCCCCTCTGAAATATTCTCAGAGTGGGTTCAGTTAGACATCTTCTACTATGGGCTTGCAGAAGGAGCTCAGATGTCTCTAGATTACTAAGCTGGTGGATCTATCCACATGAGAAAGACAATTGAAGAGGCTCAAGAGCTCATTGATACAGTTGCCAGGAATCAACATCTGTACCTAAGCAGCAACCCTTCCATGAATGAAGAGGTTAAAACAGTAACTGCTGAACTCAGTCCTGTAAAACAAGCTGCTGAATTCAATCAGCAATTGGACTTTCTAACAAAGCAGCTAGCCGAATTTAAAGACAGGTTAAAAGAGACAAGGATGGCTAATATACATATGGACGAACAGTTTAAGCAAACAAAGCAGCAGCTGTCAAGGCAAATAGCAGAAGAATGCCAAGCAGTTCAACTAAGAAGTGGGAAAATATTAAATACCCCGCCTCAAGGCAGCAAAAAGCTAAGAATTGAGTAAATGATGAGCGGATATTTTATACGCTTTTTGGGGATAATTTCATATAGTTTTGAGTATGTTTTAGTTAGTTTTTAGCCTATTTCTAGTAGTTTTTAGGAAAAATTCATATTTCTGGACTTTACTATGAGTTGTGTGTTTTTCTGTAATTTCAGGTATTTTTCTGGCTGAAATTGAAGGAGCTGAGCAAAAATCTGATTCAGGCTGAAAAAGGACTGCTGATGCTGTTGGATTCTGACCTCCCTGCACTCAAAGTGGATTTTCTGGAGCTACAGAACTCGAAATGGCGTGCTTCCAATTGCGTTGGAAAGTAGACATCCAGGGCTTTCCAGAAATATATAATAGTCCATACTTTGCACATGAATAGATGACGTAAACTGGCGTTCAACGCCAGTCCTCTGCCCAATTCTGGCGTCCAGCGCCAGAAAAGGATCAAAAACTGGAGTTGAACGCCCAAACTGGCACAAAAACTGGCGTTCAACTCCACAAATGGCCTCTGCACGTGGATTGCTTAAAGACTCAGCCCCAGCACACACCAAGTGGGCCCCAGCACACCAAGTGGGCCCCAGAAGTGGATCCCTGCATCATCCATCATAGTCCACTCATATTTTGTAACCCTAGGCTACTAGTTTAGTATTTAAACAACTTTTAGAGACTTATTTTGTATCTCATGACATTTCAGATCTAAACTTTGTATTCTCTGACGGCATGAGTTTCTAAACCCCATTGTTGGGGGTGAGGAGCTCTGCTGTGTCTCGATGAATTAATGCAAGTATTTCTGTTTTCCATTCAAACACGTTTGTTCCTATGTAAGATATTCATTCGCGCTTAACCGTGATGAAGGTGATGATCTGTGACATTCATCACCTTCCTCAAATCATGAACGTGTGCCTGACAACCACCTCCGTTCTATATACGATTGAATGAGTATCTCTTAGATTCCTTAATCAGAATCTCCGTGGTATAAGCTAGAACTGATGGCGGCATTCATGAGAATCCGGAAAGTCTGAACCTTGTCTGTGGTATTCCGAGTAGGATTCAAGGATTGAATGACTGTGACGAGCTTCAAACTCCTGAAGGCTGGGCGTTAGTGACAGACGCAAAAGGATAGCAAATCCTATTCCAACCGGATCGAGAACCAACCGGTGATTAGCCGTGCTGTGACAGAGCGCGTGAGCGTAGTTTTCACTGGAAGGATGGAAGGTAGCCATTGACAACGGTGATCCACCAACACACAGCTTGCCATAGGGGGACGTGCGTGCTTGAACAAGAAGACAGAGGAAAGCAGAGATTCAGAAGACAAAGCATCTCCAAAACTCCAACATATTCTCCATTACTGCACAACAAGTAACTTTTAATTTATGCTCTACTGGTTATTCACAATTCAATTGATAAACATAATTGACTTCTTGACTAAGATTTACAAGATAATCATAGATTGCTTCAAACCAACAATCTCCGTGGGATTCGACCCTTACTCACGTAAGGTATTACTTGGACGACCCAGTGCACTTGCTGGTTAGTGGTACGCGTTGTGAAAAGTGTGATTCACAATTCGTGCACCAAGTTTTTGGCGCCGTTGCCGGGGATTGTTCGTGTTTGAACAACTGACGGATTATTTTGTTGCTTAGATTAGGAAAAATCTTCTCTTTTTTTGGTTTAGAGTCTTTTATTATTTATCCCTTGTTAAAACACTTTAAATTTATAGCTCAGTTAATTAGAACGTGGTGTTTATGTTCATGGTAATTGGCTATCATATTTTTAAAAACCTTTTTCAAAAATAATTTTTCTATTAAATCCTGTGCCAAACTTTAATAAGGTCCCATAACTCATTTGGCTAGAACATTAATTTGATTGGGTTAGAATCTTTTATACTCTTTTCAAAACCTTCTTTTTCAAAAATATTTTTTTCTATTAAATCCTGGCCAAACTTTAATAAGGTCCCATAACTCATTTGGCTAGAACATTAATTTGATTGGGTTAGAATCTTTTATACTCTTTTCAAAACCTTCTTTTTCAAAAATATTTTTTCTATTAAATCTTGTGCCAAACTTTAAGTTTGGTGTTTTCTTGTTGATTCCCCTTTGATTTTCGAAAATTTTGGTTTGGTTTTCTAAAAATTTTAAGTTTGGTGTTCTTCCTTCATGTTCTTGTGTTCTTGTGAGTCTTCAAAGTGTTCTTGAGTTTTCTTGTGTCTTGATCTTAAAATTTTTAAGTTTGGTGTTCCTTGGTGTTTTCCCTCCAAAATTTTCAAAAACAAGGAACATTAGATCTAAAAATTTTAAATCTTGTACTATCTTATTGTTTTTCTCTCTCCTCACTAAATTCAAAAATATCTTTTCAAAATATCTTTTCTAACTTCCTATCTTTTCAAAATTTGTTTCAACTAACTAACCAACTTTTTGTTTGTTTCTTAACTTTTTCAAAACTACCTAACTAACTCTCTCTCTCTCAAATTTTCGAAAATATCTCCCCTCTTTTTCAAAAATTTCATTTTTTTTAACTAATTATTTTTAAATTTTTTTTACGAAAAAAAAAATTTTATATTTTATTATTTCAAAATTCAAATTCTTTTTAGTTATTTTATTTTATTTAAGTATTTACTTCTTATAAAATAAAATAAATAAAAAGATAAATCAGTCCAAGTTATATCCATATATCCGTCATGGACATAAGTGGAGATGGACAGTCCAGGAGGACTTTGGGGTCATATTCTAACCCCTCTACTGCTTCATATGGGAGTAGCATATGCATACCCTCCATTGGAGTTAGTATCTTTGAGTTGAATCCTCAGCTCATTATCATGGTGCAGCAAAGTTGCCAGTATTCCGGTCTTCCACAGGAAGAACCTACAGAGTTTCTGGCACAATTTTTACAAATTGCTGACACAGTACATGATAAGGAAATAGATCAGGATGTCTACAGACTATTACTGTTTCCATTTGCTGTAAAAGATCAAGCCAAGAGGTGGTTAAATAACCAACCTAAGGCCAACATAAGAACATGGAAATAGCTGACAGAAAAATTCCTGAATCAATATTTCCCTCCAAAAAGGATGACACAGCTAAGGCTGGACATCCAAGGCTTTAAACAAGGAGATAATGAATCTCTTTATGATGCCTGGGAGAGATACAGAGAGATGCTACGAAAATGCCCCTCTGAAATGTTTTCAGAGTGGGTTCAGTTAGACATCTTCTACTATGGGCTTGCAGAAGGAGCTCAGATGTCTTTAGATTACTCAGCTGGTGGATCTATCCATATGAGAAAGACAATTGAAGAAGCTCAAGAGCTCATTGATACAGTTGCCAGGAATCAGCATCTGTATCTAAGCAGCAACCCTTCCATGAATGAAGAGGTTAAAACAGTAACTGCTGAATTCAGTACTGTAAAACAAGCTGCTGAATTCAATCAGCAATTAGATTTTCTAACAAAGCAGCTAGCTAAATTCAAAGACAGGTTACAGGAGACAAGGATAGCTAATATACATATGGAAGAACAGTTTAAGCAAACAAAGCAGCAGCTATCAAAGCAAATAGCAGAAGAATGCCAAGCAGTTCAATTAAGAAGTGGGAAAACATTAAATACCCCACCTCAAGGCATCAAAAATTCAAGAAATGAGCAACCCACCAAAGATTCCCTTGAGGACAGTAAGAGCCCAGGGAAAAATAATTCTGGCACTAAAACGCCAGAAAATGGGTGGAAGGCTGGCGCTGAACGCCCAGACCATGCCCAAAACTGGCGTTCAGCGCCAGAAACAAGGCAGGATTGGCGTTCAATGCCAGAAATGGGCAAGAATCTGGCGTTGAACACCCAAATGGGGCAGAATCCAGCGTTGAACGCCCAACAGGGGCACATTTCTGGCGTTCAGGCGCCAGGAACAGACAGTGAGCTGGCGTCTAACGTCACTCCACCTTCTGACTCTGGCATTCAATTGCCAGTGAGGGATCAGACACACACAAGTGCTGACAACAACCCCTCTAAAAAGGCTTCTTTAACCACTAAGGTTGAGGAATATAAAGCCAAGATACCTTATCCTCAAAAACTCCGGAAAGAGGAGCAGGATAAGCAATTTGCTCGCTTTGCAGATTATCTAAGGACTCTTGAAATAAAGATTCCATTTGCAGAGGCACTTGAGCAAATACCTTCTTATGCCAAGTTCATGAAAGAGATCTTGAGTCATAAAAAGGAGTGGAGAGAAACAGAAAGAGTTCTCCTCACTGAAGAATGCAGTGCAGTCATTCTGAAAAGCTTTCCTGAAAAGCTTAAAGACCCTGGGAGTTTTCTGATACCATGCATATTAGAAGGTGATTGCACCAAGACAGCTTTATGCGATCTTGGGGCAAGCATCAACCTAATACCTGCATCCACTATCAGGAAGCTTGGCTTAACTGAAGAAGTTAAACCAACCCGGATATGTCTCCAACTTGCTGATGGTTCCACTAAATACCCATCAGGCGTGATTGAGGACATGATTGTCAGAGTTGGGCCATTCGCCTTTCCCACTGACTTTGTTGTGCTGGAAATGGAGGAGCACAAGAGTGCCACTCTCATTCTAGGAAGACCCTTCCTAGCAACTGGATGATCCCTCATTGACGTCCAACAGGGGGAAATAACCCTGAGAGTCAACGATGACGAGTTCAAGTTGAACGCTGTCAAAGCCATGCAGCATCCAGACACATCAACAGACTGCATGAAAGTTGACCTTATTGACTCTTTGGTAGAAGAGATCAACATGGCTGAGAGTCTCGAATCAGAGTTGGAAGACATCTTTAAAGATGTTCAGCCTGATTTGGAGGATTCAGGGGACATGAAAGAGCCTCTGAACTTTCTTCTGAAAGAGGAAAAACCTCCTAAACCAGAGCTCAAGCCACTGCCACCATCCTTGAAATATGCATTTCTAGGAGAAGGTGACACCTTTCCAGTGATCATAAGCTCTGCTTTAAATTCACAGGAAGAGGAAGCACTTATTCAAGTGCTAAGGACACACAAGACAGCTCTTGGGTGGTCCATAGGTGACCTTAAGGGCATAAGCCCAGCTAGATGCATGCACAAAATCCTACTGGAGGATAATGCCAAACCAGTGGTTCAACCACAGAGGCGGCTAAATCCAGCCATGAAGGAAGTGGTGCAGAAAGAGGTCACCAAATTACTAGAGGCTGGGATTATTTATCCCATTTCTGATAGCCCCTGGGTGAGCCCTGTTCAAGTCGTCCTAAAAAAGGGAGGCATGACAGTGATTCATAATGAAAAAAATGAACTGGTTCCTACAAGAACAGTTACAGGGTGGCGCATGTGTATTGACTACAGAAGGCTCAATACAGCCACCAGAAAGGATCATTTTCCTTTACCATTCATAGACCAGATGCTAGAAAGACTAGCAGGTCATGATTATTACTGCTTTTTGGATGGCTACTCAGGCTATAACCAGATTGCAGTAGATCCCCAGGATCAAGAGAAAACAACATTCACATGTCCATCCAGAGTGTTTGCTTATAGAAGGATGCCCTTTGGGCTATGCAATGCACCTGCAACCTTCCAGAGATGCATGCTCTCTATTTTCTCTGACATGGTGGAAAAATTTCTGGAAGTCTTCATGGATGACTTCTCAGTATATGGAGACTCATTCAGCTCCTGTCTTGATCACCTGAAACTTGTTTTGAAAAGATGCCAAGAGACCAACCTAGTTTTAAACTGGGAAAAGTGTCACTTCATGGTGACTGAAGGAATTGTTCTTGGGCATAAAATCTCAAACAAGGGAATAGAGGTGGATCAAGCAAAAATAGAGGTAATTGAAAAATTACCACCACCTGCCAATGTTAAGGCAATCAGAAGCTTTCTGGGGCATGCAGGATTCTATAGGAGGTTTATAAAGGATTTTTCAAAAATTGCAAAACCTCTAAGCAATCTGCTAGCTGCTGACACACCATTTGTGTTTGACACAGAGTGCCTGCAAGCGTTTGAAACGCTAAAAGCTAACCTAGTCACAGCACCAGTCATCTCTGCACCAGACTGGACATTACCATTTGAGCTAATGTGTGATGCCAGTGATCATGCCATTGGTGCAGTATTGGGACAGAGGCACAACAAGCTTCTGCATGTCATTTATTATGCCAGTCGCGTTCTAAATGATGCCCAGAAAAATTACACAACCACAGAAAAAGAACTACTTGCAGTGGTTTACGCCATTGACAAGTTCAGATCATACTTAGTAGGATCAAAAGTGATTGTGTATACTGACCATGCTGCTCTTAAATATCTATTCACAAAGCAGGATTCAAAACCCAGGCTCATTAGATGGGTATTGCTTATGCAAGAATTTGATATAGAAATAAGAGACAGAAAAGGGACAGAGAACCAAGTGGCTGATCATCTGTCCCGGATAGAGCCAGTGGAAGGGACGTCCCTCCCCTTTCTTGAGATCTCTGAGACGTTCCCTGATGAGCATCTATTTGCCATTCAGAAAGCACCATGGTTTGCCGATATTGCAAACTATAAAGCTGCAAGGTTCATACCCAAGGAGTACAATAGAATACAAAAAAAGAAACTAATTACTGATGCAAAGTACTACTTGTGGGATGAGCCCTATCTCTTTAAGAGATGTGCAGACGGAATTATTCGTAGGTGTGTCTCCAGAGAGGAAGCACAGAGAATCCTATGGCATTGCCATGGATCTCAATATGGAGGTCATTTCGGAGGTGAGCGAACAGCCACCAAGGTCCTCCAATGTGGCTTCTATTGGCCCACACTCTATAAAGATTCCCGAGAGTTTGTACGTAATTGTGACAGTTGCCAAAGAGCTGGTAATCTGCCTCATGGTTACGCCATGCCTCAACAAGGAATCTTGGAAATAGAGTTGTTTGATGTATGGGGAATTGACTTCATGGGACCTTTCCCACCATCATACTCAAACACTTATATTCTGGTGGCAGTGGATTATGTATCAAAATGGGTTGAGGCTATTGCCACACCCAACAATGATACTAAAACAGTGCTGAAGTTCCTCCAGAAACATATTTTTAGCAGGTTTGGTGTCCCTAGAGTACTAATCAGTGATGGGGGCACTCACTTCTGCAATAAACAGCTTTACTCTGCCATGGTTCGGTATGGAATTCGCCACAAGGTGGCCACTCCATATCATCCACAAACCAATGGGCAAGCTGAAGTCTCTAATAGAGAATTAAAGAGAATCCTGGAACGGAAAGTAAATACCCGTAGAAAGGATTGGGCACGGAGCTTGGATGATGCTCTGTGGGCCTACAGAACAGCATTCAAGACCCCTATAGGGACCTCTCCATACCAACTGGTGTATGGTAAGGCATGTCACCTGCCCGTGGAACTGGAACATAAGGCCTACTGGGCAACCAGATTCCTAAACTTTGATGCCAAATTAGCTGGAGAAAAACGATTGCTCCAGCTAAATGAGCTAGAGGAATTCAGATTCACAGCTTTCGAAAATGCCAAGCTTTATAAAGAAAAATCAAAAAAATGGCATGACAGAAAGCTGTCATCTAGAATCTTTGAACCAGGACAGAAGGTCCTGTTGTTTAACTCTAGACTCAGGCTATTCCCCGGGAAACTGAAATCCCGGTGGAGGGGACCATACGTGATTACAAGTGTGTCACCATATGGTTATGTGGAGCTTCAAGATATTGATTCTGATAAGAAGTTCATTGTCAATGGACAGAGAATCAAGCATTATCTTGAAGGCAACACTGAGCAAGAATGCTCAAGGTTGAAGCTAGATTGAAAGCTCAGCAAAGTCCAGCTAAAGACAATAAAGAAGCGCTTGCTGGGAGGCAACCCAGCCATGGGGCAACAATCCTCTAAGCATTTTGCCCTATTTTTATTTTTATTTGTTTATATAAAGTTCACTGACACTAAGGTAAAGAATCATTTGCATAAGTTTACAGGGTTACAGAAGGAATCTACACACAAAACAGAGATAGGGAGCTTACTGGCAAGAAAACGCCAGTGAAGGCCATTTTGGGCGTTCAGCGCTCAAAATGGGCATCCAGTGGGCGCTGAACGCCAGTAAGGATAGCTATCTGGCATTCAACGCCAGAAAAGGGCAACAACTGGGCGTTGAACGCCCAGGAGAGCAGCATTTGGGCGTTGAACGCCCAAAACAGGCAGTGTTTGGGCGTTCAAACGCCAGGATGGTGGGGAGGAGCTCTCCTTCTACCCATCTCCTTCTTTTTCTTTTGCTTGAGGACAAGCAAAGCTCTAAGTTTGGTGTGCTTATCCGTGATCACTAAGATCATGGCCCCTAAAGGAAAACAACCCACTCCAAGAGGAGCAAGGGCGTGATTTAAAGGAACTGAAGCGCCAGAAATTTTCTCTTGAAGGACCAAGCACCTCACAGACTAGAGGAACATCCACTTCCCAAACCTCAAGGTTGTTGAGTTCTAATCTTAGCCTTAACTCTGTGATAACTGTTCTTATTTTAAATTTTACCTTAGGAGTCATATAGTAGTAATTAGTATCTATATTGATTTTATCTCCAATTAAGCTATAGTTTATTTTTCTCTCATCATCAGCAAACATGAATAAAGTAGTAGATCTTTTGAATAAGAAGCAATAAAATTTCGAGTTTTAATAAGAGAAATTCTAATTAGTTAAATGTGGTGGCAATGCTTTCTGTCTTCTGAATGAATGCTTGAACAGTGCATATATCTTTTGAATTTGCTGTTTAAGACTGTTAAATATGTTGGCTCTTGAAAGAATGATGAACATGAGACATGTTATTGAGAATCTGAAAAATCATAAAAATGATTCTTGAAGCAAGAAAAAGCAGCAAAGAACAAAGCTTGCAGAAAAAAAAAAAAAAAGAGAAAGAAAAAAAAGAGAAAGCAAGCAGAAAAAGCCAAAGCTCTTAAAACCAAAAGGCAAGAGCAAAAAGCCAAAGCCCTTAAAACCAAAAGGCAAGGGTAATAAAAAGGATCCCAAGGCTTTGAGCATCAGTGGATAGGAGGGCCAAAAAGGAATAAAATCCTGGCCTAAGCGGCTAAATCAAGCTGTCCCTAACCATGTGCTTGTGGCGTGCAGGTGTCAAGTGAAAACTTGAGACTGAGCGGTTAAAATCAAGGTCCAAAGCAAAAAGAAGAGTGTGCTTAAGAACCCTGGACACCTCTAATTGGGGACTTTAGCAAAGCTGAGTCACAATCTGAAAAGGTTCACCCAGTTATGTGTCTGTGGCATTTATGTATCCGGTAGTAATACTGGAAAACAAAGTGCTTAGGGCCACGGCCAAGACTCATAAAGAAGCTGTGTTCAAGAATCATCACACTGAACTAAGAGAATCAATAACACTATCTGAATTCTGAGTTCCTATAGATGCCAATCACTCTGAGCTTCAATGGATAAAATGAGATGCCAAAACTGTTCAGAAGCAAAAAGCTACTAGTCCCGCTCATCTAATTAGAATCTGAGCTTCAATCAAAAACTCTGAGATATTATTGCTTCTCAACCTACTAGTCTTCTATTTTATTTGTCTAGTTGCTTGAGGACAAGCAACAGTTTAAGTTTGGTGTTGTGATGAGCGGATATTTTATACACTTTTTGGGGATAATTTCATATAGTTTTGAGTATGTTTTAGTTAGTTTTTAGCCTATTTCTAGTAGTTTTTAGGAAAAATTCATATTTCTAGACTTTACTATGAGTTGTGTGTTTTTCTGTAATTTCAGGTATTTTTCTGGCTGAAATTGAAGGAGCTGAGCAAAAATTTGATTCAGGCTGAAAAAGGACTGCTGATGCTGTTGGATTCTGACCTCCCTGCACTCAAAGTGGATTTTCTGGAGCTACAGAACTCGAAATGGCGTGCTTCCAATTGCGTTGGAAAGTAGACATCCAGGGCTTTCCAGCAATACATAATCGTTTATACTTTGAACAAGAATAGACGACGTAAACTGGCGTTCAACGCCAGTCCTCTGCCCAATTCTGGCGTCCAGCGCCAGAAAAGGATCAAAAACTGGAGTTGAACGCCCAAACTGGCACAAAAACTGGCGTTCAACTCCACAAATGGCCTCTGCACGTGGATTGCTTAAAGTCTCAGCCCCAGCACACACCAAGTGGGCCCCAGCACACCAAGTGGGCCCCAGCACACCAAGTGGGCCCCAGAAGTGGATCCCTGCATCATCCATCATAGTCCACTCATATTTTGTAACCCTAGGCTACTAGTTTAGTATTTAAACAACTTTTAGAGACTTATTTTGTATCTCATGACATTTCAGATCTAAACTTTGTATTCTCTGACGGCATGAGTTTCTAAACCCCATTGTTGGGGGTGAGGAGCTCTGCTGTGTCTCGATGAATTAATGCAAGTATTTCTGTTTTCCATTCAAACACGTTTGTTCCTATGTAAGATATTCATTCGCGCTTAACCGTGATGAAGGTGATGATCTGTGACATTCATCACCTTCCTCAAATCATGAACGTGTGCCTGACAACCACCTCCGTTCTATATACGATTGAATGAGTATCTCTTAGATTCCTTAATCAGAATCTCCGTGGTATAAGCTAGAACTGATGGCGGCATTCATGAGAATCCGGAAAGTCTGAACCTTGTCTGTGGTATTCCGAGTAGGATTCAAGGATTGAATGACTGTGACGAGCTTCAAACTCCTGAAGGCTGGGCGTTAGTGACAGACGCAAAAGGATAGCAAATCCTATTCCAACCGGATCGAGAACCAACCGGTGATTAGCCGTGCTGTGACAGAGCGCGTGAGCGTAGTTTTCACTGGAAGGATGGAAGGTAGCCATTGACAACGGTGATCCACCAACACACAGCTTGCCATAGGGGGACGTGCGTGCTTGAACAAGAAGACAGAGGAAAGCAGAGATTCAGAAGACAAAGCATCTCCAAAACTCCAACATATTCTCCATTACTGCACAACAAGTAACTTTTAATTTATGCTCTACTGGTTATTCACAATTCAATTGATAAACATAATTGACTTCCTGACTAAGATTTACAAGATAATCATAGATTGCTTCAAACCAACAATCTCCGTGGGATTCGACCCTTACTCACATAAGGTATTACTTGGACGACCCAGTGCACTTGCTGGTTAGTGGTACGCGTTGTGAAAAGTGTGATTCACAATTCGTGCACCAGTAAACCACCCAAAATTCACCTGAGGACAGTAAGAGCCCAGGGAAAAATAATTCTGGCGCTAAAACACCAGAAAATTGGTGGAAGGCTGGCGCTGAACGCCCAGACCATGGCCAAAACTGGCTTTCAACGCCCGAAACAAAGTAGGACTGGCGTTCAACGCCAGAAATGGGCAAGGATCTGGCGTTGAACGCCCAAAATGGGCAAGATCTGGCGCTGAACGCCCAAAATGGGCACAATTCTGGCGTTCAGACGCTAGGAGCAGACAAGGAGCTGGCGTCCAGTTTCACTCCAGCTTCTAACTCTGGCACTCAATTGCCAGTGAGGGATCAAACACACACAAATGCTGATCACAACCCCTCTAAAAAGGCTTCTTCAACCAATTCTGTAGGCAATAAACCTGCAGCAACTAAGGTTGAAGAATATAAAGCCAAGATACCTTATCCTCAAAAACTCCGGAAAGAGGAGCAGGATAAGCAATTTGCTCGCTTTGCAGACTATCTCAGGACTCTTGAAATAAAGATTCCATTTGCAGAAGCACTTGAGCAAATACCTTTTTATGCCAAGTTCATGAAAGAGATCTTGAGTCATAAAAAGGATTGGAGAAAAACAGAAAGAGTTCTCCTCACTGAAGAATGCAGTGCAGTCATTCTGAAAAGCTTTCCTGAAAAGCTTAAAGAACCCGGGAGCTTTCTGATACCATGCATATTGGAAGATAATTGTACCAAGACAGCTTTATGCGATCTTGGGGCAAGCATCAACCTAATACCTGCATCCACTATCAGAAAGCTTGGTTTAACTGAAGAAGTTAAACCAACCCGGATATGTCTTCAACTTGCTGATGGCTCCACTAAATACCCATCAGGCGTGATTGAAGACATGATTGTCAGGGTTGGGCCATTCGCCTTTCCCACTGACTTTGTTGTGCTGGAAATGGAGGAACACAAGAGTGCTACTCTCATTCTAGGAAGACCCTTCCTAGCAACTGGACGATCCCTTATTGACGTCCAACAAGGGGAAATAACCCTGAGAGTCAATGATGATGAGTTCAAGTTGAACTCTGTCAAAGCCATGCAGCATCCAGACACATCAACAGACTGCATAAAAGTTGATCTTATTGACTCGTTGGTATAAGAGATCAACATGGCTGAGAGTCTTGAATCAGAGTTGGAAAACATCTTTAAAAATGTTCAGCCTGATTTAGAAGATTCAGAGGACATGAAAGAGCCTCTGAAACTTCTTCTGGAAGAGGAAAAACCTCCTAAACCCGAGCTCAAGCCATTACCACCATCCTTGAAATATGCGTTTTTGGGAGAAGGTGACACTTTTCCAGTGATCATAAGCTCTGCCTTAAATTCACAGGAAGAGGAGGCACTTATTCAAGTGCTAAGGATACACAAGACAGCTCTTGGGTGGTCCATAGGTGACCTTAAGGGCATAAGCCCAGCTAGATGCATGCACAAAATTTTATTGGAGGATAATGCCAAACCAGTGGTTCAACCACAGAGGCGGCTAAATCCAGCCATGAAAGAAGTGGTGCAGAAAGAGGTCACCAAATTACTGGAGGCTGGGATTATTTATCCTATTTCTGATAGCCCCTGGGTGAGCCCTGTTCAAGTCGTCCCAAAAAAGGGAGGCATGACAGTGATTCATAATGAAAAAAATGAACAGGTTCCTACAAGAACAGTTACAGGGTGGCACATGTGTATTGACTACAGAAGGCTCAATACAGCCACCAGAAAGGATCATTTTCCTTTACCATTCATAGACCAGATGCTAGAAAGACTAGCAGGTCATGATTATTACTGCTTTTTGGATGGCTACTCAGGCTATAACCAGATTGCAGTGGATCCCCAAGATCAAGAGAAAACAGCATTCACATGTCCATCCGGAGTGTTTGCTTATAGAAGGATGCCATTTGGGCTATGTAATGCGCCTGCAACCTTCCAGAGATGCATGCTCTCTATTTTCTCTTATATGGTGGAAAAATTTCTGGTAGTCTTCATGGATGACTTCTCAGTATATGGAGACTCATTTAGCTCCTGTCTTGATCACCTGAAACTTGTTTTGAAAAGATGCCAAGAGACCAACCTAGTTTTAAACTGGGAAAAGTGTCACTTCATGGTGACTGAAGGAATTGTTCTTGGGCATAAAATCTCAAACAAGGGAATAGAGGTGGATCAAGCAAAAATAGAGGTAATTGAAAAATTACCACCACCTGCCAATGTTAAGGCAATCAGAAGCTTTCTGGGGCATGCAGGATTCTATAGGAGGTTTATAAAGGATTTTTCAAAAATCGCAAAACCTCTAAGCAATCTGCTAGCTGCTGACACACCATTTGTGTTTGACACAGAGTGCCTGCAGGCGTTTGAAACGCTAAAAGCTAAGCTAGTCACAGCACCAGTCATCTCTGCACCAGACTGGACATTACCATTTTAGCTAATGTGTGATGCCAGTGATCATGCCATTGGTGCAGTATTGGGACAGAGGCACAACAAGCTTCTGCATGTCATTTATTATGCTAGTCGCGTTCTAAATGATGCCCAGAAAAATTACACAACCACAGAAAAAGAACTACTTGCAGTGGTTTACGCCATTGACAAGTTCAGATCATACTTAGTAGGATCAAAAGTGATTGTGTATACTGACCATGCTGCTCTTAAATATCTATTCACAAAGCAGGATTCAAAACCCAGGCTCATTAGATGGGTATTGCTTCTGCAAGAATTTGATATAGAAATAAGAGACAGAAAAGGGACAGAGAACCAAGTGGCTGATCATCTGTCCCGGATAGAGCCAGTGGAAGGGACGTCCCTCCCCTTTCTTGAGATCTCTGAGACGTTTCCTGATGAGCATTTATTTGCTATTCAAGAAGCACCATGGTTTGTCGATATTGCAAACTATAAAGCTGCAAGGTTCATACCCAAGGAGTACAACAGGATACAAAAGAAGAAATTAATTACTGATGCAAAGTACTACTTGTGGGATGAACCTTATCTCTTTAAGAGAGGTGCAGACGGAATTATCCGTAGGTGTGTGCCTAGAGAAGAAGCTCAGAGGATCCTGTGGCATTGCCACGGATCTCAATATGGAGGCCATTTCGGAGGTAAGCGAACAGCCACCAAGGTCCTCCAATGTGGCTTCTATTGGCCCACACTCTATAAAGATTCCCGAGAGTTTGTACGTAATTGTGATAGTTGCCAAAGAGCTGGTAATCTGCCTCATGGTTACGCCATGCCTCAACAAGGAATCTTGGAAATTGAGTTGTTTGACGTATGGGGAATTGACTTCATGGGACCTTTCCCACCATCATACTCAAACACTTATATTCTGGTGGCAGTTGACTATGTATCAAAATGGGTTGAGGCTATTGCCACACCCAACAATGATACTAAAACAGTGTTGAAGTTCCTCCAGAAACATATCTTTAGCAGGTTTGGTGTCCCTAGAGTACTAATCAGTGATGGGGGCACTCACTTCTGCAATAAACAGCTTTACTCTGCCATGGTTCGGTATGGAATTCGCCACAAGATAGCCACTCCATATCATCCACAAACCAATGGGCAAGCTGAAGTCTCTAATAGAGAATTAAAGAGAATCCTGGAACGGACAATAAGTACCCGTAGAAAGGATTGGGCACGGAGCTTGGATGATGCTCTATGGGCTTACAGGACAGCATTCAAGACCCCTATATGAACATCTCCATACCAACTCGTGTATGGTAAGGCATGTCACCTGCCCGTGGAACTGGAACATAAGGCCTACTGGGCAACCAGATTCCTAAACTTTGATGCCAAACTAGCAGGAGAAAAACGATTGCTCCAGCTAAATGAGCTAGAGGAATTCAGATTCACAGCTTTCGAAAACGCCAAGCTTTATAAAGAAAAATAAAAAAAGTGGTATGACAGAAAGGTGTCATCTAGAATCTTTGAACCAGGACAGAAGGTTCTGTTGTTTAACTCTAGACTCAGGCTATTCCCCGGGAAATTGAAATCCCGGTGGAGGGGACCATACGTGATTACAAGTGTATCACCATATGGTTATGTGGAGCTTCAAGATATTGATTCTGTTAAGAAGTTCATTGTCAATGGACAGAGAATCAAGCATTATCTTGAAGGCAACATTGAGCAAGAATGCTCAAGGCTGAAGCTAGATTAAAAGCTCAGCAAGGTCTAGCTAAAGACAATAAAGAAGCGCTTGCTGGGAGGCAACCCAGCTATGGGGCAACAATCCTCTAAGCATTTTGCCCTATTTCTATTTTTATTTTTATTTGTTTATATAGAGTCCGTTGATAACAAGGTAAATAATCATTTACAGAAGACCTCGGCACACAAAGCAGGGAAAAAGAGCTCACTGGTAAGAACACGCCAGTAATGGTAGCAATCTGGGCGTTCAACGCCAGAAATGGGCACCCACTGGGCGTTGAACGCCAGTAATGGCAGCAGTTGGGCGTTGAACGCCCAGGAGAGCAGCATTTGGGCGCTGAACGCCCAAAACAGGCAGTGTTTGGGCGTTCAAATGCCAGGAGAGCAAGGAGGAGCCAAATCCATTTTTCTACACGTATTTCCATTCTAATTTCAAATTTTATGTTTCAAGGCATGATTTTTACATGAACATGTTAAGAACCCTGATTTCTAAAATCCTTAAATTCTAAAAATCCATCTTTCCAAATTCAATCCAACTCTTTTCAAATCTTTTCTGAAAACAAATCTATCTTTTTCACTCTAAAATCTTTTCAAATAATCCATATCTTTTTCAAATCTCCATATTATCTTTTTCAAAAAATTCAGATTTATCTTTTTCAAAAATCTATCATATCTTTTCAAAAGTAAACTATATCTTCTATCTTATCTTTTTCAACTCAATCTTTTTATCTTATCTTTTCCAATTTTTCAAAAACCCACCCCCCCATCCTTTTAAATTTGGGTTCGGCCTCCCTCCTCCTCCATCAACAATTGCACCTAGCTCTCCTTCTATCCCTCTCCTTTCTTTTCTTTTGCTTGAGGACAAGCAAACCTCTAAGTTTGGTGTGTTTATCCGAGATCACTAAGATCATGGCTCCTAAAGGAAAACAACCCACTCCAAGAGGCAAGAAAGAGAGCGTTCCAAAACCACTTTGGAATCAAGGGAAGTTCTTATCTAAAGAACATTCAGACCATTATCTTAAAGTAATGGGTCTGAGATCAGTGATCCCGAAAGTTAGATTCGATCTGAAAGAAGATGAATATCCGGAGATCCAGGAGCAAATTCGAATCAGGAACTGGGAAGTCCTAGCTAATCCTGAAACGAAAGTGGGAAGGAACATGGTCCAGGAGTTCTATGCTAATATGTGGCAGACTGACAAGCAAAAACTATCTGGAACTGCCTTCTATGAATTTCGGACCATGGTCAGAGGAAAGATTGTTCATACCACCCCTGACAAGATCAGAGAGATCTTAAAGCTACCTCAGCTAAAGGATGATCCAGACTCCTTCAACAGGAGGATGATAAGAGCAGACATTGACCTGGATAAGATTCTAGAGGACATATGTATCCCTGGAGCCAGGTGGACCACCAACACAAAGGGTGTCCCAAATCAACTCAAGAGAGAGGATCTCAAACCAGTCGCCAGAGGATGGCTGGACTTCATTGGGCGTTCTCTGTTGCCCACTAGCAATCGTTCTGAAGTCACAGTTAAAAGAGCAGTGATGATCCATTGCATCATGATGGGAAAGGAAGTGGAGGTTCATCAGCTGATTTCAACTGAACTCTACAAAATTGCTAACAAAAATTCTAAAGAGGCCAGGTTGGCTTATCCAAGCGTGATTTCTCTGCTCTGCAAGGACGCTGGAGTAAGGATGGGAATAACTGAGTATATCCCAATTGAGAAGCCTATTACCAAAGCATCAATGGAAAAATAACAAGCACAGGAGGATCCCATCAAGAAGAGAGCACAAGAATTCCTCCCAGAGATCCCTCAATCTGAATACTAGGAGTATCTTGAGACGTCTGTTACCAAGATACGGGAAGCCATGGAGCAAATAATAAAAGAACAGAAGGAACACAGTCAAATGCTGACCTATATGTTTAAAGAACAAGAGGAGCAAGGGTGTGACTTAAGGGAATCGAAGCGCCAAAAGTCTTCTCTTGTAGGACCAAGCACCCCAAGGATCAGAGGAACCCCCGTTCCCCCAGAATAAAGGTTGTTAATTTCCAATTTCTGCCTTAACTCTGTGACAGTGTCCTTATAGAAGTTTACCTTAGGAGTCATATAGTAGTAATTAGTATCTATTTTGATTTTATCTCCAATTAAGCTATAGTTTATTTTTCTCATCATCAGCAAACATGAATAAAGTAGTAGATCTTTTGAATAAGAGGCAATAAAATTTAAAGTTTTAATAAGAGAAATTCTAATTAGTTAAATGTGGTGGCAATGCTTTCTGTCTTCTGAATGAATGCTTGAACAGTGCATATGTCTTTTGAATTTGTTGTTTAAGACTGTTAAATATGTTGGTTCTTGAAAGAATGATGAACATGAGACATGTTATTGATAATCTGAAAAATCATAAAAATGATTCTTGAAGCAAGAAAAAGCAGCAAAGAACAAAGCTTGCAAAAAAAAAAGAGAGAAAAAGTAAGCAGAAAAAGCCAATAACCCTTAAAACCAAAAGGCAAGGGCAAATGAAAAGGATCCCAAGGCTTTGAGCATCAGTGGATAGGAGGGCCTAAAGGACTAAAATCCTGGTCTAAGCGGCTAAACCAAGCTGTGCCTAACCATGTGCTTGTGGCGTGAAGGTGTCAAGTGAAAACTTGAGACTGAGCGGTTAAAGTCAAGGTCCAAAGCAAAAAGAAGAGTGTGCTTAAGAACTCTGGACACCTCTAATTGGGGACTTTAGCAAAGCTGAGTCACAATCTGAAAAGGTTCACCCAGTTATGTGTCTGTGGCATTTATGTATCCGGTGGTAATACTGGAAAACAAAGTGCTTAGGGCCACGGCCAAGACTCATAAAGAAGCTGTGTTCAAGAATCATCACACTGAACTAAGAGAATCAATAACACTATCTGAATTCTAAGTTCCTATAGATGCCAATCACTCTGAGCTTCAATGGATAAAGTGAGATGCCAAAACTGTTCAGAAGCAAAAAGCTACTAGTCCCGCTCATCTAATTAGAATCTGAGCTTCAATCAAAAACTCTGAGATATTATTGCTTCTCAACCTATTAGTCTTCTATTTTATTTATCTAGTTGCTTGAGGACAAGCAACAGTTTAAGTTTGGTGTTGTGATGAGCGGATATTTTATACGCTTTTTGGGGTTAATTTCATATAGTTTTGAGTATGTTTTAGTTAGTTTTTAGTCTATTTTCATTAGTTTTTAGGAAAAATTCATATTTCTGGACTTTACTATGAGTTGTGTGTTTTTCTGTAATTTCAGGTACTTTTCTGACTGAAATTGAAGGAGCTGAGCAAAAATCTGATTCAGGCTGAAAAAGGACTGCTGATGCTGTTGGATTCTGACCTCCCTGCACTCAAAGTGGATTTTCTAGAGCTACAGAACTCGAAATGGCATGCTTCCAATTGCGTTGGAAAGTAGACATCCAGGGCTTTCCGGAAATATATAATAGTCCATACTTTGCACAAGGATAGACGACGTAAACTGGCGTTCAACGCCAGTTCTCTACCCAATTCTGGCGTCCTGCGCCAGAAAAGGATCAAAAGATGGAGTTGAACGCCCAAACTGGCATAAAAACTGGCGTTCAACTCCACAAATGGCCTCTGCACGTGAATTACTTAAGTCTCAGCCCAGCACACACCAAGTGGGCCCCAGACGTGGATCTCTGCATCATCCATCATAGTTTACTCATTTTTTGTAAACCTAGGCTACTAGTTTAGAATTTAAACAACTTTTAGAAACTTATTTGGTACCTCATGATATTTTTAGATCTGAACTTTGTATTCTCTGACGGCATGAGTCTCTAAACCCCATCGTTGGGGGTGAGGAGCTCTGCTGTGTCTCGATGAATTAATGCAAGTACTCCTGTTTTCCATTCAAACACGCTTGTTCCTATCTAAGATGTTCATTCGCGCTTAACTGTGTTGAAGGTGATGATCCGTGACATTCATCACCTTCCTCAAATCATGAACGTGTGCCTGACAACCACCTCCATTCTATATACGGTTGAATGAGTATCTCTTAGATTCCTTAATCAGAATCTCCATGGTATAAGCTAGAACTGATGGCGGCATTCATGAGAATCTGGAAAGTCTAAACCTTGTCTGTGGTATTCCGAGTAGGATTCAAGGATTGAATGACTGTGACGAGCTTCAAACTCCTGAAGGCTGGGCGTTAGTGACAGACGCAAAAGGATAGTGAATCCTATTCCAACCGGATCGAGAACCAACCGGTGATTAGCCGTGCTGTGACAGAGCGCGTGAGCGTAGTTTTCACTGGAAGGATGGAAGGTAGCCATTGACAACAGTGATCCACCAACACACAGCTTGCCATAGGAGGACGTGCGTGCGTGAATCAGAAGACAGAGGAAAGCAGAGATTCAGAAGACAAAGCATCTCCAAAACTCCAACATATTCTCAATTACTACATAACAAGTAACCTTTAATTTATGCTCTCTTGTTTATTTGCAAATCAACTGATAAATATAATTGACTTCCTGACTAAGATTTACAAGATAACCATAGATTGCTTCAAACCAACAATCTCCGTGGGATTCGACCCTTACTCACGTAAGGTATTACTTGGACGACCCAGTGCACTTGCTGGTTAGTGGTACGAGTTGTGAAAAGCGTGATTCATAATTCGTGCACCACCTAGCAACCTTTTGTTTTGACAAACAAAAGTAACTTTCTAGCTTTTGAGGTAGATTTTGGTAGCCTCTGAATCTTTATAACTTTGTAGATTATATTATGCTTTCACGCTTAACTTGGTATCTTTTTTTGTTTTCTGAGGATGTTGGAACCTTGCAGCTCGACCTTTTTTGGATTGCTTTGTTCTTTTGTAGCTTGAATCCTTTTGTGGTTGTGGTTATGTGGGTCTAACTTGTTCTTTGTTTTTCTCGTTCTTGCTTGTGTTTCTGACGATCTATAACCGGTTTCTTCAAGTTGGTCCTCCAAGTTATTTTTGTAATCCTCTTTCTTGGATTTTTGTTAGATCTCTTTCAGGGATTACTTTTATAACTTGTTTAGTAGTAGGAGTACGACTTCGTTATGTCGGTCTCCTTTAAGTTATTTTTATAAATAACTTTTTAGTAGTAGGAGTCTGACTTCGTTATATCGGTCTCCTTTAAGTTACATTTGCAAATAACTTTTTAGTAGTAGGAGTCCGACTTCGTTATATCGGTCTCCTTTAAGTTACATTTGCAAATAACTTTTTAGTAGTAGGAGTCCGACTTCGTTATATCGGTCTCCTTTAAGTTACATTTGCAAATAACTTTTTAGTAGTAGGAGTCTGACTTCGTTATATCGGTCTCCTTTAAGTTACTTTTGCAAATAACTTTTTAGTAGTAGGAGTCCGACTTCGTTATATCGGTCTCCTTTAAGTTACCTTCGCAAATAACTTTTTAGTAGTAGGAGTCCGACTTCGTTATATCGGTCTCCTTTAACTTATTTTTGTAGTCCTCTTTTTTGGACCTTTATCAGGTCTCTTTCAGGGACTACTTGTATAACTTTTTGGTTTTGGGCTGACTTTGTTTTGTCGGGCCCTTCTAAGTTAAAGTAATCCTCTTTAATAGGGTTGGCCAGACCTCTTTCCAGGGTTTACTTATAACTTGGGTTGACTTGGTCCGACTTCTTAACGTCGGCCAGTCTTTAAGTTATTATTTTAGCAATCCGTAAGATCTCGTCAGGTTCTTTTTTAGATCACTTTCGATAACTTCTTACATTATTCTGTGTTCATCTTTGCCGATTTGTAGAAAGTGGTTGTCATCTCTAGATCGTCCTTTGGGTGAATCACGTTTTCACCTTTATCAGACGGTTGTCTTTATCATGATTGTGCAGTGAAATTGTTTTTCACTTTCTGCCGATCGGTTGCTTTATAATCGGATGATGAATGCTTCAGAATAATGCGTCTTGAAATCTTGTAGAATATCTAAGATATATTTTATTCAAAGAAAAAGTGCAAATATATACATATGGGATCATCCTTTTAAGGCAGATAGTGTCTGAGTCTCAACTTGGTGCCTCATTAAAAAACCTTTTCAGAAAAAAGAGTGCATCCAACAATGAGATCTTTATCTTTTCTAACTGTAGTACCTTCTTAGGTTGCAGGCGTCCCATGATCTGGGAAGCTCTCGTCCATCGAGTTCAGACAGTCTGTAGTAGCCCTTCCCAAGTACTTCTACAACTCGGTAGGGTCCTTTCCAGTTTGCTGTCAATTTTCCTTCTCCTGGTCGAGTTGTTCCGATATCATTTCGGATTAGGATGAGATCGTTTTCCGCGAAACTTCTCGGCACTACCCTTTGATTATATCTGGAAGCCATTCGACATTTTAGCGCTTCTTCCCTGATCCGAGCTCTTTCTTGGATTTCGGGTAGCAGGTCAAGCTCTTCCTTCTGGAGTTGGGAGTTTGCTCCCTCATTATAATGAACTACTCTGGGCGATCCTTCCTCAATCTCTATTGGAATCATTGCCTCTATTCCATATGCTAATCGGAAGGGGGATTCCTTTGTGGTGGAATGTGGCATCGTTCGATATGCCCATAGGACCTGTGGAAGCTCTTCTGCCCATGCTCCCTTTGCATCTTGCAATCTCCATTTTAACCCGGCCAATATAACTTTGTTAGCAGCTTCGGCCTATCCATTGGCTTGTGGATGTTCAACGGAGGTGTACTGGTGCTTTATATTCAAGTCGGCTACTAGTTTTCTGAAGCCTGCATCTGTGAATTGAGTGCCATTGTCTGTGGTTATTGAATGTGGAACCCCGAACCTTGTGACAATGTTTCTATATAAGAATTTTCGGCTTCTTTGAGCGGTGGTGTTGGCTAGGGGCTCTGCCTCAATCCACTTTGTAAAGTAGTCTACCCCGACTATGAGAAATTTAACTTGTCCTGATCCCTGGGGGAAGGGGCCGAGAAGATCGAGTCCCCATTTTGCAAACGGCCAAGGTGAAGTCACGCTGATGAGCTCTTCTGGCGGGGCGATGTGAAAGCTGGCATGTTTCTGACATGGTGGATATGTCTTTACAAATTTTGTAGCTTCTTTATGTAGAGTTGGCCAATAAAAGCCCGCCCGGAGTACTTTTTTGGCGAGAGCCCGTGCTCCAAGATGATTGTCACAAATGCCGCCGTGTACTTCTTCTAGTACTTCCCTTATGTTGGAGGTCGGCACGCATTTTAGTAATGGTATTGAGATCCCTCTTTTGTAGAGGACATTGTTTATGATGGTGTAGTACTGTGCCTCCCTTTTTAACCTCTTTGCCTCCTTTTTTTCTGTAGGGAGTGTTCCTGCTTTGAGGTAGTTGATTATGGGGGTCATCCATCCTTGGTCCTGATTTATTATGGCTAGGACTTTTTCCTCTTCCGAGATTGATGGGTTCTGTAGTATTTTCTGGATGAGGCTTCTATTGTTGCCCCCTGGTTTGGTGCTGGCTAGTTTCGAGAGTGCGTCAGCTCGGGCATTCTGTTCGCGGGGTATGTGGCAGATCTTATATTCCCCGAGTTGTCCGAGCTGTTCCTTGGTTTTATCCAAATATTTTTTCATGGTAGGGTCCTCGGCTTGATAATTCCCTGTTATCTGTGAGGTGACTACTTGTAAATCGCTGTAAATGTTGAGTTTTTGAACTCCAACCTCTTTAGCCAGCTTCAAACCAGCTAATAAAGCTTCATACTCGGCCTGGTTGTTCGAGGCCGGGAACCCGAACTTGAGGGAGAGCTCGACTTGGGTTCCTTGATTGCTTTCTATTATCACGCCTGCGCCACTTCCCGTTTTATTTGAAGAACCATCCACATAGACATTCCATTCTGTGGGGGTTTCCAGGGCATCTGTGAATTCTACAATAAAGTCGGCCAGATACTGCGATTTGATGGCCGTCCGAGGTTCGTATTGGAGGTCAAACTCTGATAACTCTACTGCCCATTGTAAAATTCTGCCTGCTAAATCTGTTTTCTGTAGTATTCCTTCTATGGGCTGGTTGGTTCGAACCTTAATGGTGTGAGCCTGGAAGTACGGGCGAAGTCATCGAGATGTTAGAATGAGAGCATAGGCAAACTTTTCTATCTTCTGGTAGTTCAGCTCGGATCCCTGTAGTGCTTTGCTAATGAAGTATACAAGTTGTTGCCCACTTTCGTCTTCTCTGACTAGTGCTGAGGCTATTGCCCGGCTTCCTACTGCGAGATATAATATGAGCGGTTCTCCTTCTCGTGGTCGAGATAAGATAGGCGGCCATCCTAAGAACACCTTGAAGTCTTGGAAGGCCTGTTCACATTCTGTCGTCCATTCGAACTGCTTTCCCTTCCTTAAAGTAGCATAGAAGGGGAGAGATCTTATCGTTGCCCCTGCTAAAAACCTGGATAGGGCGGGCAATCTCCCATTGAGTTGCTGCACTTCTTTGACACAGGTGGGGCTCTTCATGTTTTGTATGGCTTGGCATTTATCCGGGTTTGCTTCAATTCCTCTTTGTGTGAGCATGAAACCTAGGAATTTGCCTACTTCTACTACAAAGGTGAATTTTGCAGGATTGAGTCGCATGTCATGCTTCCTTATAGTGTCGAACACTTGAGTCAGGTCGGACAGTAGTGTGTCTTCGTTTTGTGTCTTTATTAACATGTCGTCTACATAGACTTCCATGATTTTTCTGATGTGGTCTGAGAAAACTTTGTTCATTAGCCTTTGATAAGTAGCACCCGCGTTTTTTAGACCGAAAGGCATCACGATGTAGTAGTAATTTTCTTTCGGCGTTAAAAACGAGGTCTTTTCTTGATTTGGTGGATACATGGCGATTTGGTTGTATCCCGAATATGCGTCCATAAACGAAAGGTATTTATATCCGGAGGAAGCATCTACCAGAGCGTCGATACTTGGGAGTGGGTAAGGATCTTTTGGGCAGGCTTTGTTGAGATCGGTGTAATTAGTACACATTCGCCACTTCCCATTTGATTTTTTCACAAAGACGACGTTGGCTAACCATAGTGGATACTTGACTTCTCTTATGAATCCTGCCTCTAGTAGTGCATGTACCTGCTCTTCCACAGCTTGGGATCGCTCAGCTCCCAGTTTCCTTCGTCTCTGCTGCACCGGCCGAGATCCTGGATAGACCGCCAACTTGTGGCTCATTAGCTTAGGGTCTATTCCCGGCATGTCTGTGGCTTTCCGTGCGAAGAGGTCAACATTATCTCGTAAGAATTGTATTAGTAATTCTTTTGAGTCTCCTCTTAGGATCGTGCCGATATTAGTTGTTTTATCCGAGGTGTCTCCGATCTGAATCTTCTCTGTCTCACCTTCTGGCTGCGGACGGAGTTCTTCTCGTCGCTGAACTCCACCAAGTTCAATTGTATGAAACTCTTCCCCTCTGCCTCTGAGGTTTAGACTTTCGTTATAACAGCGGCGTGCCATCTTTTGATCTGCCTTTATCGTGGCTATCCCTTCTATAGTTGGGAATTTCATGCATATATGTGGGGTCGAGACTATCATGCCGAGTTGATTAAGTGTTGTCCGACCTATTAGAGCATTGTAGGCTGAACTTACGTTGACCACAATGTAGTCTATTTTGAGGGTCCTGGATTGGTTCCCTTTTCCGAAGGTTGTGTGTAGCGATACGTATCCTAGTGGTTGTACCGGGGTGTCTCCTAGTCTAAACAGACTATTCGGGTATGCTCTAAGCTCCTTTTCATCTAAGCCGAGTTTGTCGAAGGCTGTTTTGAATAAGATGTCGGCAAAACTCCCTTGGTCTACTAATGTACGGTGTAGATTGGCGTTTGCCAGTATGATAGTGATGACCATGGGATCGTCGTGTCCCGAGATGATGCCGGATGCGTCCTCTTTAGTGAATGTTATTGCCGGGATGTCGGGTGCTTCCTCCTTTCCCTCGACATGATATACTTCTTTGAGATATCTTTTTCGGGATGATTTGGAGATCCCCCTCCTACGAATCCGCCGTGTATCATGTGGACGTGTCTTTCTGGTGTCCGAGGTGATCGTTCAGCTCGTCCGTCATCTTCGTCCCTTCGTCTCTTTCTTTGGTCATCATCTCGGGTGGCTAGAAATCGATCTAATTTTCCTTCTCTCACCAATTTTTCTATGATATTTTTCAAGTCGAAGCATTCGTTGGTGGAGTGCCCTCGGACTCGATGGTATTCACAATATTCCTTCCGGTTTCCTCCTCCTCTTTTGCCTTCGAGTGGTCGTGCTGGGGGGATTTTCTCTGTGTGGCAGACTTCTTTGTATACGTCGACCAGGGATGCCCTGAGAGGAGTGTAGTTATGGTATTTTTTGATTTTCTCCCCCTGTCGATCTTCTTTCCTTTTGAAGTCCTTGTCTTTGTCTCGGTAGGGGATCCCAGATTTTGAGGTTTCTCCCAGCCGAGCGTTCTCTTCCATGTTGATGTATTTTTCTGCTCGCTCCTGTACTTCGTCTAAGGAGGTAGGGTACTTTTTTGATATAGATTGGCTAAAAGGTCCCTCTCGTAGGCCATTGATGAGCCCCATGATGGCGGCCTCTGTTGGTAAACTTTGTATGTCCATGCATGTTTTGTTGAATCTTTCCATGTAGTTGCGGAGGCTCTCCCGATCTCCTTGCTTGATCCCTAGTAAGCTGGGTGCGTGCTTGGCCTTATCTTTCTGGATAGAGAATTTGGCCAGGAACTTTTTGGCCAGGTCGTCGAAGTTTGATATGGACTTTGGAGGTAAGTTGTCGAACCATCTGATCACCGTTTTCGTGAGAGTTGTTGGAAAAGCTTTGCAGCGAACGGCATCTGAGGCGTCGGTAAGGTACATTCTGCTTCTGAAATTGCTGAGATGATGGTTGGGATCTGTGGTGCCGTCGTACAAAATCATATCCGGGAGTTTTAAATCTTTTGGAATTTTGGTTTTCATGATTTCCCTGGTGAATGGATCTTGTTTTTTGCGTGAATTTTCCTCAGGGGTAATCAGAGAAGTTTTTGATTTGAGATCGGCTTCTAACTGTTGTAGTTTCTCTTCCAATTCTCGGCGTCGCCGTACCTCCCTTTGTAGATCCTTTCTGATCTCTCGTTGTTGTTGGGTTTCTTTCTCAAGTTGCTTTAAGCGATCTTGAAGTGCTTCTATTGCTCCTGGGTTTGCTGAATTTTTGTCTCTGTTGGATTCCGGGGTATCTTTCGGTGTGGTGTCCGCGTTTTTGTACGGCGTTCTGTTTTCTAGATCTGAGTCGTGGTCGTTGTCATGGCCGTCTGCCATGGTGTTGGGATGACTTCCAGATTCCCCGGCAACGGCGCCAATGTTCCAAGGGTTACCTGAAACTAGAGGTTGATCTCGGTCGAGATCTTCTGTTCTGATCGGTACCGATGTGTTCGGCCGGTGGGGGGCGGCCGGAGCGATGGTGTCCGACTTGCTGGCTGGCTGTACTGCTGATTCCTTCGTCACCGGAGGGTGGGGGGTACCTGCAAGAGACTCCGATGCTTAAGTTAGCATGGGTATTAAACAGGTTTTATGTAGAATCAGAGTATGAGTTATACCTGGGTGCTCCAGTGTATTTATAGTGGTGTAGAGTGACCTTTTTAGATAAGATAAGTTAGTTATCTTATCTTATCTTATCTTATCTTATCTTTGGGTGAGGTCAGCTTATCTTCAATGGAACCGCCCTTCTCTCTGTAAGCTTGGGCTGCCTTTGGATTGGGCTGTGTTCCTTCATTTGGGCCCTTTACTGGGCTTTCCTGTCGATTTGGCCGAGTTCTTCGTAAAGAAGTCGGTCCGCTTGACCTAAACTGGTCGGTCGCTTTGCTACTGAACATCCCGGTTCGGACAGCTCAACCCAGGGTATGAACAACCGTGATGAGCTTCAAACTCGTGAGTGTTAGGCGTGTGACAGACGCAAAAGGATCAATGGATCCAATTCCAACATGATCAAGAACCGACAGATGATTAGTCGTGCGGTGACAGCGTGCGTAGAACATTTTCACTGAGAAGATGGGAAGTAGCCATTGACAACGGTGATGCCCAACATAAAGCTTGCCATGGAAAGGAGTATGAATGATTAGAAGAAGGCAATAGGAAAGCAGAGGTTCAGGAGGAACAAAGCATCTTCATATGCTTATCTGAAATTCCTACCAATGAATTATATAAGTATCTCTATCTCTATCTTTATTGTATGTTTTATTTATCTTTAATTATCAATCCTCCATAACCATTTGAATCCGCCTGACTGAGATTTACAAGATGACCATAGCTTGCTTCAAGCCGACAGTCTCCGTGGGATCCACCCTTACTCACGTAAGGTATTACTTGGACGACCCAGTGCACTTGCTGGTTAGTTGTGCGAAATTGTGACAAAGTGCGATTCACGTTTGAGAGCTCCAAGTCTTTGGCGCCATTGTTGATGATCACAATTTCGTGCACCATGCATCCATTGTGGTTTTGGATTGTTTTCTTTCTTGCCTCTTGGAGTGATTTGTTTTCCTTTAGGGGCCATGATCTTGGTCAGTGATTACGGAAAATCACACCAAACTTAGAGGTTTGCTTGTCCTCATGCAAAAGCAAAGAAAGAAGATGAGTAGATGGAGAGAAGGATTTGAATGATGGAGGAGAGGTGATGGCCGAATGTATAAATAGAGGGGAGGGAGGGTATGGGTTCAAAATTTTAGAAAAAGATATGATTGAAAGATATGATTGATACAAGATAAACATGATATGCAAAAGATACTAGAGAAATATGAATTTTTGTTTATGCATCTAAGAAATAAAAGATAATATGAATGAATTGAAAAGATTTGAAAAGAAATTGGAAAGATAAATGAGTTTTTGAAAAATATTTGAAAAGAAATTGAAGGAGAATCAATAAGAATTTATAAGTTTATAAATTTTTGTGAATGGAAATTAAAAGATGAATGTTTGTAATGTTTGGATGCAGAAAATTTTGATTTAAAACATGAAAATTCGAAAAAATTTGAACTGAAATGAAATTACTTCTCCCCTAGCTGTTCTGGCGTTTAACACCCATCTGGTGGCCATTTTGGGCATTTAACGCCCAGCCAGATACCCTGGCTGGCGTTAAACGCCAGAAATCCTTTCTCATTGGGCATTTTTCTGAACACCCAAGATGCTGCTGTTTCTGGCGTTAAACGCCCAGAATGCTACCCATTTTGGCGTTTAACGCCCAATTTGCCTCTTTACTGGCGTTTTAACGCCAGTGAGCTCTTTTTCTCTGTGATTCTTCTGTTTTATGTTCTGAACCTTTATTTCCTTTTCCTTTTCGCTGGTAAGCATTAACAAACATAATTAACAAAATTAAATAAACTTATATAATTGTTATAAACATCTAATAATGGATGGGTTGCCTCTCAGTAAGCGCTTCTTTATTGTCTTTAGCTAGACTTTTACTGAGCTTTTAATTTAGTCTCAGCTTTGAGCATTCTTGCTCAACATTGCCTTCAAGATAATGTTTGATTCTCAGTCCATTAACAATGAACCTTTTTTCAGAATCAATATCTTGAAGCTCTACATAACCATATGGTGACACACTTGTAATCACATATGGTCCCATCCACGGGGATTTCAACTTCCCAGGGAACAATCTGAGCCTAGAGTTAAACAGCAGGACCTTCTGTCCTGCCTTAAAGACTCTAGAAGACAGCCTTTTGTTGTGCCATCTTTTTTCTTTCTCTTTATAAATTTTAGTATTTTCGAAAGCATTGAGTCTGAACTCTTCCAGCTCATTCAACTAGAGTAATCTTTTCTCTCTAGCTACCTTAGCATCAAGGTTTAGGAACCTGGTTGCCCAGTAGGCTTTGTGTTCTAGTTCCACTGGAAGATGATAGGCTTTGCCATACACAAGCTGGTATGGAGAGGTCCCTATAGGAGTCTTGAATGCTATTCTGTATGCCCACAGAGCATCATCCAGACTTCTTGCCCAATCCTTTCTACGGGTACTTACAGTCCGTTCCAGGATTCGTTTTAGTTCTCTATTCGAGACTTCAGCCTACCCATTTATCTGTGGATGATATGGAGTCACCACTTTGTGGTTAATTCCATTTCGGACCAGAGCAGAGTCAAGCTATTTATTGCAGAAATGAGTGCCTTCATTACTGATTAGTATCTTAGGGACACCGAACTTGCTGAAGATGTGTTTCTGGAGGAACTTCATTACTATCTTAGTGTCATTTATGGGCGTTGCAATTTCCTCCACCCATTTAGATACATAGTCTACTGCCACCAGAATATAAGTGTTTGAGTATGATGGTGGGAAAGGCCCCACGAAGTCAATACCCCATACATCAAATAACTCAATCTCTAAGATTCCTTATTGAGGCATGGCATAACCGTGAGGCAGATTACCAGCTCTCTGGCAACTGTCACAGTTACGTACAGACTCTCGGGAGTCTCTATAGAGAGTAGGCCAGTAGAAACCACATTGGAGAACTTTTGTGGCTGTTCGCTCACCTCAAAAGTGTCCTCCATACTGTGTTCCATGGCAGTGCCATAGGATCTTCTGTGCCTCTTCTCTAGGCACACATCTACGGATTACTCCGTCTGCACACCTTTTAAAGAGATATGGTTCATCCCACAAGTAGTACTTTCCATCAGAAATAAGCTTTTTCATTTGTTGTTTACTGTACTCTTTGGGTATGAACCTCACAGCTTTATAGTTTGCAATGTCTGCAAACCATGGTAATTCCTGAATGGCAAAGAGTTGCTCATCCAGAAAGGTTTCAGAGATCTCAGTAGGAGGGAGGGACGCCCCTGCTACTGGTTCTATCCAAGACAGGTGATCTGCCACCTGGTTCTCTGTCCCTTTTCTATCTCTTATTTCTATATCAAACTCTTGCAAAGGCAACACCCATCTGATGAGTATGGGTTTTGAATCCTGCTTTGTGAGGAGATATTTTAGAGCAGCATGATCAGTGTACACAATCACTTTTGACCCCACTAAATAAGATCTGAACTTGTCAATGGCATAAACCACTACAAGTAACTCCTTTTCTGTGGTTGTGTAATTCTTCTGCGTGTCATTTAGAACACAACTAGCATAATAAATGACATGCAGAAGCTTGTTATGCCTCTGTCCCAATACTGCACCAATGACATGATCATTGGCATCACACATTAGTTCAAATGGTAATGTCTAGTCTGGTGCAAAAATGACTGGTGCTGTGACCAGCTTAGCTTTCAGAGTTTCAAATGCCTGCAAACACTCCGTGTCAAAGACAAATGGCGTGTCTGCAGCTAGCAGATTGCTTAGAGGTTTTGCAATTTTTGAAAAATTCTTTATAAACCTCCTATAGAATCCTGCATGCCCCAGAAAGCTTCTGATTGCCTTAACATTGGCAGGTGGTGATAATTTTTCAATTACCTCTACCTTAGCTTGATCCACCTCTATTTCCTTGTTCGAAATTTTGTGCCTAAGGACAATTCCTTCAGTCACCATAAAGTGACATTTCTCCCAGTTTAACACCAGGTTATTCTCTTGGCACCTTTTCAGAACAAGTGCTAGATGGTCAAGGCAGGAGCTGAATGAGTCTCCAAATACTGAGAAGTCATTCATGAAGACTTCCAAAAATTTCTCTACCATATCAGAGAAGATAGAGAGCATGCACCTCTGAAAGGTTGCAGGTGCAGTGCACAGACCTAATGGCATCCTTCTGTAGGCAAATACTCCAGAAGGACATGTGAATGCTATTTTCTCTTGGTCCTGAAGATCTACTGCAATTTGGTTATAACCTGAATAGCCATCCAAAAAGCAGTAGTATTCATGACCTGCTAGTCTCTCTAGCATCTGGTCTATGAATGGTAAAGGTAAATGATCCTTTTTGGTGGCTGTATTGAGTCTTCTGTAGTCAATACACATACGCCACACTGTAACTGCTCTTGTAGGAACCAGTTCATTTTTTTCATTATGAACCACTGTCATGCCTCCCTTCTTGGGGACAACTTGAACAGGGCTCACCCAGGGGCTATCAGAAATAGGATAAATAATCCCAGCCTCTAGTAACTTAGTGACCTCTTTCTGCACCACCTCCTTCATGGCTGGATTCAACCGCCTCTGTGGTTGAACCACTGGCTTGGCGTCATCCTCTAATAGGATCTTGTGCATGCATTTGGCTGGGCTAATTCCCTTAAGATCACTTATGAACCACCCAAGAGCTGTCTTGTGTGTCCTTAGCACCTGAATTAGTGCTTTCTCTTCCTGTGGCTCTAAGGTAGAGCTTATGATTACTGGAAAAGTGTCATCTTTTCCCAGAAATACATATTTCAGAGATGGTGGTAGTGGCTTGAGCTCGGGTTTAGGAGGCTTCTCCTCTTCCTGAGGAGTTTTCAGAGGTTCTTCTGTTTTCTCTGATTCCTCCAGATCAGGCTGAACATCTTTAAAAATGTTCTCTAGCTCCGATTCGAGACTCTCAGTCATATTGACCTCTTCTACCAGAGAGTCAATAATGTCAGCGCTCAGGCAGACTTTTGATGTGTCTGGATGCTGCATAGCTTTGACAGCATTCAACTTGAACTCATCCTCATTGACTCTCAGGGTTATCTCCCCTTTTTGGACATCAATGAGGGTTCATCCAGTTGCTAGGAAAGGTCTTCCTAGAATGAGAGTTGGACTCTTGTGCTCCACCATTTCCAGCAGTACAAAGTCAGTGGGAAAGGCAAATGGCCCAACCTTGACAATCATGTCCTCAATTATGCCTGATGGAATCTTAATGGAGCCATCAGCAAGTTGGAGGCATATCTGGGTTGGTTTAACCTCATCAGTCAAACCAAGCTTTTTGATAGTGGATGCAGGTATTAGATTGATACTTGCCCCAAGATCACATAAAGCTGTCTTGGTACAGGCACCCTCTAATGTGCATGGTATCATAAAGCTTCTGGGGTCTTTAAGCTTCTCTGGTAAGCTTTTCAGAACGACTGCACTGCATTCTTCAGTGAGGTAAACTTTTTTAGTTTCTCTCCAATCCTTCTTATGACTTAAGATCTCTTTCATGAACTTAGCATAAGAGGGTATTTGCTCAAGTGCCTCTGCAAACGGAATCTTTATTTCAAGAGTCCTTAGATAGTCTGCAAAGTAGGCAAATTATTTATCCTGTTCTGCTTGGCGGAGTTTCTGAGGATAAGGCATCTTGGCTTTGTATTCTTCAACCTTAGTTGCTGCAGGTTTATTTCCTACAGAAGTGGTTGGAGAAGCCTGCTTAAGGGGGTTATTATCAGCACTTGCAGGTGTCTGATCCCTTATTGGCATTTGAACGCCAGAACTGGGTGCTGCATGGGCGTTTAACGCCAGATTGCCACCTTTTTCTGGCGTTTAGACGCCAGAACTGGCCATCCCTTGGGGGTTTAATGCCACTTTCTTACCCTTTTCTGGCGTTTGAATGCCATAATTATTCCTCTCTAGGCTCTTACTGTCCTCAGAAGGATTTTGGGCAGTGGGTTGGTTATCCTCTGTTATTTGTTCCTTTCTTGGCCTTCTGCTGCTTTGAATTGAGACATTCAATGTCTTCCCACTCCTTAATTGAACAACTTAGCATTCTTCTTTTATCTGTTTAGATAGCTGCTGTCTTGTCTGATCCAATTGTGCTTCCATATTCTGGTTAGCATTTTTAGTGTCTTGGAGCATCTCTTTGAATTCTACAAACTATTTTGTTATAACAAGCAATTGCTGATTGAGTTCAGCAACTTGTTCTTGAGGACTAAGTTCAGTGGATGCTGCTTTAGCTTCTTCTTTCATGGAGGACCCACTACTTAAGTATAGATATTGATTTCTAGCAACTGTATCAATGAGCTCTTGAGCTTCTTCAGTTGTCTTTCTCATATGTATAGATCCACCAGCTGAGTGGTCTAGAGATAATTGGTCCTTTTCTGTAAGACCATAGTAAAAGATATCCAACTGCACCCATTCTGAAAATATTTCAGAGGGGTATTTCCTTAGCAACCCTCTGTACCTCTCCCAGGCATTATAAAGGGATTCATTATCCTCTTGTTTAAAGCCTTGGATGTCCAGCCTTAGCTGTGTCATCCTTTTTGGAGGGAAATATTGATTCAGGAATTTGTCTGATAATTGTTTCCATGTTCTTATACTTGCTGTGGGTTGGTTATTTAACCACCTCTTAGCTTGATCTTTTACAGCAAATGAAAACAGTAATAGTCTGTAGACATTCTGATCTACTTCCTTATCACGTACTATGTCAGCAATTTGTAAGAACTGTGCCAGAAAACTCAGTAGGTTCTTCCTGTGGAAGACCAGAATACTGACAATTTTGCTGCACCATGATAATGAGCTGAGGGTTTAGCTCAAAGCTGCTAGCTCTGATGGGAGGTATACAGATACTACTCCCATAGGAAGCATTAGTGGGGTTAGCATATGACTCCAGGGTCCTTATGGACTGTTCATTTTCACTTAGGTCCATGATGGAGAAAGGGAGATGTTGTAGATTGTAAAATAGAAATAAAGCAAAAGAAAAATCAAAATATTTTTGTTTTTATTTTATATATTTAAGGCTAACCGAATTCAAAAGAGAAGAAAATAAAATAAAATAATTGAAAACTAGAAAAATAAGCTTCGAAAATAAAATAAAATAAAATAAAATAAAATAAAATAGATTAAAATAAATAAAAAAATTCGAATACTAAAATAGCTAATTAATTAGAAAGATTTGAAAAATTTTAGATATGTTTTTAAAATTTAAAGATTGAAACTTTCTCAACAAGGAAACACCAAACTTAAAATTTTTCAATCAAAATAATAAAATAGTACAAGTAATTTGAAAATTGTGAATAAGAAAAGAAAAAGATTTTGAAAAATTTTATAAAGGATTTTCGAAAAATAATAAAACAAAATTGAAAAAGAATTTGTTTTGAAAAAGATTTAAGAAGATAAATTTTTAAAATTGAAAGTTTAACTTGCCTAACAAGAAACTACCAAATTTTAAAAATTTTGACTAAGTCAACCTAAGGAATTCGAAAATAATGAGCAAATAAAGGAAAAGATATTTTTTTTGAATTTTTGAATTTAATGAGGAAAGAGAAAAACAATAAAATGACACCAAACTTAAAATTTTTAGATCAAAACAAAGAAAGCAAACAAGAAAACTTTGAATGTCAAGATGAACACTAAGAACACTTTGAAGATCAAGATCAACACCAAGAATAAATTTTTAAAAATTTTAAAGAAAATTGAAACACAAAGGACACCAAAGTTAAAAATTTTTATATTTTGGACACTAATAATTCGAAAAATTGAAAGAAAAATAAAATCTTGCAATTGACACCAAACTTAAAACATAAAATTAAACTCAAACAAAAGACTAAATTATAAAGTTATTGGTTTTTTTTTTAATTTTTGAAAATAAATTAGAAAAGAAAATAACGATTTTAAAATTTTTAACCAAAAACAATAATAGAAGACTCAATTTTAGTGACTCTAAACTAAAAAGATAAATTTTTCCTAATCTAAGCAACAAAATAAACCGTCAGTTTTCCAAATTCGAACAATCCCCGGCAACGGCGCCAAAAACTTGCTGCACGAAATTGTGATTACACTTTTCACAACTCCGCACAACTAACCAGCAAGTGCACTAGGTCGTCCAATTAATACCTTACGTGAGTAAGGGTCGATCCCATGGAGATTGTCGGCTTGAAGCAAGCTATGGTTATTTTGTAAATCTTAGTCAGGAGATTAATAATAGAAGTGATTGTATTTATGAAAAATAAATAACATGAAATAAATAGTACTTGTGATTCAGTAATGAGAAACAGGCTGAGGTTCCGGAGATGCTCTGTCATCTGAATCTCTGCTTTCCTACTGTCTTCTTCTCCAAACACGCATGGCTTCCTTCAATGGCAAGCTGTATGATCCTCTCGGATGAAAAATACCAAGTACGATCTCTGCATGGCTAATCAAATATCGGATTGCTCGTCTCAGATGAAAAATACTATGTACAGCTACTGCATGACTAATCATCTGTCGCCTCCCACTAGCGTCGGAATAGGACCCTTGTCCTTTTGCACACTGTCACTGTGCCCAACATTCGCAGGTTTGAAGCTCGTCACAGTCATCCCTTCCTAGATCCTACTTGGAATACCTCAGACAAGGTTTAGACTTTCCGGATCCCAGGAATGCTGCCCAATTGGTTCTAGCCTATACCACGAAAGTTCTAACCTCCGGACTCGGTCCGTGGATCAGAAACCTAAGAGATACGCACTCAAGCTGTTGCCCAATGACTACATTGAGCTCAGATAGAATGGAGTGGTTGTCAGGCACGCGTTCATAGGGTTGAGGATAATGATGAGTGTCACGGATCATCATATTCTTTATATTGAAGTACGAATGAGTATCTTAGAATAAAATCAAGCGTGATTGAATAGAAAACAATAGTAATTGCATTAATCCATTGAAACACAGCAGAGCTCCTCACCCTACCTATAGAGTTTAGATACTCATGCCGTCAAAGTTACAATATGAAGTGTAAAAATGTCAAAAAGGTACCAAAATGAATCTTTAAAAGTAGTTTTTATACTAGACTAGTAACCTAGGTGTACAGAAAATGAGTAACTAAGTGCAGATAGTACAGAAATCTACTTCTGGGACCCACTTGGTGCATGCCTGGGCTGAGCTTCCAATCCTTCACGTTCATATGCCCGAAGCTGGCGTTAAACGCCACCCTGGGTGCCAGAATGGGCGTTTAACGCCTTAAAAGGTGCCAGTTCTGGCGTTTTACGCCAGAAAGTTTCAGGATAACTTTGAACGCCAGTTTGGGCCATCAAATCTTGGGCAAAGTATGGACTATTATATATTGATGGAAAACCCAAGATGTCTACTTTCCAACGCAATTGAGAGCACGCCAATTGGGCTTCTGTAGCTCCAGAAAATCCACCTCGAGTGCAGGAGGGTCCGAATCCAACAGCATCTGCAGTCCTTTTTCAGCCTCTGAATCAGATTTTTGCTCAGGTCCCTCAATTTCAACCAGAAAATACTTGAAATTACAGAAAAACATACAAACTCATAGTAAAGTCCAGAAATATGATTTTTGAATAAAAACTAATAAAAATATAATAAAAAGTAATTAAATCATACTAAAAACTATGTAAAAACAATACCAAAAAGGGTATAAATTATCCGCTCATCAGGTAGTCAATCAACGAGACCAAAAAGGGGAGTTGGGAAAAGGAGAAAACTAAAATGTTTTCATAAAATATGTTTTCTAAAAAAATGGATCTCGAGATAAAGCTTTAAAATAACGATCGAGACATTTAGGAAAATGTGCCTCTTTTTTCTTTTCTCACATCTCCGAGGCCTCGATGAAAATTGTTCCGGGGGTTACCTGAAACTGTAGGTCGATCTCGGACGAGATCTCCTGTTCTGATCAGGTGATGATGTGTCCGGCGTGTGGGTGGAGGCCGGAGCAGTCGCATCCGACGTGTTGGACTGGTAATGCTGCTAATCCTTTGTCACCGGAGGGTGGTGGTACCTGCAAAGGACTCCGATGCTTAAGTTAGCAAGGGTATTGAGCAGGTATTATGTAGAATCAGAGTATGAGTTATACCTGGGTGCTCCAGTGTATTTATAATAGTGTGGAGTGACCTTTTTAGATAAGATAAGTTAGTTATCTTTATCTTATCTTATCTTATCTTTGGATGAGGTCAGCTTATCTTCAAGGGAACCGCCTTTATCTCTATAGGCTCGGACTGCCTTTGGATTGGGGTCGTGTTCTATTATTTGGGCCCTTTATTGGGCTTTCCTGGCGATTTGGCCGAGCTCTTTGTGTAGAGGTCGGATGGTCTGACCTGAAGAGGTTGGTCGCCTTGTTGCTAAACATCCCGGGTCGGATAACTCGACCCAGGGTATGAACAGTGCCCCTGCTCGAGCTCGGTCTTTCTTTTTGAGGTCGAGTCTTTATCTTTAGGACTTCGATTCTTCTCTGGTGAAGCCGAACTCAAGCATTTGTCGACTTCTTTCTTTGTAGAGTCTTCGTTTTTGAATGTGGAACGTTTTCTCCTAAAAGTGCGCCCTTTTGTATTAGCGCACTGTTCTTAGGAACGGGCGAGGGTTTTAATACCCTTATTAATTGCTTTTTAATGCTCCATTTCCCTTAGCTCTTTATTTTGAATTTAGTCATCTGAAAAACAGTTTCTTTTATTCGTCTTTCTTTGTAACTTCCTCCTTTGTTCTCTCGCCTTCTGTTTTTGTATTTTTTCATTGCAACGTCATTTGGTGATTTTGGGTTCTTTTTTTTGAAGGGCGATTCCATCTCTCCGTCTTCAATCTCTTTCGAAGTTTCCTCCTTGGTCCAGGTTGGTTTTTCTTTTTCTTGCCATTTTTTCTTTCTTTTGCTTTGCCTTCGGTTCTTGGTAAAGTTTTGGTTTTGCTTGAATGCATGTTTGGAAAGCTTGAATCTTTTTGCATCGTCATGCTCGCTTGTCGCTGTGCTGCATGTTTTTCTGGTTTTTATGAACCTGTTTTACCCAGAAGGTTGCTCCTTTTGGTGACTTTCGCTATGTTGATGATTTTACTGATGAACTTTTGTAGAAAGTAACGATTTTTTCTAGCGGTTTGTTTGTTTGGGGTGTTTATTTTCTGAAAAAGGTGGCGTATTTGATGACTTCTTCTTGATACTTTCGTTGCTTGGGAGTTCCGTTTGCAAATGTGAATTTGGGAGGTAGTTATTTTGATGACTTTATTTGATTTGTAGCTCGTAGCTTTCTTCTCAGAGTGTTATCTTCCTGTTAGGATGTGTAGAGATGTAGACTTGTAGGTTTCCCTGAGTCCTTGTTCCATAACTTGCCTCCAAAGGATGCCCCTGGATCTTTAATGTGGGTCCTAGGGTTTCCTTTTGTTGCTTGTATTGCTCTGGTGTCATGCTTGTCCGAGCTGTTCTGATATGGTTTGTTTTTGACTTTATCCGAGATGTTTGGGTTAGTAATTTATTTTCTTCTTTTCTTGCTGTAGGACTAGTTGACCTCATGTCTTCTCGCAATAACATCATTGAGACATCTTCTCAAGTCCCTGAGGGCATGGCTGATTGGGTGGATTCGATGGTTCTTTTGTGCGTTTCTTTGGTTGATTCCAAATTTTATCAGCAGCTTAGGCAGTTTCATAGGGTTTGTAGTAGTGGTAGTGAGGAAAAGAATTATGAGCTTGTATCCCCTACTCCTGAAGAGAGAGTTTGTTTCTCTACTCGAGTTGCTGGAGACCGTCCTTTTTTCTATGCGTACGATTTCTTTTTTAGCCAGATGGATATCACCCTTCCCTTTACTCCTTTTGAGACCAACCTGTTGTGGTCTTGTAATGTAGCTCCATCCCAACTTCACCCCAATTTTTGGCTCCCTTGTGGGCGTTTAATGCCCAACCTCCCATTCTCCCTCTGGCGCTAAATGCCAGATCTGGCGTTCAACGCCAATAGGGGTATTCTCCAGGGTGTTCTGTTTGTCTTACTGTGCTTTTCTGTTTCTGTTCTAAGTGCTATACATGATCACAAACATTAGAAAAAGGAGGAAAACTATGAAAATCAATAGAAAAAAAATGATATGAGATCAAATTCAAATAAACTAAAATAACATAAAAGAATGTAAAAGTAGACTATAGGATATGATGGTTGGGTTGCCTCCTGATAAACCCCAATTTCGTGGTTTATCTTGTGTTTAATTTAGGGGATTTTATAAACTTTTCTCACATTTATTCAATGAAATAGCATGGTTTTGTGAATTTCTCCTAATTTGTGCTTAAAAGTAAAAACATGCTTTTTAGGCTCAAAAATTGATAAATTTAATTCATAATTCCATTCAATGCCTTGATATGTTTGTTAAGTGATTTCGGGATTAAAAGGTAAAGGTTGGGGTGAAGAAATGAAGAAAAAACATGCAAAAATGGAGAATTCATGAAGAAATGGGATTTTGGTAATCTGCCCAGTGACGCCTGTACGTGGCTCACGTGCGTGTGGGAAGGAATCGTCAAGCGATGCGTACGCGTGAGCAACGTGTACACGTGACAAGAAAAGTTGCCAGTGACGTGTACGCGTGACCCATTCGTATGCGTGACAAGCGGCACGTGACCAACTTAAAGGCAATACGTTGGGGGGCGATTTCTTAGCTGAAAGAGGCCCAAATCCAACTCATTTCTAATGCTTTTGAACCCAAGAATTGTAAGGGAATGGGGAGAAATAGTCACAGTAGAGTTTTTACCATGTTTTAGGTTAGAATTCTAGAGAGAGAAGTTCTCTCTTCTCTCTAGAATTTAGGGTAGTTTAGGTCCCATTATCTTAGATCTAAGATGTTAATTCTTGTTCTTGTTAATCCACTTTACATTTTCTTGCTCTATTGCCTTAATATTCTTAGTTTCTCTTGTGAGTTTTTTTATTTTGTTTATTTAGCTTATGAACAATTGTTGGATCTCAATTTCCGTTTAATGCAATTTTATATTTCTATGTCTCTTGATGTTTACCTCACTTTCTATTGTTGATTTCTTTCTTTTCCATTTTTCTTCACTCTTGGCCTAGACTAAGGGAATTGAGGGACCTTGAGTCATTGGGTCTCTTTGAATTGGTGATTTGAGAACCCTTGTTTGTTAATTTGATACCCATTGACACTAGTCTACTACTAAGTCAATTAGTAGCTAGATTGGGGCTTATGGGTTGATGTTGATCAAGCCAATTTGACATACTTCAAGCATAGAATTAGACTTGATGGGTTTGGTCCCTCATAATTCTCAATATATGGTTTGTAGACAAGGATGGTGATCTCAATTTCCAAGCCTTAGCCAAGAGTTCTTTTTGCCATTTAATTTCTATTTTTGTTACTTTAGTTACCTTTCATTTAATTCCTTGCATGCTTATTTAGTTTTTTGTTATTTACTTTTCTTGTCAATCATCAAATCAAACCCCCTCGTTCCTTCATAGCCAATAATTGAGCACTTCATTGCAATTCCTTGTGAGACGACCCGAGGTTTAAATACTCTCGATTTTTATTAGGGTTTGTACTTGTGACAAATAAATTAAAACTTTGATTGAAGGTTGTTTGTCGGTTTAGACTATACTTGCAACGAGATTATTTGTGTGAAAATTCCTAACCGACATAAAACTTTCATCAAGTTTTTGGCACCGTTGCCGGGGAATTGCAATGGTGTTATATTATTGGCTATTGTGAATATATCCATATTGTGAATATTCCTCTTTTGGTTATTTCTTGGTTTTGCTAGTAGTTAGGAGTTGGCTTTTTGCTTTGCTTTTTGACATTCTTGTTTTGAGTTTTTTTTTCCCATATGAATTCTCATCCTTGTATTTTTGGGTATGATTATGATTATGTTGTAGGTAGTGGAAACTTTAATGATGGCTCACATTATGGGAGGGAAGAATTCTTGAGATGGGAGCCACATCTATATGAGCAATCCTCATGGCAACCTCCTCAACCAAGCTACTATGATTGTAACCCCCCTATAATGCATATCATTCCCATAGATATGATGGCCCTTATCATGATTATGTCACTGAACCACCATCATTCCATGCACTATACTCTCAACATAGTCCTCAACCACCATACTATCAATCCACATCCTATTTCTATCAATCACCTTCACACAATCCAAATCCATATCCTCCTTATGCACACGCTTATGACCATGATGAACGAGCACCCGTTGAACCACCATCATTCCAATATCATTACCCCGACAACCCTATTGAACCACCACCTCCCATATATGAGAACTTCCAACCATATGAAGAACTCTCCTTCCAACCACAACCCTCCATGGAAGAATATCCATATCCATCAATCCAAGAGCAACATGATCCTAATTATGTCAACCAAGCAGAACAATGGCCATGGGATCGTCTCAAGGAATTAATGGATTGGCTTCAAGTAATCATACTTCAAAGGGAGCAAGAGGAAGCCCAAAAGATGCACGAAGCTAACGAGGCTAACCTTTCCAAAACTAAAGCTAACTTGGACTCATGGGATTCATGTCACAACCAAAGCATTTCCACGTGTGAATATGGAAAATCAACCGACGAGTGGAGCATGAAGGAGATTCTAGAATCTCAACTTGAGAACAAGGAGACGGAGTATGTTTTGCAACAAGTGGAGGAAGTAGAAACTCTTGAAAATGTAGAAATAGTTGAAGATCTAGGGGAGGTTGAGCAAGAGGCAAGTTCCATCATTGAAGACAACTCTACACCAAGTGACATTGGTGACCTTGTTGAAGCTTCTTCCATTGGATGTGAAATTGATGTTGAAGTAGACTTCACACAACCTCCAAAATTTGATGTGATTGATGATGAGGAAGAGTTGGAAGAAGTTGACAAACAAGTAGAAGTTGAAGGAAGCTTTCAAGATGTAGAAGTCATCAAGGAGGAGTCAAAAGGAATGAAGCTCACATTGTCAAAACCATTGGATACCCTCCTTGCTAAGTCACCATCCAAGTTAAAAATTGAGTAGGTAATCATCTTATCATTTAATCTTCTTGACCCATATCAATATGTTTTGTTAGAAACGGAGGGTCAACTTAGAGCTATTTGTGGGCTAGAAAGTAAAAAGGAGTTGGATGTTGGTTGGCAACAAGAATCAAGGTGTATAGTGGATGGAAACTCAAACTTTGGGATTCATATGTTGAGTAAAGCTCAATTCAATTGAGTTAGGATGAGGATTAGGAGTCATAAGGAGAATTCAAGAATTTTGTCACCCAATTTGAAGCATGTAGATCAAGAAGGGGTGTTGACAAACAAAGTATGGGATCCCAGAATACACATCAACAATCGTCAATCTTAGGGCCTTACTACTTGCTTGAAAGTTCTTAGAAGAGTGAGGCACACAATTTGGGATCCCAGAGGCTATTGGAAATCCAAAAATTGGTGGGGATTCAAGGAAGAGTTCAAGCATAAGCCACCATAGGAAGGACCACATCAATTGTCCAACTTAAGGACAATAAATAAAAGTTCTAGGTGGGAGACACCCTACCATGGTAAACTCTTTCCATTCTCTTGTATATATAATCAATGAATGAATTGGGTTGCCATTGTTTGGTAGTTTTCTTCTTTTCATACTTTTTCATATCTTGCTTTGATTAATAGGTTGCTTGCTAGATTCATGTTTTAGTTAGAATAGTTGTTTTTGAATTGCACTCTGCTTGAAGTGCAAGTTTTGTTTGCATTGTCTTTGAAAAATTTTTCAAAAACTAAAAGGATTTTTGTTAAGTTTAAAATTTTGGTTGGTTTAGAGTGTAAATAGGGAAGGAGAGTGTTTAATTATGTTTTTATGCTTTCTTTAAAAAAAAGTGACACCCATGCGTGCGCGTGGCCGACGTACACACTTTGCGCTGATGCTGCTGCTGCATGGGCCAAAAACCAGAGAGTTGTACTGGTAGGGTGCCAAAACTGTGCGTCTAGCACAAATTCCACCCCACGCGTACATATCATCTCCATTTTTTCCCCTGTCACACATACGCGTGACCCCCTGCCCTGTTCACACACCTTTCTTTTCTTCTCTTCTTTCCATTTCTTTTCTTCTTCTCTCTTCTTTTCTTTTATTTCCCTCCTCCAACCATCACCCACCACTATCATTCACCATTCACCATATTCTCCTTTAGTTGGTTAGTTAGTTAGTTAGTTACTTCAATTTTCTGTTTTGGTGTTAAGTGTTGGATTATTAATTTAATTTGCTGATTTTGATGTTAATTGCTGCTGATTACTCATGAGATGCTATCCTAGAATCATTTTTGTTAATATTCATTGTTGGAATCTTTTATTGAGGTTATAATTTGTTACTTGATTTTGAGTTCTTCATGCTTAATTTTATGCATACCAAGTGCATAAGAATTGCCTTTTAAGCATTCTAAATCTTTTAAATTGCATGTTGTAGCTAGCCAACATGGGATTAGAACTCTTTACTTTGACTAGGCAATTTCTTGATGTTGGATGTTGTGCATTTATCTCAATGCATTGTGTTACTTGATCATATGCATCCATATGTTATGCTTATGCCTTAAAGACATGTTGACCCTCAATTGTTTAACTATGTACTCTACATACACATGAAACTAGTCATTTTGGCATAATGCCCCAATTGTGAATTTGGATTGTAAGTTCACCTAGTGACACCTTTTTAAATTTGTCAAGCTATATGGACCTTGCTTGCTATGTGATTGATTTCACCTCTAGTCTCTTTTACTACTTTACATAGTAACCATATGTCCTATTTTATGTCCACTAGGTGATGGGAACCAAAATTCAAAGTGTGTCATTGGTTGATGTGTGATTTTCATTGTTCTTTTATCATTAAAGTCTCCTTGTACATCAACCAATGTCCCTTCATCTTCCATTTCACAATTGTTTGATTATCGCTTGAATGCTTTCATGCTTCTTTATGACTTGTTTGTTGGTCTTAACTTACAAGTTTCCTTTGAAGCATCTCAGGCACACTAGAATGAGTGAAGTGTATGTTCCTTTTGTGTAACTGTGACATAGCTTTTTATGTTAGTGTGCGTGTGTTCTAAACTGCGCGCAACTTAGAATGCACACTTACTTTTATCCATGTTACACATTAGGTCACTCACTTCATTCAAGTGATCATTACCTCATTCCAAAAATATATACTTCCCTGCTTTTGCATTTACTTATTTTCTTATCTGGTTTTCTATTTTTCATGGAGGATGCACCATAAGCAACAACGGAAGCAGAAGAAAGAACATGCAGCAACTGGCTGGTCCACCAGCTGAAGGTGGCAATCCATAAAGTCACCATATCCCCCTTGCTCATCTTTGAATGTACCGAGGACGGTGCAAACTTTTAAATGTGGGGAGGTCGTCCGACCGAAACGGTCATTTTTGGGTGAAAAACTTCTAATCCTAACACTTTCACATTTTATTTTTCTATTATTATTAGGTCTTTTAGAATTTTTAGATGCATTTTCTAGGTTTGCATATATGTATAATAAGCTTAGTTAAAATAATGAAATTCTCCAAGAAAAATATTCTTAATAGGTCATTGACATCCTAATTGATTTGAGTAAAAAAAATTTTTCATTGAACTTTGGTGCGCAGAAATTGTGATTACACTTTGATTATGTAAAATTCATCGCTCTTTCTTTCCCTGGTAATGACGCCAAAAACATGATGCCAATACCATGGTTCACAACTTCGCACAACTAACCAGCAAGTGCACTGGGTCGTCCAAGTAATACCTTACGTGAGTAAGGGTCGAATCCCACGGAGATTGTTGGTATGAAGCAAGCTATGGTCACCTTGCAAATCTCAGTCAGGTAGGGTTAAATGTGATTGGATTAGATAATTAAAAGATAAATAATAAATGATAGAAATACTTATGTAATTCATTGGTGAGAATTTCAGATAAGCGAATAGAGATGCTTTTCGTTCCTCTGAACCTCTGCTTTCCTGCTATCTTCATCCAATCAGTCTTACTCCTTTCCATGGCTGGCTTTATGTGATACATCACCATTGTCAATGGCTACTTTCGGTCTTCTCTCAGAAAAATGATCCAAATGCCCTGTCACGGCACGGCTAATCGTCTGGAGGCATCACCCTTGTCAATGGCTTCATCTTATCCTCTCAGTGAAAATGGTCAACGCACCCTGTCACGGCACGGCTATTCATCTGTCGGTTCTCGATCATGCTGGAATAGGATTTACTATCCTTTTGCGTCTGTCACTACGCCCAGCAATCGCGAGTTTGAAGCTCGTCACAGTCATTCAATCATTGAATCCTACTCGGAATACCACAGACAAGGTTTAGACTTTCCGGATTCTCTTGAATGCCGCCATCATTCTAGCTTACACCACAAAGATTCTGATTAAGAGATCTAAGAGATACTCATTCAGTCGAAGGTAGAACGGAAGTGGTTGTCAGGCACGCGTTCATAGGGAATGATGATGATTGTCACGTTCATCACATTCAGGTTGAAGTGCGAATGAATATCTTAGAAGCGAAATAAGATGAATTGAATAGAAAACAGTAGTACTTTGCATTAATCTTTGAGGAACAGCAGAGCTCCACACCTTAATCTATGGAGTGTAGAAACTCTACCGTTGAAAATACATAAGTGATAATGGAGTTCATTGGTCCCGGCCCCAGAGGGGAACCGGAGTAACCAAGACTCTATGATCTGAAGATAAAACTCAGGATGTCAAATACAATAGTGAAATGTCCTATTTATAATAAACTAGCTACTAGGGTTTACAGAAGTAAGTAATTGATGCATAAATCCACTTTTGGGGCCCACTTGGTGTGTGCTTGGGCTGAGCTTTGAGTGTTGCACGTGTAGAGGTCCTCCTTGGAGTTGAACGCCAGTATTTATGCCAGTTTGGGCGTTCAACTCTAGTTTTGGATCCTTTTCTAGCGCTGGACGCCAAATTTGGGCAGAGAGCTGGCGTTGAACGCCAGTTTGCGTCGTCTAAACTTGGCCAAAGTATGGACTATTATATATTGCTGGAAAGCCCTGGATATCTACTTTCCAACGCAATTGGAAGCGCGCCATTTCGAGTTCTGTAGCTCCATAAAAGACACTTTGAGTGCAGGGAGGTCAGAATCCAACAGCATCAGCAGTCCTTCTTCAACCTCTGAATATGATTTTTGCTCAAGTCCCTCAATTTCAGCCAGAAAATACCTGAAATCACAGAAAAATACACAAACTCATAGTAAATTCCAGAAATGTGAATTTAACATAAAAACTAATGAAAACATCCCTAAAAGTAACCAGATCCTACTAAAAATATACTAAAAACAATGTCAAAAAGCGTATCAATTATCCGCTCATCACAACACCAAACTTAAATTGTTGCTTGTCCCCAAGCAACTGAAAATCAAATAGGATAAAAAGAAGAGAATATACTATAAATTCCAAACTATCAATGAAACATAGCTTCAATCATATGAGCGGGACTTATAGCTTTTTGCCTCTTGAATAGTTTTGGCATCTCGCTTTATCCATTGAAGTTCAGAATGATTGGCATCTATAGGAACTCAGAGTTCAGATAGTGTTATTGATTCTCCTAGTTCAGTATGATGAATCTTGAACACAGCTTCCTTATGAGTCTTGGCCGTGGCCCTAAGCACTTTGTTTTTCAGTATTACCACCGGATACATAAATGCCACAGACACATAATTGGGTGAACATTTTCAGATTGTGACTCAGCTTTGCTAAAGTCCCCAATTAGAGGTGTCCAGGGTTCTTAAGCACACTCTTTTTTTGCTTTGGACCTTGACTTTAACCGCTCAGTCTCAAGTTTTCACTTGACACCTTCACGCCACAAGCACATGGTTAGGGACAGCTTGGTTTAGCCGCTTAGACCAGAATTTTATTCCTTTAGGCCCTCCTATCCACTGATGCTCAAAGCCTTGGGATCCTTTTTATTTGCCCTTGCCTTTTGGTTTTAAGGGTTATTGGCTTTTTGCTCTTTCCTCTTGGTTTTAAGAGCTTTTGGCTTTTTCTGCTTGCTTTTTTCTTTCAAATTTTTTTTTCGCCTATTTTTTTTTCTTTTTTTTTTCTGCAAGCTTTGTTCCTTGCTGCTTTTTCTTGCTTCAAGAATCATTTTTATGATTTTTCAGATTATCAAATAACATGTCTCCTTGTCATCATTCTTTCAAGAGCCAACATATTTAACATTCTTAAACAACAACTTCAAAAGACATATGCACTGTTCAAGCATTCATTCAGAAAACAAGAAGCATTGTCACCACATCAATATAATTAAGCTAAGTTCAAGGATAAATTTGAAACTCATGTACTTCTTGTTCTTTTGAATTAAAACATTTTTCATTTAAGAGAGGTGATGGATTCATAGGACATTTATAACTTTAAGACACAGTTACTAACTACTAATGATCATGTAATGAAGACACAAACATAGATAAGCACACAACATAGAAAACGAAAAATAGAAGAAATAAGAACAAGGAATGAATCCACCTTAGTGATGGTGGCGTTTCCTTCTTGAGGAACCAATGATGTCCTTGAGCTCTTCTATGTCTCTTCCTTGTCTTTGTTGCTCCTCCCTCATTGCTTTTTGATCTTCTCTTATTTCATGGAGCATGATGGAGTGCTCTTGATGTTCCACCCTTAATTGTCCCATGTTGGCACTTAATTCTCCTAGGGAGGTGTTGATTTGCTCATAATAGTTTTGTGGAGGAAATTGCATTTGAGGCATCTTCGAGATCTCATGGTGATGAGCTTCTTGCGCCTCTTGAGCTCCATGAATGGGCTCTCTTGCTTGCTCCATCTTTTTCTTAGTGATGGGCTTCTCTTCCTTAATAGGAATGTCTCCTTCTATGAAAGCTCCAGCTGAGTAACATAGATGGCAGATAAGATGAGGAAAAGCTAGCCTTGCCATGGGGGATGACTTTTCGGCTATTTTGTAGAGTTCATTAGAGATGACTTCATGAACTTCTATTTCCTCTCCAATCATGATGCTATGAATCATGATGGCCCTATCCACAGTGACTTCAGATCGGTTGCTAGTGGGGATGATGGAGCATTGGATGAATTCCAACCATCCTCTAGCCACATGTTTGAGGTCCAATCTTCTTAGTTGAACCGGCTTGCCTTTGGAGTCAATCTTCCATTGAGCTCCTTCCACACATATGTCCATAAGGACTTGGTCCAACCTTTGATTAAAGTTGACCCTTCTAGTGTAGGGACGTTCGTCTCCTTGCATCATAGGCAAGTTAAACGCCAACCTCACATTTTTCGGACTAAAATCTAAGTATTTCCCCCGAACCATTGTAACATAGTTCTTTGGATCCGGGTTCTTACTTTGATCATGGTTCTTGGTGATCCATGCATTGGCATAGAACTCTTGAACCATTAGGATGCCGACTTGTTGGATGGGGTTTGTTAGAACTTCCCAACCTCTTCTTTGAATTTCATGTCGGATCTCCGGATACTCATTTCTTTTGAGTTTGAAAGGGACCTCGGGGATCACCTTCTTCTTGGCCACAACATCATAGAAGTGGTCTTGATGGGCTTTGGAGATGAACCTTTCCATCTCCCATGACTCGGATGTGGAAGCTTTTGTCTTCCCTTTCCCCTTTCTAGAGGATTCTCCGGTCTTAGGTGCCATCAACGGTAATGGAAAAACAAAAGGCTTATGCTTTTACCACACCAAACTTAGAATTTTGCTCGCCCTCGAGCAAGAGAAGAAAGAATAGATGAAGAAGAAGAAGAAATGGAGGAGAGGGAGAAGGTGATGTGTTTCGGCCAAGAAGGGTATAGAGGGGTTGTGTTGTGTGAATTTGAAGAAGAATTGAGGGCTTTATATAGGGAAGGGAGGGGGGAAAGGTTTCGGCCATATGGGTGGGAAATTGGTTTTGAATTTTGAAGGTAGGTGGGGTGTATGGATGTGAGTGGTAAATGGAAAACAGAAGGGATGATCATGAATGGAAAGAGAGATGATGAGGTAGGTGGGGATCCTGTGGGGTCCACAGATCCTGAGATGATCCTGTGGGGTCCACAGATCCTGAGGTGTCAAGGATTTACACCCCTGCACCAAATTAGGCATGTAAAATGCCCTTGCACACAACTCTGGGCGTTCAGCGCCAGGTTGGTGCCCATTTTGGGCGTTCAACGCCCATTTGCTGCCATTTCTGGCGTTGAACGCCAGAACCATGCTTGTTTTGGGCGTTCAGCGCCAGGATGCTGCCCATTTTGGGCGTTCAGCGCCAGAACCATGCTCTGTTCTGGCGTTGAACGCCAGGCAGATGCTCCTCCAGGGTGTGATTTTTCTTCTGCTGTTTTTGATTCCGCTTTTAATTTTTTTGTTTATTTTGTGACTCCACATGATCATGAACCTATAAAGACATATAACTAAAAAATATTGTTAGATAAATAAAAATTGGGTTGCCTCCCAATAAGCGCTTCTTTAATGTCAATAGCTTGACAGTGGGCTCTCATGGAGCCTCACAGATGTGCAGAGCTTTGTTGAGACTCTCCAACACCAAACTTAGAGTTTGGATATGGGAGTTCAACACCAAACTTAGAGTTTGGTTGTGGCCTCCCAACACCAAACTTAGAGTTTGACTGTGGGGGCTTTGTTTGACTCTGCTTTGAGAGAAGCTTCTTCTGCTTCCTCTCCATGGATGCAGAGAGAGATCCTTGAGTTGTAAACACAAGGTTGTCCTCATTCAATTGAAGGATCAATTCTCCTCTGTCCACATCAATCACAGCTCTTGCTGTGGCTAGGAAAGGTCTTCCTAGGATGATGGATTCATCCTCTTCCTTTCCAGTATCCAGGACTATGAAATCAGCAGGGATGTAAAGGCCTTCAACCTTTACTAACACGTCCTCTACTTGTCCATAAGCCTGTTTTCTCGAATTGTCTGCCATCTCTAATGAGATTTTAGCAGCTTGTACCCCATAGATTCCCAGTTTCTCTATTACAGAGAGGGGCATGAGGTTTATCCCTGAACCAAGGTCACACAGAGCCTTAAAGATCATGGTGCCTATAATACAAGGTATTATGAACTTTCCAGGATCCTGTCTCTTCTGAGGCAATGTCAGTTGATCCAGATCACTTAGTTCATTGATGAACAAGGGAGGTTCAACTTCCCAAGTATCAATGCCAAATAATTTGGCATTCAGCTTCATGATTGCACCAAGAAACTTGGCTGTTTGCTCTTCAGTAACATCCTCATTCTCTTCAGAAGAGGAATACTCATCAGAGCTCATGAATGGCATAAGGAGGTTTAATTGGATCTCTATGGTCTCTAGATGAGCCTCAGAGTCCTTTGGTTCCTCAGAGGGAAGCTCCTTATTAATCACTGGACGTCCCAGGAGGTCTTCCTCCTTGGGATTCACGTCCTCTCCTTCCCTTACAGGTTCAGCCATGGTGCTTATGTTAATGGCCTTGTACTCTCCTTTTGGATTCTCTTCTGTATTGCTTGGGAGAGTACTGGGAGGGATTTCAGTGATCCTTTTACTCAGCTGGCCCACTTGTGCTTCCAAATTTCTAATGGAAGACTTTGTTTCATTCATGAAACTTACAGTGGCCTTAGATAGATCAGAGACTAAGTTTGCTAAGCTAGATGGGTTCTGCTCAGAATTCTCTGTCTGTTGCTGAGTGGATGATGGAAAAGGCTTGCTATTGCTAAACCTGTTTCTTCCACCATTATTAAAGCCTTGTTGAGGCTTTTGATCCTTCCATGAGAAATTTGGATGATTTTTCCATGATGAGTTATAGGTGTTTCCATAAGGTTCACCTAAGTAATTCACCTCTGCTATTGCAGGGTTTTCAGGATCATAAGCTTCTTCTTCAGAAGATGCCTCTTGAGTAATGTTGGATGCAGCTTGCATTCCATTCAGACTCTGAGAAATCATATTGACTTGCTGAGTCAATATTTTGTTCTGAGCCAATATGGCATTCAGAGTATCAACTTCAAGAACTCCCTTCTTCATAGGCATCCCATTATTCACAGGATTCCTTTCAGAAGTGTACATGAACTGGTTATTAGCAACCATGTCAATGAGTTCTTGAGCTTCTACAGGCATTTTCTTTAGGTGAATGGATCCACCTGCAGAGGTATCCAATGACATCTTAGATAACTCAGATAGACCATCATAGAATATATCCAGGATGGTCCATTCTGAAAGCATGTCAGAAGGACACTTTTTGGTCAGTCCTTTGTATCTCTCCCAAGCTTCATAAAAGGATTCACCTTCTTTCTGTCTGAAGGTTTGAACATCCACTCTAAGCTTGCTCAGCTTTTGAGAAGGAAAGAACTTGGCTAAGAAAGCCGTGACCAGCTTATCCCAAGAGTTCAGGCTGTCTCTGGGTTGAGAGTCCAACCAGATTCTAGCTCTGTCTCTTACAGCAAATGGGAAAAGCATGAGCCTGTAGACTTCAGGATCTACTCCATTAGTCTTAACAGTATCACAGATCTGCAAGAATTCAGTTAAGAACTGAAAAGGATCTTCAGATGGAAGTCCATGAAATTTGCAGTTCTGCTGCATCAGAGAAACTAGCTGAGGTTTCAGCTCAAAGTTGTTTTCTCCAATGGCAGGAATGGAGATGCTTCTTCCATGTAAATTGGAATTAGGTGCATTAAAGTCACCAAGTATTCTCCTTGCATTATTATTATTTTCGGCTGCCATCTCCTCTTCCTGTTCAAAAATTTCTGAAAGGTTATCTCTGGATTGTTGTAATTTAGCTTCTCTTAGTTTCCTCTTCAGAGTCCTTTCAGGTTCTGGATCTGCTTCAACAAGAATATTCTTGTCCTTGCTCCTGCTCATATGACAAAGAAGAGGGCACAGAAAAAATAATAATAATAATAGGGATCCTTTATACCACAGTATAGAGGTCCCAGTGTGAGTAGAAGAAAAGAAGAAGAAGAAATTCGAACACAGATGGAAGAGGGGGTTCGAATTTGGGTGAGATGAAGTGTTAGTAGATGAATAAATAAATAGAAGGAGATGAGTGAGAAGGAGAATTTTCGAAAATAATTTTTGAAAAAGAGTTAGTGATTTTCGAAAATAGTTTTTGAAAAAGGTTAGTAGTTTTTTCGAAAATTCAAAATAAAAATAAAATAATTAGTTAATTAAAAAGAAATTTTTGAAAAAGGGGGAAGATATTTTCGAAAATAGAGAGAGAGAGTTAGTTAGGTGGTTTTGAAAAAGGTAAGAAACAAACAAAAAGTTAGTTAGTTAGTTGAAACAAATTTTGAAAAGATAAGAAGTTAGGAAGTTAGAAAAGATATTTTGAAATCAAATTTTTGAAAAAGATAAGATAAGAAGATATTTTTGAAAATATATGATAGAAATTAGTTTTTGAAAAAGATTTGATTTTTAAAATCACAATTAATGACTTGATTCACAAAAAATCATAAGATATGATTCTAGAACTTAAAGTTTGAATCTTTCTTAACAAGCAAGTAACAAACTTGAAATTTTTGAATCAAAACATTAATTGTTATTGTTATTTTCGAAAATTTGGTATAAAAATAAGAAAAAGATTTTTGAAAAATATTTTTAGAATTTTCGAAAATAACTAAGAAAAATGAAAAAGATTTGATTTTTGAAAAAGATTTTGAAAAAGATAAGATTTTTAAATTGAAAATTTGATTTGACTCATAAAAACAACTAGATTTTAAAAATTTTTGAAAAAGTCAAATCTAATTTTCGAAATTTTAAGAGAGAAAAAGGGAAAGATATTTTTTGATTTTTGAATTTTTATGATGAGAGAGAAAAATTAAAAACATCATTTTCATGTTTTTCTCTTTTATTTTTGAATCAAAACAAGGAATGCATGCAAGAACACTATGAATGTCAAGATGAACACCAAGAATACTATGAAGATCATGATGAACATCAAGAACACATTTTTGAAAAATTTTTAATGCAAAGAAAACATGCAAGACACCAAAATTAGAATTCTTTAATGCTTAGACACTAAGAATTCAAGAATGTATATGAAAAACAAGAAAAGACACAAAACATGCAAATGCAAAGATCAAACAAGAAGACTTACCAAGAACAACTTGAAGATCATGAAGAACACTATGAATGCATGAATTTTTCGAAAAATGCAAGATGCACATGCAATTGACACCAAACTTATAACATGACTCAAGACTCAAACAAGGAACATGAAAATATTTTTTATTTTTATGATTTTCTATTTTTTTGGATTTTTTTTTCGAAAATTATATGGAAAAGAAAAAAATAAGGATTCCAAAATTTTTAACATGAATTCCAGGAATCTTGCATTCTTAGTCTAAAGCTTCAGTCCAGGAATTAGACATGGCTCACTAGCCAGCCAAGCTTTCCATGAAAGCTCCGGTCCAAAACACTAGACATGGCCAATGGCCAGCCAAGCTTCAGCATGTAAATTAGGAACAGCAGCAGGTGGATTAGCAACAACTAGCTTGCTCTTGATAACAAATTGCAAGCCTCAGTCCAAATGAATTTAGACATGGCTTTACAGCTAGCCAGGCTTCACATGCTTCATGAAACACTAGAATTCATTCTTTAAAAATTTTGAAAAAAAATTTTTTTTTTCGAAAACAAAGGAGAAAATTTTGAAAGATTTTTGAAAATTTTTTGAAGAGAAAACAAAAAGAAAATTACCTAATATGAGCAACAAGATGAACCGTCAGTTGTCCAAACTCAAACAATCCCCGGCAACGGCGCCAAAAACTTGGTGCGCAGAAATTGTGATTACACTTTGATTATGTAAAATTCATCGCTCTTTCTTTCCCTGGTAATGACGCCAAAAACATGATGCCAATACCATGGTTCACAACTTCGCACAACTAACCAGCAAGTGCACTGGGTCATCCAAGTAATACCTTACGTGAGTAAGGGTCGAATCCCACGGAGATTGTTGGTATGAAGCAAGCTATGGTCACCTTGCAAATCTCAGTCAGGTAGGGTTAAATGTGATTGGATTAGATAATTAAAAGATAAATAATAAAGGATAGAAATACTTATGTAATTCATTGATGAGAATTTCAGATAAGCGAATAGAGATGTTTTTCGTTCCTCTGAACCTCTGCTTTCCTGCTATCTTCATCCAATCAGTCTTACTCCTTTCCATGGCTGGATTTATGTGATACATCACCATTGTCAATGGCTACTTTCGGTCTTCTCTCGGGAAAATGATCCAAATGCCCTGTCATGGCACGGCTAATCGTCTGGAGGCATCACCCTTGTCAATGGCTTCATCTTATCCTCTCAGTGAAAATGGTCAACGCACCCTGTCACGGCACGGCTATTCATCTGTCGGTTCTCGATCATGCTGGAATAGGATTTACTATCCTTTTGCGTCTGTCACTACGCCCAGCAATCGCGAGTTTGAAGCTCGTCATAGTCATTCAATCATTGAATCCTACTCGGAATACCACAGACAAGGTTTAGACTTTCCAGATTCTCTTGAATGCCGCCATCATTCTAGCTTACACCACGAAGATTCTGATTAAGAGATCTAAGAGATACTCATTCAGTCGAAGGTAGAACGGAAGTGGTTGTCAGGCACGCGTTCATAGGGAATGATGATGATTGTCACGTTCATCACATTCAAGTTGAAGTGCGAATGAATATCTTAGAAGCGAAATAAGATGAATTGAATAGAAAACAGTAGTACTTTGCATTAATCTTTGAGGAACAGCAGAGCTCCACACCTTAATCTATGGAGTGTAGAAACTCTACCGTTGAAAATACATAAGTGATAATGGAGTTCATTGGTCTCGGCCCCAGAGGGGAACCGGAGTAACCAAGACTCTATGATCTGAAGATAAAACTCAGGATGTCAAATACAATAGTGAAATGTCCTATTTATAATAAACTAGCTACTAGGGTTTACAGAAGTAAGTAATTGATGCATAAATCCACTTTCAGGGCCCACTTGGTGTGTGCTTGGGCTGAGCTTTGAGTGTTGCACGTGTAGAGGTCCTCCTTGGAGTTGAACGCCAGTATTTGTGCTAGTTTGGGCGTTCAACTTTGGTTTTGGATCCTTTTCTGGCGCTGGACGCCAGATTTGGGCAGAGAGCTGGTGTTGAACGCCAGTTTGCATCGTCTAAACTTGGCCAAAGTATGGACTATTATATATTGCTGGAAAGCCCTGGATGTCTACTTTCCAACGCAATTGGAAGCGCGCCATTTCGAGTTCTATAACTCCAGAAAATCCACTTTGAGTGTAGGGAGGTCAGAATCCAACAACATCAGCAGTCCTTCTTCAACCTCTGAATATGATTTTTGCTCAAGTCCCTCAATTTCAGCCAGAAAATACCTGAAATCACAGAAAAATGTACAAACTCATAGTAAAGTCCAGAAATATGAATTTAGCATAAAAACTAATGAAAACATCCCTAAAAGTAACTAGATCTTACTAAAAACATACTAAAAACAATGTCAAAAAGCGTATAAATTATCCGCTCATCAAACTTCCTTGAATTATACATTGTAGAACATGTTTTTGAGCTAAGAACACACAACCTTGTGAGTTTTGAGCCTAATTATGTGGTTACATCATATAACCACCTATTTCCATTCTTGTGTGTATTATTCTCTCTCTATAATTGTAATCCTTGATTTGTTTTATTCTTTATGTCCATTATTTCGTGTGAATGCATTTATATGATTGAGGCCCTCATTTCAAATAGCTCACTTACCCAAATTGCCTTACCCTTTTATCCACCTTTGTTAGCAAATTTTGAGCCTATGCTAAACCCCTTTTATTCTTAAATTTAGCACATTACTACCCCTAAGTGAAAAACAATAAATGTCCTTAATTTGGATCTTTGATTAGCTTAGGCTAGTGAGAGTGTTTATCGTTTAAGTGTGGGAAAGCTTGGGAACAATGGTTAAGGTAAAAGTGTGTTTTTGTATTTTTGTTGAAGATCTTGGGAATTGGGTACATACTCATGCATTAAATATGTAAAACTATATGCATTGATACGTTTGTATATACTTTATGTGAAAAAATGATAAAGAAAAAAATATATATATATATATATAGAAAAAGTAAAAGAAAAAGAGAAAAAAAAGAGCAATAAAAAGGGGACAAAAATGCCCCAAAGCAAAGTGATAATAACAATGCATATGGAACGTGAATTGAAGAGAATGCATGAGTATGTGAAAAAAGTGGGAATCATGGGTAGCTAGGTGGTGTATTAGAATTGTATAGGTTGTTATGTGTGTTTGGTGAGAGCTTAGGTTAATCAAAGATGCAAATTTCAAGCTCACTTAGCCACATATATATCCTTACCTTTACCCTAACCCCATTACAACCTATGAATAAGTCCTCATGATAAATGTATGCATGTATTGAATAACTGTTGATTGTTAGATGAAAAACAAATCATGGAAAGCATGATTAGAAGAGAATTGAGAGAATCAACCCTATATACTTGAGCGACTAGAGCGGATACACTTCCGATGAGGGTTCGATGCTCAATTCCTTGCTCCCTGCTTTCACAAGCTTTCTTCTTGCAAGTCTACCTGTACTTTATTTTGATATTTGAATTGGTAGAATTCATGAATCATCATGATATGTGAGCCCTACATGCTTATATATGTTCTTGGAGATTGATTCACTTTTAACCAAGTAGGTAGAAGCATTTTGCATTTAGTTGCATTAAATAAATGTTCATACCCCATTTTTTGTCCTTCTTTAATCTTAGCATGAAGACATGCTTAGTTTAAGTGTGGGAAAATTTGATAAACCCTAATTTTGTGGTTTATCTTGTGTTGAATTTAGGAAATTTTATAAACTTTTCTCACATTTATTCAATGAAATAGCATGGTTTTGTGAATTTCTCCTAATTTGTGCTTAAAAGTAAAAACATGATTTTTAGGCTCAAAAATTGATAAATTTAATTCACTTTAATTCCATTCGATGCCTTGATATGATTGTTAAGTGATTTCAGGATTCGAAGGCAAAGGTGGGTTGAAGAAATAAAGAAAAAGCATGCAAAAATAGAGAATTCATGAAGAAATGGGATTTTTGGTAATCTGCCCAGTGACACGTGTATGTGGCCCACACGTGCGCATGGGAAGGAATCGTCAAGCAATGCGTACATGTGACAAGGAAAGTTACCAATGATGCGTACGCGTGACCCACGCGTACGCGTGACAAGCGGCACGTGACCAACTTAAAGACAATATGCTGGGGGCGATTTCTGAGCTGAAAGAGGCCCAAATCCAACTCATTTCTGATGCTTTTGAACCCAAGAATTGTAAGGGAATGGGGAGAAGTAGTCACAGTAGAGTTTTTACTATGTTTTATGTTACAATTTTAGAGAGAGAAGTTCTCTCTTCTCTCTAGAATTTATGGTAGTTTAGGTTCCAATATCTTAGATCTAAGATTTTAATTTTTGTTCTTGTTAATCCTCTTTACATTTTCATATTCTATTGCCTTAATTTTCTTAGTTTCTCTTGTTATTTTTTTTATTTTGTTTATTTTAGCTTATGAACAATTGTTGGATCTCAATTTCCTTTTAATACAATTTTATATTTCTATGTCTCTTGATGTTTACCTCACTTGCTATTGTTGATTTCTTGCTTTTGTTACTTATAGCTTTTTTAATTCTTGCATTTTATGATGTTTACCTTTATTGCACTCTAGGTGTTTGATAAAATGTTTTCACTAGTTATAGAGTAGTTTTCTACACTCTTGGCCTAGGCTAAGGAAATTGAGTGACCTTGAGTCATTGGGTCTAATTGGATTGGTGATTTGAGAACCCTTGTTGGTCAATTTGATACCCATCGACACTAGTCTACTACTAAGTCAATTAGTAGCTAGATTGGGACTTATGAGTTGATGTTGATCAAGCCTATTTGACAGACTTCAAGCATAGAAGTAGACTTGATGGGTTTAGTCCCTCATAATTCTCAATATATGGTTTGTAGACAAGGATGGTGATCTCGATTTCCAAGCCTTAGCCAAGAGTTCTTTTTGCCATTTAATTTCTATCTTTGTTACTTTAGTTACCTTTCATTTAATTTCTTGCTTTTTACTTTTCTTGTCAATCATCAAATCAAACCCCCTTATTCCTTCAGAGCCAATAATTGAGCACTTCATTGCGATTCCTTGTGAGACGACCCGAGGTTTAAATACTCTCGGTTTTTATTGGGGTTTGTACTTATGACAAACAAATTAAAACTTTGATTGAAGGTTGTTTGTCAGTTTAGACTATACTTGCAACGAGATTATTTGTGTGAAAATTCCTAACCGACATAAATCTTCCATCAAGTTTTTGGTGCCGTTGACGAAGAATTGCAATGGTGTTATATTATTGGCTATTATGAATATGTCCATATTGTGAATATTCCTCTTTTGGTTATTTATTGGTTTTGCTAGTAGTTAGGAGTTGGCTTTTTTCTTTGCTTTTTGACATTCTTGTTTTGATTTTCTTTTTTTCCATATGAATTCTCATCCTTGTGATTTTGGGTATGATTATGATTATGTTGTAGGTAGTGGAAACTTTAATGATGGCTCACATTATGGGAGGGAAGAATTCTTGAGAAGGGAGCCACATCCATATGAGCAATCCTCATGGCAACCTCCTCAACCAATCTACTATGATTGCAACCTCCCCTATAATGCATATCATTCCAGAGGATATAATGTCCATTATCATGATTATGCCACTCAACCACCATTATTTCATGCACTATACTCTCAACATAGTCCTCAACCACCATACTCTCAATCCACATCCTATTTTCATCAATTACCTCCACACAATCCAAATCCATATCCTCTGTATGCACACCCTTGTGACCATTATGAACGAGCACCCGTTGAACCACCACCATTCCAACATCATTACCCCGACAACCCTATTGAACCACCACCTCCCATATATGAGAACTTCCAACCACATGAAGAACTCTCCTTCCAACCACAACCCTCCATGGAAGAATACCCATATCCATCAATCCAAGAGCAACATGATCCTAATTATGTCAACCAAGCAGAAAAAGGGCCATGGGATCGTCTCAAGGAATTAATGGATCGGCTTCAAGTAATCATACTTCAAAAGGAGCAAGAGGAAGCCCAAAAGACGCACAAAGCTAACGAGGCTAACCTTGCCAAAACTAAAGCTAACTTAGACTCATGGGATTCATGCCACAACCAAAGCGTTTCCACGGATGAATGTGAAAAATCAACTGACGAGCAGAGCATGAAGGAGATTCTAGAATCTCAACTTGAGAACAAGGAGACGGAGTATGTTTTGCAACAAGTGGAGGAAGTAGAATGAGTATGTTTTGAGAACAAGGAGACGGAGTATGTTTTCCACTTTTTGGAGCCATGGAATTCGAATGGGATGCAAAGGAAGTACTCTCTCCACACCAAACTTAAAAGGTTTGCTCGTCCTCGAGCAAAAAAAAGGAAAGAAGATAAAGAAGAAGAGAAGAATAATTCGAATGTGAGGAGGGGGAGAGGTGTCTGAATGGTATAAATATGGATGGGGAGGGTGGGAATTCAAAATTTAAGTAGATTAAAGATAAATAAGTTATGATTCACACTTTGGTACAAGATAGAAGAAGATAAGTTTTTAAAATTAAAAGATATGGAAAAGATCAAAAGATAAGATAGAAGATATGAAAAAGATTTTAAAGAAAAATAAAAAGATTTAGAAAAGTATTGCAAAAGATATGAAATTTAAAAAAAATTGAAAAAGATATGAAGTTGTGAAAAAGATTTGAAAAGATTTTGAAAAAAATTAGAAAAGATTTTAAATTTCAAATGAAATTGAAGTTGAAATATGATAGTTTGAAGAATCTTGTTTTAAAAGATATGGTTAAAAAATATAAGATAAAGAAAAGATGTGTTTTGAAAAAGAAAAAAAAATCAAAATCTGCCTTACCCTGTCATAAGCGTTGAACGCCTAGAATGGCATCCATTCTGGCGTCCAACGCTAGGCTGCTTTTCCTCTCTGGGCATTGAATGCCCAGCCAATGCCCCCTGGCTGGCGTTTAATGCCAGACTTGCCTCCCCTTCAAGGCGTTGAATGCCCAGTCAGTGCCCCCTGGCTGGCGTTCAATGCCAGGATTGCTGCACCTTGGGGGCATTCAGCACCCAGCTAATACCTCCTGGCTGGCGTTGAACACCAGTCTTGCTACCTCCTGGGGGCGTTCAACCCCCTCTTTTCCTCTTGCCTGGTGTTCAACACCAGCAAGGGAGCTTTTCCAGGGTAGTTGGTTTTTTGCTCTGACTGTTTCTGTTTCTGTTCTAACTACTGCACATGATCACAAACTTTTCCATGAGCCTTTTTACTCAATATCTCCTTCAAGGTAATGCTTGACTCTCTGTCCATTAACAGTAGACTTCATGTCCGAGTCTTTACCTTGCAGTTCTATGTGCCCATAGGGTGATATCCTTGTAACCACATATGGTCCCGTCCAACGAGATTTGAGTTTCCCAGAAAATAATCTGAGTCTAGAGTTGAAGAGTGGAACTTTCTGTCCTGGTTCAAAGACTCTGGAAGAAATATTTCTATCATGCCACTTCTTGGCCCTTTCTTTGTAAATCTTTGCATTCTCAAATGCAGCAAGTCGAAATTCATCCAACTCATTTAGCTGGAGCAACTGTTTCTCTCCTGCTGCCTTTGCATCAAAGTTTAAGAGTTTGGTTGCCCAGTAGGCCTTGTGTTCCAAATCTATTGGTAGGTGGCATGCCTTTCCATACACCAATTGATATGGTGATGTTCCTATAGGGGTCTTGAAAGCTGTTCTGTATGCCCAGAGAGCATCATCAAATTTTCTTGCCCAATCCTTTCTAGAGGTATTCACCGTTCTTTCCAAGATTCTCTTGAGTTTTCTATTTGAGACCTCAGCTTGCCCATTTGTCTGTAGGTGATATGGGGTGGCCACTTTATGGTGAATTCCATATCTTCTTAGCACAAAGTCAAGCTATCTATTTCAGAAATGAGTTCCTCCATCACTAATCAGTGTCCGAGGGACACCGAATCTGCTGAAGATGTTCTTCTGAAGGAACTTCATCACTACTCTAAGGTCATTTATGGGTGATGCAACTACCTCAACCCATTTAGACACATAATCTACTGCTACAAGAATGTAGGTGTTTGAGTATGAAGGTGGAAATGGACCCACGAAGTCTATACCCCATACATCAAATAGCTCAACCTCTGGGATTCCTTGCTAAGGCATGTCGTGACCATGAGGGAGATTGCCAGCCCTTTGGCAACTATCACAGTGATGGACAAACTCTCAGAAATCCTTAAAGAGTGTGGGCCAGTAGAAACCACTTTGGAGGACTTTAGTGGCTATTCACTCTACTCCAAAGTGTCCTCCATAATCGGAGCCATGGCAATACCATAGGATTTTCTGTGCCTCTTCCTCAGATATACAGTGCCGGATTATCCCATCCGAACATCTCTTAAAGAGATATGGTTCATCCCACAAGTAGTATCTAGCATCATAAATGAGCTTTCGGGCTTGGTGCCTCCTGTATTCCTTGGGGATGAATCTTATAGGCTTGTAGTTTGCAATGTCTGCAAACCAAGGTGTCGTCCGGATAGCAAAGAGTTGCTCATCCATAAAGGTTTCAAACACCTCAGTAGAGGGAGAAAATGTTCCTTCTACTAGTTCAATCCGAGACAGGTGGTCAGCCACTTGATTCTCTGACCATTTTCTGTCTTTTATTTATATATCAAACTCTTGTAGGAGTAATACCCATCTTATAAGCCTGGGCTTAAAATCCTGCTTGGTGAGCAGATATTTGAAAGCAGCATGGTCAGTGTAGATAATGACCTTAGATCCTATTAGATAGGATCTAAACTTGTCAATGGCATAGACCACTGCAAGCAATTCCTTTTCAGTGGCAGTATAATTTTTCTGCGTGTCATTTAGAATATGGCTGGCATAATAAATGACATGCAGAAGCTTGTCATGCCTCTGCCCCCAGGACTGCGCCAATGGCATGGTCATTGGCATCACACATCAACTCGAATGGTAAGTCCCAGCTGGGTGTAGAGATTACAAGCGCATTGATAAGCTTAACTTTCAGAGTCTCAAAAGCCTGCAGACACTCTTGGTCAAAGACAAATGGAGTGTCGGTAGTCAGTAAGTTGCACAGGGGTTTAGGATTTCAGAAAAATCCTTAATAAACCTCCTATAGAATCCTGCATGTCCAAGGAAACTTCTGATTCCTTTGACATTAGTGGGTGGTGGTAATTGCTCAATTACCTCCACCTTAACTTGATCCACTTCTAACCAACAAGATCTCAAACCAAATTAAAAAGTACCTAATCTAAGTAACAAGATAATCCATTAGTTTGTCAAATCCGAACAATCCCCAGCAACAGTGCTAAAAACTTGGTGCACGGAAATTAACTCCGCACAACTGAACCAGCAAGTGCACTGGGTCGTCCAAGTAATACCTGAGGTGAGTCACGGTCGATCTCATGAGGATTGTTGTTTTGAAGCAAGCTATAGATACCTTGTAGATCTTAGTCAGGTGATTAGAAAAGATAGTTTGTTGAGATAAACGCATAAAACATAAATAGGAATGAAATTACTTAATTTGAGTGAAATCAGTGATAAGGGAACGGTTGAGGCTTCAGAGATGCTTTATTCTTCTGGATCAACCTTTCCTACTGTCCTTCTCCAATTGTGAGTGATTCCTTCCGTGGCAGGTTGTAAGTGATCAACGCCGTACGGTCGTGGCCGCAGAATCTTCCTCTCTCAGGCCGAATGCCAGGTTTACTATGCGCCCAATCTGAGGGAGGGTGAAGCTCCTACAGTTCATCCCCTTGATGATTGACGATCGGTTTTTCTATCGGTAAAGAAATGCAAAAATATGATCGTGTTGTAAGTATAGCTTCTAAACCAACAGAAAATCCTTTCGTACAAACGTTTTGGTTGTCACAAGTAACAAACCCCTTTAAAATTGATAACCGAAGTATTTAAACCTCATGTCGTCTTCTCAAGGAACTGCAGAGAGGTATGTCTTATTATTGGTTATGAGTTTTGTAAATTGGGGGTTTTGAAAGTAAGAAACAAGTAATTTAAATGGCAAGTAAAATAAATAAATGACTATAAAATAAACTCTTGGCAAGGTATGAAAATTCGGAAGTCCTATCCTAGTTACTCCTATGAGAACGAAAGTTAATCCCACTTAGTTAACCCTCATGAAAGCAAGGAAAAGTCAAGTGAACTAATTAGTTAGATTCCCAAGTCCTAGCCAACTCCTAAGGAAAGACTAGAGTTAGTGGAATACCAGTCAATTTAGCTGACATAATAACCAATCACGGATAGTGGATAACTCAAGAGCTTCCAGTTAATCAATTAAAGCCAATAACATAAAAAGCTAAATAAGAATCAATGATCTGAAATACCTCAATTGCATTAATAAGAGAAAATCAATTTAAACATAAAGAGTTCATAAGCCAATCTGGCAACATAAGTAATTAAATGAGAGCATTAAAATATCTAAAAGCAAAAGAGAAACATAAAATAAAAGAAGTATTGAATCTGATGAAGAGTTGAAATTCTAAATCCTTTAAGAAGAATCCTAATCCTAAAAACCTAAGAGAGAGGAGAGAACCTCTCTCTCTAAAATCTACATCTAAACTATGAAAAGTGAATAATTGGAGACATGATAATGAATGGATGCATTCCCCCACTTTATAACCTCTAATCTGTGCCTTCTGGACTTGGATCTGGGCCAAAAGGGTTTCAGAAATCGCCGAGAGCATTTTCTGTAATTTCTTGTGCGTAGCGTCTATCACGCGTCCGCGTGGGTCACACGGTCGCATCATCTGGAGTTTTCCTTGTCACGCGTTCGCTTCGGTCATGCGTACGCGTCATCTGTGTTCTGCTCATGGCACGCGTTCGCGTCAGTCACGCGTTCGCGTCGCTGCCTTTTCGCCCTGGGCATGCGACCGGGTCGTCCATGCGTACGCATCGCTGCCAGTTTCTTCAAAAACTCCATTTTGTGCTTTCCTTCCATTTTTGTATGTTTCCTTTCCATCCTTTAAGTCATTCCTGCTTTAGAAGATCTGAAACTTCTCAACACACAAATTACAGCATCGAATGGTAATAAAGGGTAATTAAAATAAATAATTTCAAAGCATAGGAAACATGTATTTCACGTATATCACATAATAAGGAAAGGAAAGTGAAACCATGCAATTTACATGAATAAGAGGGTGAAGGGTTGAATAAATCACTTAAATTGAGCACAATATATATCATAAAATATGGGTTTATCAACCTCCCCACACTTAAACAATAGCATGTCCTCATGCTAAGTCCAAGATAAAGAGTAAGGTAAGGTTAAAGTGGTGGAATCTCATGCAATGCAATCTATCCTAAATGCAACTACCTAAATGAATCATGCAATTCTAATTGTTATTCACTTGTATATAAAACTTGCATGTAGTTAAATTAATTCACATCCTCAAGGAATCATATATACATAGCCAAACCCTTGATAATGTTAAAGAACTTTTACAATTGAGATGGGTAAAAATATTTTACAAACTTGCAAGACAATTAACAATTTAAGCAGAGATATATGGTGATGAGCTATTGAACCCTCACTGGATTTTGTGTTTACTCTCTAGTCACTCAGTGTTTATTGGGTTAATCACTCTATTCTTCTTTTTATCCTTACTTTCTATAACTTTGTTCTTCATCTAACCAATCAACAATTATAGAATACAGACATACAAAAATCATGAGGTCTTTTTTAAGGTTGTAATGGGGCCAAGGTAAAGGTAAGGGTATATGTATAAGGTCAAGTGAGCTAATAAGTGAATCCTTGATTAGTCTAAGATCTCACATAACATACATATTTTGTAATTCAAAGTTTCTTAACCTATTTTCCCAACTTTTCTCACTTTGTATTGCAAGCTCGTGCATTAACTTTAATTTTATCCCATGTGCATTGATTCTTTTTATTTTGCAATTGGAAAACTTTTGTATCCCCTTAATTAAATACCGAAAATAATTTTTTTTTAATGCACATGGTAATTCAATTATTTTGATTTCACATGAGCATGCTTCCCAAAAATTTTTTTTATTTTGAAACATCTTTATTCTTTTTAACTTTCTACCTTTGTTTCTATCATCCATGTTCCCATAAAGTTCCCCACACTTAAACAATACACAATTTCTATCTTAAGCTGACCAAGGATTCAACTTAGGATTTTTATTTTGTTTTTCTGCTTAAGGCTAGTAATGTGGTTTATAGAACAAGAGGCGATTAAAAAGCTCAAGGGGGCTAACAAGGGTGATGTAAAAGGTAGGCTAATTTGGGATAAGTGAGGAAAAATTCAAATGATGGCCTCAATCATCTCTTAGTATGTATCTATACTCTATAATTGGACATATAGATTAAAACAAAGTAAAGAACACCAGAATGAAAAAGAAGGGCAAAACACACAGGAATGAAAATTATAGTTTGAATGTAACCATACAATTAAGCTCAAAACTCACAGACTGTGTGTTCTCTAGCTCAAAAATCATATATCAGTTATACATATCATGCAAGTAAAAATTAAGAGTTCCCATTATTCTCAATGTAAATCTTAGGGTGCCTTTAAAGTTTTAGTGTTGTTCCTTGATGAAATGTTGTTAACTAACTAACATGTAATGCTATATATACAAGGTGTGTGGATTGTTTTGATTATGTTAAAGTCTCTAGTTTACTTCCTTTTTATTTTCAATTTAAACCAAACTATCATATGCTAAAAGGGTAAACTATACTAATTAATCCACATATTCTATAACTAATAAGTCTAGAATTGCAACTAAACTAACTGGCTAAGGTATAAAGTAAAGTGCAAAATGCGGAAATAGATTAAAAATACAGCAAAAGAACAGTGTGCAAGTACTGAAAAATAAAAACAAAGATAAAAATACAGAAAAATAAACAAAATAAGATAAAAAGAGTCTGTAGTGGTTTACCAAAAAGATATGCCAGGGATGGCTACCTCCCCACACTTAAAATAAAGCATCGTCCTCGATACTCACTCAAGCTGAGTGTGAAGGAGTGTCATCACCGGAAGGATGGGCTGCTGGAGTCTCTGTGGTGGCCTGAGGGTCTGCGGACTGGATAAGGGTAGGAGGATCTGTCTGCTGCAGTGGAGGTTCTGAATGGATAGGAATCTCTGCATCTGCAGCCTGTATCTGGTGTGGCTCCTCCTGTTGTGGCGCAGCCTGCTCTGAGCCTGCCTGCTCGGCCTCTCTCTGTGGATGGGTCTCCTCCTCATGCTCCTCTGCCTCCTCCTCAGATGGCTCTGATGGTGTGTCAGGCTAGAAGGGTAAGTCGCTGCCAGATCGGATCATCATCTTGAGGTGCTCATAGCATCACTTGTTGCGACGCTCAGATCTCTCATATCGCCGCTTGTTGCGGTGCTCCATCTGGTCCAGCTACTAGAATAAGCGGTGCACGAGGTGGTAAACGGGCTCTGAGGCAGGTGGAGGTGCAGTGGGTGGGGCTGGTGCAGCAGGGGAAGAAGAAGGGGCAGTTGAAAGCGTGGCTGTCTCATCAGAAGCGGTCAGGAATGGAGGTCTGTAGCCTAAAGCCTGAAACTTCCTGCTGTGATGGATAATCTTCTTGCAGTCCACAGCAGGTGGCTTCTCATCAGCAAGCTCCCGAGGCACGTCAGCTCGATGTCCTAGCTGGGTAATCAGATATGGGAAAGGGAGAGTGCCTTTGACATGGACCCTGGCCATAAAGTGTCGGATGAATCGTGGCAGATATAGGTCCTTACCCTCCAGCACACAGTAGAGAAGGGTGATCATAGTAGCAGGCAGCTCCGTGTCATGAGTGTTCGGTATAACAAAGTTACTCAGGATCTGGTGCCAGAGCCGAGCCTCATCATTCAGATACATCAGCTTGATTCCCTTAGGCATGGTGGTGTTCTTTCCCATGACCCATGGGACAGTAGGGTCAAGGGTTATCCTTTGCTTGACAGCATCCCAGTCAAATCTCAGAAAGCGCATGTCCTCTTCAGCCTTTTGGTAACCGTCAGGCTGATCTGACGTAGGAGGAAGCTGCGGAATATCCTCAATGGCTTCTTCAGTGACCAGTATCTGTTTCCCTCGGAGGTGCACTGCATTCAGGGAAGTCTTGAAATAGTTGCAGTAAAACTCTCTTACCGAGGAAGCATTGACCTCTGTCAGGTTTCTCTCCAAGAAGAACCAGCCTCGCTGTTTGATCTGATCGGAGGTGTACTGCTGTAGTTCTTCTGGAATTTTCAGAGTTTGCTCCAGGTACAGGTTTCTGGAGGTGGCAAACACTGGATACTTCAGCTCACAGTATCGGTTTGCAAATTTAATTGGATTATTGGCAGGGAGGAGCTGGTCAGCCTTCTCCTGCGGGGTAAAATGCTTTTCCCGCCAGGAGTCATCATGCATAATGTCCAATATAGACATAGAGGATTCTCCTCTTTTCCTTTTACCAGTGGTAGCCTTGCCTTTTCCTTTTCTTTGAGGGTCAGACATCCTGAAAAGCAGAAATTCCAGGATATAAAGGAAGAACAGAGCAGGAAAATAAGTAGGCAAATAGCAATATAAGCACATAGTGACAAAAGAGCAGTAGAATTATGAGATGAGTTGAATAACTGTGCATTGGATTGTTTCGGAGTTAAAAAGCTGAGATGAGAAATCACAATCCAAAATATATGATAAGTAGAACACCTGTTAATTAGGAGAAACAATAATCATGCTATGAGTTAAAAAGTTGAAGGAGTTAGTAAAAAGGACAAAGGGAGAAGTTAGAAAGTTAAAAGTGGTTAAAAGTGAAAAAGTGGAAAGCAGTGAGTTAGGAGAAAGAAAGTTAAAGTAAGTGGCATTGAGAATTGTTTCCTAAGTAACAAGAAATTCATAAATTTAAAGACTAGTCAACTCATATTCAAAAATATCAGGTTATTGATGATGATATAAAAATAGCAAAAATTAAAATCGAATCATCAAAAGTGCAATTTATTAACCAGGAAATCGAAAGGAATAAGAATGCTGGCCCGTGCATTGATTAAGTGGTTTGGGAAAAGCTAAGGAATGCCAAATTCAAATTTCCAAAACCAAAACATGAATGAAAATCAAAACAATTTACAGAAAATTGGGCAGCATTCCGGTTGAAATTGGATGTTTTCGGGTAATAAACAGCAAGCAGAATAGTTCATATAAATTAAAATAAAGCTGCAATTACATATACAGAATATGAACATGAAAGAGCAGTGTAAAAGCAGCATGAAATAGTAAAGAATAGCATATGAACAGTATTAACATCATAGCAAGACCAAGATTGCAGAATAGGTAAAACAAGCAACAAGTATGGCACAGTTAGCAGGCCTAAATCCACTAACCACATCCTAGCTACCTAACCACCTAGAATCCACTACAAACATGCATCTCTAACTAGCCTAATTTTAAACATAAACTGAAAAATATGCAACTAACTACGAATGAAATAAAAGTGGCGTTTGGCGGAACCTGGTGGTTAGAGGCACAAGTATGGAACTAAGAGAGGTGGTGGGAGTAGGGTGGTGTTGGTGGCAATACGGCGGTGACGTAGGGTGGCGCGGCGGCGAACCGTGGTTGGCGCGACGGTGGGTGGCTGTTCGGTGGTAGGGGTCTCGGGTTGGGGTAATGGTGGAGAGGAGGTTAAGGGGGAAGGAAGGGAGGGGGTGAGGGTGTTGGTGGTGGGAGGCGCGGCAGTGATGGCGCGGTGGCGGTGGCTGGCCGCGGGGGTGGAGGGGAGAGAAAGGGGAGAAGAAGAAGAAGGAGGGGAGAAGGAAGAAGGAGGGGGGTGGACGGCGCGGTGGGTCTGGGTTGTTGGTCGTGGTGGTGCGGCAGTCGGAGGTGGTTGGGGGTAGTGGTGGTGGTTGTGGGTGGCGAGGAGCAGAGAGGGAGCAGTGGGGGATTTGGGGGAGAGAGAATGGGGCGCGATGGAGGTAGGGTTTCGCGTCACTGGGGTTAGTGAATTTGAATCCACGCGAACGCGTGGAACATGCGATCGCGCGGCTAGGGTGGAATGGGGTTGACGCGATCGCGTGAGTGACGTGATCGCATGGAATGGGAAAAAGGATTAATGATGCGGTCGCGTGAGGCACGTGACCGCGTCGCTGGAAATTGTGCTAAACGCACAAATCCAGCGTCGTTTCAGCGCAACTCTTTGTCTCCATTTAGGGTATTATGCAATCCACGCGACGCGGACGCATTGCTCAAGCTTTCGCGTGGGATGGGTATTTTGCAAATGATGCATTCGCGTGATGGACGCGAACGCGTGTGCCGTTTTGTGCTAAACGCACACCAGCCGCACGATTCCAGCCCAGATTTCTGGGCGTTGGATTTTTACGCCGATTTCCAGATTATGCGTTCGCGTGATTGACGCGGACTTGGGAGGTGGTTTTCGCAACTGACGCGAACGCGTTAGCAGTGCGATCGCGTCGCACGCCTTCCTTTTTTTATATATATGCAGGTATGCAATTATGCAGTATGCAATGCTAATGCAAATGCTATGAATAACACCCAGGTTCAATAAAAATAATATAACATAAAATCAAATAGTACGAAATAAAAATTGAAAAAGAAGTGACCATACCATGGTGGGTTGTCTCCCACCTAGCACTTTTAGTTAAAGTCCTTAAGTTGGACATTGGATGAGCTTCCTGTTATGGTGGCTTATGCTTAAATTCATCCAGAAATATCCACTAATGTTTGGAATGCCAACAGCCTCCGGGGTCCCAAATTAGGCATGTGAAGCCTTTGAGCATCTTCAAACAGGTTCTCAGGCTCCCGGGGTGACGAATGTCAGAATAGATTCCAGGATCCCAAACTTTGCTTTTAAATCCACCTTTGTCTTGATCTATATGCTTCTATCCGGGCGGTTTAGAAATTGTATTCTCACCAAGATGACCAAACGTCTTCCGTGACCCATTCAATTGAACTTGATACCAATCCTTGCACTTCGAATTGATGCGTGGGACCTTATTGAATCTTGTACACCAGCTCTGAGTATGAGCCATTTCCCTCTTACTCTTAAAGCCGCAGAGAGCTCAAAGCTGGCCATCTGTTTCAAGCAAACCATATTCAAGTAGAAAAGTAAAGATAAAGGTTAAGGATTGTACCCACTTGAAGCTTGTATTAGGTGGTAATGGCCTTGGGATAGGTGTTTCCAGTGGTTCTGTAAGTTCTACTCCCTTGTAATCTTCTGCGAATTCCTCCACTTCTTTGCAAACTTCTTCAAATGCAACCACGTCTTGATCAAAGTCTTCGATATCTTCCGCATCACTCAAGTCATAAGTTGGAGGTTGAGAAAAATCTACCTCGACATCATCTTCGTATTCACTTGGATAAGGTTCTTCAATCTCAGAGAATTCACGTGCGGATGCGGGTTCATTACTAGGAAAACTTGACTTGAGACTATCATCATCAAGGAAACTTGCGTCTTGGGTTATTCTGTCTAGTTCTTCATGAAATACCTGCTTTGGGGGTTGTGCACTATCCTCCTTAGCATAATTGTAACGTCCTTGACGGAATTTTTCACAACTCTGGATTCCCATGGAGGTTCAGCATCTCCTAAATCTTTAATCAGTACTTCTTCTTCTTGGATAATTTGAGCTTCCTCCAATTGTTCCAGAACAAAGTTATGCTCATTACTGCCTACTGGAATTTCTAGTGTCTCCTTCATGCTACGTTTGTCCTTAGATTCTCCACATAAAGCTAGTGGAGTTCCTTGAGTGTCTAAACGTATGGAAGATAATTGATGTATTGCTTGCTCCAGCTGATGAAGGGTTGTATGAAGTTGATCTACTGTTTCCTTGAGGCGAGCCTGTGATTCTTAAGGTGATGGATATGGACATGGTACATAGGGAAGTGGTGGTGTTAGGGAGTAATTGGATTGGAATTGGGGTAAATAAGGATCATACGGTGGTGAGTGGTGAAAAGAAACTTGTGAGTGTAGTGGTTCAAAGCTACGTTGAGAAGATGGTCTATAGGCACAGGGTGGGGCTTGTTGGTGATTACAAGGGGGTCCACCATATTTATCAGCTTGGTATGCATTGTAGAATGGTCCTTGCCCATGATATCTTGGAGGGTGTTGTTACCTAAAGGGTTGATCAGATCCTCTTGGCTCCATCCATCTTTGATTGCTCTGACCTTGATGCATGTTCCTGCTATAACTTCTGTTCCCTTCAACAATATTAGAACCAAACTCAAAGCGAGAGGCGTGAGAATTCATAGTAGCTAATAAAAATAAAAAGGGAAAAACAAAAACAAATAAACAAATAAAAGAAAAATATTTACAATAACCAATAATAAGGCACACGTTTGCAGTTCCCCGGCAACGGCGCCATTTTAACGATCGGTTTTTCTATCGGTAAAGAAATGCAAAAATATGATTGCGTTGTAAGTATAGCTTCTAAACCAACAGAAAATTCTTTCGTACAAACGTTTTGGTTGTCACAAGTAACAAACCGCTATAAAATTGATAACTGAAGTATTTAAACCTCGGGTTGTCTTCTCAAGGAACTGCAGAGAGGTATGTTCTTATTATTGGTTATGAGTTTTGTAAATTGGGGGTTTTGAAAGTAAGAAACAAGTAATTTAAATGGCAAGTAAAATAAATAAATGACTATAAAATAAACTCTTGGCAAGGTATGAAAATTCGGAAGTCCTATCCTAGTTACTCCTATGAGAATGGAAGTTAATCCCACTTAGTTAACCCTCATGAAAGCAAGGAAAAGTCAAGTGAACTAATTAGTTAGATTCCCAAGTCCTAGCCAACTCCTAAGAAAAGACTAGAGTTAGTGGAATACCAGTCAATTTAGCCGACATAACAACCAATCACGGATAGTTGATAACTCAAGAGCTTCCAGTTAATCAATTAAATCCAATAACATAAAAAGCTAAATAAGAATCAATGATCTGAAATACCTCAATTGCATTAATAAGAGAAAATCAATTTAAACATAATGAGTTCATAAGCCAATCTGGCAACATAAGTAATTAAATGAGAGCATTAAAATATCTGAAAGCAAAAGAGAAACATAAAATAAAAGAAGTATTGAACCTGATGAAGAGTTGAAATTCTAAATCCTTTAAGAAGAATGCTAATCCTAAAAACCTAAGAGAGAGGAGAGAACCACTCTCTCTAAAATCTACATCTAAACTATGAAAAGTGAATAATTGGAGACATGATAATGAATGGATGCATTCCCCCACTTTATAACCTCTAATCTGTGCCTTCTGGACTTGGATCTGGGATAAAAGGGTTTCAAAAATCGCTGGGAGCGTTTTCTGTAATTTCTGGTGCGTGGCGTCTGTCACGCGTCCGCGTGAGTCACGCGGTCGCGTCATCTGGAGTTTTCCTTGTCACGTGTTCGCTTCGGTCACGCGTACTCGTCATCTGTGTTCTGCTCATGGTGTGCGTTCGCGTCAGTCACGCGTTCGCGTCGCTGCCTTTTCGCACTGGGCATGCGACCGCGTCGTCCATGCGTTCGCGTCGCTGCCAGTTTCTTCAAAAACTCCATTTTGTGCTTTCCTTCCATTTTTGTATGTTTTCTTTCCATCCTTTAAGTCATTCCTGCCTTAGAAGATCTGAAACTTCTCAACACACAAATCACGGCATCGAATGGTAATAAAGGGTAATTAAAATAAATAAGTGGGTGAAGGGTTGAATAAATCACTTAAATTGAGCATAATATATATCATAAAATATGGGTTTATCAACGATCCTACTCAAAACGCCACAGACAAGGTCAAATTTTTCCAGATCAGAGAATGTTGTGCCTTTGGTTCTAGCCTCTACCACGAAGACCCTAATCTCCCCATACCTCGGCTGAACTGGTGTCTCGAGAAGTCCCCAACGAAGTTGTGGATTAGCCGTCTAAGAGATGTATAATCAAGTTGGTGGTTCAGTTATCTCTGGTTAGGACTCACATTGAACCCATGTAAAATGAAGATGAGTGTCACGGATCATCCCATTCATAAGGTTGAAGAACGAAGATACATCTTAGAATAGAATCACACACAAATTGAATAGAACAGTAGTACTTTTATTAATCCATGAAAATCAGCAGAGCTCTTAACCTTAACCTAGGAGGTTTAATGACTCATACTGTACATAATAGTGTTAAAAAATATGATATGCTAGAGAGAGATCCTAAACATGGTTGATCTTTTCCTATATATACTAGTCTAATAACTAAGGATTACAGAAATATGATAAACTAGTCAAATGGTGCGAAAATCCTCTTCTGGGGCCCACTTGGTGAGTGTTTGGGCTATGCTTGAGTGTCTCCCACGTGCTAATGTCCCTTAGGGGCTTTGAACGCTGGCTAGGGACCCCCTTTTGGGCGTTGAACTCCAGTTGCTCCCTTGTGGGCGCTGGATGCCAGGACTGGGGCTGGTAGCTGGCGTTGAATGCTACTTTTGGGCCTTCAATTCCGAAAAACGTATGAAATATTATATATTTTTGGAAAGCTCTGAATGTTAGCTTTTCATAACTGTTAAGAGCGCGCCATTTGGACTTTTGTAGCTCCAGAAAAGCTCCTTCGAGTGCACGGAGGTCACATCCTGACAGAATCTACAGTCCTTTCTCTGCTTTTGAATCAAACTTTTGCTTAAGCTCCTCAATTTCAGCCAGAAAATACCTGAATTTACCATAAAATACACAAACTCAAGGTAGAATCCAAAAATGTGAATTTTTCACTAAAACCTATGAAAACTTAATAAAACTTAAATAAAACATACTAAAAACTATATGAAAACAATGCCAAAAAGCGTATAAAATAGCCGCTCATCAGGCGCTGAATGCCCAGCTGGCATTTGGTGCCACCAGGGGGGCACAGGCCAGCAACGTTGAACTCCTCCACTGGCGTCTCACGCCTATTCCTGAAGTTAAATGCCAGCAGCAGCCCGTTTCACACCTCCTTGGGCCTCCAAGTGGATTTAGCACTTAGTAGTTTTATTTTATTTTCTTTTTATAATTTTTATTTCGAAAATAATATCTTTTATGTCTAGAATTTATTAATTGGTTAGTATTTAAAGGAAAAGATCACTTAGGTTTAGGATCTTCTTCCTTCCACACACTTTCAAAACCCTGTTTTCTTTGTAAGTTATGAGCAACTAAACCTCTTGGTTAAGGTTAGGAGCTCTGTTTATTTCTATGGATTAAGATATTATTCCTCTGTTTTAATATATGTTTGATTCAATTCTAAGGTGTCATTTTCATTCTTAATCTTATGAACTGGGTGGAACGAGAGTATGACCCTTTTCTACATGAGTTCTTGTGATTCTCGCTCGAGAGAGTTATCTCGCTTGAACTACAGCTTGAAAACACTCCTCCTAGATGGCTAATCACACAACCTGATGGGGATAAGCAACATCTATTCAGCCAGAATTGGGGTGATTAGGGCCTTTGTCATATAAACTGGATTTCTAAACTTCACCCTCTGACCTGAGTTAAGTGACCACAAGAGTGGCAGTGGCAGTTGACGAAGGTTAGGGGAGATTAAATCGCTAAGAGATTAGGGTTTAATTACTAGTGGTTTCCATAGAATGAATCATTCATTATTAAAATAGTTAGTAAGAAGTTTTAATCCGAAAAAGATAAACATCTCCGAGACCTTAACTGTTTTCTCATTATTGATTTTACACCAAACCTTTACTTGCTTTTCCTTATTTGCTTGTTTATCATCTTATACGTTTACAACAACAACAACAACTCTTTTTACTGTTTTCCTAACAAAGTCCAATAGGGTAACTATTGCTTGCTCAGTCTAACAATCCTCGTGGAATCGACCTTCACTCACCTGAGGTATTACTTGGATGACCCGGTGCACTTGCCGGTTAAGTTGTGCAAGTTTTAATTTCGCGTACCACTTTCTTTGGAGCTTCTTTTTCAACCGGATCCTCAGTAAATTGTGCTTTCGTACTTGCCACTTGTCCACTTATCAAGGTGATAGCCTTGTACTCCTTTGTTGGATTTAGAATTGTGTTACTAGGAAAGGTATTGGTGGACCTCTAATTAATTTTAGCAGTTTTTGTGACTATTTGACCCATCTGAATCTCCAAGTTTCTAAGTGAAGCTCTGGTTTTCTGCATGAAACTAAGAGTACTCTTGGAGACCTCTGCAACTATAGATTCCAAGTCAGAGGAGTTTTGAGAACCAGATGCTGGATTATTGTTGTTGAAATTACTCTGATTGAAACTATTCTGATAACCCTAATTGTTATTGAAATTCTGGTGCCTCTATGGTTGATTTTCCAACCAAAATTCGGGTGATTCCTCCACCCCGGATTGTAAGTCTTGGAGAAAGGATCATTATTAGGAAGGTCTGGAGGAATAGCCCACATAATGAACCTGTTCAGAAGAAAATTGACCATAATTATAAGGCTCACCTTGAGGGAATCCGCCACTCATGTCATAGGAAGCATCTTGGGTATTAATAGTTAAAACTTGTAGTCCACCCAAGTGTTGAGTAATGGCATTTATCTATTGAGACATAGCCTTGTTTTGAGTAAGAATTGTGTCCAAATCATCTAATTCCATGACTCCTTTCTTCACAGAGGTCCTCTCAGAAGAATATAGATATTGGTTATTACTAACCATCTCAATCAAATTAGGAGCTTCCTCAGGAGTCTTTTTCATGTGGAGAGACCCGCCTGTAGAATTATCCGGAGATATTTTGGCGGCCTCAGTAACTCCATGATAAAAGATCTGTAACTGGATCTAGTCTGAAAACATGTTAGGAGGACATTTTCTGAGCATCAGCTTGTTCCTTTCCCAGGCTTCATAGAGAGATTCACCCTCTCTCTGGCTGAAAGTCTGAACATCAGTCCTCAGCTTGGTCAATTCTAAGGTGAAAAGAATTTGGTCAGACATTCATTGACCAATTTATCCCATGTATCCAAGCTCTCCTTAGGTTGTGTGTCAAGCCACTGCTTGGCTCTGTTCCGTACAGCAAATGGGAAGAGCAACAACCTATAGACATCAAGATGAACTCTATTTATCTTCACTGTATCACAGATTTGCAGGAAATTGGAGATGAATAAGTTTGGGTCTTCTTGCGGGAGTCCATGAAACTGACAGTTTTGTTGTACTAAAGTGATGAGCTGAGGTTTCAGCTCAAAGTTGTTAGCATCCATAGGAGATACAACAATACTATTGCCAAGAAGTTGGGGTTAGGAGTAATGTATGAGCCAAGTGTTCTTCTAGGTTTCTCAAGTATATTAGGAGCATTGAGAGCATCAGGATTAACAACATTATTGTTGTTAAGATCCAAAGTAGACCCTTCAGCTTCTTTCTCAAAATTATTCTTGAGATTCTCAGTGGTTTTGTAAGCTCTAGCCTACTGCAAACGCCTTCTCAAAGTCCTCTCAATCTCAGGATCAAACTCAAGAAGAGATTCTTTGTTTCTATTCTTGCTCATAAAAACGGACAAGAAAAAATGAGAATCTCTATATCAGAGTGAAGAAAATTTCCAGTGAGATAACCTGAGTAAAAAAAATAAAGTAAAAAATAAAGTAAAATAAACTGAATAAATAAAGCACAATTTTTGAAAAAATTAATGAGAAAAATAGACAAAAAAATTTTGAAGTTAATAAGGAAAAATTACTAGGAATAATAAAATAAAGGAACTAAGGGGACACCAAAATTAATTTAAGAAATTAAGGAAAAAGATTTAAACAAAATATTCAAAAAATAAAGAACAGAAATAAATAAATTAAAATAAAGAATATCTAATCTAAGCAATTAAACAACGGGTAGTTGTCGATGACAGTCAATCTCCGGCAACGGCACCAAAAATTTGGTGCGGATTTTACAAACCACAAACTAACCGGCAAGTGCATCGGGTCGTACCAAGTTAAACCTCAGGTGAGTGAGGGTCGATCCCACGAGGATTGATGGACCAAGCAATAATGATTGGGTGATTCGCTTAGTCAGACAAGTAGAAAATACTGTTTTAAGTGCAATTAGCATTAAACAATAATTCAAGAATTTAAGAAAGCAAACAGTAAATTTGGTGTGAAAAGTATGTGAGAAAATAGTTAAGGTTTTAGAGATATTTATTTTTTCAGATTAATAGTTCTTACCGAATACTTTAATCATGCAAGATTCAATTCATGGCAAACTTTAATTGACTAAACCCTAATTCTTTAGTGATTTAGTCTCCTCTAACATAATCAACTGTCAATTCTTTGGTCACTTAATTAAGATTAAAGGTTTAGGTCTAATTCTAGTTTATTAGCCACAAAAATCCTAATTAGAAAAATATAAGATGACTATATGTCACGTATCACATTAAGTCTAGGTAATTAGTAGTTTAGGAGGAGTTACTTTCAAGCTGTTATTCAATTGAGTTAACCTTTCCAAGAATCAACGAGAATTCATGTAGAAAAAAAGTTATCTTCCAATATACTCAAATTCATAAGATAAAGAACGAAAGTAATCCTTGAATATAAATCAATGCATTGATGGAAAGTATAACAACAATAATATTAATTCATAGAATAAACAAAGCTCCTAACCTTAACAGAGGAGGTTTAGTTGCTCATGGCTTAGAGAAAACTAAGGTTCCAAAAGTGTGTAGAGTGCAGAATCAGAGGAGAGAGAAGAGGAAGCCCGAAGGGCTGAATCTTTTTCCCTTTTATATCTAACTAAATGGATTTGAAAATAAAATAAAATAATAACTACTAAAGGCCCAAAAGATTCTATTTTGTTTTAACTAATAATGAAAAGAGAATAAAATAAACTAATTATTATCTAAATCTTAGAACGAAGCCCTCCATGTGAATCCATATGTGCGCTTCTGGCGCTAAAACGCCAGGCTCGGCATTTAGCGCCACTAGCGTGAGGTCCTTGCACGAGTTACGAAGTACCTGCCACTGAACGCTAGGTCGAGGTGTTTAGCCGCCAACCCAACAGAAAGCTCGCACGCGTTACAAGACGCCTAGCGCTAAACGCCAGGTAGCGGCGTTTAGCGCCATCTTGGTAGCATCAAATTTCTTTCTTTTTCTTCTGCAGAACTCTGCCAAACTCGCCTGGATTTTTTCTGAAATAAATAAAATCACATTATGTCTCAAAGTAGCATCTAAATAGGCTTCGAACACTAAAAACTCAATAAAACGCAATAAATTCATATCTAAAATAATAAGAAAATAAATAGAAGATGCTCACACATCAGGGCCTTATCGTAGGAGCTCACAAACTTGGACCTTGTCTATAACAGTGCTCCAACTTGACTCTTCTACCTTTTGTTAGCTCGAAGTTCATCGATTTTTTCATTCTAGTCTAAGAGACCCTTAATTCTTCGTTCAAAAAATATATATTTATTTTTATTATTAAAACTCAAAGGTTTCATTTCTCGAGGGCAGTTATAGCCCTTTTGGATAATGGAATGTTCTTTGCATAGCCTTAAATGAAAAGTTAAAACCTTTCTCCCCTTTCTTTTTTGAAGTTTTTCCAAGGAACATTATTTCTCCATCTTCTCCTCTGTTGTATTCTCCTTCATGGTACCATCGCCTCTCTCTCTCTCTCTCTCTCTCTCTCTCTCTCTCTCTCTCTCTCTCTCTCTCTCATTTTCTTTCTTTCTTTTTTTGCATGTATTTGTTCTTCATTATATTGCTAAACTTTCTATACCTTCAATTTTCGCCTTTGTATGCCTCTTTTGATTGTGTTGTTATTGTTATTTTTTGAATGTTGGTTTTTCTACTTCATGAGATTCTTTGTTGCCCCATAAGGATTATCTGTTAACTTCCATAAATATTTACTTTCCTCTTTTCATTCAAAACTTAGTTTAGAAAAGTTAGGGGTGCCACTACTTGTTGCTTTGCATTTTCTGTGAATTTTCACAGAGTGTATTCATAGTATATTTTTCTTTAGATTATCAACTAATTGATAGGCTTCTAAGAATCAGTAGTGCCCCTGTAGAATTTCTACCAAACTATGGTGAGAAAAAAAGTACTTTCCTAATGAAAACTACGACAAGATGTTCTTAACCTTTGGGGTAGCGCACCTTTCTAACTTTATCCAAATAGTTAGGCTATTATTAGAGATTTTGAGCTCATACGTTCCTTCCTTGAGATTCTGGTTTCTACTTCACGTCTTCTTTTATTTGTTTTCTTAACTTAACCATCCCCTTTAGATCATGAAGTTAGGGATATTTATCCTTCTGAGCTAACCCACATCACAAGATCTTCAAATTATTCGAAGAATCATACCATACTTTTAAGAAGATGTATTTTAAGGTTAAAAAATCTCCTAATTCTTAGAATTTTTCATTACCTTAGAGGATGAGAAAAGGTCTAACTTGTATTGGCACTTACATTTTTCATCTCCCAAGATTGAATTGAAAGGAGTAAATGATATTGTACTTTGTACTATAGAGTTTTTTTCGAGATTATGGAATGTAAAAACCTTTGAGCTTGAGAATGATTGTTGCTGATGTGAATGCTACAAGTAAAACCATTGTTAACCATCTACTGAGTTCTTTTTGTTTATGAGTTTTATTTTTATTGTTAAACTCATATATGCCTATTTCTTTTGTGTTTTATAGTTGAGATGGCAGATGGCTTGGAAATGGTTCTCACGATGAAGAAAAGGTTGATTAGTAACTAGGGTAATATTGAAAGGGGTGGTGGAGTTTGCATTTCTTCTTCTGCCACCCAGAGCAACATTCCAAGCACAGATTCAAAAACGATCAATGTGAATGAAAATTCTTCCCAAAATTTCCAACTAAGAAGAAGCAAAAGAATAAAGGCAAAAGCCCTCAAGTCAACCCTTCTTATAAGGAAAATTCTCCTTTTTTTGGCTCTGTTTTGAAGAAAAAGATTCATTTTACTAACTTCATATATTCAACCTTAATTACTGAGAAGACCAAATTATAACTTGCGAACATGTCCCTCAAGGAGACTTTGCCCTGCATCCAAAAGAGACTTCTTCGTGTTGTAGTTTTGGCCTGAGATGTCAAAAAAGATATTTCAAAGTTTTGGAGTAAAATTGCTGCTAAGGACAAAGAGATCTTAGCCTCATTAAATACCTTTGAAAGAAAAAAAGGGTGCCTTTATTCAACAAGTTACTACAACAAGTGATCTAAGAATAATACCTCCCCAAATGAACTGCATTCCAAGTTTGAGGTACTTCAACTCCTTGTAATGTTTCCAGCTTATAAGCCATTTTGCCCAAAACATCTTTGAATCTGAATGGACCTTTCCAGTTGAGAAATAACTTATTTTTCGAGATAAAGACATGCCAGTGTTATCTTGTTTTAGCACTAGGACCCCTTTTTGGAACTCCCTATGTCTCACCTTTAGGTTGTTTCTCTTCGAAATCTTTACTTTTAGAGCTTGTTCAACTAGATTGGCCATGATCCTTACTTCCTCAATCAAATCCTTATCCACGGACCCTTCTATGGGTTTATGATCATCCGAGGGTTTGGTTCCCTTAGTTCTACATGGATTATTGTATCTTTCTTCGAAACATGTAACACGAAAAGGGGTCTCCCCGATTGACATTTGTTCGGTAGTTCGATATGACCAAAGGACGACACCAAGTTCGTTTGCGTAGAGACCTTTGCTTCATTAAACCTCTTTTTCAAGCATTTGAGTATTATCTTATTTGTAGCCTCAACTTGCCCATTTGCTTTAGGATGTTCTACTGAAGCAAAAAATTTGCTTTATTTTTAACCCTTCAAGAAATTGACGAAATCTAGCATCGATAGACTGGGTTTCATTATCTATAACATACAAGGGACTCTGGAATTCTTAACCAGGTTATAATTTGCCTCCAAACAAATTTTCTGCACTGAGTTGAGGTTATACTTGAAAGAGGATCAACTTCAATCTATTTTGTGAAGTAATATATTGCCACAATGAGAAACTTGACTTGACCAGGTGCCAGAGCAAAAAGACTTAGAAGGTCAACACCCACTTAGCTAAAGGTTTTGTAGGTATAACAAACATCAGTTCATGTGGAGGTGACAAATGTAAATTTGAGTGTAGTTGGCATCTTTCATATTTTTTAACATGCACCACAAAATCACAAATAAGAGTGGGCCAATAGTATCTTGCTCTTACAACTTTCTGACCCAACTAATTGCCACTGATAAGATGTCCACAACATCCTTCAAAAACATCCTGTGAAACATAAAATGTTTATTGAGGTGTTAAACATTTAAGAAGAGGTTTGAGTTATCCCGTTTGTACAACTGGTCACCAATCATTGTATAATGAACTGCCTTAGTTTTTAACTTTCTGGCTTTTTTTATCATCGAGTAATTGACCGTCTTTTAAATAGTCTAGAATCGAATCCATCCAAGTTACTATGTCGTCAGCTAATAAGATCGTAAATACTTTCAAACTCACGGAGGGTTCTTTCAAAACCTCCTGAATTAGAGTATGATTTGCTAGGATTTGTATTTGGTAACTTAGATAATACATTTGTCCCTGCATTTTATTCTCTCAAAACATCCCTAATAAAAAAATTGTCACAATTTTTTACCAAATTTTGTACCTTCTATAGGTATAATTGTAATAAGGCATCTGAAGCTTGGTATTTTTCATTGATCTGAGAGGTCACAATTTGAGAATCGCTATGAACTTGGACCTTAGTGCAACCAACATCCCGAGCTAGCTGTAAATATGTGAGTAATGCTTCATACTCAACTTGATTATTAGATGTAGTGAAATTGTATTTAATAGAGACTTTAATGACTACGTCATCACCGTTAGAAAGGATTAGACCAGCTCCACCACTTTTATAGTTCGAAACCCCATCAACATACAATTCCCATATCAAGTTATTAGTATCTTGTTGGATCATCTCAGTTAAGAAATCTATCCTGGTCTGACACTATAAAAAATTCGCTGGATACCATCAGATTTACCGGCGAATTTATCAAAAAAATATGCCAGTAATATGTTTACCATTGGAATTAGCAGCGAAAAAAATCCGACAGTATAAACCTTGCCAGAAACTATTTACTGTCGGATTTTTTCTTCTGCTGCTAATTACTGTTGAAAAAAAATCTGCTGGTAATTTTTACCGTCAGGTTTATCCCTCGGTAAATCCGATGGTAACATGCTATTTACTAATAATTAAATATTAACTACCAGTGGATTTATCCCACAATAAATTCGCTGGTAAACTTGAATTATAATTTTTTAAAACAATTCGATCCATCCGATCTAATTTCAAATAACAATTTTAAACAAAATCAATCTTAAATCACATTATATCTACAAAATACAATTTAAAACACACAATAGATGTAAAGGCATATAATCGAATGCTTGGCGTGCAAAAGCATTAAACAATAAGAAATAACACAACTATGTATTCCTTCAACATCAATTCACATAAATTCATCCTATACAACATAAAATCATTATAAATGATAACATTATACAAATACATTATATATTATGAAAACACAAATAAGATTTAAACTTATTATGCACATACATTATATTAAGATAACACAAATAAGCTAAATATAAGTAACCAGATGCATGAAATATTTTTTTTTTGGTAGATGATAAAAGATTCAGAAAAATAAAACCCTGCTCAGTAATCAAGCTCACAATGACAATGGTAAGAGAAGAAGAACATTACCTTATTATAAAGGCGTTGGGCGCTCCCTTGACTAAGGACCATACATTTTATCCGCATCTGCTATCATCGTCCATCAAATTAACTGACTAAACTCAAGCTGCATAAAACCTACAAAAAAAAGCTAAGGAATTTCTCAATTCAGGAAAAAAAATCTAAATCGGTCTTTTAAGCAATATAAATAAACTGCAACATGCTTATTGATGCTGCATAAAATTCACCAACGATCAATACAAAAGGAGCCATCCTCTCTATTAAAATCGTAAAACAAGGCTTGGTCCTATATCTATCATAAGAACCTAAAAAAAACCAAAAATTAAATGCATCAAATCCAAACATCAAAATCCCCCTTTGTTCCCACTGGCACAATGACTGCACAAAAAAAAATCCATCAAACAAATGTACAAAACTCAAGATAATGAATCAGCAATGATAAAATACTCATAAACAATTCCAGATCTGGCACAATCGAAGAAATTGATACAACACACAACAACAATAAGCTAATAGGATTTTTTTCAAATAAATTACAAAAAATAATAGGGTCTTTTCTTTGTATTTTTTCAGAGAAAGCATTCTAAATTTCTAAGTACTCAGCTCAATTGATGCATTCTAACAAACAGGTAAAGGGCATTTCTAACTCTTCTTGATATGATCATCATCATTTTTAAACTGAAAATTCAATTACACAAAGAAACCAACCACACCAACCTCAACCCTAGTCAAAATCCCCAAAAGTCCCAAACTGACTTGTACTTTTCAAACATTCAATACATCAGCAATGTTTTTAATGAAAACTCAAGTAATAAATCCTTAACAATACAGAAATAATCACTTTTACTCTTCATGATATCAAAACAATAAACAAAAATCATAATAATAAACATAAAATCATCAAAAATAAAATTCAAAATCATCAAAACAGAATTCAAAATTTTCTAAATAAAAACAAAATTAAAAATTCTGAATCTAAACTAATACATGAACTAAATCTGAAAAAAATAATAGGAAGAAGGAGGAGGACAACATACCTGGAGGGAGGAAGGAGGAAACTCCGGCAAAGTGGTGGCAACACTGGCAGCGAAGTGGTGGCGATGGTGACGAACCAACAGGGTTGCATTATTAGGATTTTTTTTTAAATAAATTAAAAAAATAATAGGAAGAAATAGGAGGACAACATACCTAAAGGGAGGAAGGGGACAGCTCTGGCGACACAAGGAGCAGCGGTGACAGCAGTGCAGTAGTCGCGGTAGCAATAGTGGCAGAAGTGACGAAAACGGCGGTGATAGTGTAAGACCCAAAAATTTTGAAAAGTCCTATTTTAAACTAATTTCAAATTATATTTGTTTACTGTTTCAATTTCAGAAATTATTTTATTGAAAATAATTAAAGGCAGTTTTGATTAATTGGATTTGAAATAAATTAAGATTTTTATCCAAACTCTATAATTATGGATCATTTTTCTAATTATAATTTAAAATTTTAGAAATTCAAAGATAACAAAATTTGGCTATTTAAATTAGGATTTTATCTAATTTTACAATTATTGAATTATTTTCTATATTTAAATTATAAAGTTGGTAGTTATGAATTAATAAGAATTTTATACTGAATTGATTTAAATAATTTATATTTATATAATTTAATACTTTAAGTTTTAGAAATAAAGAAAATTTATTCATATTATCTTATAATTTTAATTAGAATATTTGATTCCAAACCAAAGAGTATTTTGATACAATTAAAGTAATTTTAGTGATTTAATTAGATTTTAAATTAAACCCAAAATTCCTAAATTGAAACCCTAACCCTAATTACACTCAAAGACACTCTCCCTTACCTAATTGAAACCCTAGACGTCACCCCCCTCTTCCAAAAACACAAACACGCACACTCAACACAGAAAGGGGGCAGAGAGAAACGGGAAGAAAGAAAGAAAGAAACAGAAAGGGAAGAGAGAAGAGGGGACCGCGGAAAGAAGGAGAGGAAAGAGGGAGGATGGCGCCGGCGGGCGTCACTGCTGCCGCGCCATCGTGTCGCATAGAGAAGAGAGAAGGAGAGCCGAGGAAGAAGAGGAGGAGAAGAGGCCGCTGCTGCCGTCGTCCTCACTGCATCCCCGCCACTGAACTCGTGCACAGAGGAGGGAGAGGAGGCGTGAAAGGGAGCCGTCGTGCGATTGCCATCGCTGCCGCGTTGCTGGGCTCGCCGTTTGTGGGGGGGTTCGTCGCCGTTCCAGCACCGCTGTCGCCGTTGGGATCACCATGAAGAGGAGCACGAGCGGGAGAGAGAAAACATGGAGGTTGCCACAGCGAGTGTCGCTGCTGGAAGAGAAGGGAACCGCACCGCCATGCCTAGCCGCCGAAAAACACCGCTGCTCTCGCCAATGACCACTGCCGGTAAGGTTTTGAGTTTGGTTTCCATTTCTTTTTAGTTTTTGGGAGCTTTATGGTCACTGCATGTTTGTTACAGTCGCCATCGCCGGAGTTTTGGTCATCGTTGTCACTTGGGATGGCTATCGGGGCTGCTGCCAAATTGGTTCACCAACCACTGCTGTTTCATTTTCCTATTACAGTAAGTGTTTATGCTTCAAAAATTCCTGCGTTAGTATTCTGTTATGTTTGGTTATAAACTCTGAAGTTCTGGTAATGTACGGTCGTGTTCTAAGTGTTGCATGTCACTTTTAAGCTGCTGTGATTGTTGCAAAAGTGATCATGGGCTGAGGTTTCGGTTGCCATTGGTTTCAGGCTGAGAGAAAAGAGTTTCGTTGACGCATTTGGTTTATGATTTTGACTTATTGAGGTATTGGCTTTTTCTAAAAACTAATTTATTTTAAATTGAAATTGTTATAAATTAATATGATGTGTAAAATGTATTTCTGGTGATTATGTAAGTCTTATGAATTGTCTGAATTGTCTTGGATAAATATGGTTGTCTGTTTGATTGAAATATTGTCTGATTTTGTTAAATTGAAGATTTCTGATTGGTTTGATTTTGAAATAATTTTAATATTTGAAGGTATGGTTTTTGTTTTGTTGGAAACTGATTTGGTTTTGAACCCGTTGGAAAGGGTTGAGGATTGGTTTGGTTAGGACCCGAAGAGGGTGGCAAAGTCCAAGTTTTAGAGGAGGTGTTACCGAATTTTCTATAAAATCTAAAACTTAATTTGGAATGTTATTTAGAAAAGTTTGGATTTGAGAAATCGTATTAATTTTTTATTAAGAAAAATAGTTATGTTTTAAGTTTAATTTATTTGAGGAAAACATATGTCTTGAGTTCAATTTATTCAGAAAAGAATTACTTTACGATTTTAAATCACTTAAAAATGGTAGTATGTTCTAAGGTCGATTTTATATATAAAAAGGGGCTGATGTTTTGAGTTGGACTTAAGGATTTCGTTCAGATGAGCTTTAATATTTTATAAGAAATTGGACTTTGATTAAATGATGACGTTTTAAGATGTTTGGGAAAAGTTGAAAGAATTGGTTTCAAGAATGAAATTGAGATTGGTCTTGGATTCGAATTTGGTTCAGAATTTATGATTTCTATGATTTGGTTTTGATTTGGTTTTGAAATTTCCTTTGAATAATTCAAATTAAGCAAACAATGATTTTTAAGAATCTTTACTGAATTTAAGGAAATGAGGTCGATTGTTTTCCCCTAAAGTCTTGAGACCTTGCAATGGATTTTAATTAATAACTTTTAATTTTAAAGTGATTGAGCGGATGGTTTGAAAATGAATGATTTTGAGTCTTTTAGATGAGATTTTGAATTTGGTCAGGTTTTGAAGTTGCTTGGAAGTTTTGAAAAGATGTTGCGAAAAGTGGCTCTATTTTGAAAAGAAGATTGACTTGAGAAAAGTGATTCCTAGCAAGATGTGAACTAAATATGTTTGTTAATTGAAAGTAAATGGGCTAAGAATGATTTTTGAAATAAGATTTTGAGCCTGGTTGATTGTGGATATTATTGAGATTGTTGGTAAATCGCTATGCGCCTCGAGTAAGGGTTGTGGCAGTCTCCTGCTTGTCAAGGTAGCGGTGCCGGCATAAGGACCGAGGCAGTCTCCCGCCTACGTTAAGATGTGAGGGTCGAAGCTGGGCTCCCCACTCACATTTTTCTCTGGTTGCAAGGTGGTAGGGCACTAACCCACGAAATTATACGGCATCCAGAGGAAGGTGGTAGGGCACTCTTCCTCGGAACATTACCCTCTGATAGAGAAGGTGGTAGGGCACTCATCCCTCGGAATTATTCCCCCTAAGTATGCGCAACAGAGAGACTAATCCGGGAGTTGCCAACCGGATTTTGTGTCAGGATTGGCACTATAACCAACAAGTGATATCACAGCCAATAGGACAGGCATTCATCATATGCATCTATGTGACATTGTTTGGGTGTTGCATATTATAATTGGTTTGCCTATGTGAATAATTATGTTTAACTGCTAATTGTTATACTTGATGTAACTGCTTTGATTGTGTTTGAACCTCTTTACTTGTGTTTGTGACTGAAATTGGTTGGATTGTGGTGTCTTGGATGTTGATTGAGTTGAATGCGCCTAAGACCGTGTTTGATTATGTGATAGGCCTGAGGCCGTGATTGGTTTTTGTTTGAGGTCTAGTTCTGTATCAAGAATCAAACTGGTTCAGCATAGACTTAATGAACCTATACTTGGAACAAGCTGGTCATTCATACTGTCTAAGAAAACTTTTAAGATTTTACAAGAAAGGAGAAAGGTTTTGGATTTTGAGGAATTAACCAAGTTGTTTTTAAAAAGGATTTTTTGGATTTTTGAATGTGAACCTTTGGTTTTTGAAAAGACATATAAGACGAGCAATGATCACTGTATTTTAAAAATAGTTCTATTTTACGTATCTTATTATAGCAATTTCTGTAACCCTATAGTGAGAACTAGCGAGGACGATGTTCTCACTCCCCTACAGGTTTTTCTTTTTCAGGATATGGGCGATGAAGTTTCAGAAAGGTTTATTTCATTTTCTATTTATTCAATATTTTTGTATTATCTTAGTTATTATTATTTTCCCTCACCTTTATCTTTACCAATTTTGTAAGAGGGATAGGAATTTGTGATATGTATGTTTGTAAGTTACTGTTATGTATATATAATTTTCGATATGTATGTGTTGTATATATGTTTGTAAGTATTATGTATGTGTGTGTGTGTGTGTGTTTTTAACGAAAAAGTGTCTTTAAAAGATTTCACGTTTTAAGTTTTAAACAGCTTCTAATTTAGTATTAAATATGTTTAGAGTCGTCGTAATATCCAAGTTATCAGAATGGCACAGCCGGAAGCATAACATTCTGATAGTGAGGATGTTACAGATAGAGCGACTAACGCAGTGCAAGGAGTCCACGCATCCTTTGAAAGTTGTTGGTGGTGGCCGACGCTGGTGGAGGGGCTGCCAGAGGTGGTTTGTAAGTGAGAGAGAGGGAGAGAGAGAGAGAGAGAGAGAGAGAGAGGAGAAGATTAGAGAAAAAGAGAGAGAGTTGTTTGAAAATGAGGGAGGAGGATTTGCGGTTCGAATTTAGGCAAGATTACCGTTGGATTTACCGGTGAAAAAATCCGACAGCAACTCTTTGAAAGTGACCAAAACACAGCGTTACACTAATTAGAGATTACCAGCAGATAAATTTGACGGTAAATCCCATGGTAATCTCGGTGCCAATTTTTCTTGTTTTTCTTCCAATTATTACCAACGAATTTACCGTCGAAAAATCAAATCCAATGGTAACTTTTTTTTCCAACGAATTTATTACCAAATTCACCGACAAATCCGCCGCTAACGTCCGACGGTATTCAGCATTTTTCTTGAAGTGAGAGCTTTAATTGCATTTCTAGGCTCATATTGGGAATCAAATTAAGATAATTCAACAAACCAACTCAATATTCTTCCTCCCAAGTCTAGCTTTTGCGAAACTTTCTTTATCGGTTAGTTGTTTTACATATTATTGTATGATTTTGAAAATATTAGCGTAATCAATGTTCCAACTTGAGTAAAGCAAAAGCCAGAATTTCTAATTTGGTATAGCCTATTTATGGTCCTTGGAAAACCTTGCTTATAAAATAAACCGATTGTTGCAATTTTTCATTACTCTCAAGAACAAGAGTAGAAACTATGGTATCTTCTATTATGGAAAGATAAAGATATAGCAACTTCTTGAGTTCAGGCCTCACGAGAATAGGAGGTGATGCTAACACTTCTTTTAAATTTTTTTAATACCACCTCACATTCTTCTGACCATAGAAATGGGGCATCTTTCTTCATCTAGGTGAAGAAGTGCTTTGCCTTTTCTGTCGAGGCTTCGAGGAACCTGGACAAGGCAGTAACTTTAAAACCCAAGAATTTACCTCCTCAGACTCCAAAGTGAATTTTTCAGGATTAAATCTAATCTAATGTTTTCTGAAAAATCCAAATGCTTTCTTAAGGTTAGCAATCAAATCAATTTTCTGTGAAATCTTTATCAACATGCCGTCTATATAGATTCTATGTTTCTTCATATTTGATCTTTGAAAATTTTAGCCATTCACCTTGGGTAGGTTGCTCTTATATTTTTCAAAGCAAAAGACATCACTTTTTATAGCAATAAATTTTTTTTGTTGTTATAAAAGTGGATTTATCTTCTTGAGGTTAGTGTATTAGTATCTGGTTATAGGTAGGGTAAGCATCTAAAAAACTTAGCACCTGAAATCCTGACATGAAATTAATGAGGTTATGAATATTACTAATAAAAAAATATTTTGGGTAGGCTTTGTTTAAATATGTGTAATCACACATACGCCATTTTTCATTAGTTTTCTTTACCATAACCACATTGAAAAGCCGAGTAGAATAATTTAGTTCAGGAATAAATCCTACTTTTAAAAGTCCTTTAATTTAACTTGCTTCTTGACCTTGGCAGCTTGGTCCGACAACCTCTTCCAACTTTATTGACAAACCATATTTACCTTAGAATTGATAATAAACTGATGAGACATAAAGTCATAGTCTATTCCATGCATATTAGATGGAACTCAAGCAAATAGATCAATATTATCCCCGATCTAGAATTTCTCAAGGTTTCCGTTTGCCTCAGGCCTCGACTGTTCTTTAAGTCGAGCATCAAGATCCACTGAATCATTTATCTCTAATATAAAATTACATGAATAGTTATATCTAATAAATAAATAAATATTGTTTTTGATATTTGTTTTTTATTCCTTTTGTAGGCTTAACATTTCAAAAGTATTTAATAATATCCCAACTTTTAAACCCATCAACAATAACAATAACGGCGTCAACGAGTTATAACTCAAATGGTATATACTCTCTATACTCACTTAAAAATTGCGGATTCGAGTCTCCTTATCTTTGGTAAAAAAAAATAATAACAATAACGGCGTGTATATATATAACCCTTAACAATTTACGGTATAGCGAAAATAATATTGAGGTTTCTTTGAAATTTTTGAAACACAAATATGACAAGCAAAATAAAAATAATATTAATACTCAAACCTTGAAGATAAAATAATGTTTTATCCTATAAAACATTATTAATAAAATTATTCAATTATATACATTTAATTGGGTCTTAAATAATTATAAATTTTACTAATTACTTCTATTTCCCCATTAAATAATAGAAGTAATTAATGGAATGATGATTGTGTAGTCTGGTGGAGGATGATCAAGAATTATTTTACATCAAAATTATATAAAAAGGTCTTTTACGTCAAATTGTTATTATTGATCTAATGTGCTAATTTGCGATCATCATCATAATTAGCTCCTAGGGTGTTAGAAGTTGCATATCTATTATCTATATGTTTTTTTTTTTAAGACAGTAGGTTATATTTCACTAATTATTGAAAAATGAAATAAAAAGATGTCTAAAAGTAGGACAGCATAATAAAAGGTGGAGATTTCCTAAAACAATACACTGAAGGTATTCATCCAACGGTGCATAATCGAAAAACGAAGAAAAATCTTAAAGAAGAAAGAATGATAAATCAAATTGAATGAAACTAAGAGTCTGCCTGATGGAGATGACGATCTAAACTGGGAGTTCTTTGGATTTCACAGAGCAACTTGACAGAGCTTTCTAGAATGGCAGACGGCATTAAAGTAGAACCTTCAAAAATTAACTGGTTGCGAGTTTTCCAGCAGTTCCAGCAAATGATGGCAAGCAAGTGAGGATTACGGTCAGCATTCTTCAACGGGTTAAGCAACTTTGTTGATGCAGTCCATCATGTCCAAAAGTCATTAGGACTTTGAGGGGGAAGACAGTCATGGAGATAACTCTGAGACCATACTTCTTTAATTCTAGAGCAATCGATCAAATAACGAGTGATTGTTTCTGTTGCTTCATGACAGCATGGGCATATTGATGATATAGATGAGATGCGGTGATGAATCTGAGCAAGCACCGAAAGCTGACCATGGTGAGCTTTCCAGATAAATAGCTTAATTTTGTGAGGCAAGTTCAACTTCCATAAATCAATCCACAGCTTTTTCTGTTGCATATAATTAGGGCAAAACTCTAGAGGCGGATGGTAAAATTAATGGCCAATTCTGTAACCTGAAACTGTATCAAATTGTTTAGATTTGTTCAAATCCCATTGCAATTTGTCCTTACTCTGCTGAATTTTAACTGACAAAATCCTGTCTGTAATATTTTGGGAAAATAATTCTTGAATGAGATTCTGATTCCAATTCCTATCTTCAGTAATTAGATCTTTAACTCTTGGAACCAACTCAGAAATAGCCTATCTATTTGGCATGTCAGAAATCATTAAAGGATACGGAGGAGGCAGTCAAGGATCCTCAAAGGTTCGGATATTCTCTCCAGTACCCACAGCCCAGTTAAGACCTTTTTCAACAATCTTTCAGCCTTCTAGTATGCTCCTTCATCCCCAAGAAGGTAAGTGATGAGCAGATAATTTATACGCTTTTTGGCATTTTTTTTACATAGTTTTCAGTATGATTTAGTTAGTTTTTAGTATATTTTTATTAGTTTTTAATTAAAAATCACATTTCTGGACTTTACTATGAGTTTGTGTATTTTTTTTGTGATTTCAGGTATTTTCTGGCTGAAATTGAGGGACCTGAGCAAAAATCAGATTCAGAGGTTGAAGAAGGACTGCAGATGCTGTTGGATTCTGACCTCCCTGCACTCAAAGTGGATTTTCTGGAGCTACAGAAATCCAAATGGCGTGCTTCTAATTGAGTTGGAAAGTAGACATCCAGGGCTTTCCAGCAATATATAATAGTCCATACTTTGCCCGAGTTTAGATGACGCAAACTGGCATTGAACGCCAGTTCCATGTTACAGTCTAGCGTTCAGCGCCAGAAACAAGTTGCAAAGTGGAGTTCAACGCCAGAAACATGTTACAAACTGGCGTTCAACTCCAAGAATGACCTCTCCACGTGTAAACTTCAAGCTCAGCCCAAGCACACACCAAGTGGGCCCCAGAAGTGGATTTCTACATCAATTACTTACTTCTGTAAACCCTAGTAGCTAGTCTAGTATAAATAGGACTTTTTACTATTGTTGTTTCATCTTTGGGTTATCTTTTGATCCTTTGATCACGTTTGGAGGCTGGCCATTCGGCCATGCCTGGACCATTATCACTTATGTATTTTCAACGGTAGAGTTTCTACACACCATAGATTAAGGTGTGGAGCTCTGCTGTTCCTCAAAGATTAATGCAAAATACTACTATTTTTCTATTCAATTCAACTTATTCCACTTCTAAGATATTCATTCGCACTTCAATATGATGGATGTGATGATCGTGACAGTCATCATCATTCTCAACTTTTGAACGCGTGCCTGACAACCACTTCCGTTCTACCTTAGATTGAATGGATATCTCTTGGATATCTAATACAGGAGACCGAGTCCGAGTTATTAGTGTCTTCGTGGTATAAGTTAGAACCCATGGATAGCCATTCCTGAGATCCGGAAAGTCTAAACCTTGTCTGTGGTATTTCGAGTAGGATCTGAGAAGGGATGGCTGTGACGAGCTTCAAACTCGCGAGTGCTGGGCGTAGTGACAGACGCAAAAGGATAGTAAATCCTATTCCAGTATGATCGAGAACCGACAGATGATTAATCATGCAGTGACAGTGCATTGGACCATTTTCACAGGAGGATGGGATGTAGCCATTGACAACGGTGACGCCCTACATAAAGCTTGCCATAGAAAGGACTAGGATTGATTGGATGAAGACAGCAGGAAAGCAGAGATCAGAGGAACAAAAGCATCTCCATACGCTTATCTGAAATTCTCACCAATGAATTACATGAGTACCACTATCCTATTTTATATTTTATTTATTTTCATCCACTATAATTTCTTAATACAATTCAATCCGCCTGATTGACGGTTCATCTTGTTGCTCAGATTAGGTAACTTTCTTTTCATTTTCTTTTCAAAAAAAAAAATTTTCCTTTGTTTTCGAAAATTATTTTAAAATTTTTAAGAATGAATTCTAAAATTTCAAATTGGTATGCTGAAGTTTGGCTGGCCATCAAGCTTTAGACTAACCTGGTATGATTCCTAGAATCTTGATTGAGGACTTTGAATTCATTGCTTCCTTTTCCCTATAGGTTTTCAAAAAAATAAAAATATACAAAAATCCAAAAAAATTAATAAAATCATAAAATCAAAAATATTTTTTGTTTCTTGTTTGAGTCTTGAGTCAATTTTTAAGTTTGGTGTCAATTGCATTTTTTTCTAAAAATTTATGCATTTTTTCAAAAATTCATGCATTCATAGTGTTCTTCATGATCTTCAAGTTGTTCTTGGTAAGTCTTCTTGTTTGATCTTGATGTTTTCTTATTTTGTGTCTTTTGTTGTTTTTCATGTGCATCTTTGCATTCATAGTGTCTAAGCATTAAAGATTTCTAAGTTTGGTGTCTTGCATGTTTTCTTTGCATCAAAAATTTTTCAAAAATATGTTCTTGATGTTCATCATGATCTTCAAAGTGTTCTTGGTGTTCATCTTGACATTCATAGTGTTCTTGCATGCATCATGTGTTTTGATTCATAATTTTTATGTTATGAGTCTTTTTCATGTTTTTCTCTTTCTTCATTAAAAATTCAAAATTCAAAAAAATATCTTTTCCTTATTTTACTCAAAATTTTCGAAAATATGATTTGATTTAGTCAAAAAGTTTTTAAATTTAATTGTTTCTTACGACTCAAATCAAATTTTCAATTTAAAAATCTTATCTTTTCAAAATCTTTTTCAAAAATCAAATCTTTTTCATTTTTCTTTCATAATTTTCGAAAATTCCAAAATGATTTTTAAAAATCTTTTTCTTATTTTATTTCTTAATTTTCGAAAATTTTATTAGCATTTAATATTTTGATTCAAAATTTTTCAAAGTTGTTACTTGCCTATTAAGAAAGGTTCAATCTTTAAACTCTAGAATCATATCTTTTCAGTTTCTTGTTAGTCAAGTAATCAACTTTAGTTTTCAAAATCAAATCTTTTTAATTTTCTTTTCAAATCTTTTTCAAATAAAAATTTCAATCATATCTTTTTCAAATTCAATTTCAAAATCTTTTCTAACTTCTTATCTTTTTAAAAAAAATTGATTTTCAATTCTTATCTTTTTGTTTCAATCATATCTTTTTAAATTTCAATCATATCTTTTTCAAAAACAAATTTCAAAACTTTTTCAATCAATCTTATCTTTTTGTTTCAATCATATCTTTTTCAAAACTACCTAACTAATCCTCTCTCTCTTATTTTCGAAAATTTCCTCTCTCCTTTTTCAAAATTCCTTTTTAATTAACTAATTGTTTTAATTTTAATTTTTATTTTAATTAAATTTCGAATTTCTCTCTCTCATCTCCTTCTATTTATTTATTCATCTACTAACACTTCTCTTCCATCCAAAAAATTCGAACACCACCTCCCTCTCTGTGTTCGAGTTTTTCCTCTTCTCTTCTTTACATTACATTCTTTTCTTCTTCTACTCACACAAAGGAATCTCTATACTGTGACATAGAGGATTCCATATTTTCTTTGTTATTCCCTTCTTTGTCATATGAGTAGGAGCAAGGATAAGAACATTCTTGCTGAAGCAGATCCTGAACCTGAAAGGACTCTAAGAAGGAAACTAAGAGAAGTTAAAATACAACAATCCAGAGACAACCTTACAGGAATTTTCGAACAAGAAGAGGAGATGGCAGCCGAAAATAATAATAATGCAAGGAGGATGCTTGGTGACTTTACTGCACCTAATTCCAATTTACATGGAAGAAGCATCTCCATTCCTGCCATTGGAGCAAACAATTTTGAGCTGAAACCTTAATTAGTTTCTCTGATGCAATAGAACTGCAAGTTTCATGGACTTCCATCTGAAGATCCTTTTCAGTTCTTAACTGAGTTCTTGCAGATCTGTGATACTGTTAAGACCAATGGGGTTGACCTCGAGGTCTACAGGCTTATGCTTTTCTCGTTTGCTGTAAGAGACAGAGCTATAGTGTGGTTGGACTCTCAATCCAAAGATAGCCTGAACTCTTGGGATAAGCTGGTCATGGCTTTCTTAGCCAAGTTCTTTCCTCCTCAAAAGCTGAGTAAGCTTAGAGTGGATGTTTAAACCTTCAAACAGAAAGAAGGTGAATCCCTCTATGAAGCTTGGGAGAGATATAAGCAACTGACCAAAAAGTGTCCTTCTGACATGCTTTCAGAATGGATCATCCTGGATATATTCTATGATGGTCTGTCTGAATTAGCTAAGATGTCATTGGATACTTCTGCAGGTGGATCTATTCACCTAAAGAAAACACCTGCAGAAGCTCAAGAACTTATTGACATGGTTGCTAATAACCAGTTCATGTACACTTCTGAGAGGAATCCTGTGAGTAATGGGATGCCTCAGAAGAAGGGAGTTCTTGAAATTGACACTCTAAATGCCATATTGGCTCAGAATAAAATATTGACTCAGCAAGTCAATATGATTTCTCAGAGTCTGAATAGAATGCAAGCTACATCCAACAGTAGTCAAGAGGCATCTTCTGTGGAAGAAGCTTATGATCCTGAGAACCCTGCAATAGCAGAGGTAAATTACATGGGTGAACCCTATGGAAATACCTATAATCCCTCATGGAGAAATCACCCAAATCTCTCATGGAAGGATTAACAAAAGCCTCAACAAGGCTTTAATAATGGTGAAAGAAACAGGTTTAGCAATAGCAAGCCTTTTCCATCATCCACTCAGCAAAAGACAGAGAGTTCTGAGCAGAATCCATCTAGCTTGGAAAATATAGTCTCTGATCTATCTAAGGCTACTCTAAGTTTCATGAATGAAACAAGGTCCTCCATTAGAAATTTGGAAGCACAAGTGGGCCAGCTAAGTAAATGGATCACTGAAATCCCTCCTAGTACTCTCCCAAGCAATACAGAAGAAAATCCAAAAGGAGAGTGCAAGGCCATTGAATTGATCATCATGGCCGAACCTACAAGGGAGGGAGAGGACGTGAACCCCAGTGAAGAAGACCTCCTGGGACGTCCAGAGATCAATAAGGAGTTTCCCTCTGAGGAACCAAAGGAATCTGAGGCTTATCTAGAGACCATAGAGATTCCATTGAACCTCCTTATGCCATTCATGAGCTCTGATGAGTATTCTTCTTCTGAAGAGAATGAAGATGTTACTGAAGAGCAAGTTGCCAAGTACCTTGGTGCTATCATGAAGCTGAATACCAAATTATTTGGTAATGAGACTTGGGAAGATGAACCTCCCTTGCTCACCAATGAACTGAGTGATCTGGATCAACTGAGATTGCCTCAGAAGAAACAGGATCCTGGAAAGTTCTTAATACCTTGTACCATAGGCACCATGACCTTTGAGAAGGCTCTATGTGACCTTGGGTCAGGGATAAACCTCATGCCCCTCTCTGTAATGGAGAAATTGGGAATCTTTGAGGTGCAAGCTTCCAGAATCTCACTAGAGATGGCAGACAAGTCAAGAAAACAGGCTTATGGACTAGTAGAGGACATGTTAGTAAAGGTTGAAGACCTTTACATCCCTGCTGATTTCATAATCCTAGACACTGGAAAGGAAGAGGATGAATCCATCATCCTTGGTAGACCCTTCCTAGCCACAGCAAGAGCTATGATTGATGTGGACAGAGGAGAGTTGGTCCTTCAACTGAATGAGAACTACCTTGTGTTTAAAACTCAAGGTCCTCCTTCTGTAACCATGGAGAGGAAGCATGAAAAGCTTCTCTCAGTACAGAGTCAAACAAAGCCCCCACAATCAAACTCTAAGTTTGGTGTTGGGAGGCCTCAGCCAAACTCTAAGTTTGGTGTTGGGAGTCTATAAAATTGATCTGATCACCTGTGTGGCTCCATGAGAGCCCACTGTTAAGCTATTGACATTAAAGAAGCGCTTGTTGGGAGGCAACCCAATGTTACTTAATCATTTTTATTTTATTTTCTCTTTGTTATTTCATATTTTATTAGGTTGATGATCATGTGGAGTCACAAAAACTACTGAAAAATCAAAAATAGAATGAAAAACAGCATTGAAAACAGAACACCCTGGAGGAAGCACTTACTGGCGTTTAAACGCCAGTAAAGAGCATCTGGCTGGCGTTCAACGCCAGAACAGAGCATGGAGCTGGCGCTGAACGCCAGAAACAAGCATGAAGTTGGCGTTCAACGCCAGAAACATGCTGCATATGGGTGTTGAACGCCCAGAACAAGCATCACTTCGGCGTCTAAATGCCAGAAATGCATGCAAAGGCATTTTACATGGCTAATTGGTGCAGGGATGTAAATCCTTGACACCTCAGGATCTGTAGACCCCACAGGATCTCCACATACCTCCACTCACCTTCCCTCCTCATAATCCTATATCACCCCCTCTCTCTCCATTCACAGTTATCCCTTTTATTTTCCATTCACCACTCACATCCATACACCCCACCTACCTTCAAAATTCAAAATCTCTTTCCCACCCAAGCCCACCCATATAGCCGAATACACACATCCCTCCATCTCTTCCATATCTTCTTCTTCTTCTACTATTCTTTCTTCTTTTGCTCGGGGACGAGCAACATTCTAAGTTTGGTGTGGTAAAAGCATAGCTTTTTTTATTTTTTCATAACCATTGATGGCACCTAAGGCCAGAGAAACCTCTAGAAAGAGGATAGGGAAGACAAAAGCTTCCACCTCCGAGTCATAGGAGATGGAGAGATTCATCTCAAGGGTCTATAGCTCAGTGGTAGAACATTTGACTGCAAATCAAGAGATCCCTGAGATACCTCAGGGGATACATTTTCCTCCACACAATTATTGGGAGCAATTAACGGTGGAACATCAAGAGCACTCCATCATCCTCCATGGAATTAGAGAAGATCAAAGAGCTATGAGGGAGGAGCAAGAAAGACAAGGAAGAGACATAGAGGAGCTCAAAAGCACCATTGGTTCTTCAAGAAGAGGAAGACGCCACCCTCACTAAGGTGGACTCATTCCTTAATCTCCTTGTTTATTTATTCTCCTATTTTTCGATTTTTATGCTTTATATTTGTTTATGTTTTTGTCTTCATGATCACTAGTATTTAAGTGTCTATGCCTTAAAGTTATGAGTGTCCTATGAATCCATCACCTCTCTTGAATGAAAAAAAAATGTTTTAATTACAAAAGAACAAGAAGTACATGGTTTCGAATTCATCCTTGAAACTAGTTTAATTATTTTGATGTGGTGACAATACTTTTTGTTTTCTGAATGAATGCTTGAACAGTGCATATGTCTTTTGAAGTTGTTGTTTAAGAATGTTAAATATGTTGGCTCTTGAAAGAATGATGATAAGAAGAAATGTTATTTGATAATCTGAAAAATCATAAAATTGATTCTTGAAGCAAGAAAAAGCAGTGAATACAGAAAGCTTGCGAAAAAAAAAGAGAAAATGGCGAAAAAAAATAATAGAAAGAAAAAGAAAAAGCAAGCAGAAAAAGCCAAAAGCTCTTAAAACCAAAAGGCAAGAGCAAAAAGCCAATAACCCTTAAAACCAAAAGGCAAGGGTAAATAAAAAGGATCCCAAGGCTTTGAGCATCAGTGGATAGGAGGGCCTAAAGGAGTAAAATCCTGGCCTAAGCGGCTAAACCAAGCTGTCCCTAACCATGTGCTTGTGGCGTGAAGGTGTCAAGTGAAAACTTGAGACTAAGCGGTTAAAGTCAAGGTCCAAAGCAAAAGAAGAGTGTGCTTAAGAACCCTGGACACCTCTAATTGGGGACTTTAGCAAAGCTAAGTCACAATCTGAAAAGGTTCACCCAATTATGTGTCTGTGGCATTTATGTATCCGGTGGTAATACTGGAAAACAAAGTGCTTAGGGCCACGGCCAAGACTCATAAAGTAGCTGTGTTCAAGAATCAACATACTGAACTAGGAGAATCAATAACACTATCTGAATTCTAAATTCCTATAGATGCCAATCATTCTGAACTTCAATGGATAAAGCGAGATGCCAAAACTATTCAAGAGGCAAAAAGCTACAAGTCCCGCTCATCTGATTGGAGCTATGTTTCATTGATATTTTGGAATTTATAAGTATATTCTCTTCTTTTTATCCTATTTGATTTTCAGTTGCTTGGGGACAAGCAACAATTTAAGTTTGGTGTTGTGATGAGCGGATAATTTATACGCTTTTTGGCATTGTTTTTACATAGTTTTCAGTATGATTTAGTTAGTTTTTTAGTATATTTTTATTAGTTTTTAATTAAAAATCACATTTCTAGACTTTACTATGAGTTTGTGTGTTTTTTTTTGTGATTTTAGGTATTTTCTGGCTGAAATTGAGGGACCTGAGCAAAAATCAGATTCAGAGGTTGAAGAAGGAGTGCAGATGCTGTTGGATTCTAACCTCCCTGCACTCAAAGTGGATTTTCTGGAGATACAAAACTCCAAATGGCTCACTTCCAATTGCGTTAGAAAGTAGACATCCAGGGCTTTCCAGCAATATATAATAGTCCATACTTTGCCCGAGTTTAGACGACACAAACTGGCGTTGAATGCCAGTTCCATGTTGCAGTCTGGCGTTCAGCGCCAGAAACAAGTTGCAAAGTGGAGTTCAACGCCAGAAACACGTTACAAACTGGCGTTCAACTCCAAGAATGACCTCTCCACGTGTAAACTTCAAGCTCAGCCCAAGCACACACCAAGTGGGCCCCAGAAGTGGATTTCTACATCAATTACTTACTTCTGTAAACCCTAGTAGCTAGTCTAGTATAAATAGGACTTTTTACTATTATAGTTTCATCTTTGGATTATCTTTTGACCCTTTGATCACGTTTGGGGGCTGGCCATTCGGCCATGCCTGGACCATTATCACTTATGTATTTTCAACGGTAGAGTTTCTACACACCATAGATTAAGGTGTGGAGCTCTGCTGTTCCTCAAAGATTAATGAAAAGTACTACTGTTTTTCTATTCAATTCAACTTATTTCGCTTCTAAGATATTCATTCGCACTTTAATATGATGGATGTGATGATCGTGACAGTCATCATCATTCTCAACTTATGAACGCGTGCCTGACAACCACTTCTGTTCTACCTTAGATTGAATGGATATCTCTTGGATATCTAATACAGGGGACCGAGTCCGAGTTATTAGTGTCTTTGTGGTATAAGTTAGAACCCATGGATGGCCATTCCTGAGATCCGGAAAGTCTAAACCTTGTCTGTGGTATTTCGAGTAGGATCTGGGAAGGGATGGCTGTGACGAGCTTCAAACTCGCGAGTGCTAGGCGTAGTGACAGTACGCAAAAGGATAGTAAATCCTATTCCAGTATGATCGAGAACCGACAGATGATTAGCCATGCAGTGATAGCGCATTGGACCATTTTCACAGGAGGATGGGATGTAGCCATTGACAACGGTGATGCCCTACATAAAGCTTGCCATGGAAAGGAGTAGGATTGATTGGATGAAGATAGCAGGAAAGCAGAGATCAGAGGAACGAAAGCATCTCCATACGCTTATCTGAAATTCTCACCAATGAATTACATGAGTACCACTATCCTATTTTATATTTTATTTATTTTCATCCACTATAATTTCTTAATACAATTCAATCCGCCTGACTGAGATTTAAAAGGTGACCATAGCTTGCTTCAAGTCGACAATCTCCGTGGGATCGACCCTTACTCACGTAAGGTTTATTACTTGGACGACCCAGTGCACTTGCTGGTTAGTTGTACGAAGTTGTGAAACAGATATAAGATCATGAACGTGCGTATTGAATTTTTAGCGCCGTTACCAAGGAATGGAATGATCACGATTTCGCACACCAGTAAGACTCCAATTTTTGCCATTATAGCATTACCATTGCTAAAGTATTTACCTCTTAAGATTTTGGATAATAGAAAAGTAGGCTGTGTTACGAGTTACCAAAACTGTTTGCCCAAAAGCGCCAGATTTTGGATTCTGAGATCTTTAAACCCAAGGCCTCCTTCTCTTTGTGGGATAGTCATAGTGTCTCAGCTAATCCAAGCCATCCACCTTTCAGAACCTTTTTGTCCCCACCAGAACTGTTAAAGTAGAAAGTGAATTTCCGAAATTAAACCATTAGGCAACTTGAAGCAAGACAATGTATAAATAGGAATAGCTTCTCCCACTACCTTAAGCAATACCTGTCTACCACTTGACGATAGAAGATTGCGCTTCCACCCTTGGATTCTTTTCCGAACCTTCTCTCTGATCATACTAAAAGAAGCATTTTTCGATTTAGAGACTGCAGAACGCAAACCAAGGTATCTATCTTGAGCCATAATATGATTAATATTCATAGAGTTAGCCAGTAGTGTACGAGTAGTGGAGGGAGTGTTGTAGCTAAAGAATACAACAGATTTATTAAGATTTACCCTCTGGCCACTAATGCTTTCATAAAAATTCAATAAACGCAGGATGTTTGAACATGCTTCAGGATTAGCTTTACAGAATAAGATGGAATCATCAACAAAGAGGAGGTGGTTGACCTTGGGACATCGCCTATGTATCTGAAGACCCTGAATTAGTCTGTTTGTTCTGCCTTGTGTAGCAAGAAGGAGAGACCTTCAGCATAGAAAAAAAAAAGATAGGGAGATAGAGGATCTCCTTGTCGAATACCTCTATTTGGTTTGAAGAAATCATAGGGTTGTCCTTCCACAATGACAGAATAAGAAACAGTTGTCACTAATTCTCTAATCCACATGATCCACCGGGAGTCAAAACCAAACTTCTCTAATATAAACCAAAGAAAGTGTCATTCCACCCTATCATATGCCTTACTCATATCTAATTTTAGCGCCATTTCATTTTCGAGTCTCCTTTTTTTGTTCTTCAAGTAATGCATACACTCATGAGCAATTAGGGTATATTAGAGATTAACCTGCCTTTAATAAAAGCACTTTGCGTAGGGCTAATTAGTCTATTCATCATACCCTAAAGTCTATGTACAAGTACTTTAGAGATAATCTTGTAAAAGACTGAGGATAGGCTTATTGATCTTACCTGAGTCATATCTTTAGCATCAGAAATCTTGGGAATAATACAGATTTGAGTGTAGTTAAAACCCTTTAAAATTCTGCCCCCTGAAAAGAAGCTTTTAACTGCTCAAAACACATCACCACTAAGTATGTTCCAAAAGCTTTGAAAAAATTTTGCTGTCATATCATCATCTCTTGGAGCACTTTGAGGATGAATGCTAAATGTTGCACGTTTCACTTCTTCCATAGTCACTGGTCTTTAAAGCCTACAGTTCATGTGAGCTGTAACCTTAGGTTCAAAATCAGTAAACAGAGGTTCAGCATTCTCATGACAGGAAGAGGAGAAGATGTCTTTGAAATAAGATTCAGCCACAGAAGCAATACCAGCATTTGAAATAGCCACTTCACCATCACTGCCAGTTAGTTGCCAAATTTTATTCCTTCGGGTTCAATTTCTAAATTTCTGATGGAAGAAAGCTGTATTCTGATCACCGGATTTGAGCCATTTGACTCTAGACTTATCTTTCCAATAAGATTCTTTATTTTGCAATGCTTTTTCATGTTTGTCCTTTATTTCTGAAATGATATCGCTTCCATGAATTTCTGCTAAACGAAGTTCCTCTAATTTAGACTGTAGTAAATAAATCTCCACCTTCGAATTAGATCTGTGTTCTCGCTGCCATCTGACAATCTTATGCCGACAACGCTTTATTTTTTGAGCTAGGATATACATGGCTGAACCATCAATCTATTCGTACCAAACCTCTCTAACAATCTGCCTTATTTCATCATTGGAATAGCATCTTTCTTAAAATTTGAATCGCTGTTTAGATCTCTCAATTCTCATATTAGAGTTTAAGAGAAGAGGGGAGTGATCCGACCCTAATTCTGACAATCTAAGAACCGATGCATTGGGATAGAGTTGCTGCCAATCAACTCCTACCAGGAATTGGTCCAGTCTTTCCTGTATCAACTCATCACCACGCTGCCTATTCGACCATACCAATATCAATTAGAGAATTATCATTAATAAAACTGTTAAAAGTTTTAATAGAAGAAGGAGATTTACACCCCCACCTGCTTTCTCCAATTGATTAGAAATAGCATTAAAATCACCCATTAACATAACCTTACTATCGAACTGTTGGGTAACTGAAGTTAATTCAGCAAATTGAGCCATTCTATGTTGATCATTTGAACTGAGATAAACACCTAGAACACCATAGGGATCATTAGAACCAGCTGTCAGAATTGGTGCCGCAATGAAGAATCTACCATGGTGTAAAATCTGAATAGTACAACCATCCGTCCATGCCATTGCCAAACCCCCAGATAATCCATCCGAATCCACAATAAACCATTCCTTAAAACCATAAGATCTTAGTTTTCCTTCAGCTTGTCGAGATTGATTTTTTATTTCACAGATAAAACAAACCTCGGGGAGTAAGATTTGCAAATCCCTTTAAGATTGTGGATTTTCAGGGGTCTCCCTAAATCCCGACAATTCCACGAGAGCAGTTTCATATTTCTTTGGGTACCACTTGAAGGCTAGCACCCTCCACCATCATAGCATAACATTACCTCCACTCCTCCGTTTGAAATCTATCACAGACTTTCTGGCAAGTTGTTTCAGGTTTAGCTTTTTGTTCTCCATTCTAATAAGCTTGGACATGACGTTGTTATTGTTTTGGACATTATTCATGGGATAGGATATTCCAAATAAAGAATTAGAAGAAGAATTAGTATCAGTAGTCGTACCAGTGTTTTCTTATTCACCCTCATTTTTTGCTCTAGAACCCGAATTAGCAATAATTTTTTCATTATTCTATTTTTTCTGATCATCTTGCACATTCAATTTTGAGAAACTATCAAAAAGCCAAGCAGGTGGAGATTTTTTCTTCGGTTGAGCTGGAATAGAACCATCCCAATGTTGATTAGGATTGAAGGAAGCTCTCTTTTCAGTTAAACGCCTACCGACTTGATCTGCCTTAAGCCATTCACCGACTCTATCTTCATTGATATTGTTTTGGGTAGAATCATCAATAAAAAATTGACAGTTCTTAGATTCATGCCCCAATTTTGTACAATAAGTACAGAACACACCTATATGTTCATAGCGTACTCCAATCTCCAGCATTTTCTGATTAGGATCAAGCAATTTCAGTGTATCCCTCACTCTTTTATCACCGTTCAGTTCCACTTTAGCCTTCACTATGCGTTTATCTTTGCCTCTAACTTCAAACAGAGCAACATTTTCAATTTGACCAAGTCTCCCACTCAGTTTTCGGCCAACCTCAAGCATTTTGTATTGTTCAGGCAATTCCCAAAATTGTGCCCATACAGGTAAAAAAGAGATGTGATTATCCTCCATGTTTATTGACTGCTTCCATCTGCTAACATGAAGAACAAAACTTTTGAATAACCAAGGCGAACCCCTCTCAATTCGAGTCACATAAGAGTCATTCTAAAAAAAATTAAAATTGGTTCCTGAATTTTTTGACTACTCTGAATCCTTCTTGTTTATTCCATATTGCATAGAGAACTCCTTCTATATTGCTTGAACTCCTTCACAAACATCTTCATAAGATAAAATGATCAAATCATCCTTTTTATCACTGTCAATTATATGAGAGTTTTGAGTTTCTGATTTGTTGCTCATGGTGTAGAGAAAATCAGAATTGGTATTTAATGATTTCGGAGAGAAATAAGATATATGGAATGAGTGAATTAGAAAATGGAGTGAATTTAAAAGAAAAATCCAGCATACGAATGAATTGGGAGAGGAAATGAAAATCAGAGAATTAAGTGAGGGTGAATTAGAAACAGAAAAGAAATTAAGAGAAGAAAGTAGAAGAAGATAAAAAACACTTTGACGAAAAAAATAATAAAAAAGTGTAACCATAACGATAACGTAGTAAAACCTTAGTAGAGCGTAGACAAATCCATAAGGTGCTAGTCGAGGAGTACGTACTCCCACAAAATACAAATATTCTCAATGCATATCTATTATCTATATGCATATATGCTTGATCGTCCTTAATTGTTTTAATGGCATGAAAGATACACATCTCATTTGAATATTAAGTTATATTTTGTATTTGAATACATTAATTATTTTATAAGTAATTCTTTTGTGTGTTTTAAAAAAAAATGCTTCCTTTTTCTTTAAAGTAGTTAGATATATATTGTACTTTCAAAAAACACTAAATAATTTTCTTTTGGAAGTTTTAAATTTATAATAACAAAAACATGAAAAGTTCTAATAAAAAATGAGAGAGACTTTTTGACTTATTAGCTTCTAATATAAGAAGTTTCTCATAAAGAAAAATTATAAAAATAGAATACCACTGAAATTCGTCATAAAATAAAATGTAGAGTTAAAAACAAAAAGGGGTGATGAAGTCACTAGTGAGGTAGGGTATGGTGCCATGGGACAGAGGTAGAGCATGATTGACCGTTGTAAAGTAGTGTTAACAATGGCCAAATTTAATTTGAAAGGATTTTTGAACAATTTAGTACTTGGGAGCTTGGAGGAAAACAATTGGAAGCCAAATTGTTAATTAGAAAGATTCGAAGACTACTAGGTTTCTCAATTTTCTTTCGGTTATACCATCAACGGAGTTTTCTTCATTTTCCTTTAATTTGCTTGCTCTTGTTTTTCTTTTCTTCTCCAATATGGAGATTAGTCTAGTCGCTTTTAACAATGTTAAATTGTTTTGGTTTTATCACATACACTCCTTGTTTTGTGTTGTTCCTTTTTTATTTTTTTTTTAAAAACTTCTAGTGCAAGTTTAATATCTATTAAAAAAAAAAAATTGGCCATTATGGTGTTTATAAATGTTTCTGAACAATATCAACAAAACTACTTTATCCATGAGATAAAAATAGCTACATAAATCAAATAACATTATTATATCCTATTATAATACATCATGTTTATAGCAAAATTGATTTACACATAAATCTTTTTTTGACTATTTTTATGCATGACATATTTAGGTTTTTTTATATTTTTGGTTACTTGTCTATCTTTCATCTAATTTATTTTTTAATTAGATATTTTGCAAATTTTTGTTCCCCTTACATATTAAAATCACCTAAAATGAGATTTTATCATCTTTTTAATAATAAAAACTAGTTCAATTTTTTTTTTATATTATTGTTCTTTATTCTATTCATTTGTATTTGACGCTCATTTATCTAAGTATCATCTATTTTTCAATACTAAATTTATATTCATCATACTTACCACTTTTTATTGAACACTACTTTTTATATAACATAATTAGTCTAATGACAGTGATAAAATTTATTTTTAAGTTACAAATGTATTTTTTTCACATATAAAACTAAAGATGTTCTGCTACTTTGAGCAACTTATTTAAAGCCTATGATTTACTACATCTTTCTTTATTTTTCTATTATAAATATACACAATATACTTAAATCTCTTTATTTATACTAGGGTGCTTATATTTCATATTTTAAATTGCGTATTTAAATTGTCTCTATGATTATCTTTAATTACTTCTTCTGTCACGTTTGTGTGTACTAATTTATTTATCCTCGTCTCTTAATAAAAAACGTAAAAATCTATGTTCATTTTACCCTATATTTGAGCATCGATACACGACCCTTACTCATTTAATTTAATATTGTACTACTCAAACTATACAATAAGTTACTTATGGGTAACCTGATTAATTTTAGGACAATATCCCGTTTGATTCTTATCATAAAAATTCGACAATATTTTATATTAATGATCGAAAACCTAACAAAATCCTCTCTTTCATTTTCAAATTTGGAAATATATAAAGGTTTATAAATGTGAAATAATTTAATTTCCATCATATGAATTACCTTTTGGGATTTAAAGCTATTCAACTATAATATGATATTTGTGATCATCGAGTCCTACAAATTAAACTCAGTTCTATAATTTCTTATTCCTACTAGCTAGCAGGTAGTGGTCCAAATAGGTGGAAAACCATAAAAAAAAAAAAAAAATTCAAGTATATATATAATTAATAAATTTCATGAATTATATTATAGTTTAGCCTAGTTCTTATAAAAGAAAAATAATTTGGGAAAAGCAAGCTGAGGGGAAATTAAATGATGATGAATATCCATGTTTACAATGACAGGTGAAAATACAATAATATAGTTACAAGGTTCAGAAATACAGAATGGCAATGCCTTCATTTCTTCTAGCTAGTTACTCATACATATATATAGTCTTTTGCAACGTTATGTTGGTATATATCGGGGCCCGAGAAAACGACGTCGTGCTCCCCACCCTGTCCACGCGCATGCGACCCCACCAACATCTCAAAATTAAAAACCCTAATTTCCGAGACACTCCTCCAAAAGCAGTGCATATATTGTTCCTTCTTCATTTCCCTTTTATTTACACTAATACCACCAGAACCCCCAACAACCAAATTCAACATTTCTAAAATAAATTTAAAATATAAATAGTATTTCTATCTTTTTAAAATTTTCAAAATATTTGTCTTATTCACATTATAATATTTAGATAATACAATATTTAATTTTTTCTATATTATTTATTATCTTTAAATGAAGAATAATACATATAATAATATTGGTTATATAAACTAAACTTATATTTAGTATATTTTAAAAAAATATTAATAAAAAAATAAAATATGTGAGCTCCCTAAATGACAACACAGGTCTCATAGATTCACCAACAAAGAAAGAGATAAAGAGAACATATCATCTCTTCTCTCCTTTGTTGTTGTTGCGTCAAACTGTGTTTTTGTGTTGTGTTGGTTCTCTTTGTACTATATCTTATTGTTAGATAGTGTGTCTCTCCTATTTTTACAATTCTATTCTATATGCTCTGTCTCATCCATCTCTCTTACTTCTCTTTCTCTCTCTCTCTCTTCTTCTGTTTGTGCCCTCGTATTCACTCTTTGTGCTTGATTCTCTGCCCAAAAAAAGGTTTAATTTCGCATCTGTTCCATCTTGTATCCACTCAGAGAGACTCACTTCTATCATCTCATGTATACTCAATATAAGTAACCCAAAAATATTATTATAAACAAACCAAAAGAGAAAAGGGGAAAAGAAGAAGAAAAAAAAAAAAAAAGAAAGGTAGAGAGCACTTCATGATCGTTTGATCTTGAATTAATCCGTATTATTATTTTACCTATTCTAAGCAATTAGCCCTCAGCTTTCATACCCTTTACTTGATTCCCTTAGAATCGTTGAATCTAATTCTCTCTTCTCAGAACCTCTCATAATTCCTCAGCTTAGCTTTACTCTCTCTTCTGATTGAGTAAGAGAATCATGTGTGGTTGATTATTAGGTCTTAATTTAGACAGAAGAAAAAGCTAGAGCTTAGCTTGCCCTTTGTTTCTTACGATGAGAATTGAAGCTGCTTGGGTTTGACTTTTGCTTTTCCCTTCATGTTCTTCACTTAGAAGTGAAAGAAGATAGTGTGAATTGGTGTGGTAGTTGTTGATCATCATAGAAAAAAACCTAGCTAGAAAGCTGGCTAATCCTTGGTGGACCGGAACCCAGGTGGGGTTATCTGGGGTTGACCCAGGAAGCCATTCACCTGGCTTAAGCAGCAAGGGGCACACCGACAGAGCCCCCACAGTTGAAGATGAAGATAATAGGGATAACGGATCAGATGAACCAAGAGAAGGTGCAGTCGAAGTTGGAACCCGAAGACCCCGAGGTAGGCCTCCAGGTTCCAAGAACAAGCCTAAACCACCCATCTTCGTCACAAGGGATAGCCCCAATGCCCTCCGGAGCCACGTCATGGAGATAGCAGGTGGTGCTGATGTGGCGGAGAGCGTGGCGCAGTTCGCCAGGAGGCGACAACGCGGAGTTTGTGTGCTCAGTGGGAGTGGATCGGTTGCCAATGTTACCATCCGACAACCTACGGCGCCTGGCGCCGTAGTCCTTCATGGAAGGTTCGAGATCTTATCTTTAACAGGAGCATTTTTACCTGGCCCTGCCCCTCCTGGGTCCACGGGTTTAACCGTGTATCTGGCCGGTGGACAAGGTCAGGTTATTGGAGGGAGTGTTGTTGGGTCACTCGTAGCTGTTGGGCCTGTTATGGTCATTGCGGCCACATTTGCTAATGCTACCTATGAGAGGCTCCCACTTGATGAGGAAGATGAAGGGCCTAGCGGTGGTGGTGGTGGTGGTAGCAGTGGTGGTACTGGAGGAGGCGCAGGTGGTGGTGGTTCTCCACCACCACAACCTCTTCCAGGGATTGGAGGTAGTGGAGGCCATCATTCGCTACACGGGGGTGGTGGCCTTCCCGATCCAACATCACTCCCTTTGTATAACATGCCACCTAATTTGATGCCTAATGGAGGGCAGGTAGGGCATGAGGCTTATCCTTGGCCTCATGGACGACCACCTTATTGAATTCGGTCATAATTTGTGATGAATTGAAGGAGACAAGGTGTTAGAGATGTGTGATCAAATCAAGGTTACGTTCAAATGATTTCGTTGTTCGTCTGTTTTGTTGTTTCTAGCTTGAAGACTTTGTTTGATGGATAGGAATTAATGGGCAAAGATTTGAAAGGTTAGAGTACTAATTATATATAGTTGTGAAGAACTGTGAGATGGAGGCAAGTAATGTTTATTTTATCAATGTATATGGATCATGAAGCTTCTTTTTTTTTCTACCCTATCTTTAGTTTCTGTGTTTTGGAATAAAAAAGATGATCATGGGCATCTTTTTTTAATATATTTATGAATAATTTAGTAGGTATTTTCATAACTCCAACTCCTTTTACTTCCTTTTATAAATCTCTTTGGATGCACATTTAACTTTGTTTATTTGAATTTCTTTATTATTTTATTTTGATTTATATTATTTTATGGATGCACTTCGTATGCCTTTTGTTTAAATAAATGATGGGGCATCAAATGATTAGACTTATAACACATGAAGATTGGTGTATATATGTTTAGACTTTGGAGGAAATAAAGAATCATCATCATACATATGGGATTATGGTAAGTTTCTTTAACTTGTTTCCAGTCTTATATATTACACACTCTAAATAACTATTGGGTAGATATTACTTTGAACATCATCAGGTATTTTTCTTTCACCTAGCCTTGTAATAATTTCTGTCATACTTTCTATAATAGTTAAAAAATAATTACTGAGATCATCATGGTTAGGGTTTAATTTGTTGTGTGTAAATTAACACCAAGTACCAAGAACTTGTGAATCTGGAATTTTGGTCGTGTAAAATGTTCAGTTAGTACAGTGTATAAGGCTGCTTTAGTTTATCAGTTATACATATATATTTGTTTGTTTATATATTTAGTCCCAATTGCTGCTTTCTGCGCAGAAATCTGGGAATATGATGAGTTCCTTCTTGTAGATCTTCCCCACTTGTTTGCATTATTATTAATAAAGTAGTTCCTCTTAAATATAATAATATATCTTATTTTCATATCATACTTTAATTTATTAAATGAATTTAATAGATCCATTTTTATAACCATTTAACTATATAGTATATGCATGATGTGAGAGTCAATCATATAAATTTTTTTAACACCGTCATATAGGCACATATATACATATTATTGTAAGAGGAATCTTCTTCTTATTAGATGAAGCAATTAACATTATTTATATATTATCTTCATCAAGACAAAACATTAATATATGTATATATTTCATTAGAATGTAGAAGTTGTATGTAATAATGTGATATTAACGTTTTGCTTTTGGAATGTTAAATTAAAGGAGTTCAACACATTTCATTGATTTGCTTCATGAATTTTTGTTTCTGAAAAGAAACTAAATTGAATTAAAGAAAAGTTTTGATTAAATTTCATTTCATTTTGAACACAGTCTGAAGCATTTCCTTTGTTGCCTGTGCATCTCATCAACAATAATGCACAAATTAAAGTGCTATAACCTCTCTGATGTGGGGAATCTAAATCTTTAATCTTTCATAATTTAATGTTGAGTTGTCTTCTTTTTACAACAAAAATAGGTATTAAATAATTTATGACATTTAATTGAACTTAAGGATAGAAAATTAAGAGTTATTTAAGCATTAAAATAGAAAAAAAAAAACAGCAGAATATAAAAAAAAAAAAAAATCTCTTTACTGTTTTTGGCTTTTTATATATGATTGATGGATCGGAGTGCAAGACACTTCTGTATATCTGTTCTGTCATCCCATTTCCACGTGCTATGGTTCGTTGTACCATGATGATACATGTACTTGAAAGGATGGCAGATTTGTTTTATGGAATATGGGTGCAATTTATTTAGCATTTTATATTTAAATAGTTTAATACAAATTAAAAGTGAATTATTTATTATTGTTTTTTATATTCAAAAAATACTACAGTAACTTCTTCATAATTCATATGATCTTATCCAAACATTTTTGTTTAAAATGTATGTATACGTTTCAGCTGCATACAACACTTTTTATTATTCACCGTATATATCCAATGTAGATTCAGTATCTTAAGTTTATTATTAAACTATAAATAGAATATAAACAAATTGCATATTTAAATAAAGTAAAACTTAAAATTACTTAATTATAATATTTAGAGAATGATTATATTTCGGTTATGTATTTATTTTGTATACATTATTGCAGAATTTATTATTTTTAAAATTTATACATAAATTATTAAAGACGGTAAAAGTTTACGTCAAAATTGATTATTATCATAAATTTTTAGATTATAAGAAATTTGTGTAAAATCTTAATTACTGCTATCATAAATCTTTGTTGTAGAGGTTTACATGTCAAAATAAAATTGAAATATAAAATCGTTGGTAGATCCAATTATTTATGTACTTTTTTTGTGTGTATATTTTATTTTCTTCTATCTTATACTATTATTTTGGGTTTTTTTTTTTTTAAATTATGGTATGAAACAACTTACAATACACGTGTAAAGCTAAAGTAGAAATAGGATATTCTTTTTGATTTGGAAAAACATACTTAGTTTTAGTACTAGTCATTTTATTGAAAGTTATATATACGGCTAAGTTCTTTGAATATTTATAAAATCACTTCCATAATTTTTTAAATTGAACATGCAGAATTATTAGAATTTTAAAAATATAATCATTTACCAAAAAAAAAAGTTAAAATAAGACTAAGTCGTCACATGGTGAAAAAAAAAAGAAAAAAGAAAAAACGCAGTGAGATTGTAGTGGCTGAAAATACTGAGAAAATCGTGCAAAAATGATAATGAACATATGAAAAATGATTAGAAAAGAAATTATGATAAAAACGATTGAAATTATATATATATGGAAGGTAAAGGTAATGGAAGATGTAAATATAAAACAAAACGAAAGAAAATAAAATTCAATAAGGTAGGATAAGAAAAAAAAAAACAAAAAAACAAGTAATGATGAATTTCGAAACCACATAAGTTAGTTAAAAAATGATTAAGATATAATACAATAATATTAACTAAATTAAATTAAATTAGTTAAATTTAGAACTTATTAATCATTTATTCACTGATGACTTATTGATTAGTTAGTATTTTTGTTTCTTATCCAATTTTATTAAGTTGATTCCTTTTTCAAATTAGGTGCAAATGGCGTTTTTTTGCAATTCTAATGATTTTAAAAATTTTTTTTATTCCAAAAAATTCTAATGATTCTACATGTTCAATCTAAAATAATTATAAAAGTAATTTTTATAAATATTAAAAGAATTTACTAGTATATCTAAATTTTAATAAAATAATCAGTATTAAAATTAATTATGTTTCTGTCAAACAAAAAGAATATCCTATTTCTACTTTAGCTTCACACATATATAAGAGTAAATTGTTTCATACCATCATTTCAAAAAACAAACTCAAAGTGATGACATACGAAAGAAGAAAACAAAATATACATAAACTATTGGACTTACCAATGGTTTTATATTCCCATTTTTTTCAAACCTCTAAGGGTTCGTGATAGTAGTCACCTTTTACATAAATTTTTTATAACTTCTAAAACTTTCTGATAATAGTGAATTGTTATATAAATTTTTACACTCTTTAACGATTTATATATAAATTTTAAAAAAATTTTATCCAACAGCAATTTATATAAAATAAGTATAGAACCGAAATATAATCATTTTTTAAATATTGTATTGGGTAATTTTAAATTCTACTTTATTTAAATATATAATTTACTCTAGAATATATGTAGATAAATAAATATGTATTTAAAAAAAGGGTTAAGTACTGAAATCGTCCTAAGGTCTGGAATGAAAATCAAAATCGTCACCGACCTTTTTTTGTTATTAAAATCATCCTCAATATTACAAAACGTTATAAAATTGTCATTTTCCACTTCAATTTTTTTTTACCATATTACCCTTCATTATTAATAAAAATAATTAAAAATAATATTTAAAAAATTAAAACAAACCACCACCCCTCTCTCCTCCCCCCCTCCCCCTCCCCCTCCCTCTTAACTCTCTCACCCCACTCCCTCACTCATCCTCCCTGACTTCCTTAGTCCACTCCCTCACCCTCCACCCCTCATCCCTCACCCCTCACCCCTCACTCTACTCCCGACTTCCACTCTCGACTCCCAAACCCCTCATCCCTCATCCCTCATCCTTCACCCTCCTGTAATCCCCTCACCCCACTCCCGTCACCCCACTCCCGTAACCCCTCCATCCTCTTCCTCATGCCCCTCTCTTCAAATTTTCAACTCCAATTTCAACTTCAATTTTTCTTCTCGCCGCCGCCCTATTTATTCGTTTCTAGGGTTCGCCGCCGCCGCCCTATTTATTCGTTGTTGAATTTGTTATTGTTCAATTTGCTGGATTTGTTGTTGTTGCTGGTGAAGAAAAGAAAAAGAATTGTTGTTGCTAGATTTACTTGTTGCTGTTGCTGAAGGAGAGAAGAAGACTTGGAGTTTTTTGGGTGGGAGAGAGGAAAGGGTGGAAGAAGTGATATCAAGATCCAAGGCCAGTTTGTGTGGCGGAGAAAGGGATGGAAGAAATGAGAGGCGTTAAGGGGTCAAGAATGGAGTTGCTGGTGGCGGAGGAGTAGAGGAGAGAGAGTGTGAGGGGAGGGCGGAGGAGAGTGGCGGTGTTGAAGTTGAACAAGAAGAGGAAAAAGCTGGGTTTTCTCACTAGGAAGAGACATTGGAGGTGGGGGTGCGGGTGCGGGTGGGGGTGGGGGAGGAGCTTTTTGTTTTTGTTTTTGTTTTTTATTTTTTTATTAATAGTTAAGGGTAATTTGGTTAAAAAATAAAATTGAGATAAAAAAGGATGATTTTATAATGTTTTGTAACGTTGGGATGATTTTAATAACAAAAAAAAGTCGGAGACGATTTTGATTTTCACCCCAAACCTTAGGGACGATTTCAGTACTTAACCCTTAAAAAAAATTATATATTTAAAATTTTTGTATCTATAAGTTATAAGTTGTAGATATTAAATCAAATCTTGGATCAATTTAAGAGTACGATTTTACGAATTTCATTTCGATAGAATGGGGAATTTACCAAGGCTATATTTTAATGTTGAGTTGGAACATAAAATTTGACGCTTTCTCTAAGAAATATATTAACAAATAAATAAAAATATTTAAAAAATATCTACTGCATATAATTCTTTAGATTTGTAATTTTATAATAAGAAGTCGCTTGGCATAACCTTAAATTCTTTTAGTGAAAAGTGAAAACACTGCTTCAAAAAATGTAGACAATAAGGATAAGCCGTGGGCTTTATGTGCGTAATTCAAAGTTTCACTCCTTTTAAAAAATTAAAATATATGGTTCTAATAATGTTGATAGTTCATATGATAATTAACAGTATATTTTTCACTCCCTTTCTCTTTTGAGTACACTAAGGGCCATATCCTTATATAGAAAATATGGAAGAACATGGGATTATTGCTATTTTGGAGCGACACAAAAATATAACATATTCTATATAGGAAAGTGTTGTTTTTGTTAGGCACGCAATTGCTGCCTTCGGCGATCTTTACACACAAATCGAAAGAGTCTCATTAATAAAATAAAATAGAACCTATATTATAGGATTAAATTAAACAATAATTTCTTTTTATTGATAGTACATCTCTGAGTCTTAACCTTAAATTATGTGAACTCCAATGAGATATTTGATAGTTAAAAATATTGTTTATAATAAACTTAGAGTATATTATAGAGTCATTTTATTTAATATGGACTGATATTTGGTATAATGTACAATAATTATGTTATAATTGTATATTTTATTGGTGAATAAATTATTATTTATACTCATGAAATATGAAAACGCTGACATATGTACCTATGATAAATTGAAATTGATTTTGTATCCATCAAAGAAGTTCTCTGTGTGACAAAAATACCTTATTTTGATTATCCATTTGCTTCGTTATTATCCGAATCTACTTAGCACTCCAACCCCTCCAAAACCTTATCTACGCCCTATCTATCTTGATCGGAGAATTACAAGCAAAAATGAACTTTAACACAAACCCTTTAACAACATTACCACCACCACCACCATCACCATCATCATCACTTCCTTTTGAATCAGGATAGCAGGGTAGTCACTGGCTAATGCTTGTTTCATCAGCTTGATGTGAAAAAACACATCCTTCGTATCAAAATTAGCTTGTGCATAGCTATGGAAACAACAAAATAAATCATCAAGAAAAGATAAAGTGCAATGAAGACGGAAAAGATTCATCTTTGGTAATTACTTGATATTTCCACATTCTAAAAAAGTGAAATTCTAAAGGTTATAACAAAGTAACATTAAATCGAGAAATACCACCCTTCTCCCACCCAAAAAAAAAAATTAAAACCATCCTTTTATTTTTGGTCACTTGAAGTTCCTGAATTGCAAAAGAAGGAAATGAAAAAAAAAAAAGAAGCTGATTGAGTTTATAATATTAAAGCAAACAAAACCCAGAAAAAGAAAGTGTAAAAATTAAGAAAAAAATATTGAAAAACTCCCATTTCTTGTTTTACTTCACTTAAAGTTCCTAAAATTGTGAAAAATGCAGACATGAGGGGTATGATTCAGATCAAGAAAATGGGGTTTTTAGAATTCGAAAAAAGATCGAAACTTTAGCATTGAATTCCAGTTCATACCTCAGTAACAGCGAATTGTACATAGCCCCACACAACGTTCTGTGACCCTTCAATCTTCAAAGAATTTGTAGAAAAAGAAGAAGAGAAAAGTGGATCCCTTGTAGTATTGGCGTTTTGAATGTTGAGAGTGTTCTTGAGTGACGCAATGGCTTCAGAAATATTTTTTGAGAGCTTCTGAAGCTTCTTATGTACGATAGAGTTGTTGGAGTCTTTGGTTGAGTTGGTGGAAGAGGCGGTGGTGGAAGAAAAAGAAAAGGGAGGATTGAGTGCAGTGAGTCATTCGAATCTTTGGTGGGAGCATATGAAGATCTTTGGGTGCCACTTAGGTTTGGATAATAATGAAGTAAGTGCATAACTAAAATAGGGTATTTTTGTCACACGGAATGCATCTTCTGTGGGTAGAAAATTAGTTTCGATTTATCATGGGTACATATGTCAGTATTCTCATCTTTCATGGGTACAAATGGTAATTTATTCTTTTACTAGTATATTAAAATTAACAGAAATTGTTGCCTGCAATTTATAAACAACAAGAAAAGACAAAAAAAATTAAAAACTGGAGAGAACGATTATTGCATTGACGTAAAAAAAATTTTAAAAAGAAGAAAACAGAGGCTTGATGTATAGTGGGATGACTTGATATATGGTGGGAGCCACTTGTCAAAAAAAATCTGAATCTCAGCAACTACGAATAAGGATTAAATGATGGAGAATTCGCGTCCAATTTACAGTTTCTTCTCTTTCTCTTCTTTATTTTTGTTTCTCTGGTGTTTTTATTTTTGTTGTTCTTGTATTCTATTTTTTTTAAAATCATGAGAAAAGAACAAGTGATAAAATTAGTTTTAAGAGTATATTATAATTGTTAAATTTTATTTCAGATATTCGAAGGTGTAAGATTTATGTGTGAGAATTCATGTGATATTATTGTTCCTTTATAATATTATTTAAGTAACTAAAAAGTATAATTTGTGAAAGGATAGATCCCTAAATAATGAATAGAGTGACTAGTGTTGTGTACAGATATCCTATAATAATATTTGGAGGATTCATACAATTTGAAACAAAATATGTCACTGATGAAACAACGATGTAAGAAATATTTTCAATATATCATGAAAGTCCATCACAAGAGTCTGTCATCGAGCAATATGTTGAGTCCAACTAGGGATGGCAAAAAAATCCGCACCCACAGATACCTGCGGAGATTACCTACGATGGAGAGGTTAACAGAGACCTGCAAAATTTCCATGGGGACGAGACCTATCCCATGAATAAATGGGAATGGGGTGCGGATTGAGGTATCTGCTACATGGGGACATGTGAAATTCCTGCAAAAGAAAATTTACTTAAATGTCCTTGTATATATAAGTTATGTAAGTAATAACTCTAATTCATTTTATTCTAATTTATATGTTGAAATTTTTGTATATGTTATTATTATATTAAATTCGTATTTGAATTATGTTTGATTTGATATATTTAGTTGAATTATATAGGATTTTATTATGGTTGTGTTAATTTTTTAACAAAAAATTAAAACTTAATAATATCCAATTATTCATTGATACTCGTGGGTATCCATTTCTTCTGCAAGGAGAAATAAATGGGGACCTGTGACAGAGATAGGGGGCATTTTACTAAACAGTGAGAAAAAGTAAGAGAAGGGTTCCAACTCCTATGGGGACCCATTGCCATCCTTAATTCAAACAATTGCCTTATGTGGTTGAAAAAGCCGATATGAGATAGATGATCCAAATGTAGATGGCGACGATGTTGATTGCACTAATGAAGCAAATGTAGAAGAAATGAAAAATTCACTAGCAAACTAACATCCATTTGGGGAGCCGTCTTTTATGCGCTCTTTAAACCTTGCTCTTTGAATGCACCAGAGTATCCTGAGTATTCAAATGCTAGTATGTGAATATGATGTTAATAGAGTATGTCTATATTTTATGTACTATAATATGATGATTATATTGTGGTTGCTAATTGTAATGTATAATTCCTTTTTGTGGTATTGTTGCAAACCCATCTGTTGTTGCAGGTGGCATATTTGTTATTGGGATGAAATTCAGTTCTAGAGATCAGAGACTGTGATCGTAACCATTAAAGACTATATGATTCATAGAGGAGTTGACTATCGGGTATACGATTCGGAACCAACGCTATTTTATACCAAATGTATACAATAATATGGAAACAACTGTGATTGGCTTATCAAGGCTAGTTTGATCCGGAAGAAACATTGTTGGAAAATAAGATGTTATAACAAAAGCTATGTATAAAAAGTGATAAAGCCATTAGTAAAAGCTGTGATTGCAGATATATTATAGATGAGTTATGTGTAAAGGTGCAATATGTGATTTCAGATGTTCAGGTAAAGTTCAATTACACGATGAGCTACCGCAAAATATGGTTGGCTAAGCAAAAAGCAATGAAAAAGATATTTGGTGATTGGGAGACCTCATATGAGACTCTGCCGACATGGTTTAAAGCTATGTGTAAAAAAAACCGTTAGCAGCTGTACAGTTCGAAACTGTGCTTATCTATCAAGGAGATGAGTTGGCTCAGGATATCCGAGTCTTATAGTGAGTATTTTAGAATTTTTAACTTTGTATTAGATCATTCAAGCATTGCAAATTAGTTGTGCAGGTAAACAGCACATACGTATATGAAAAATATAAGGGAGTTCTTATGGTTGCAGTATCACAGGATGGCAACGGAAATATTGTGCCTATTGTCTTTACCATTGACGAAAGGGAGATTGCTGACGTGTCGTACTTTTTTCTTTCTAATTTGAGAAGATATGTCGTGACTCGAGATGGTGTAGGTATTTTTTCTGATCGCCATGAGTCTATTAGTTCAACCATATCCCGTAGCAATGGAGCATGGAATCTTTCGAGAGCTATCCATATGCATTGTATCAAGCACACAACAGCGAACATTTTAAGTAAGTTCAAGACAACGTACTTACAAAAGCTTATTATAAACATAGGTAAATAACATTTAGCATTATAGTAGTTAGAACATTTTTCATAGTGGATAAATGCCTAATAGTTGTTTTTTGAAACGGTCTATTCTAAAACAATCCATGAATTTAATATGTGATAACAACAACTACATGATCGGGCCGACGTATATACCCCATGGTTGGATAGGATCCCTCTCCATCAGTGTTCTTTGGCATTTGATGGTATGCATAGATGGGGTTATATGACCACAAATCTGGTTGAGTGTATCAATAGGATCTTAAAAGGGATACGCAATCTTCCAGTGACAACGCTTGTTAGAGCCACTTTTTACAAACTCAATGAGTTGTTCACCAGAAAGAAGGTTGAGGCCGAGGCTCACATTAATGTTGGACATATTTTTTCTAAAGTTGTTATGAATTTATTATTAGACTTGAAGCAAATCAGTGAGCATCAGAAAACATTCAAGTTAGTATGTTTGATAGGCGGAATGAGGTGTTCAAGGTCCATGAGATGCCATCCAGTTTGGAGTACACAGTCGATCTACCAGACAGCACATAACATTTATTAAATTTAATTTTTAAAGGTAAAATTTTTATTATTTTAATATATAAAATTTACAAATTTTTATATACTAATTTTACATTGGGTAGACCTGGTTTGTTTCGGGTTACTTTTAGGTCGAGTTAAAATAAACTCGGTTGCCTTTTAAGGCCGGGTCCAGGTCTACTTAAACCTGGCCTGACCCGACCCACGAATACTCCTAACTGTGATTATGGTGATTTTCAGGTGGATCGAATTCCATGTCACCATATGTTTGCATGTTGTACAAACTAGCGCCTTGATTGGTAAGTATATGTCAATAAGGTTTGTCGGATGGATAATGTTAGAAAGGTCTATAGAGCCAGGTTTAAGCCATTGGAAAACCTAACTACTTGGCTATGGGATGAAGGACCAAGGATGATACCTAATCCTAACCTCAGGCGAGTGTGCAAAGGGCGTCCAAAAATGACTCGTTTCTTGAATTAAATGGACATGAACAAGATGCTTACTCCAAGCAGTACAGACTATGTGGTGCGGAGAATCACAGTGGTAATAGATGTCCTCATAGGGTGATGAGCGGATATTTTATACGCTTTTTGGCATCATTTTCATATTGTTTTAGTTATGTTTTGTTTGAGTTTTATTATGTTTTCATAGGTTTTAGTGCAAAATTCACATTTTTGGATTCTAATTTGAGTTGTTGTGTTTTATGGTAATTTCAGGTAATTTCTAGCTAAAATTGAGGAGTTTTGGCAAAGTCTGATTCAGATGCAAGGAAAGCGTAGCAGATACTGTCAGAATCTAACCTCCGAGCACTCAAACGAGCATTTCTAGAGCTACAGAGGTCCAAATGACACGTTCTCAACGGTGTTGAAAAGCTAACTTCCAGAATTTTTTAGCAATATATAATGGTTTTCACTTTTTTTCGAAGTAACCTGCCCATATTGGGCGTTGAACGCTAAAGAGCTACCCCCTGACTGGCGTTCAACGCCCCAAGGAGATAAGCCAGCGTTGAACGCCCAAGAACCACCCCCTTTGGGGCGTTCAACACCTACCAAGAAGCAAGGCAGCGCCAATCACCCCCTAATGGGCGTTCAACGCCCATTCCTCAAAGTTGGACGCCAAGCTCAGCCCAAGTACTCAACCAAAGTGGGCCCAATGATGAATTTTCGCACTTCTAGTCTAGTTTGTCATACATTTTGTACTTCTTAGTTATTATATTAGTATTTAAAGGAGAAGATCACCCATGTTTAGGATCTTCTGCCTCATCTTTACATTCTTTGCGTTTTACATTACTTTCTGTAAAAGTATGAGCAACTAAACCTTCTAAGTTAGGGTTAGGAGCTCTGTTGATTTTCATGGATTAATAATATTACTATTCTATTTCAATACACGTTTGATTCCATTCTCTTGTGTACTTTCGTTCTTCATCTCATGAATTGAGGATGACTTGTGACAATCATCCTTGTTCTATTTCAATACATGTTTGATTCCATTCTAATGTGGCCCTCACTTTTTTTTGGCAAACTATCAATTTGCCCCCACTATTTGGACTTATTGACCGGATCCGGCAATTTCGGTTTTAATGGGCCATTTTAAAAAAAAAACACCAATACTAGGTCAATATTAAAAAAATAGGAGTATATATTAGTGTAATTATGTTTGTTAATTTAAAAAATATAAAATTTATGTTTGGTATTAGACATTAACATCTCTAAACTTAAAAATATAATGTTCAAGAAGATGGATGAGTGGGGTTTCCAGCAATAGAAAGAGGGAGAATGAGGGCAAAATTGGAAAAATACTAAAATGTAAAAGGTATATAGTTATATACTCTATATTATAGTTTTTTAATATCATTTTTGTTATATTTTTAACTCTTTTTTTTTACTTTCCTACCTTGAGAGGTAAAAAAGTTATTTACATATTTTAATATATATTTTATATAATTAATTTGAGTTGGTTAAGTGGTTAGTTTATTTATCCATTTGAGTAAGTATTGAAAATTTGAATCTCTCATTGTGTATGCAACAATTCATTGGCTAGTAACAAACTTTTGAATGAAACTTAGACTTACGATAAATTAGTCTTTAGTCTATCGAATTAGAAAATATTGTGAAAAAATAAAATATATATGTTATATTTTGATATATATTTTATATAAATAACTTGTGGATGGTTTGTTTTTTCATGTAACATGTTTATATAATTTGCATTGTAACTCAAAAGTTACAGCTACGGGGTTATAGATGAATTTTGTAGTAGTGTTATAGTATTTCTCTTTATTATCCAACCAAACGTACCCTAGCTATAAATAAGTTACAAGTATTTTATAAATATTATCATTCTGAACAAGGAATGAAAGTAACAAAGTATTGATTCATGACTGGGAGATAATAACCTTTTCTAAACTTAATAAGCCTTATTGTGTCCATGTTTGTTCGCTATCGAATAATGGCAAATGTGTGTATAATGTTTTCATACACTAAATGCATCAAAATCAAATTCACTATTGTTAATAGATTTGAAATATTTAACGATATATCAATACTTAACTAAATAGCAATATAAAGAATGGTCTAATTACGTTACAAACTGTAGCTAAAATTATGGTTTTGTGACCAAGTCTTTTGTACCTCATTTTAATTTCTTAAAACTTTGTTTTATTTTTTATTTTTTTTTTTTTTGTGTAGTCCTCAATGATTCGAATAAATCTTTTTATTCCAACCAAGAAAATAACCTTAATGTAACAATTTTAAATTTTCAAAAGAAAAAAGGCAAACAAATGTATCTAAGCATAATATATATATATATATATATATATATATATATATATATATATTGATGTGCAACTAAATTTTTTCAAATTTATTTGTTCAAGTTACAAGGTACGTGAGGGATAATTAATATACACAAGATGGAAATCAAACAAAGAATAGTGGGCAGTCAGAGGTGTAACATTATTAACCAATGTATATATCTCAAATCATTATTGTCTCCTAACACTTCATCATATCATATAACTATTTAAAAAAAAAAAAAAAAAAAAAAAAGAGAGGAGAGAATAGTGTTGCCAGGGTAAGAATCAGAGCCACTTTAATGCAATTCTCAGTCACACGGATCAGAACTCCATTATACATTTGGAAAGTTTTGAAGTATATCGTTATACTGATATTTTAATAAATTTTAATCGTTAATCTTTTAATTATATATTATATATTTTTTATATTAAAATTAATAATTAAAAATTATAAAAATATCAGTGTATCGATACATTTAAAAATTTTCTTATACCTTCACTGTGTTATGGAAAAAGAGAGAATTAGTCCCACTATTATCACAATTAACAAGTTTGTGTAGTGCTGCTATCCAACTAGCTAGATTAAACATATGTTACTTTATCTTATTCAAAGAATTTTATAATCATCATAGAACACTAAACTAGTTTCAATAAATTTTAATAAGGTGGCCGTTTTTTGGAGTTCAAATTATTCCTCCCAATCTAGTGGGGAAGTAATTTTACTATTTTTTTAAAGGCTATTATATATCTAATGGGTTCACAGACAAAACTAAATGCAGGGAAACCGAAAATGTGGTTGAGTCTATGTATAATAAATTTTCAACTATATTAAATGTATATTAAAATTAACTATCAAATTAGTTATTGTATTTTTTTAAGTATATAAATTTTGAAATAATTTAAATCAAAATCTAACTTCATGGTATAACTACTATATTATAATCAAATAGTTCTAAACTCTATTTATAATCAAACATGCTTAAAGTAAGTAATCAAACTCAAAAATTCAAATTCAAATTCATGTTATAATCAGGTTGGGAATCTATGTGAGAGACAATTCATGCATGATTTTCATGATGAACAAAATCAGAATAAACAACTCCATTTTTTCACCCAAAGAGTAATTTAAATGAAATTTATTTTTATTTATTTATTTTTTATAACTTATATAATATGTAGAATCCAATATTCAGGACCTGAGAATTTGAGTTTTCAATGGAGCACTTAAGAATATCATATGGTAATAGATTAGAAAAGAAGACTACAATTCCAATGAAAAATAAATAGACTATCAGTTAAAGGCTGATTTTTTTTAATATAGAAAGAAGAAGGTGATTGCTCATTTGTGATAGAATTCATAGCCTGTATATGTGACCAATACAATATAGACATGTGGTATCATTAATTCTAGTCAATTAATAATTAAAAAATTTTAAAATCTTAAAATTTAATGTATTTTAAAAGTGTATTAATTATTATTTGTATACAAATACGAATACGTATATACTTTAATCATATATGATTAACTATGGTTAAGTATTTTTATTTATTAAAATTAATACAAAATTAAAATAAAAAATATCTTCTCTTTCTTATCAGCGTTATCTTCTTCCCAAAACACATACTAGTTATTATTTTTTGTTCTAACTTAGACCCCTGAACACCCAATCCTTCCGATCTGAACTTCTCCACCATCGCCGTTCATCGCCGCCGTTCACCACCGCTCACCGACACCGCCAGATCCCTTCTATCTCACAGGCATTCGTCGATCTCCATTTCTATCGCCCGTCGTTAGCGTCCTCTGTTTCCGCCTCCAACAGCAGTGTCGCTGCCGTCTCTCACGTTCTAAGCCTCCGTGACCTATTGTTTGCCGCCTCCGATCCACACCGCGTAACGGCGTTCTCCATCACCGTCGCTGACTTCCACACCCCTGATATTAGGTTAGGTGTTCATCGTCTGTTCAAACAATGAATTTCATTTATTTTGGTTATTGGGCTTGTTTCTTGCATGTTCAAACGGTCAGTTTTATTTTATTGATTTTTTTATGGAACAAATTCTCTGCCATGGATACAATTTTTCGAGCTCTATGTCTACTATATAGATTGATCAATTAAATTTGTAGTATATGTATGATTGACTCTGGAATCTGAAGTAATTACTCGCCTAATTAGAATTATCTTTTCAGTTGTTGAGCCAGTATAAGTTCATTGTTGAAGGCTGCTTCATCATTTACATTCTTAATTTTTTTTATCTAATTTAATTTAGTTGTGTTTGTCTTCCATCTCTCATGTCTACAGTCATTTAAAATATTTTCTATTCAGTTTAAGTGTATTTTTTCCTTGATTATCATGAGTAGAGATGTTATTAGTTTCAATCCATCACATCTCCATTGCCAATCTACAAACCACACCCAAATAAAAAGGAGAAAGAGTTAGCAAAATTAACCTTTTTTCTTTTTAGTACTGTACAGACAAATGCTAATTTTACTTTCAGTCGACCAAAATTACCTATTTTTGTGAATTAGTCTGTGTGCAAGCCAGAAGGAGCATTGTAGGCTACGGCTTAAATTTGGAGAAAGAGAAGAAGTTGGGGATCAATTATTTTTTTGTATCGTATTTAAATGAGAAGTATTTGAAGTTTTTCACTCTTAAAACTGATTAATAACGTATTATTTATTTATTATCATCATTATTATTAAACACAATGATAAAGTAAAATATTATCTCATTTAAGAGTTTTTTCAAGGTTGAAAAGTTAAATTATATATTATTTACTTAAATAATAATACTCATAGTCAACAAATATTTTTAATATACGTATAATTATTAACAAATATTTTTTATGTATTTGTATTATTTTTTATATTTAATAAAAAAAATTATCACATAATTTTACCAGTATTACTTTTTTAAAATTATTTTTTTAAAAAAATATTCTAAAAACAAATAAATAATTTCTGTTTTAAAATTTGAATTGAACTTGATTAGTATCAGAATAATTACTGATTGTCATCATTCAAGTATAAAGGCAATAAATTAAATTAATGTAGTAACGTATTAATAATCATACAAATAAATAATCATTATTTAATATTTATTTCCACCATTGAAGTATAAAGTGATAATGTATTAATAATTTAATAAGGTATGTTTAAAGACAATAAATTAAATTAATGTATCTTTAAATGAAAATACCGAAATAGTTATTTTTCAAAATCAAAAAATTATAAAGACATTAATTTGAGGCATAAAATCAATGGTTTTAATTGTATTATGCCACTAAATATGTATGGATCATAATTTGAGAAAGGTGTGGGTAGATTTAAAAAAATTTAATATTTGCATGCTTATCTAACTCATCATGAAATTGAATATGTACACATATTAATAAGTCATTCATTCAATTGAATACATTCACCCATGAATTTATCATGATTTTGAGCCATTAATTAAATTAAATTTATTCACATGCATGAGTCTATCATAAAATTAAAATATTTATTAAAAACAGATATTAAAAACTTGCAAAATATAAAAATAAGAAAACTTAATTTCAAATTCCAAAATCAGATATTAAAAACTGCACATAATAATTTCAACAATTCTATCACATTGTTCCAAAAAAATTTATGCAATAACCTTATATATACGTTAACAATATATTACTACTTGATATATGCAATAATAAATTATTATAAATAAATGATTTATTTCTTTTTAAAAAAAAGACCTTAGTAATTTATTAATACGTTACAAGTAAGTTGTTATTGCAATTATGAGTTATGCATTAATTGTTGATTCATTCAATTAATTGTTTCATGGTCAATCTCCTTCGTAATTACTTTATTGTCAATTCTGGAGGATCAATCTGTGGTCAATAATTATTTTATGATTTAATTAATTTTTTATTTTATAACTAAACCTCACATCAATATATTATTAATATCGTGTAACAGGTTCTGAGTAATCGAAGATATAAAAAATTGATACACATATTAATAAGTCATTCATTCAATTGATCCATTCACCCATAAATTCATCATAAATTTGAGCCATTGTATGGATGATAAGGTGGAACGAAAAATCTTAGAAATGTAGGATACACAGGTAATCCATTCAAATGCTGATTCTGGAGCTTCACAGGATCTATTGAATTAGGTTGACATGTTTTTCCAGTATCATGGTTATTTGGTTGTCCACTCTAAAAAAGTACACGCAACAAAATTTTAATATTTTATTAGTAAAAAAATACTACTATTATATGTGTATTCCATTTAGGATACGAACCTTATGCGCATTACGTATATTAGAACACCTTCGCTTATACTTTTTGGACTTTAAACTTGTGTCAACAACTCTTGTATCCTACATACAGGCATCTCACATGACATGATTAAGTAAGTACAATTTTAACTAAATAAAAACAAAATATATATTAATGAAGTCTAAAAGTAAAATGTATATATAATAAAATAGCTACAAATTACTGTTTTTTTTTTTTAAAAAATTTACAAAAGTTATATACAAGACTTCAAGTTCACATTAACATACCTTGGTAGCCTTAACTCCATTCTTATTTTTTTGTGTAGCTAATTTATTTGTTCCATTGTCATTAAAATATCTGTGATCTACACTCTGAACATTGCTGTCATCATTGCTTTAGTGATTTATTTCTTCTTCAGAATAACTCTACAATACAATAAAATACATTAGACAATATTTAAATACATAGATAAATAATCTTTAAAAATTTTGATAAAACAGAAAATTAAAATTACCTTCTCATCATTGAGTTCATCACTCGATTAGTGATGACCAGTATGTAGGACGTCTCTACTGTATAATTCTGGACACCTTCGAATCGTATGACCACAACGTGTACAATGAGAACACTTACGAGATTTTATTGCCCATCTATTTTGACGAGGGGCTCCCTTTGTCTTCACAACAGTTGGGTCACCGACCATACACGCATTAGAAAGAACATTGGAGTCAGGATCGCGTCTCTTTTTAAGTTTTTGGATTAGTCCAAAAATGTCATCTCTAATCTCCATGAAGTCATCTCGGTTCTTTGATGCCGACTCACATAATGTGAAGCATAGTGTTGCTAGAGCACCATATCTAATACCAGCAATATTTTCAGAGTTAGTTTCTGCGGATGTAACTGAACATATATAATCCTTCTTAGCATTTTTAGTCCACCTCGTGCAGACAAGAGTATCAGGAATGATATCGATGTGGTCATGTCTCATAGTACAAAAAATATGACAATATGGAATGCCACGACTTTCAAACAAACGACAATCACAAGCAAATTTTTTAGTGGCTTTATCATATTGTACTTCACATTCCCTCCCGGGTTGCCTATATTTATTTATTCTCACCTTAACTTCATTGTTGTTTACTGAATGTGTAACAACATTTAATTTTCCAGCTTCTTCTATCTCACACCGAACCTCTTTAAACATGCTTTTGGTGAAAATATCGGCTGCTTGCTTCTCAATGTCTTGAAGACACGTGGTCAACACAGGAGTTGTAAACAATGATTTAAAATCGGATAAGAGTTCATTTGTCCGATACTGCGTCAATGCTTCATTAAAGTTGTGTATCAATTCCAAAATATAGCACTTTTTACTAATGTAATTCTTTATCAAGGAGTGGATACCTTCGCATTGTGACGTAGTCCTGATTTCACCGAAAAATTTATCATTTAAATATGAGGAAGCCCACATTTCTTTGATCCCGTATGTCTTTTGCAACCATTCATTCTCAGAAAGTCCGTACTCAGATATCAAGTTATGCCATCTTCTCTCAAACTCTTCAGGAAAAAAATTTCCATACATTAGGTGTTTTAACCCATCTAAGAATTTTGAATTCTTTATAGCTTCACAGGCATTACGGTAGAGATGCCATGCACAAAGACGGTGTGCAGTGTAATACCCGGTCTAACCGAAATTAATTAAATAGTAAATTAAATAGGAGCGAATATGGTTGGAGGATTTGACAATTGGAATTTGATAATTTAAATATGATAATTGGATTCAGTGAATTTTTTCGAGTCAGAAAACATAGTTTTCTACGTAAAAGTGCGCAGTGAAATTTTGACCGGCAGTACCGGCCGAGATCTGTCTGGTACTGCAGTTGAGAAAATTGAGTATAAGTAAATAAGGTTAAGAAAGGAGGAATTTTAATTAGGGAAAGTAGAAATATTTAAAATGCGATTTGGAGCGCTAATCTTAAAGATTTTGGCCCGAAATTGGGCCAACGGACAAAAATAAGTGAACCGGGCCTAAGTGGGCCCAAGACCCAACATATATAAACATTAGTTATGAGCATTTCAGCTCATTTTACCCTAAAGAGAAGGGTTGGGGCACTGAAATTGAGAAGAGAGAAGAGAAGAGAGAAAACCTAACTCTCTTTGATCTTCAAACCACCATAACTTGAGCTACGGAGCTCCGATTGACGAGCCGTTTGCGGCCACGCGTCGCTCTTCTCATCCTCTATAATTCTATCTAAGTTTTGTGGTGAGTATTCCATTCATCTCTGCCCAGTTTTCGAATTTCCCCACTGTTACACGTTTTTGGGTAGTTAGTGTTGAAATCTTGTGATTTTGGGTGTTTAGGGATACTCTAACATGGATTCTAAGTGAGTCCTATCCCTATTTCACATGGGCTGAGGTAAGAAGTACTCAAACCTTTGTGATTTATCATTTTCATGAGCCCTAGGTTGATGTATATATGTGAAATTGGTTATGTTAGTGTATTGGTGATTTTGATGCACAAGTGGGAGATTGGTGTTGCTTGAGGAGCTTTGGTGAGGCTTGGAGCTAAGGTTGGTGGAGACTTTCAAAGAAGAGGCTCAATTGATTTGGCTACAAGAGGTACGGTTTAAGTTTCATTTAAATACCGTGTGGTGTGATGAGAATTCCTAGGCTAGATGCCCCTAGGATTAAGTTTGGATTGTGTAAATGATTGGTGCTAATATGCATAGTTGGTATGTAATGTGAATTAATGATTGGGTTGAAAATTGTGTGGCCTTGTATGCTTGGTATATTGAGAATTGAATGTGTTGGGTAATGAGTATTGATTTGTGGTTTATGCTGTTAAATTGTGAAATTGGGCCGGAGGCCGTGAATTTTGGGCCGGAGGCCGGAAAGAGGTAAGGAAGGTAAGTTGATGTGTGCATTGTATGATGATGCAAGTGATTGGATGAGTTTCAGATAATGAATATATGAATAATTGGGTTGGTTATTGAATAATAAGGTTTGAGGAGTTGAAGTGTGGAATTTGATAATTTTGGGTGAAATTATGTAGATAAGGTATGTTTGGTTTTGGTTGAGATATATTATGTGGTCATATATGTGACTAGGATTATTGATGCCTTGATGGTATGATGATATTGAGTGTGTGTAATGATGATTAATTGGAAATGATATTATTTGAAATTGGGATGAGAAAATATGTATGACATTTCTATGTGTTGTCTCTTAGCCATTTGATTAAGAAATGTTAAATTAGTGGGATGATGTTTTGTGAGTTGTGGTGAAGTGTTGATGTGTGAATTGAGGAGGCTTGATGTTGATTTTGGTACATTTTGATTGATTTCAAAAAGGGTTGAAATTGGCATGTTTCGGTTGATTTCGAAAAGAATTGAAATGGCTTGTTTTGAAAATGGCACCTTGTGGTTTTGTGTGAAAACATGATTTTTGGGCATACTTTGACGGGACATAACTTGGACTCCAGATTTCCGTTTTGTGCGAAACTTGTTTAGATAAGAAATTGGATCCGGGATGTCCATGCCGTTTGAAGAACGGGCGAAAATCGGTTTGAAATGAGAAAGTTATGTCCATCGGAAGATTGGGGGTTTAGTCTGTGAATTCTGCAGCTTTTTAACTTAGAAAATTTTTAGCAGAATGACCCTCCGCGCGTAGGCGCACTTGGCGCGTACGCGCCGATCTTCAAGAAAGCAACATCCGCGCGTGCGCATGCTGTGCGCGGGCGAGTCGATGCGCTGCACCAATTGCCCAGCCATTTTCCAGAGAGTTGCGCCAGAGTTGTGCCAGTTTTGTGCCTGGGGCGCAGTGCACCCACGCGTACGCGTGGCTAACGCTTGCGCGTCGTTTGGCTAATTTTCAATCTACACGTCCGCGTGCATGACGCATACGCGTCGATGAGTTTTGTGGCCATCCACGCGTGCGCATGGAGTACGCGTACGCGTGGCTCTGTTTTCGTGCCAAAGTTGATTTTTGAGTTTTAAAATCAAAATTTTGTACTTCTAAGCCTCCGATCTCACCACCTATGTCTTAAATCATTATGATATGCCTAGCAATGAGAAAATGAGTTAGTGAATGTGGTAACTTGCGAGTGAAGTAAGGGGAAAAGTAATGATCAATGATGATCAAAGATGATTATATGAGATATGGAGGATGACGGTGGAAGTACCGTGTATGCCACGAACCGAAGGGCTGTATTTATTGATAAATGGCAGGTTCTTGATTGAACCATGAGCCGGAAGGCTGAGTTATTGCCGGATACGGCGGAGCCATGTTGATAAATTGGCTAGTTCTGGATTGAACTATGAGCCGGATGGCTGAGTTATTGCCGGGTTACGACAAAGTCATTATGGATTATGGCTGAGTATAAATGCATATATGATAAATGAACGAATATGATAAATGAATAATGATGGAAAATGTTGAATGTAAGTATGCTTGTGTTTTCTCTCTGGTTGTAAGGGTGACAGGGCACCGATACCCTCTAATGGCGACAGGGCGCAGATACCCTCTAATGGCGACAGGGCGCAGATACCCTCCAATGGTGACAGGGCACATATTCCCTCTAATGATATTAATGCGCAACAGAGAGACTGTGCCCGGGTTAGCTACCGGACACGTCGGGTTGGCTTGATAACCGACAGATGATATCATCAGCCATAGGGCAGGCATTCATCATTTGAATATGTTTGAATTGTTTGGGTTTGCTTATTTGTTTTAGACTTCTACATTATATATGCTATGTTACCTGATTATGTGCTACTTGTTCTACTTGTACCTTAATTGTGTATTACTTGCATGCATTGCTTGTGTTTGTACAACTGAGAGGCCCCTCATGTTGGTGTCGGTGGAGGTTGAGGGCTATCCTTGATGAGACGAATTCGTGATGCGATTGCTTGAGGATGATGATCATTGGATGAGATAATTTGAGCTCCCTGGGTAGACGCAGTGATGTGGTTTCACTAGCTCCCGGTGAGGGTATAATGTATTAACATAGAATTGCTGAGACAAGACGACTGATGATGGTTTTGTTTAGAATTCCAAATCTGATTCGTGGGAGAATCAGCGAGTTGGGAATTTTATGAGATATGGACCAGATTTAGTATCCCTTTACGACAGTTGCCTATTCATGGATTAGCGAAAATCTAGGATGAATAATTGGTGAAGAAGCTTAGGATGCTTAATGAGTTCTTATTGTAGTGCATTGTATTTATTTGGCACTTTTACCGTACTGGGAACCCATGGGCCTGGGGTTCTCATTCCGTATATATCTCTTGTTTTTCAGATACAGGTCCAGGTGCTCAGAAGTGAGTTGTGGGTTGTCTGAGAGACGGCGAAGATCTTCATTTTCTCTACTTTGTGTTTTGCTTAGAATCTCTCCACCTTTGTTTCGAAAAGATTATATTATGTATTGAACTCTTTTGAACTGGCCTATAGAGGCTCTCGTGTTTCCTTTGGGAGAGATTAGGACATACTATTGTCAACTACTTTCATACTGTACCCTAGCCGGCCTAATCTTTGCGGGTCGCGACTAGTGGCTATTTACTTATTGTTATATATATGTCTATATGTTATCTATCTTTTAGTCTCCTTTACGCCTTGTCCGTATATCGTTTTCGGCTTCACGGTTTATCTTTCTGTTGTCGAAACGTGAGTGATACGTCTTCGCGATTTTATGTCTACTCTTTTCAGGCTTCTCGATTAATACTCCTTTCGAAATTACCTATATTTATATATTAAAAATCTACCTGAGAGTCGTACCACCGTAATATCATTGACTTATGACTCGAGCATAAGGATTTGAATATTAGGGTGTTACATTATGGTCTCAGAGCAGTTCGTCCACGTGAGCCTGAGGGATGGAACTGCTTATGCTTCAATGCATACTCTAAGTCTGTGCCTGTGCTAGTTAGGGTATCTAACCGATACATCTAGCATGAAGTCCATGAGTGTACCTTTGGTACTTTGAAGCACTATACTTCCGATATTGAGACTGATCAACTTGATATCGATTGTTTGGTGTGTATAGGAACCAGATGGCGCCTCGTGGACCCGGTCGGGGACGTGAGAGGGATCGTACTAGCACTCAGGAACCGGAAATCAACCCGAATAATCCGGTAAACCTTATGGCGACGTTGGAGAATATGGCTGCTGCTGTGCAGGCCACTGCGGAGGCTCTTGGGCAACAGATAAACAATAATGGCAATGGCGGAAGTGGAGCTCAGGGCCCGATGACACTGGCAACCTTCTTAAAGGTTAATCCACCTAAGTTCAAGGGAACCACCAATTCGACTGAAGCTGATACGTGGTTTCAGGCCATGGAGCGAGCACTGCAAGCGCAGTTGGTGCTTGAAGAGCAGCGTGTTGAATTCGCTACCTATCTACTCATGGGGGAAGCATCTCATTGGTGGCAAGGGGCTCGACGTCTCCTGCAACATAGGAATGATCATATCACTTGGGATGCCTTTCAGGTGGAATTCTATAAGAAGTACTTTCCGAATTCCGCCAGGACAGCCAAGGAATTGGAGTTACTGCAGCTAAAGCAAGGTGCTATGTCCGTATCTGAGTATACAGACAAATTTGAGGAGCTATTCAGGTTTTCCCGCATGTGTCAAGGAGCTCCGGGAGACTTCGAGGAATGAAAGTGTATTAAGTATGAGGGAGGACTTCGAAGTGAAATCCTGAGCTCCGTTGGACCGATGGAGATTAGGGTCTTCTCTGAACTTGTGAACAAGAGCCGTATTGCTGAAGAATGTGTGAGGAAGGCTGTTGAGGCGGAGAATGACCGTCGGGAATCCCACCGCAGGGAGCAGAATCAAGAATACTCAACAAGGGGTCAAGAGTTTAAGAGAAGAGGATACCCACAACGTTTTCCCCAAGGGCGAAATGACCTTGCGACGAATAAGAATTCCCAAGGAAAAGGTAGGAAAAAACAGATAGTGGCTGCTTCGGATGTTTTGAGTTGTCAGAGATGTGGAGGTCATCATCCAAATAGACCGTGTCGTTATGGTTCGGGTTTGTGTTACAATTGCGGAAAGCTAGGACATTTGGTCAGAGATTGCCCACACTGGAAGGACCGGGAGACTGCCAAGTCCGATTCTCGTACCTGAGGTAACAAGAAAACTGATAACTTAATTCTTTACCACTTTAGACAATGCTGAAGGCTGGTATTCACTCATAATACATGGTCGAATGAAAAATTATGATCTGTTCTAGATAACCCTAAGTTATCTTAATAGAAGGTTTGGTGAGCATAAATGATTAGGTAGGCCTTTAATGGAAAGCAACCTCAGAGTAGAATGACTTGTGGGCGATGTGAAAGCCATCATATGGGAACTCCGTGTCGAGATGGATTGGGACTTTGCCATGGTTGTAGAGGAGTTGGACACGTGTCCTGGAAGTGTCCTAAGGAGGTCAACCGAAATACTACCAAGGGCCAACAACAAGGTCGTGTGTTCACTACAACAACGGGTGATACCGTTAGATCCGACGGTTTGAGAATTGGTAAGCGAAAGAGTGGTAACGTGTTAAAAGTACGATTAAGTTGGTATGTGGCTTTGGTTATCATAGATAGAAATCTAGTGAATGCCAGTCATGCTTAGTTGTGGTTGATTACTTGAGGAAGTAAGTGATAGAGCTAGTATTAGACGAGAGATCAGAATAAAGCAGCAGAAACTTGCGGAAGCAGTAACACAAGATAGCCACGATTAGGAGCTGTAAAAGTTTACTATAATATCTTAAGTTTGAATACTAGAAGGGTTAAGTGGGTTACTGCAAGTAATGATCCCCAAATAGTTGGAATTGATTGCGGCTGCGAGCTTTGATGGTTCTAAAGCGGATGAGGAAATTATCATTGATGCATAATTGGATTTAGATGATGAGAGAGTGCAAGTTGTCGTGTTTGAGAGATGAGTACTATGATGATTGGTCATAGTGACCTTGGATTTTGATTGAGATTTATAATGATTGGTTTTGAAAGATGAATGTGAAAACCATTAAATTGAAATGCTGATGCGGTACTGAAATTGGTTTGAGGAAACCCGTGACAGGTGGTAAACTTCAATTTTTGGAGAGGTACTGTTGAAAATTTTTCTCCAAGAATTTGAAAGAGTGTTGGTTACGTTTTTGAAGATGATTTTTTTTCATATGAGTAACTTTAACAAAAGAGATGTGTCTCGAATGCTTTTATAGATTATTAAAGGAAAGCGAATTCTGATGATTTTGTTAGATTGTTATTTCAAACTCATTTGCTTTCTAGAAATGAAAGGAGATTTTGATTGATGAGTCAGAGACTTTATAACAGCAAGTCATGTAGAAATTCGAGGGTTTGGGAATAAGAAAGTAAGTTTGGAGTTTATGCTTGGAGTTGAGCTGTGATTAGTGGTAATTGGCTTAGCAGAGAGAGAGGATAGTGATGGAGTATGATTAAGGTGTAGTGATTATCTTTGATTGATTATAGTGATGTGGGACGATGGCTATGATTAACGATGATGGTAATACTATTGATGACATGATTTGAGATTTAATAGGGTGTGAGTTGATGAGACGATAAAGGTAAGGAACGAGACTATTGGTCGGCATTGGACAAATGACCGAGAACCTCGAATATAGAAAAATCAGAGCGCGGCAACGGAAGCGCGCAGGGTAAAAGGACCTTGGGACTGTTATGCGTTGGATATAGAGGCAGACTACGCTCGCGTACTCGCAGTGATGATGGAATTTTCGAGGGCAAAAATTTCTGTTAGGGAGGTAGAATGTAATACCCGGTCTAACCGAAATTAATTAAATAGTAAATTAAATAGGAGCGAATATGGTTGGAGGATTTGGCAATTGGAATTTGATAATTTAAATATGATAATTGGATTCAGTGAATTTTTCCGAGTCGAAAAACATAGTTTTCTGCGTAAAAGCGCGCAGTGAAATTTTGACCGGCAGTACCGGCCGAGATCTGTCTGGTACTGCAGTTGAGAAAATTGAGTATAAGTAAATAAGGTTAAGAAAGGAGGAATTTTAATTAGGGAAAGTAGAAATATTTAAAATGCGATTTGGAGCGCTAATCTTAAAGGTTTTGGACCGAAATTGGGCCAACGGACAAAAATAAGTGAACCGGGCCTAAGTGGGCCCAAGACCCAACATATATAAACATTAGTTATGAGCATTTCAGCTCATTTTACCCTAAAGAGAAGGGTTGGGGCGCTGAAATTGAGAAGAGAGAAGAGAAGAGAGAAAACCTAACTCTCTTTGATCTTCAAACCACCATAACTTGAGCTACGGAGCTCCGATTGACGAGCCGCTTGCAGCCACGCAAAGCTCTTCTCATCCTCTATAATTCTATCTAAGTTTTGTGGTGAGTATTCCATTCATCTCTATCCAGTTTTCGAATTTCCCCACTGTTACACATTTTTGGGTAGTTAGTGTTGAAATCTTGTGATTTTGGGTGTTCAGGGATACTCTAACATGGATTCTAAGTGGGTCCTATCCCTATTTCACATGGGCTGAGGTAAGAAGTACTCAAACCCTTGTGATTTATCATTTTCATGAGCCCTAGGTTGATGTATATATGTGAAATTGGTTATGTTAGTGTATTGGTGATTTTGATGCACAAGTGGGAGATTGGTGTTGCTTGAGGAGCTTTGGTGAGGCTTGGAGCTAAGGTTGGTGGAGACTTTCAAAGAAGAGGCTCAATTGATTTGGCTACAAGAGGTACGGTTTAAGTTTCATTTAAATACCGTGTGGTGTGATGAGAATTCCTAGGCTAGATGCCCCTAGGATTAAGTTTGGATTGTGTAAATGGTTAGTGCTAATATGAATAGTTGGTATGTAATGTGAATTAATGATTGGGTTGAGAATTGTGTGGCCTTGTATGCTTGGTATATTGAGAATTGAATGTGTTGGGTAATGAGTATTGATTTGTGGTTTATGCTGTTAAATTGTGAAATTGGGCCAGAGGCCGTGAATTTTGGGCCGGAGGCCGGAAAGAGGTAAGGAAGGTAAGTTGATGTGTGCATTTTATGATGATGGAAGTGATTGGATGAGTTTCAGATAATGAATATATGAATAATTGGGTTGGTTATTGAATAATAAGGTTTGAGGAGTTGAAGTGTGGAATTTGATAATTTTGGGTGAAATTATGTAGATAAGGTATGTTTGGTTTTGGTTGAGATATATTATGTGGTCATATATGTGACTAGGATTATTGATGCCTTGATGGTATGATGATATTGAGTGTGTGTAATGATGATTAATTGGAAATGGTATTATTGGAAATTGGGATGAGAAAATATGTATGACATTTCTATGTGTTGTCTCTTAGCCATTTGATTAAGAAATGTTAAATTAGTGGGATGATGTTTTGTGAGTTGTGCTGAAGTGTTGATGTGTGAATTGAGGAGGCTTGATGTTGATTTTGGTACATTTTGATTGATTTCATAAAGGGTTGAAATTGGCATGTTTCGGTTGATTTCGAAAAGAATTGAAATGGCTTGTTTTGAAAATGGCACCTTGTGGTTTTGTGTGAAAACATGATTTTTGGGCATACTTTGACGGGACATAACTTGGACTCCGGATTTTCGTTTTGTGCAAAACTTGTTTAGAAAAGAAATTGGATCCGGGATGTCCATGCCGTTCGAAGAACGGGCGAAAATCGGTTTGAAATGAGAAAGTTATGTCCATCGGAAGATTGGGGGTTTAGTCTGTGAATTCTGCAGCTTTTTAACTTAGAAAATTTTTAGCAGAATGACCCTCCGCGCGTAGGCGCACTTGGCGCGTACGCGCCGATCTTCAAGAAAGCACCATCCGCGCGTGCGCGTGCTGTGCGCGGGGGCGTCGATGCGCTGCACCAATTGCCCAGCTATTTTCCAGAGAGTTGCGCCAGAGTTGTGCCAGTTTTGTGCCTGGGGCGCAAGTGCACCCACGCATACGCGTGGCTAACGCTTGCACGTCGTTTGGCTAATTTTCAATCTACGCGTCCGCGTGCATGACGCATACGCGTCGATGAGTTTTGTGGCCATCCACGCATGCGCATGGAGTACGCGTACGCGTGGCTCTGTTTTCGTGCCAAAGTTGATTTTTGAGTTTTAAAATCCAAATTTCATACTTCTAAGCCTCCGATCTCACCACCTATGTCTTAAATCATTATGATATGCCTAGCAATGAGAAAAGGAGCTAGTGAATGTGGTAACTTGCAAGTGAAGCAAGGGGAAAAGTAATGATCAATGATGATCAAAGATGATTATATGAGATATGGAGGATGACGGTGGAAGTACCGTGTATGCCACGAACCGAAGGGCTGTATTTATTGATAAATGGATGGTTCTTGATTGAACCATGAGCCGGAAGGCTGAGTTATTGCCGGATACGGCGGAGCCATGTTGATAAATTGGCTAGTTCTGGATTGAACTATGAGCCGGATGGCTGAGTTATTGCCGGGTTACGACAAAGCCATTATGGATTATGGCTGAGTATAAATGCATATATGATAAATGAACGAATATGATAAATGAATAATGATGGAAAATGTTGAATGTAAGTATGCTTGTGTTTTCTCTCTGGTTGTAAGGGTGACAGGGCACCGATACCCTCTAATGGCGACAGGGCGCAGATACCCTCTAATGGCGACAGGGCGCAGATACCCTCCAATGGTGACAGGGCACATATTCCCTCTAATGATATTAATGCGCAACAGAGAGACTGTACCCGGGTTAGCTACCGGACACGTCGGGTTGGCTTGATAACCGACAGATGATATCATCAGCCATAGGGCAGGCATTCATCATTTGAATATGTTTGAATTGTTTGGGTTTGCTTATTTGTTTTAGACTTCTACATTATATATGCTATGTTACCTGATTATGTGCTACTTGTTCTACTTGTACCTTAATTGTGTATTACTTGCATGTATTACTTGTGTTTGTACAACTGAGAGGCCCCTCATGTTGGTGTCGGTAGAGGTTGAGGGCTGTCCTTGATGAGACGAATTGGTGATGCGATTGCTTGAGGATGATGATCATTGGATGAGATAATTTGAGCTCCCTGGGTAGACGCAGTGATGTGGTTTCACTAGCTCCCGGTGAGGGTATGATGTATTAACATAGAATTGCTGAGACAAGACGACTGATGATGGTTTTGTTTAGAATTCCAAATCTGATTCGTGGGAGAGTCAGCGAGTTGGGAATTTTATGAGATATGGACCAGATTTAGTATCCCTTTACGATAGTTGCCTATTCATGGATTAGCGAAAATCTAGGATGAATAATTGGTGAAGAAGCTTAGGATGCTTAATGAGTTCTTATTGTAGTGCATTGTATTTATTTGGCACTTTTACCATACTGGGAACCCATGGGCCCGGGGTTCTCATTCCGTATATATCTCTTATTTTTCAGATACAGGTCCAGGTGCTCAGAAGTGAGTTGTGGGTCGTCTGAGAGACGGCAAAGATCTTCATTTTCTCTACTTTGTGTTTTGCTTAGAATCTCTCCACCTTTGTTTCGAAAAGATTATATTATGTATTGAACTCTTTTGAACTGGCCTATAGAGGCTCTCGTGTTTCCTTTGGGAGAGATTAGGACATACTGCTGTCAACTACTTTCATACTGTACCCTAGCCGGCCTAATCTTCGCGGGTCGCGACTAGTGGCTATTTACTTATGTTATATATATGTCCATATGTTATCTATCTTTTAGTCTCCTTTACGCCTTGTCCGTATATCATTTTCGGCTTCACGGTTTATCTTTCTATTGTCGAAACGTGAGTGATACGTCTTCGCGATTTTATGTCTACTCTTTTCAGGCTTCTCGATTAATACTCCTTTCGAAATTACCTATATTTATATATTAAAAATCTACCTGAGAGTCGTACCACCGTAATATCATTGACTTATGACTCGAGCATAAGGATTTGAATATTAGGGTGTTACATGCAGCGTTTGGAAGAACTTCTTTTATTGCCTCCCTCATTGCAAGATCTCCATCTGTCACCACAACTATAGGTTATTTATTACCCATTATCTCCATGAACATATTCAACACCAAAACATAGGTTTTCCGCTTCTCATCGGATAATAAACCACAACCAAAAATGCATGTTTGTCCATGATGATTTGTTCCTGAGAAGACAACCAACGGCCTATTATACTTATTTTTTTGGTATGTCGTGTCGAAGGCTAACACATCACCAAAACATTGGTAATTAGTGATGCTAGATCCATCGGCCCACACTAAATTATCAAGCTTACCATCCTTCAAAGTAAACTTCCCTTGCAATAGTGGATCTTCATCTGCCTTAAAAACTAGGTAACTCAATGCTGCATGTGCATCACCATCTTTTATCTTTGCACGCCTCGATCTGTCAAAATGATTGTATAGATCTTTTTTTGTGAATCTCGCCCTGTTCGGACCTCCTTTTTGTGCCACCATGAACCCCATTATATGACAAGTTCTAACACCATAAAAGTGCAAACTATCAGCCTGTGCTTTATCAGCGTCAATCATTGTTCGATATGCCAGAACAAACTGGATATACTTAGGTGGGATGAGGTCATGGTTGTGAGTCTCTTTAAATTTGGTGACCCGCCACTTTTGTAAAATCAAGTCATAATGAAATCTAATCTTTGCTTGACACATTACACGGGTGATTGGCTTGTGATCCTTTTTTCTGTTCTCCATCTCCAAGTACTTTTTTCTACGTGTACCCTCTCTGTTATAAACTATCTGTCGCATATTAAGGTTTCCATTGAAATCTTGTCCTTTTTCGTCAAGTCTCGCAACAAAACCGTGCACTTTAGCATAATTTCTATAAAAATCAAAACATTGATCAACGGTGTCAAACTCAATACCCCACATGTCATCATAGCTTAATTCGTTTAACTTCTTGAATTTTATAGCTACAATTCGACACCTCCATGGATTCACTAAATTTACCCTCATTGTTGATAAGATCTTCCTCCTCCTTATCAGAGCTACTATCATACCCAAAACACAGCTCATCATATTCGATAGACTCCTTTAAGTTCTTATTGTCATCGATGTTCATGTTTATGATGTTCAAGTAAGTTTTTATATCTTCGATTACTCAGAACCTGTTACACTATATTAATAATAAATTGATGTGAGGTTTAGTTATAAAATAAAAAATTAATTAAATCATAAAATAATTATTGACCACAAATTGATCCCCACAATTGACAATGAAGCAATTACGAAGGAGATTGACCATGAAACAATTAATTGAATGAATCAACAATTAATGCATATCTCATAATTGCAATAACAACTTGCTTGTAATGTATTAATAAATTAATAAGGTCTTTTTTAAAAAAAAAGAAATAAATTATTTATTTATAATTATTTATTATTGCATATATCAACTAGTAATATATTGGTAACGTATATATAAGGTTATTGCATAAATCATTTATTTATAAGCATGCAAATATTAAAATTTTTTAAATTTACCCACACCTTTCTCAAATTATAATCCATGCATATTTAGTGGCATAATACAATTAAAGTCATTGATTTTATGCCCCAAATTAATATCTTTATAATTTTTTGATTTTGAAAAATAACTATTTCGGTATTTTTATTTAAAGATACATTAATTTAATTTATTATCTTTAAATATACCTTATTAAATTATTAATACGTTATCACTTTATACTTGAATGGTGGGAATAAATGTTAAATAATGATTATTTATTTGTATGATTATTAATATGTTACTACATTAATTTAATTTATTGCCTTTATACTTGAATGATGACAATAAGTAATTATTCTCATACTAATCAAGTTCAATTCAAATTTTAAAATAGAAATTATTTATTTGTTTTTAGAATACTTTTTCAAAAAAATAATTTTAAATAAGTAATACTGGTAAAATTATGTGATAATTTTTTTTATTAAATATAAAAAATATTTGTTAATAATTACACGTATATTAAAAATATTTGTTAACTATGAGTATTATTATTCAAGTAAATAATATACAATTTATTGTGATAAAGGTGGATGACCATGGATAACCACGTAAGGCTTAGTTGGATTTCATTCTTCAGACTAAATGAATCCATTTACAAGACAAATGGCAATAAATGAAAGTTGAAAGTGGTATCATTTTACATGTATAAATAGCAAGCATCCTCGAATGCTTTTACACACAGCAATAATAAAACAAAAGCAAGTGCAATTCTCTCTCTCTTTACTTTTAATACTTCTTTCTATCTTTATATATATATATAAACATTACAATATATTATATTCTTTCTCTTTCGTACTATTCTCTTATATACTTTAATATTATTAAATATATTAATTATATCTACTATATTGATATAGTAATTCTAGTCAATATTACTATTTGAGTTATCTAATTATATTTCATATTTTATATTTGTTACTTCTTCCTTATTTATTTAGTTATTTTATAACACGTTATCAGCACGAGACTCTGATCAAATTTTTAGGAAGACTCAGGTAACAAATTTTCATTATGTCGAAGCTCTCTCATCTTGAATTCAATGCTCTTGATATATCTGGAAACAATTATTTATCATGGATATTAGATGCTGAAATCCATCTTGATTCAATGGATCTTGGAGATACCATTAAGGCTGAAAATAATGCATCCCAGAAGGATAAAGTCAAAGCCATGATTTTTCTTCGTTGTCATCTTGACGAAGGATTGAAAAATGAATATCTCACATTAAAAGATCCTGCAGATCTTTGGAAAGATCTTGAAGAAAGGTACAATCATAAAAAAATGGTGATACTTCCTCAAGCTCGATATGAATGGACACACCTGCGTCTACAAGATTTTAAATCTATAAATGAATATAATTCTGCAATGTTTCGTATCACCTCACGAATGAAATTATGTGGGGAAAAGATAACTGATCATGATATGTTGGAGAAAACTTTCTCAACCTTCCATGCCTCGAATGTGCTCCTGCAGCAGCAGTATCGAGAAAAAGGGTTTAAAAAATATTCTGAGTTAATTTCTTGCCTTCTTGTTGCTGAACGCAACAATGAGTTGCTTTTAAAGAATCATGAAGCGCGCCCAGCTGGCGCCGCCTCATTTCCTGAAGTAAATGCGGCAAATTACCCCAGAAGAGGTAAATGGCAAGGTTTTAATAACAAAAAAAATTATGGAAGAAAAAAGAATTATGTTCAAAAGAGAGGATCTCACCAGAAGTGGGATAAAGAAAGAAATATCGGGCAGAGTAAATCAACAAAGGATAAGTATTTCCGTTGTGGTGGAAAGGGCCATTGGTCACGTACCTGTCGTACCCCAAGGCACCTAGTCGATCTTTACCAGGCATCTTTGAAAAAGGATGTCAAAGGAAAGGAAACAAATTTTGTTTCAAATGATGCTGAAAATTCCACCACTCATTATGATGTATCTGATTTCTTTGAGGACCCTGAAGGAAATATTGGTCATTTGATCAATGATGGAATAGTTTAATATGTGAGATTGTGAAATATCTATGTAAATAAATAATGTAAATAACTTATTATTAAGTTTTATTTTTTATATATTTAAGTTTCAAATACAATGTATATAAATAATGAAATATTAATGTTTATAAATTTTGAAATCATTAAATGTGTCATGCTTTAAAATAAAATTTCAGTATATGACATTATTTTTATGTACAGTATTTCTTAGAAAAATAATTTCGATCAAGTATTCAATTTAACTGTGCATACTGCTCATTTTATTATTATTTGTCTTTGAAGAGAATGGCAAGGATATGTAATGAAGATGTATGCCTTGCGGATAGTGCAAGTTCACACACAATTCTCAAAAGTGATATATATTTTACCCATCTGGTGCCAAAAGAAGAATGTGTTAATACTATTATTGACTCAGGCAATGTGATTGAAGGCTCCGGAAGAGCTATAATTTTGTTTCCTGGAGGAACAAAATTCATAATAAATAATGCACTATTATCTACCAAGTCTCGAAGAAACTTGTTGAGCTTTAAAGATATTTGCCGAAATCGATATCATATTGAGACTATGAATGAGGGAAATCATGAGTACTTATGTATCACAACTCATGATTCAAATAAGAAAGTTATATTAGAAAAATTATCCTCACTTTCATCTGGGTTGTATTATACCAAGATTAGTGCAATTGAATCACATGCCACTGTAAACCAGAAGTTTACTAGCCCAAATGAATTCATAACTTGGCATGATAGATTGGATCATCCAGGAACAACCATGATGAGGAGAATTATTGAAAACTCTCATGGACATTCACTAAAGAACCAAAAGATTCTTAAATCTAGTGAATTTTGTTGTGCTGCATGTTCTCAAGGGAAGTTAATTTTAAAGCCATCACCAGTAAAGATTGGATTTGAGTCCCCTAAATTTCTAGAAAGGATTAAAGGTGATATATGTAGACCTATTCATCCACCATGTGGATCTTTTAGATATTTTATGGTCCTGATAGACGCATCTTCGAGATGGTCACATGTGTGCTTATTGTCTTCTCGCAACCTGGCGTTTGCGAGATTACTGGCTCAAATTATTCGATTAAAAGCACAATTTCCAAAAAATCCAATCAAAGCAATTCGCCTTGATAATGCTGGTGAATTTACTTCCCAAGCTTTTGATGCTTATTGTATGGCTAATGGAATAAGTGTTGAACATCCAGTAGCTTATGTTCACACACAAAATGGGTTAGCAGAATCACTTATTAAGCGCCTCCAATTAATTGCTAGACCCTTACTTATGAGAACAAATCTCCCAACCTCGGTTTGGGGGCATGCTATTTTACATGCCGCAGCACTTATTCGTTTGAGGCCAATGAGTTACCATCAGTTCTCTCCTATACAATTAGCTTTTGGCCAGCAGCCAAATGTTTCCCATTTAAGAATATTTGGGTGTGCGATATATGTTCCCATTGCACCACCTAATCGCACCAAAATGGGACCCCAAAGAAAATTGGGGATATATGTTGGATATGATTCTCCCTCTATAGTGAGGTATCTTGAGATACAAACGGGAGATGTATTTAAAGCCCGATTTACGGATTGTCATTTTGATGAATCAAAATTTCCAACATTAGGGGGAGAGAATAAGCTTCCTGAAAAGGAACTTAATTGGAATGCATCATCGTTGATGCATTTAGATCCTCGATCAGGGCAATGTGAACTAGAAGTTCAAAAGATTATACATTTGCAAAGAATAGCAAATGAATTGCCTGATGCATTTTCTGATACAAAGAGGATAACCAAATCTTATATACCAGCGAAAAATGCCCCAATTCGAATTGATGTCCCAGTAGGACAAGTAGCCACTGAAGCAAATTCACGCCAGAAGCGTGGCAGGGCAGAAAATGCCCCAATTCGAATTGATGTCCCTGTAGAACAAATAGCCACGGAAGCAAATACACGCCAGAAGCGTGGCAGGCCTGTCGGTTCCAAAGATAAAAATCCTCGAAAGAGAAAAGAGGTAAATACGATTCCTATTGAAAAAGACATAGTAAAGACACCTGCAGTTGTCCAAAATTCTGATATAGTGTTAACGCCAGAAGACGTTCAGGTACTTGAAAATTGTGAAAATGATGAGATCTCAATAAATTATGTCTTTACAGGAGAGAAATGGGACCGAAATAAGACAATTGTCAATGAAATATTTGCTTATAATGTAGCATTGAATATCATGCATGAAAGTAAGGATCTTGGGCCAAGATCAGTCGAAGAATGTCGACAAAGGAATGATTGGCCAAAATGGGAAGAAGCCATGAAGGCTGAATTAGACTCACTTGCAAAATGTAAAGTCTTTGGACCTGTAGTCCGTACACCAGAAGATGTAAAACCTGTTGGATATAGGTGGGTATTTGTGAGAAAACGAAATGAGAAAAATGAAGTTGTGCGCTATAAAGCCCGACTTGTGGCACAAGGTTTTTCACAAAGACCCGGTATAGATTATGAAGAAACGTATTCCCCTGTAGTGGATACGATAACATTGCGTTATTTGGTCAGTTTATCTGCATATCATAAACTGCATATGCATTTAATGGATGTGGTAACAGCCTATTTATACGGCTCATTAGATCGGGATATCTATATGAAAGTCCCTGAAGGACTAAAGATATCTAAACCATCCAATGAATATTCGCAAGAGTTATACTCAGTCAAATTACAAAGATCTTTATATGGTCTAAAGCAATCTGGACAAATGTGGTATAATCGTCTTACTGAGTATCTGGCCAAAAATGGTTTCAAGAATGATGATATATGCCCGTGTGTTTTCATAAAGAAAACTACATCTGGGTTCATTATAATTGCTGTGTACGTTGATGATTTAAATATCATTAGGACTCCTGAAGAAATTCCAACAATTATAAAAACTCTAAAAGAAGAGTTTGAGATGAAAGATCTTGGAAAGACTAAATTTTGTCTCGGCCTGCAGATCGAGCATATAAAAAATGGGATCTTTATTCATCAAACAACATACACAGAAAAGATCTTGAAGAGATTTTATATGGATAAGTCGCATCCATTAAGTACCCCAATGATCGTAAGATCTTTGGATGTGAAAAAGGATCAATTCCGTCCTAAAGAAGAAAATGAAGATATCCTTGGTCCTGAAGTACCATATCTTAGTGCCATTGGAGCGCTAATGTATCTTGCTAACAATACAAGACCCGATATATCATTTGCTGTGAATTTACTAGCAAGATATAGTTCCTCTCCAACCAGAAGACATTGGAGTGGAATCAAGCAAATCTTTCGATATCTTCATAGAACGGTTGATATGGGATTGTTTTATCCCTATGGATCCACATCACAACTTGTTGGCTATGCAGATGCTGGATACTTATATGATCCACATAAAGGGAGATCACAAACAGGATACCTGTTCACATATGGTGGTACAGCTATATCATGGAGATCCACGAAACAGACGATACCAGCAACCTCCTCTAATCATGCCGAAATATTAGCGATTCATGAAGCAAGTCGCGAGTGTTTTTGGCTCAGGAGTTTGATCCAATATATCCTGTCATCATGTGGACTGATTGATCATAAGATAGCTCCAACTGTCCTGTTTGAAGATAATACAGCATGCATTGCTCAACTTAAGGGCGGATATATCAAAGGTGATAGAACAAAGCATATCTCTCCCAAATTCTTCTTCACTCATGATCTTCAAAATCAAGGGACTATTGATGTCTAACAGATCAGTTCAAGTGACAATCTGGCAGATTTATTCACAAAGTCACTCCCAAAATCCTCTTTTGAAAGATTGATATATGAGATTGGGATGCGCCGATTTCGAGACATTAAATGATGTCGGCAAGAGGGGGAGACTGTACTCTTTTTCCCTTGGTTAGGTTTTTTTCCCATTGAGTTTTTCTTGACAAGGTTTTTAATGAGGCAGTCCCCATCACTAAAGGATATTGTACTCTTTTTCCTTCACTAAGGTTTTTTCCCACTGGGTTTTTCTTTAGTAAGGTTTTAACGAGACAATAATCCTAAATGGTCATCCAAGGGGGAGTGTTGTGATAAAGGTGGATGACCATGGATAACCACGTAAGGCTTAGTTGGATTTCATTCTCCAGACTAAATGAATCCATTTACAAGACAAATGGCAATAAATGAAAGTTGAAAGTGGTATCATTTTACATGTATAAATAGCAAGCATCCTCGAATGCTTTTACACACAGCAATAATAAAACAAAAGCAAATGCAATTCTCTCTCTCTTTACTTTTAATACTTCTTTCTATCTTTATATATATATATATATATACACACACACATCACAATATATTATATTCTTTCTCTTTCGTACTATTCTCTTATATACTTTAATATTATTAAATATATTAATTATATCTACTATATTGATATAGTAATTCCAGTCAATATTACTATTTGAGTTATCTAATTATATTTCATATTTTATATTTGTTACTTCTTCCTTATTTATTTAGTTATTTTACAACACAATTTAACTTTTCAACCTTACTTGAAAAAACTCTTAAATGAGATAATATTTTATTTTCTCCAAATTTAAGTCGTAGCCCACAATGCTCCTTCTGTCTTGCACACAGACTAATTCACAAAAATAGGTAATTTTGGCCGACTGAAAGTAAAACTAGCATTTGTCTGTACAGTACTAAAAAGAAAAAGGTTAATTTTGCTAACTCTTTCTCCTTTTTATTTGGGTGTGGTTTGTAGATTGACAATAGAGATATGATGGATTGAAACCAATAACATCTCTGCACAATTCATGATAATCAAAGAAAAGATACACTTAAACTGAACAGAAAATATTTTAAATGCCTATAGACATGAGAGATGGAAGACAAACACAACTAAATTAAATTAGATAAAAAAATAAGAATGTAAATGATGAAGCTGCCTTCAACAATGAACTTATACCGGCTCAACAACTGAAAAGATAATTCTAATTAGGCGAGTAATTACTTCAGATTCCAGAGTCAATCATACATATACTGCAATTAATCTAATTGATCAATCTACATAGTAGATATAGAGCTCGAAAAATTGTATCCATGGCAGAGAATTTGTTCCATAAAAAAATCAATAAAATAAACCTGACGGTTTGAACATGCAAGAAACAAGCCCAATAACCAAAATAAATGAAATTCATTGTTTGAACAGACGATGAACACCTAACCTATATCAGGGGTGTGGAAGTCAGCGACGGTGATGGAGAACGCCGCTACGCGGTGTGGATCGGAGGCGGCAAACAATGGGTCACGGAGGCTTAGAACGTGAGAGACGGCAGCGACACTGCTGTTGGAGGCGGAAACAGGGGACGCTAATGACGGGCGATAGAAATGGAGATCGACGAATGCCTGTGAGATAGAAGGGATCTGGCGGTGTCGGTGAGCGGTGGTGAACGGCGGCGGTGAACGGCGATAGTGGAGAAGTTCAGATTGGAAGGGTTGGGTGTTCAGGAGTCTAACTTAGAATAAAAAACAATAACTAGTATGTATTTTGGGAAGAAGACAACACTGATGGGAAAGAGAAGAGATTTTTTATTTTAATTTTGTATTAATTTTAATAAACAAAAATACTTAACCATAGTTAATCATATATGATTAAAGTATATACGTATTCGTATTTGTATACAAATAATAATTAATACACTTTTAAAATACATTAATATTTAAGATTTTAAAATTTTTTAATTATTAATTGACTAGAATTAATGATGCCACATGTCTATATTGTATTGGTCCACATATACAGAGTATGGATTCTATCACAAATGTTGGGGTATGAGAGCAATCACCTAGAAAGAAATGTAATGTTTGATATTGAAATGGATGTGTAAAGTAATTACACTAATATGATATTAGAGGTAAATCACAAGCTGTGTTTAAATTTTGCATAATTTTTAAAATTGCAACCTACCCATGAGTTTAATTTTTTTACTTTTTTTTTTAGAAGTACAAAACATAAACATTAAAAAAAATTATTCAAAAGCTGCAAAACGTAGCTTGTATTTTATATGAGAAAAAATATTTAAATTAAGAATCTTGCTTATAAATACCATTGACAATTTATTCGTATTTCATACCTCACTCCATTTCTTTTTTTTATATAGTGAATTTTTTGATAATTTGTAGTGTCAAAAAAGTTAGATTAGATAAAGTTGAGGTTATGAAAGGTATTGTAAATTTGTAAGTGTATTATAACGGTGAGATTATACTAAACACATACGAAGGAGCGACTTTTATTTGTGAATGTCTGTTTTTTTTTTTTTTTTGTCATTTCACGCACCATGAATTTTGTAGAGTTGCAAAATAATTTTTATGAAAACATACAAAGTCACTTTTCAAAGAGGGTGAGTAACATTTTATACAGGAATCTTGTGCAAGTATTTGGTAGGCTGATTCAATTTCAAATAATGTCCATCACTGACAACGCATGTATACAGCAGATGTTCTATATTTATTAACAAACCCGATTTTACGTGCCAATGATAGAATTGTACATTAAATTTGAACAACATATGAGACTGGACGCGGTTGGCAATGAGGTAAATACGGATGAGCTCGAGGATATAGATTGGGAAGAAGATAATAACTACAGTGAAGAGAAATTTGAAGCCAACTACAAAATCAATGACGAAAACGATGACGGAGACGAGGCAGGCAATCCGGTGGTGCAAAATGAAGCAGATGCACTTGTAAACCAGCATCCCTTTGGTGTTCCGTCTTTTATGCAAACTCTAGATCTCGAAGTCACGCATGCCCCAAAATTTTCTGAGTATGTAAATATGGGTATGTTATATTTATTAATTAAAGTTACCACTAACATTTCTTTATTTAGCCTTAACTGACTAATGGTGGTTCGCATGTCGTAGGTGAAGGCGATGTTGCGGCAGAAGATGGTGAATTTAGTGTCAGAATGAAATTTGGTTCTAGAGAGTCGATGATCTCTACAATCAAAAGTTACGCTATCTCTAGAGAAATTGATTATACTGTGTATGAGTCTGAGCCGCAGATATTAAATACAAAATGCAAGGGGTATTATGCAAGGTGCGATTGGCTTAACCGAGCTAACTTGATTCGCAAGAAAGGTTATTGGGAGATCAAGAGATACAATGGCAGACTCACGTGCACAATAGGGACACAATTTCACAAGATCATGCTAAGTTTGACTCAGACACGATTGCAAATGCTATTAGGCTATTGGTTGAAGCAGACCCGTCGATAAAGGTGAAGTCTTTTATCACAGAAGTTCAATCCAGGTTCAACTATATTGTAAGTTACTACAAGGCTTGGTTAGCAAAGCAAAAATCTATCGCAAAATTTTTTGGTGATTAGGAAGTTTTTTACCAGACTCTGCCAGTATGGTTGAAAGCAATGACTGTGAAGATGCCAAGGTCTCGTGTTCAAATAAAAACTCTCCCTGTTTATCGTGAAGGTGAGGAGGTGAATGGTGTAAGAATTCTCCATCGCGTGTTTTGGAGCTTCTATCCATGTATTACAGTATTTAAACACTACAAGCCATTGGTGCAGGTTGATGGCACACACCTGTACAAAAAATATAAAGGTGCATTTTTGGTTGCGGTGGCACAAGACGGGAACCAAAACATTGTGCTGATTGTTGGGTTTATTTTTTATCGGCTAAACGAATTGTTTACTCGAACGATCGTCGAGGCTCATAAGCGCGTTCGCAACGGATTCACGTATTCAGAATTTGCAATTAAACGAGTCGAAGAGAGAAATAGGTGCTAAGAACGGCATACGCTCCCACGCCCAAACTAAAAGCAGAATGAGTGGGTCATCCATTTCTTTACACTTGTATCGCGATGCATGACACAACGACCTATACAGATGTGGCACACTAGCTGCCCCCAACTGTAGAATGGAATGCGGTGAAAATCTCGAAGTAGAAGCAAAAACTTTGAGTTCACAGAATTCATTGACTTATTTGGGAATACAACCGTTTCGAGCACGCAGAAAATGTGAGCCCGGACATATTGCTCGATGGACTTATGTGTGTCTAACGCTTCGGCGTCTTTACATCGATGAACTTATGAAATGTTTACTTTTCCCAATAAGTGATCATCCGAATCGGGCAACCTACCAAAACAAGCTAAGCAGTTCTCCACCAAAAACTGAGGACCGTTGTTCGTTCTTCCCGTCACGGGCTCCCCATTAATCGGGAGACCAAGTATATGAGTCACATCTTCTAGTGTCACAATCACTTCACCGACTAAAAGGTGAAACATCTGCATTTTCGGCCTCTATCATGTGTTGAATGGTAGGAGGTGTTGAGAAGAAATGAAGGTTAAAAAAAATAATTAGATTATAAGAATATTTTAGATATTTTAAATTTTAAGTGAAATTGTAATAAAAATCTATTTGAGTTTGAATTGATTTAAAAAAAAAACTGAACTGAATTAAATTCTATCTAACCTAATTAAATTATTTTTGTTTTAAACACGATAATTAAATTCAATTTTCACGAAAATTAAATTCCAAAAAATTTTTAAACACCCTGTAATTATGATGATTTGTCAAATAACACGTAAACAAACCATATGTTATATTAACTTGACATGTAAATAATAAATTTTGTTGTGACACATATCACGTGTCAATGGCTAAATATCACTCTTACATGTCCAAAGCATATTGTCTATATCAACATTTTGTTCACGGAAAAACTCAAGAAATAAACATGAGTCACAATGAAAATTAAGAGGCTATTTTGAATTAATTGAAAATTCAAAAACAGTTTTGAGCTACCAGTAAAACTTTAAAGAACATTTCGTTCAACTCCTTGATCGTTTGTGGAAAAGTTGCTAAGAATATGAATGTGGCATACTACTACATGGTAAAAGAATTTGATGGTACTAAATTACAAAACAGAAAGTCATGAACACAATAAATAGGGAGAGGCAGTTTCGAAAAAAACAATTGAAAAAGATCTACCAGAACCAATTATATTAAATTCTCAACATTTTGAGCTTGATAAAACAGTACATGAAGGACTCCATTCACTTTACTGCCATGCGCCTGGCCAAGGACTACCACTTCGTCCAAGCGGAGCTTGTGCAAACTAGGAAGAAGGTTAGTTAGTTCTTTTATAAAAATATATAAATTTTTAATTTTTAATATATTTGCTATACAGTTATTTAAGTAAAATATCTAAAATTTTTATTAATAATAAACTTAAAATGCACCCTTAGAATACATTTTAGCTAAATACTCTATATAAATAGCAACTAAGTTTACAGTATAGTAGTAAATCTTTTATGTGCCTCACATCTGCAAATACCTTCTGATAGGAATTCCTAACTTTACAAGTTCGAAAACTGAGAATGGATATAAATGAAGGGTCACATGACACAATGATTGATAAGATCTGCTACGCTGTGGTACTTCAAGTCAACCCTGCGCTGTGATTTTTCTAACTCGGAATTAAACCACTGCTCAAAGCTTAAAATGGTGCCATTGACATCGACATCAACATCTACAATTCTACATCACTTCCTCTTTCCTCCATGTAGTTAAAGCTCACTGATTTGGCCTCTTCTGCAGTATCATTACAGGCCAGCCTTGTGTACTAGCTCCACAGGGCGCATTGATTCTGGCTTTGACATAGAAACGCAAAGAACGAGAGATAGAGACTAATGTATAAAGTACAGAAAATATATGTTTCTTAAACCAAAAAATTGTCTCTATCTATGTCTCCAGAACCAAACAAGTTTCTGTATCTATTGTTTTTGTATTTCTGTTTCAAATGCAGTATTGTAGCCTAAGTGAAAGAAAACAAAATCCGGTAGTGTTTGCAACCATATCATAGAATTTTCTATAGTGATATTCTAAAAATATTCCTAGTTAACCTTGTAGGCAGATTAATTTGATCTTCAGGTTTTTACATTTAATTTTTTTTTTTTTTTGAAGATTCCCTTGTTTTGAAAATTTGAAAGTGAAACCCACCTTCTGCGCTTTTGATAATAAACAATGCATTCAGATATATCTTTAAGCATAACATTTTTCAAACCAATATACCACCTAAACAAGTTATTTTATTCTTGCAAGAAACACGAACCTTAATATCTTGTGACTTTATCGTAGATCCATAATACAGAACTACTGAAAAAAAAAAAAAAAAAAAAAAAAAAAAAAAAAAAAACTGCAAGGAGAATCAACAGCAGCAACTACATAACAGTACTAATCTCTGCTATTCATAACAGTAATTTCAAGTTTTAACATGCCATACTCTTCTAAGCAACAAGCAAGCTGTGAAACATATTTACAAGTTCATCGTGAACAATTTTTCCCCTTTATAAATATAATTCTGCATGTATACTATATAAGTCAAATTGCAATTACATACAGCTATACTTTTTCAAGTCTTCAACAATATCAGTCCTCAATGTACAAAGTTCAGAATTCCATGCTATACCAGAGTAATATGAATAGTATGTTTGGATTTCCATTTGCAACTATAAAACTATTGATTTGAGCAAAAGCTATGAAAGGTAGCTTTTGCCACAAACCATAGGGGGAGTTCTCCAAACGGAAAATGCAAACACACTTTGGTATTATAAGTCAAGGAAATGCTCACCATATTGAGGATTTTCAAATTTTACAAGGTATTCAATTAAGCAAAGAAGATCCACACTGCAATTGCCACTCCAAGCAATCTTCAAAGTCAAAACTGCTTGCACAATCCAACAAAGCGTTCTGTTGATGTTCATAACGGCATATGTAATTCAACCCAATAAGAATCTCGCAGATCGCTTCCTCTGTCTTTTCCTTATCAGCAAAGTACAAGGTCTGAAGTAGCAGCACATTCGTCCTGCTAACAATTTGGTGTTGCTCAAAATTCCTTTCGCTTTGCCATCTTATCATGTTATGCGCGAGAGGCGCAAGCCCCCTAAGTATACCGTCAAGAGTCACCTTCCAGTCGTGGGCAAGAGGAGCATCGTATATGGCCAAATTCTTGACGTAAGACTTCAGCTTTGCCTTCAGCGATAACCTTAAGCTCGTCGGTAGCATCTGATAGAGATCATCCCTCGCTTCCTCTCCAACTAAATGAGGATAGCTAAGCAGTTTCTCGAGGACAATTATGACATTAGCATAGTGCAAAGCAAGAGCGCAGCCTCCAAGAGTGGAAGGAGAAGCATAAACAGCTAATCTACTCTTGGGACCAAAGGTTGAGCAACTCTGAACACCGGATTTTGCTCTTAGATCTCCATTGAAAGGAATACTGATTTGAGCATGATCGAACCCACTGGAATGGCACGACTGCTCCTTTTTCTTGACATTATTCCCTAAACCAATACTGTGACTGCATCGGTCCCCATGATCAATAACAGAATCATCATCATCATCAAATTTAGAGACAGAGCTGCTTAAACTTAGACATTCCATGAAAAGTCTCCCCGGACTTGTTCCACAAGGAAGAACGAAATCTTCGGGTTGGAGATATGCTAAATCGCCTCTCCTCATATCCATCCGCGGCCTACCACCAATACTTCCCTTTCTCTCCACAGTTCTCCCAATCGAACCCGAATGACTTCCACTTCTGCCACTGTGATTGCGATTCAACTTCTCCGATTTCATAGGAACACTAATTTGGCCAGACACCAAGCCACACTCAGGTGGAGGAGAACCTCCAGCAAGCCCAATGCTATTCTTCCTCAATGCAGAATCCCCGAAAACCACCGACATCCTGGCGTAGATGGTGCAAACTGTCCTGGCCAACAACTCGACAACCTTGTCAAATGTTTGATTCCAAAGTGAAATTTCCTTTAGATGCCTAACATCTTGCCTTTGCCATGCGAGTTTCTGCTCAAAGACCCTCCTACTCTCCTCATTCTGATTATTCTGAAACTTGTTCATAGCTTGCTCCAATTGATTCAAAACCTCCATTTCACTATACAAATTCTTAGTGTTACTAACATACCTATCCATCTTCCTCACCATACCTTCCATATGCTTAACCAAGAACCCTAATTCATTGACATCTATGACCCCACTCACAATGTCACCATACACATGCTCGAATCCCTGCAATGCAGGGACAGAACACTTCTTCCCTAACCTGGAAACAACGCCGGCGACGCGGTTCAACTCGTCGAGCTTCTCGGCGAGAGCAAGGTCAAGGAGATAGGAATGGTCGGAGGAAACGAGGCTCCGAACAGCTTCAGAGGTCAAGATCTCATTCCTGAGCCTCGAGATCTCAGAATCCGAAAGGGATTTGTGAAGGTGAACCGTTTTGGACATGACATTGGCTACTTCAAAAGAAAGAATGTCAATGGTTACCTTATCGTTGTTCTTGATGGTGCTGCTATGTTGCTGCTGCTTCCTCTTTCCCGAAGAAGTTTCTAGAAGAAGGGCGTGCTTGAGATTGGAACTGACTTGGTTACCCATCTTCACAAACCAGGCCTCTGCAACCATTTGGAGCGGAATTGTTCAAGTGAAAAGACCAAAATAGGAGAGAGAACAAGTGAGTGAGTGTGATTCTAAAGGCAGGAGCATGCGGCGCAAATTGTGAAGAGTGATGTTGAAGAGTGAAGAGGGAAGGGATGGGTTCAATTCAATATAAGCAGCAACAATGACATCAGAAAGAGAGAATGTGGGTGGGGAGTGGTAGGGACCAAACACTAATTTAATTTGTTAACTCTAGTTTTCAATCTCAATTTTCAAAAGTGGATTCAGAATTGAAAGTTCAAACCACTTTTTAATTTATTATTTTTTTATTTGTTTGGATGCGTTGCTTTTCATCCTGCCTTCCATCTTCGAAATTATTCTATCAATTTTTTTACCTCAACTTTTTTGGGCTTGTCATATGTGATTTTTTTATTGTTTAACATTTTCTTTCGTATATTTTTTTTATATTATTTAATAAGTATATAATGAGATATCATATCTTATAGGGATTTTTTTCTTAAATAAAATAAAAAATTATTTAATTCCTCAAACAAGATATTTGAACTTTAATTTTTAGAATATGATTTTTTTTTTAATTAAGGCAAGATCACTGCACCCCCAACGAATCTAAGGTGAGTTTGGCATACTATATATACCTGGTGGAACCATTTTTTTTTGTCTCTTTCTTTTTCAATTTCTCCTTCAAATTTACTCTATTCCTTCGTTCTGTCTTTTCAACATTCGTAAAGTTCGTTGTAGACGACATTCTCAGTTCCAATAAATAATAGGTTAGTTAGAGTTATTTTTTTAACTTAGTTAGAATTATTGTTTACATATTAGATGAAATTACTAGTTATAGGTTGCATATTAATTAGAGTTACAGATTTACTATTTATATGTTAGTTAGATTTTATATGTTATTGTTTTTAAGTATAGTTGTTGTTTATTGTCTATAACATGTTAATTAGTATAACAGAGTAAATTGTTAGTTAATTTAGTCAGAATAATTAGTTTAAGTTGTGAATTAGAAGGTAATTAGTGGAATAATTAATTAGGTTAAAATAGATTAGAAAGTAACATGACTAGTAAAATTTAGGGTTCAATTAGTTATTAATTAGGGTTGTTTAGGATGTTAGTTGACGGCGTTAGTTAGTTTGGTTAAATTTAAATTAGTAAGTTTATAAGCTATTATAGATTTATATATTTTTGTTAATAATTCAGTTAACATAAAAGGAACTGAGTTTGGTGTATGTGATTTTATTTTACTAGAGTGTGTTTAAATGGAGTAGCAGTTATTAGGCTACGAGGATAAGATGTATAGATTGGATCACACTAAGCACATTGCTAGCAGGCATGATCGAGTGGTACACTTTTTCACTGTTGTTTATTTTACTGTAATTAATAAACAGTGAACTTGTTATTTTATGCATTCACCGTCCCTGTTTTTTTAATTTTTTGTTTTCGTTTGGTAGGCGCCTCGGATCTTGCGCACCAAGCGGAATTTGATGACACGTCCGTCGGAGCAGATTAGGTCATATCTCAGACGAATTAGATTTGAGTATGTAGCCTATATGGTCGAGTTCGAGTGCGATTGGCCACTTGCCTCGGCATTGATAGAGAGGTGGAGACCTGAGTCCCACACGTTTCATCTACCATGCAGGGTGATGACTATCACCCTGCAGGACGTGGCCTATCGGCTGGGACTCAGGATCGGCGGTGATCCTGTGAGTGGATGCATTGGTGGGTGGGAGCAGCACCATCAGGGACGGACCATTGAGGAGTTATGTGAGCAGATTCTGGGTGTTGTTCCTGGCCCTGAGGACAGACAGTCACAGACCAAGTGGACTGTGAAGCTCACTTGGTTCCACAACACGGTTTGCGGAGAGCTGGAGTAGGACGCCACAGAGGAGCGCCTGTTGAGGTACACGAGAGGGTACATCATGCAGTTGATAGGGGGTATCCTATTCCCAGATGCATCTGACTCTCGGGTGCACATTAGGTGGCTCTCCCTACTAGAGGACCTTGAGACGTGTGGCCAGTTATCGTGGGGCTCGCTTGTGCTGGCATGGCTGTACCGCTAAATGTGTCAGGCCACAGAGCATAGTTAGTGCAATTTGGGTGGGTGCGTCAGCTTGCTGCTGTCCTGTGCCTATCACCATATTCCACTACTACGGCCCGATGGCTTTGGTACTCGTCGGTTTTCCCTGGTTGAGAGGTATTATAAACACTTGTAAAAACCTGTTGTGTTATTATTAATCAATTAATTAAATTGAGCGATAATGTGGAATTGTGGTTGGCATTGTAGGTGGATTCAGTACCGGCCGGATAATGCCAGAGGCGAGAGCAGGCTGAGGCATTACAGGCGTACCCAGAACGGGATTGGGATACTGAATATAAGTGATAAATATTTTAGTATTAAAAATTTATTTTACTTTAATACCTATTGCATTTGAGATTTGAATGTCGTCATTTATTTGCATTTTATGAACAGGTTGAGTGGACGCCGTATGCTGACCCATAGCTGATTGGTCTAGTTCCACCGGCGATAGCTGAGGCGGAGGCCTCGACGGCGGTTGTCTGTCCGTTGCTTTGCTTCGCTATCGTCGAGTGGTATTAGGTGGACCAGGTGGTACGTCAGTTCGGTGGCCTGCAGCACATTCCGACCAGGCCACTGAACATTGACAAGATGCACAGGCTGGATGGTCACTTCGGAAGAGGCAAGTAGTTCCCGCATCTGCTTGGTGGCTTGCATGAGTTGTGGGATGCTCGGGCCAACCGTCGTCTGCGTATACACCATCATATAGACCTGCGTCTGTCCCTCCCATATATGACTTGGTACCTGCAGTGAGCGCACACAGAGTTATTCGGTCTGGGTGATCAGCATCTGGTGGCGGCTGAGGTTGTGCTAGAGGACCTGTCCATCCACCATCCACTTGTTCCATATCTACATCAGCCAGATGATAATCACCTTCTGCAGATGAGGCCAGCAGCCGGATGAGGGAGAGGTAGGGGGTGGGAGAGAGCCAGAGGGAGAGGTAGACGTGGTGCAGGCCAAGGGAGGCAGGGTGATGTCGAGGTTTACCACGATAGAGACTCCGTCAGTCTGCCAGCTCACCGGGCCGAGGATGCAGGCCCGAAGGTTGGGTCTCTTTTAGGACCCGTACCCGGAGACTACTTGTCCCTGAGACATGATTGATGTCACGATGATGGTACCTGACTGGATGACGGGTCTGATACAGGGAGGTGATGGCGGGTTGGCAGATGTGTCGACGGTGCCACAGCAGACCTAGCCATTCTCACATATGCACACTACACCACCTCAGTCTGTATACTTACCATGCCACTTGGATGATCAGTCTAGTGGGTTGTCGTCCACTACAGATTATGCAACACTGAGGGACTAGATGAGCACTCCAGTGCCTGATCCGGTTCCTCCACTTGGTCGAGGTCAGCGTGATGTCAGACCACCTGCGTGTGGCATAGGTGGGTGTCTCGACCCAAGACAACTAGTTTATGATGACAACATTTGACTTTTATAATTTTAATATCATTGCGTTAACTTTCAAGTTCAAACAAGTCTGTCGTAAACAACTTTTCTAACGAAATATAATATTGTAGAGAAAGATTACAATCATATATTTAAACGAAAACAACACCTATAACTAACGTCGACTAGAAGATACCCCTCCACCATCAAGAGCGGTACAAGTCCTCTGTGTGTGACCACTTTGACGACACAATCCGCACCTCTTCTCCTCGTTATGCTCAACGTCATCCATGTTGTTACGAATTCTGGAGCTGACTGGGCGACTTTTTTCACTCTCATCATCCTGGGGTTGGGCCAAATTCGGGGCCCGTCATATGATGGCTAGTGCCCTATCGATCGAAACTCTGATCTATAAACATTGAAGACCGACTCCATGCGGTACACAGGATGTACAAACCGCTTCCAATCAAGTCTTGCATGAAAGCAAGCTGCCAGGATGTGACGACAAGGAAGATGAAGAGTGAAGAGCCTGAAAATATCTACAGTCACACTTACCCTCATCAAGTAGCACTTGATAGTTCTGTTGGCTGGACCCAGGAACTATCGCTAACTCTTCAACCGTGAAGTTTGTCCTCGATCGATCAAACTGGTAAATATTCATGGTGTTCACGTGCTTCGAGTTGAACTCTATGGCCTTCATCAATTTCTGTGAGAATTCAGCACTGACTTGAAGTTGGGCAAGAGCCTCGGAACCCTTCCGTGCAAAAAGTGCACCCAAACGGAAATAACTTGACTTCACAGGACCCGTGATTGGCAAATTGCGAGAGCCCTTCATAACAACGTTAATACACTCGGAGATATTGGTCGTCATGTGACCAAATCGACGACCCTCATCAGCATATTATGCCCATTGTGATCATGGCATTTCTTCAAGCCAGTTTGTGATTGCCACATTTTTGCCCCTCAGCCGGCCAAAATGATGAGCGAACTCACACTGCGGCTTCGAATACGCAGAACTTTCTTCAAGTGAGTCAGGAAGCTGGCTACAATATATCTTGTACAAAATGCCTGGAAGGCGGAGGTGGTTTCCATAAACTCCCCTCGGCGTTCAGTGCACCATCTATGGATTTGGGTTTGTCTGAAATCACTAACACCCCAGGTTGTGGTGTCACATGTTACCGCAGGTACGAAAGAAAGAACGACCACGTCTCCTTCGTCTCACCCTCGACAATGGCAAATGCAATAGGTAGAATGTTTGCGTTGCCGTCTTGAGCTATGGCCATAAGCAAGGTCCCTCTGTATTTACCATATAAGTGGGTGCCATCAATGGAAATAAGTGTCCTGTAATGCTTGAAAGCTTCAACACACGGTGAAAACGTCCAAAAAACTCGATGAAACATGACAGTGTCGGCGGAACCAGGCCAAGGCTGTGTCATTAGTTGCACCCAAGTACCTAAAGACACATTTACAGTTAGCTTATTCTACATGTCTGCATTGTTTAATAGCGAATAACCAAACTTGAAATAAATTTTACCAGGGAAGTACATCTATATAGCGAATAACCAACTAGGAAGCTTGTTGTATGACTCCTCCCAATCACTATATATTCTAGCAATGACTCTATTTTGCAAGCCAAACCTTTCTGTTGGATGCCTTATAACCAAAGTGATTCTCCACACCTCCTTGCAGAATGCTGATTGTTGGATCGGCTTTGACCATCATGAATATGTGTTGCGCAATCACCTTCCAATCCAACATACGATGGTCTTGCCCTATCGATGTTTGCATGCAAGTATGAGGACCAGTGTATCTCCTAACCTCTCACTTTTCTTGCTTTCGGCAATATGCTATGAGTATGCTCCAATTACAACCGGGACCGAATTGGATACACTGTGCATTGTACCTCAACTGGTCACTCTCTACTATTTTATACTCTGCAGCCCTCCTGATGCTGTACTGCTTAACTGCCAACATGACTTCTTCCTTATTCTTAAATTGTTGTCCAACCTCGAACTCGTTGCTTGGATCCTCCTCAGGGCCTCCCTGGGTAAACGACCAATCGAAAGTCATTGCATCGAGATTCAACCTCGTGAAATGATCCGACCGATCATATGGTCGAGAAATGGCAGGCTGTGTCAGAGCGATCTGTGTGTCACCGTAGTAGTTCATCTCTTCTTCCTCATCACCATCATCAGGAATTTTGGGTGGTTCATTGTTAGTATCGTCTCCGTCATTGGGGTTAACCTCATACTAATCCATCATCGGTTCTCTGATAGCAGAACCATCATGACTTTCAACACCGTCATCTATTAAGTCAACATTACGAGCTTCAATATTAGACCCCTCTTGACTACCTTCAGGTGGCATATTTAGAACCACCGTCATCCTTCTGATAGTTCGTCTAACAGCTCCACTCAATGGACTATCATACCTGCAGATGATCCTCGGCCACCCAAATCAACAAGAAACATGAATAATTCCAACAGATGAACATTTGTCTATCGGTTGTACCACGACCTTATAAGCTATACATCTTCATCGTCACATAGTAGACGATACCTAATTCAAAACAATAGAAATATTTCTCACAACCGTGGTCTGACAAATATACTAGCAACAGAGAGAAAACAACTGTAATATACCTTCTATAAAATAAACTACCATCTACTTCGATCGGATATCTGTAGTAAATTTTTTTCACCCTTTTTGCCTCTGCCCGATGGAATGCAATATCAAATTCTTCAACGCTGTTAGACCGTTGACTTCCAGTGTCATATAGGTAATTATCGGTTGTCCCGATCTAAAAATAATAGAACCTTCTTCATCATATACTATTTCACCATCGTAATGAATGGATAACAATGGATTCCTTGACATTGTGTAGAAAAATATCAACAGTGAGAACGAAAATGGACAATGAAATTGTGGCTCTCTGATCCACTCTCCAACAGACATGCTTTTATTTTGGAAACGTAACATAGAGTTCACCAGGGGTGTAACAAACTTGTCTTAATTACAAAAAAAAAAAAATCGTATTCTGGAAAATAAAGTTCAAATATCTTGTTTGGGGAATTAAACAATTTTTTTTATTTTATTTAAGAAAAAAAATCCCATCTTACAACAACAACTAAAAAAGCGACTATATTACGTGCACACTAAAATCAGTTACTAGTATAACACATGTTAGAATATAAATAAATATATATTAAAAATAAATTAAATCACATATGTATTTATTTATAAATATATTTGTAAATAATTTTAGTAGTTAATTCTAGTATGCGAATAGTATTTTTATAAAAAAAAATTTTAAATTCATTCTCACTTTCTGTAATTACACTTGACATTCTTTAAAAAATATAAAAATTTATTTTCTTATAATAATTAAACTGCATTAAATTTTAACTACAAAGCATGATAAAAAAATTTATATTTTTAAACATTTTTTATTAAGTAAAAAGTATTAAACTCTTTGTAAATTAAACAAATTTTAACTTCTTATTAATTATATTTTATATCAATAATATAAATTTAGAAGAGAAATATTTAAAGAACAACAGCATTTATTATTTTTATCTAATATTTTTAGCCATTAACCTAGTTTTTTTTTATTTAACAATCGAATAATATGCTTTTAATTTATATTTTTAAATATTATTAATTAACTGCTAGTAAAAAATAATAAATTTTATTAGTTCTTTAATATTTCTTAATTTAAAATTTAAAATTTAGAAGTTAGACTTACAATTTAAAAAATACTGGAACATTAGTATTTACCCGATAAAAATATAAGAAATAATAATACTAATAGTTGTATACTTGTATTACATTTATGTATACTGTTGTCGTTACCAAAACCGAGGGAAGTTGGAGCTAACAATGAATGATTAGAGGTCGGAACAAAAAAAAGTAGCTTTGACTAATGGAAAGAAGCAAGTACCCTCTTCACAAGGATGGAAAAGTTTGACTTCATCTAACATGGGTTGGTTATGAGTTGTGACTTGGCTTGTGTGACTAATAATAATACTGATTATGTGCAGTCTAGTCTATGTACTTTTTATGTTCTATAGTAACAAATTAAATCATGTTTGGTGCTCTAGAAGTAGAACAACTGCTACACTTGCATGCAATTTGGTTAGTCAAAAACAAGACATTGATATTTCAAAATTAAACATTTGGTGTAGGAGCTCTGTTCCAACAACTAAAACAAGTTTTCATAAAATCATGAAGTAATCATCAAATCATAATCTAACGTCCCTATCATACAAATAACATGAATCATATAAGACATTTGGAGTGGTTTTCAATTGTCCATGATAATGTTTCCCATGAAAACCGACTAAACAAACATGGAGTTAGATCAAGAGAAAGGGAAAAGCGAAATTCGTCAAAAAAAAAAAAAAAAAAGAAAAAGAAAAAAGAAAGTTAACTATGGTGGGAGTAGTTGGTGGTGCCTTTGTTTATTTTTTTATATATATATACTAAATTGAGAAATAGGGTTACTTGCCCTCCTCCATTACGTAATATTCACCTTGAAAAAAAAGATCAAGCAAATAGTGACAAAAAGAAAGCTGGAACAATTTTTTTTTCAACCCAAAGTAACCTATAATGTATGTTATGAGTTATGACTTTCTTATTGTGATACACATACTATATGTTTGAGTCAATAATAATGAGTCATCAATTATTAATTTTGAACTTTTGATGCACTATTTAAATTTGACACTATGTAGCCAAATCAGCAAAACAATGTAAACAGAACATCATATCAAATCTAATTAATTTGGGTGGCTAAACTAAAGACTGAATAGGAAGAAAAATAAGAATGATACAATGGGCTACAAAGCATGGACCATTTTCTTTAATTTATCAAAGGAAAGTAAAAGTGTAAGGTATATATGGACCATTTGTAACGAGTAATCTCTTTCTTTTTTGGCCAATGAGTAATAGCTCAAATGACATAGTCTTCCCATACTCAATTAAGAGGTTGCAGGTTCGAGTCTCTTATCTTTGGTAAAAAAAAAATCTCTTTCCTTTTTTTTTTCTTTGGATAAATTAATATAAAATAATATTAAAAGATTTACATTACACACAAAAATAACATTTAAAAAATACGAATGACAAATCAATTTGTAAAAGAATTTTAAAACGTGACAAAAATAATAAAATAATATTATTTTATAAGGACTAACAAATTTTGTATTTAAAAAAATATGTGCATTTATCTGAATATTTATAAGAATATTTTATAAAAAAATAAAAAAAATTCAACCTCTAAACATCTCTTATCATTTTTCTAAAAATTTTCATTTACTCAAAAAAAATCGTAAAAAAATTTACTTTAACATAAGATTATCGAATTTTAAAAACAAAATAATTTTTTTATTATGTTTGTAACAAATCATATTAAAATCCAATATTAAAAGTCCTTTTTGAAAAAATATATATAATATCTAATTATTTTTATCACTTTTTTTTAGATTTTATTATTCGTATCTTTTGAAATTATTTGTGTCTAAGATATAAAATTTTGATTGTCATTTTAATCATTTATCATTTTTTTTTGAGTTTCTAAATTTTTACTCTCATCCGTTTTCTTTATAATTTATCTGATTCTTTCCATGAAGTATGGACAATAACACATGACACAAGGTTAAAAATAAGGTTTGACATGCTAACATGTGATGGTATATAAATGTGTTGAAACGTGTCTGAAAAAGAATTTTTTTATCTTTTTATTAAAATACAATTGATACGAAAAATACTTGTGTCGCACAAGTATCAAAAGACTATTGTGTCCGAGATGGGTCTAAGAAGCAAATACAACAATTCAACAAAATGTTCTTGGTTCATAGGATTTATTAAACCAACATTCCATATTAGATCAAGACAACACCAATAAAGTCTCACACAAGTCCACACAAACAAATTCAGCCCAAAATGATTTGCTTCATCATTCTTTCACATTTTAACATATTTTTCTAGAAATAAATTTGTTATGATGACTCACCATTTTATCTAGTTATGGTGACTCGTCCTTTTTTCAATTATCTGAATCTTCTCAACATTTTGTAAAGATTTATATTTTGGTTATTTTATTTTCATAGATGTTGATATATATAACCCTATTCCTTTGTAAATTTAAGTGGACATATATACAAAAATACAGTCTTTCTTCTTTGTCTTTTGCTTCCTTCCAAAGTTATATATATATATATATATATATATATAAATTTAAGTGGACATATATACAAAAATACAGTCTTTTTTCTTTGTCTTTTGCTTCCTTCCAAAGTTTTATTTTAGTATCAACGATCTTTTTTAGCGTTGCTGGTATCCATGTTAAAGATATCTGATCCCAACTGCCAATTTGTTTTCCTCCTTCCTCTTCCATCATGAATGATTAGTCTTCCAATTTTTCTGAAGACCCTAGTAATCTTGATTACGTTCATCCTAGTGAAAATTCTACTTCTGTTTTAGTTACTCTTATTCTTATAAGAAGCAATTATCATTCATGGAGTCATTCATTTACTATGGCAATTATTTCAGAAAATAAATATGATTTTCTTATTGGTTCCATACCTTCTCCTTTACCTGAAGAGCCTCTGTTTGCAGCTTAAGAACATTGTAACAATCTAGTCTTATTATGGCTCTTCAATTCTCTGTCTCCCTCCGTAAGTCAGAGTGTTCTCTATTTTTCTACTGCTTTCTCTGTCTAGACATATTTGAAGGAGCGTTTCTCTCAAAGTGACCTCCTTTGAATTGCTGAATTAAAAGAGAAAATTTACGCACTTAAGCAAGGCAATCTCTCTATCACTGAATTCTGTACCTCTCTGAAGTCTTTGCAGGAAGAGCTTGACAATTATCGTCTTCTCTCTATTTTTTCTTGTCCAACAAAAATATAACGGTCTTACGATTTCATTATCCAATTTCCAAAAGGCTTAGATGAGAGATTTACCGTGGTCTGGTCCTAAATTCTTCTCCTCGACCCATTGCCACAGTAACACAGGTGCTTGCGCTCATCAATTAACACAAGCGGAAATCGCAAGCATTCACAGGTTTTTTGGATGACCAGAGATCCATTGCTACCATTGTTAACTCTCGGCAGCCGTCTTTCCATCACGATCATGTCTCCTCTTTTCCTAGCATGGTTTGCGGTCGTGGTTCCTCTTTGAAGTTGTGCTCTTATTGCGGTCGTGGCGGCCACACTATTGATGTGTGTTATGCCAAGCATGGTACCCACCAGGTCACCTGCGATACTCAGGGAGGTCACAGTTCAATGAAAAGCTGCCGCATTTACCAATGCCACCACTGCATCCCTTCCTCAAAATACTGCCTCATTGTCACAACAAAATTCTGCCCTAGGTCATGGTGAAAGGGTGCACCAACAGCATCTCGAAAAACCGGTTCTAGACCTCTCACCAACTCAGCATCACACTCTCATGACATTCCTCAAAAAGGCTGAATCTCATTCTTCATATTATAAAGCTCGAATTTCTTTGTCTCAGCCTCTTGCATCTATTCCTCAAAACCAAATGGACTTTTGCCCATCTTAAGTAGCCACTTTCTTTTTTTTAAACACTTTTTGCATAGTGAATAACTTTTCTAATAATAATTTTTTAAATACTAGGATTATAGACTCCGATGCTACAGACTACATTACATCAAACCTGTCTTGGTTTGTCTCTTATGCAAAAATTTTTCCTAATATTGTTCATTTATCAAATGGTTCTCATGTCGTTGATTTTTACAAGGGTGTTGTTAGATTTTTATCATTCTTAATTCTTCGTGATTTTCTTTATTTATCTTATTTCAATTTTAACATCATATCTATTTCAAAAATCACCTCCATGCTTCAATGTGAACTTACTTTTTCATCTTCTTCTTGCATATTACAGGCCAACAATTCGAGGATGATTGGTTTAGGTAGATTGAGAGATGAATTATACATACTTGACAACACCATAAAAAATAACCCATCCTTCTCCCATTCATCAACACTTACCAATTCTCAAATATCACACCTTTAAATCATTGACATTTCTGTTTGGGACATCTTTCTGGACAAAGAATCAACTATTTATATAGACAATTTTCTTTTATTTTCATGCATCATTATAAAGCTTGTTACATTTGTCATTTTTCTAAACAAAAGAAACTCATTTTTTTTAAACTTTAACGAGGCCAACGCCAATTTTAGTTTATTACATCTTGATGTATGGGGACGGTTTCAACAAAGTTCTATTCAACTCACAATTATTTTTTAATTATTGTTGATGATTTTAGTCGTTTCACATGGGTCGTTCTATTAAAATCTAAATATAAAGTTTAAAATCATGTAAAGAATGTTATTATTTTAATTGAAACACAATACAATTCTAAAGTTAAGTGCATCCGTTCGAATAATGGTCCTGAATTTCTTTACATGATTTTATTCTTCAAAAGATATTTATCAACGAAGTTGTATTGAAATACCCTTACAAAATGGAAGGGTAGAACATAAACATCAACATATTTTAAACATAGCTCACGCTCTCATGTTTTAATCTAATTTACCTCCCTTTTTTTAATCTTATGCCATTAATCGTACAATTTTCTTATTTAATCGAGTTTCATCTTCCGCAATAAATTAAAATTTCAAACACCATTTGAGATTTTATTTAATCATCCACTGAATTTTAATGAAATCAATGTTTTTGGGTATTTATATTATGTCTCTACCCTCGTAAAAAATAGATCAAAATTTGACCCAAGAGCAAAAACAACTGTTTTTCTTTGCTTCAAAAATAGTTTTAAAGGCTACATTGTTTATGTTTTGGAGGATAAAATGATTGAGCTTTCCAAAAATATAATTTTATATGAAATGATTTTATCTTTAGTCAACAAAAAGGTCCGATCCGATCAACCCTAAACAATAACCCCACATTACCTAAATTCATGTAATTATCATACCATTCCTCCTCTTCCCCTTAACGAATCACAACCCATAAATCTTTTTAGCCCATTATACCCACATAATTCTACCATTATTTCCTCTCACCTAAATCAACCAAGCCTTCCTATTGGAGCTTTGGCCATAACCATTAATCCACTCCCACATCAATCTCCTTCTTTTGATTCGCACAAAGTCTCATCTCCTTCTTCGAATACCCTATAAAGGATAAAAGTTAAGAGACGCTGAGCTTAGTGTAACCAATTTAGTTAACATTGGTTTGGTGTAACTGTATTCAGTTATGCAGATGAACTCTACATACCTTTTACTCTTATAAATAGTTGTATTAGTATTGTAGAAGTGATATATAATAAGACATACATTCAGTTTTTTACAACTCTTCTTTTAATTCAGTTTTATTCTCTTTCTCTCTGTTTTTCCTTGATCCTTTAGCTACTGAAGGTAGCTACCTTTCATACCCCTCCCTTACCTTCAACGTTGTCTTCATCCCCTATGACCACCAAAGCCAATTCCTGCCATGAGACTCCAACTATTTCTATGCCCAATAATACTCCTTCCTTCTCTTATGATTCCTCTCTTTTATTGTCAGACCCATCACAATCTTCATCACCATGAAAGATGAGCTGGCCACTCTTAAGTTGAACAAGACTTGGTGTCTAGTTGAGGTGTTAAGCCAATTAGTTGTAGGTGAGTGTATTGTACAAAAAAAATTAGATGGTTCAGTTAATCAATACAAGTACGTCTTGTAACAAAGGGGTTTACTCAAACTGAAGGTGTTGATTTCTTAAAAACCTTCACTCCAGTGGTCAAGCCTGCCACGCTATCAAACTATTTTTGGCTTTGGCATCAATCAAATATTGGCATATCTATCAATTGGATGTAAATAATGCATTCTTACATTGGGACCTTTCAAAAAATGTTTACATGACTTTATCTCCCGAAATTAGACCTACTTGACCAAATTAGTGTTGCACATTATTGAAGTTATTATATGATTTATGACAGTCCAGTCGTATATGGTATGAAAAACTCTATAAATTCTTACTTTCTCATGGATACCAGTAGACCATATCTGATTATAGTATATTTGTTAAGTGCATTGGTGCTGAAATTTCTATTCTTCTAGTTTATGTTGATGATATAATTCTCACTAAGAATTCTATTTCTGAGTTTGCTGCATTAAATATATTTTTCATCAATATTTCAAAATTAAGGACTGAGGTTCTTTAAAATATTTTTTGGGTATTGAGATTGCTTAATCAATCAGGGAAATTTCTTTATCCCAAATAAAGTATTTTATTGATCTTTTAGAGGATTCTGGTTTATTGGGTGCTAAACTCGGTTCTGTTTCCATGGATAGTTCCACAAGACATTATTAGGATAGCAGTCTCCTTCTCTTTCACCCCTTTATTTATCAATGTTTGGTTAGTCGGCTCATTTATCTTACCACTATCCAACAGAACATCATCTATGTCATTTAGCAGCTAAGTCAATTTATGGGATCTCACACTCAATCTCACCTCCAAGCTGCTAAGAGTGTTTTAAGATACTTGAAGGGTAGTCCTGGCAAGGTCATTCTCTTTCTAAGAAATTCTGAAATTTAACTTCTGGGATTCAGTGACTCTGGTTGGACAGGATGCCCCGATACTCATTGTTCCTTAACTGTTTATTGCTTCTTTTAGGTAATTATCTCATTTCTTGGAAGACTAAGAAATAAACTACTTTGCTCGTTCTTCTGCCATAGCTGAGTATCGAGCCCTTGCCGTCTAGCACCAATGCGACTCTGACTTTTTCTCTATTCTTCTTCTTCTGTTCACCCCTCAGGTTCCATGGTCCCTCTTTTTTCTTGTTTAAGTTAATTTAGGATTCAGTTATATGTAAATTTAGGATTTAGGGTTTGATTATTATATGCTAATTTAGGGTTTAAGGTTAAGTTAATTTAGGATTTAGGATTTGTTTATGGTATGTTAATTTAGGATTTAGGAATTAGTTACATGTTAATTTAGAATTTAGGATTTGATTATTATATACTAAGTTAGGGTTTAAGGTTAAAGTTAATTTAGGATTTAGGATTTGGTTATGATATGCTAATTTAGGATTTAGGATGAAGTTAATTTCGGAATTAGGAATTAGTTATGTGTTAATTTATGATTTCATAAGAAATGCAAGATGCTTGAATTTTGAAGTAGGAAATATACGAAGAAAATGTTACAAGCCTTAAGTTGATATAATATAGTTAGCTATATATGCAGTGTTTAATAGTAGCAATAGTTAACTCTAAAGCTTGTAAAATTTGTAAGTTGAGTCTCTTTTTGCTTCTTATTCAATCTCAAGAACTAATTAATCTTGCTAACTAAATATTTTTATTTTTCTTGAGGTAGATTTATATAAACATGTTTTTATACTTATAGTATAATGATGTCTACTATTTACTCTTGAAGTATAGGCTTATTTCTTAAAGGTTACCTAGTTTAGAAATATTTATATTTTGACTTAATTTTCAATTAGATTTTTATTATTTAAAATTTTTCAATTCCTAATGATTTAAACTCTTTAATTGAATTGAATAAATTCTTGTGTTTGACATTATAATATTTAGCGGTGTGTGAAAAAATTAGTTTCACTGAACTGAATTGAAACTGAACTGAAACTGTTTTAAATAAACCAGTTTTTTTAAATAAAAAACTGAACTCAAACTATAGTTTTTATAAAAACCAGTTTATTAAAAACTAGTTTTTATGGTTCATTTTAGTTTTAAACCAAATTAAAGCTGGTTTTATTTAAACTCTAAAATTAGTTTTTACATACTCTTTCTCTCTTTCTTCCTTCACTCTCTCTCTCCCCTTCCTCTCTCTCTCCTCTTTCTCTCCTCCTCTCTCCCTTCTCACTCTCTTTCCCCTTTCTTCATTCTCTCTCTCTTTCTCCCTCCTCTTTGTCTCCCTCCTTCTCTCTCCCCCTTCTCTCTCTCTCTCCTTTTCCTCTCTCCCCTTCTCTCTCTCCTTTTCCTCTCTCTCCCCCTCTCTCTTTCCGTCTCTCTTTCTCTCTCTCCTCCTCTTTCTCCCTCTTCTCTCTCTCCCTCATTTTCCTCTCTCTTCCCCTTTCTTTCTCTCTCTTTCCTCTCTCTCCTCTCTCTCCCCCTCCCATCTCTCTTCGTCTCTCTCTCTCTCTCTCTCTCTCTCTCTCTTCTTCCTTCTCTCTTCCTATCTCTCTTCCTCTTTTTTGTCGCTCTCCCCTTTTCTTTCTCTCTCTCCTCTCCCTTCTCTCTCTTTCCCCCCTCTTTCTTCCCCTCTCTCTTTCCTTCTCCTCTTTCTTCCCCTCTCTCTCTCTCTCCATTTTCTCTCGCTTTCTCTCCCTCTCTTTTCTTTTCCTCTCGCTCTCTCTCCCTCGCTCCCCCTCCATTCCCCTTCTCTCTCTCTCTCTCTCTCTCTCTCTCTCTCTCTCCCTCCCTTCCCCCTTCTCTCTCTCTCTCTCTCTCCTTCTTTTCCCTCTCTCTCCCTTTTTGTTTCTCTCTCTCCTCTTCCTCTTATCTCTCTCCCTCCATTCTCTCTTCCTCTTTCTTTCTCTCTCTCTCTCTCTCTCTCTCTCTTTCTTTTCTCTGTTTTTTTCTTTCTCCCTCCTATTTCTCTCTCTCCCCATTTTTTTCTTTCTCTCTTTGCTTCTCTCTCCCCTCTCTCTTTCTCCTCTTTCTTCCCTTCCTTTCTCTCTTTTCTCTTTCTCTCTTTTCTCTTTCTCTCTCAACCTTCTCTCACTCTATATCCCTCTTCTCTCTCACACCCTCTTTTCTCCAAAATAAGAAAGAGAAAGAGGGAGAGAGAAAAGAGAAAAAAAGAGGAAAGAAGGAGAGATAGGAAAAAGAGAGAGAGGAAAAGGAGGAGGAGAGAGAGAAAGAGAGAAGGGAGGGGAGAAAAAGTGCAAGAGATAGAGAGGAAGAGAGAGAAGGAGAGAAAGTGAGAGAGATAGAGAGAGGGAAAGAGATAGATGAGGGGAAGATGGAAGGAGAGAGAGGGAGAGAGAGATAGAAAGAAAGAGGGATAGGGGAGAGAGTGAGAGAAAGGGATAGAGGGAGAAAATGGAGAGAGAAAGGGGAGGGGGAGAAAGAGGGGCAGGGGAGAGCGAGAGGAAGGAAAGAGAGAGAAAAGGAAAAGGGGGAGAGAGAGAGAGAGAGGAAGACAAAGAGAGGGGTAGGGGAGAAAGAGGGGGGGAGAGAGAGAAGAGGAAGAGTGAGAGGGGAAGGAGAGAGAGAAAGGGAGAGAAGGAGAGAGAGAAAGGAGGGAGAGAGAGGGAGAGAAGAGGAGAAAGAGAGGAAGAGGGGAAGAAAAGAGAAAAAGGGAGAGAAGGGAGAGAGAGAGAAAGAGAGAGAGAGAGGAGGGGGAGAGGAAAGGTGAAGAGAGAGAGAGAGAGGAAGAAGGATAGGGGAGAGAGAGAGAGAGAGAGAGAGAGAGAGAGAGAGAAAGAGGGGAGGGAAGAAAGAGTGAAGGGGGAGAGAGAGAGAGAGAGAAAAGGAAAAGAGAGAGGAGGGAGAGAAGGGAGATAGAGAGAGGAGGAGAGAGAGAGGGAGAGAAGGAGAAAAAGAGTGGGAGAGAGAGAAAAGAGGGGGAGAGAGGGAGAGAAGAAGAGAGAGAGAGGGAGAAGGGAAGGAGAGAGAAAGGGAGAGAGAGAGGGAGGAAGAGAGAAAGAGAGAGAGAGAGAGAGAGAGGGAGAGGGGGAAAAAAAGAGAGAGAGAGGGGGGAGAAGTTAAAAGTTAAAAGTTAAAACTTATTTTAGCCTATAAACCAGTTTAAACTGGTTTTTTCTATTAAAACTGGTTTTATTTTTATGAATTGGTTTAAACTGGTGCACTATATTGTAAACTGGTTTAAAACCAATTTCTTATTTGACAAAGTAGTTTGGTTCAGTTTTTAAACCATTTAAATGGTTTAGTGCAGTTTCAATTCAGTTTATGAGAAAACTGAACCATGAACACCCCTAATAATATTATATGTACAACGCTATGTATATAGTATTAATTCAAGTAAGAAAACAAGTTAATATATTCTGCTAGAAATATTGTGAATGTAATTATGTTTTGACTGATGTTGTGGATTGAGATTGGTTAGAATTGTGGGAACTATAAAGATGGATATATGTCTAATTTTAGGGGAGGTGATGTCAATTTTTTTTAAAATAATCCAAAAGTTGAATGATTTGTGTAGTATATATGCTTATTAGTGTTAAGAATATATTCTCTTTGCAGATATGACGATAGATAGAAGAGGTAGATTGAGTGGGTCTCATGGTCATGGTGGAGAAGAGGGTTTTCACCGAATCCCCAAGGACTGCTCAATCATCGCCCTCTACCCCAACTATCTCGTTGACCCATGTGACATCACAGGTGGGTCCAACGGGCCAGCAGTTCATCATGGTCCCAAACCCGAACTACCTGCCTACTTCTGCTACACCCCTTATAAATCCAGCGATGGAGCCCGCGGTGAGTGATTCCTTTAATGCGTCCCAGCAGGATGCTCCTCCAACTCCACCCGTCGTTCGGCTGAAGATTTGGCCTGATGGCATGCTGGTGTGAGTACATACTATTTTAATATCATTTATCCACAGTCTATTTTGAATTTGTTAAGGTGTATGTGTTTCTATGTGTTTGTTAATATTAAGTTTTTTCATTGATAGGTTTGGACCAAACAACAATGCATGTACACAGGCGATTGGTGCACGAAATTGTGATCATCAATGGTGCCAACAACTTGGTACGCACAATTGTAATCTCAACTCTTTGTCACAACTCCGCACAACTAACCAGCAAGTGTACCGGGTCGTCCAAGTAATAAACCTTACGTGAGTAAGGGTCGATCCCACGGAGATTGTCGGCTTGAAGCAAGCTATGGTCATCTTGTAAATCTCAGTCAGGCGGATTCAAATGGTTATGGAGAATTGATAATTAAAAGATGAATAAAATATAAAGTAAGATAGAGATACTTATGTAATTCATTGGTGAGAATTTCAGATAAGCGTATGAAGATGCTTTGTTCCTTCTGAACCTCTGCTTTCCTATTGCCTTCATCCAATCATTCATACTCCTTTCCATGGCAAGCTTTATGTTGGGCATTACCGTTGTCAATGGCTACTTCCCGTCCTCTCAGTGAAAATGGTCCAAATGCGCTGTCACCGCACGGCTAATCATCTGTCGGTTCTCGATCATGTTGGAATAGGATCCATTGATCCTTTTGCGTCTGTCACTACGCCCAACACTCGCGAGTTTGAAGCTTGTCACAGTCATCCCTTCCTAGATCCTACTCAGAATACCACAGACAAGGTTTAGACTTTCCGGATCTCAGGAATGGCCACCAATGATTCTAGCCTATACCACGAAGGTTCTAATCTTAGATTAGAAACCCAAGAGAGTATACTCCAGCTGTCGTCCAATGACTACGTTGAACATCATGTAGATCGCTTTGTGGTTGTTAGGCACGCGACCTTGGCTAAGCGAGTAACGAAGATTGGGTGATTGTCACGGGTCACCCCTTCATTCTAACTTAACTGAATTAAGTACGAGAGTATATCTTGGAGAAGAAGTAGGCGTGAATCGAATAGAAAAACAATAATACTTTGCATTAATTCATGATGAACAGCCGAGCTCCACACCTTAATCTATGGTGTGTAGAAACTCCACCATTGAAAATACATAAGAACAAAAGGGTCTAGGCATGGCCGTGAGGCCAGCCTCAAACGTGAACATATAAGTTCCAAAGATGAAAAGTGTGTAAAGGTATCTAAAATACAATAGCAAAAGTTCCTATTTATAGCAAACTAGTAGCCTAGGGTTTACAGAAATAGGTAATTAATGCAGAAATCTTCTTCCGGGCCCACTTGGTGTGTGCTTGGGCTGAGCATTGAAGCTTTCATGTGTAGAGACTTTTCTTGGAGTTAAACGCCAGCTTTTGTACCAGTTTGGGCGTTTAACTCCAGCTTTTATGCCAGTTCTGGCGTTTTGACGCTAGAATTTTTATGCTGACTTGGAACATCGGTTTGAGCCATCAAATCTCAAGCAAAGTATGGACTATTATATATTTCTGAAAAGCCCAGGATGTCTAATTTTTAACGCAATTGAGAGCGCGCCGATTGGGCTTCTGTAGCTCCAGAAAATCTACTTCGAGTGCAGGGAGGTCAGAATCCAACAGCATCTGCAGTCCTTTTTCAGCCTCTGAATCAGATTTTTGCTTAGGTCCCTCAATTTCAGCCAGAAAATACCTGAAATCATAGAAAAATACACAAAATAATAGTAAAGTCCAGAAATGTGATTTTTATTTAAAAACTAATAAAAATATAATAAAAACTAACTAAAACATACTAAAAACTGCCTAAAAATAATGCCAAAAAGCGTATAAATTATCCGCTCATCACAACACTAAACTTAAATTGTTGCTTTTCCCCAAGCAACTGAAAATCAAATAGGATAAAAAGAAGAGAATATACAATGAATTCCAAAAACATCTATGAAGATCAGTCTTAATTAGATGAGTGGGGCTATTAGCTTTTTGCTTCTGAACAGTTTTGGCATCTCCTTTTATCCTTTGAAGTTCAGAATGATTGGCATCTATAGGAACTCAGAATCCAGATAGTGTTATTGATTTTTCTAGTTCAGTATGTTGATTCTTGAACACAGTTACTTTATGAGTCTTGGCCGTGACCCTAAGCATTTTGTTTTCAAGTATTACCACCGGATACATAAATGCCACAGACACATAACTGGGTGAACCTTTTCAGATTGTGACTCAGCTTTGCTAGAGTCCCCAATTAGAGGTGTCCAGAGCTCTTAAGCACACTCTTTTTGCTTTGGACCACGACTTTAACCGCTCAGTCTCAAAATTTTCACTTGACACCTTCACGCCACAAGCACATGGTTAGGGACAGCTTGGTTTAGCCGCTTAGGCCAGGATTTTATTCCTGAAGGCCCTCCTATCCACTGATGCTCAAAGCCTTGGATCCTTTTTATTACCCTTGCCTTTTGGTTTAAAGGGCTATTGGCTTTTTCTGCTTGATTTTTCTTTCTCCCTTTTTTTTTCTTCTTTTTTTTCACATATATTTTTTCAGCAAGCTTTTCACTGCTTTTTCTTGCTTCAAGAATCATTTTTATGATTTTTCAGATTATCAACAGCATTTCTCCTTTTTTCATCATTCTTTCAAGAGCCAACAATTTTAACATTCATAAACAATAAATTCAAAAAATGCACTGTTCAAGCATTCATTCAGAAAATAAAGAGTATTGCCACCACATCAAAATAATTAATTTGTTTTAAAAATTCAAAATTCATGTACTTCTTTTTCTTTTGCAATTAAAAATATTTTTCATTTAAGAAAGGTGATGGATTTATAGGACATTCATAGCTTTAAGGCATAGACACTTAGACACTAATGATCATGTAATAAAAACACAAACATAGATATAACATAAAGCATAATTTTCAAAAAACAGAAAATAAAGAACAAGGAAATTAAAGAACGGGTCCACCTTAATGATGGCGGCTAGTTCTTCTTCTTGAAGATCTTATGGAGTGCTTGAGCTCCTCAATGTCTCTTCCTTGCCTTTGTTGCTCCTCCCTCATGACTCTTTGGTCTTCTCTAATTTCATGGAGGAGGATAGAATGCTCTTGGTGCTCCACCCTTAGTTGTCCCATGTTGGAACTTAATTCTCCTAGGGAGGTGTTGATTTGCTCCCAATAGTTTTGTGGAGGAAAATGCATCCCTTGAGGTATCTCAGGGATTTCATGATGAGAAATTTCCTCATGCTCTTGTTGAGGTCCATGAGTGGGCTCTCTTGTTTACTCCATCCTTTTCTTAGTGATGGGCTTGTCCTCATCAATGAGGATGTCTTCCTCTATGTCAATTCCAGCCGAATTGCAGAGGTGACAAATGAGATGAGGGAATGCTAACCTTGCCAAAGTAGAGGACTTGTCTGCCACCTTGTAGAGTTCTTGGGATATAACCTCGTGAACTTCTATTTCCTCTCCAATCATGATGCTATGGATCATGATAGTCCGGTCTATAGTAACTTCAGACCGGTTGCTAGTAGGAATGATTGAGTGTTGGATGAATTCCAACCATCCCCTAACCACGGGCTTGAGGTCATGCCTTCTTAGTTGAACCGGCTTCCCTCTTGAATCTCTCTTCCATTGAGCGCCCTCTTCACAAATGTCTACGAGGACTTAGTCCAACCTTTGATCAAAGTTGGCCCTTCTAGTGTAAGGGCGTGCATCTTCTTGCATCATGGGCAAGTTGAATGCCAACCTTACATTTTTCGGACTGAAATCTAAGTATTTCCCCCGGACCATTGTAAGCCAATTCTTAGAGTCCGGGTTCACACTTTGATCATGGTTCTTGGTGATCTATGCATTGGCATAAAACTCTTGAACCATTAAGATTCCGACTTGTTGAATGGGGTTGGTTAGAACTTTCCAACCTCTTCTTCGAATCTCATGTCGGATCTCCGGATATTCACCCTTTTTGAGCTTGAAAGGGACCTCCGGGATCACTTTCTTCTTGGCTACAACTTCATAGAAGTGGTCTTGATGCACCCTTGAGATGAATCTCTCCATCTCCCATGAGTCGGAGGTGGAAGCTTTTGCCTTCTCTTTCCTCTTTCTAGAGGTTTCTCCGGCCTTTGGTGCCATAAATGGTTATGGAAAAATAAAAAGCAATGCTTTTACCACACCAAACTTAGAAGGGTTGCTCGTCCTCGAGTAAAAGAAGAAAGAAAAGAGTAGAAGAAGAAGAAATAGAGGAGATGGAGGGGGGGTTTGTGGTTCAGCCAAGGGGGATTAATAGTGTGTATGATGTGTGAAAATGAATGAGTGAAGATGGGTTTATATAGGAGTGGAGAGAGGGGTAGGGTTCGGCCATGTATGGGTAGGTTTGGGAGGGAAAGTGGTTTGAATTTGAATGGTGAGGTAGGTGGGGTTTTATGATGGATGGAGGTAGATTGGTGAAGGGATTATGGAGAAGACGGTAGGATTTGATAGGAGAGGGGTTTTTGGGGAAGAGTGTTATGGAAAGGTATGAAGAAGAGAGAGAGAGAGAGAGAGAGAGAGAGAGAGAGAGAGAGAGAGAGAGATGAGGTAGGTAAGGATCCTGTGGGATCCACAGATCCTGAGATGTCAAGGATTTCTCATCCCTGCACCATGTTGGCGTGTAAACGCCCCTTGCTTGCCAATCCCGGCGTTAAACGCCAGGTTGCTGCCTATTTCTGGCGTTTAACGCCAGCTCTGTGCCTATTTATAGCGTTAAACGCCAGTCTGGTGCCCATTTCTGGCGTTAAACGCCTAGAATGGTGCCAGACTGGGCGTTTAACGCCCATTCTGCTACCCTTACTGGCGTTTAAACACCAGTAAGCTTCTCCTCCAGGGTGTGCTATTTTTAATACTATTTTTCATTCTATTTTTGCTTTTTCAGTTATTTTTGTGACTTCACATGATCATCAACCTATAGAAAACATAAAATAACAATGAAAAATAAATAGATATAATAAAATTGGGTTGCCTCCCAACAAGCGCTTCTTTAATGTCAATAGCTTGACAGTGGGCTCTCATGGAGCCTTACAGATATTCAGATCATGATGATGGCCTCCCAACACCAAACTTAGAGTTTGAATGTGGGGGCTCTATTTGACTCTGCATTGAGAGAAGCTTTTCATGCTTCCTCTCCATGGTTACAGAGGGATATCCTTGAGCTTTAAACACAAGGGAGTCCTCATTCACTTGAAGGACCAATTCTCCTCTGTCAACATCAATCATAGCTTTTGCTGTGGCTAGGAAGGGTCTGCCAAGGATGATGGATTCATCCATACACTTCCCAGTGTCTAGGATTATGAAATCAACAGGGATGTAGTGGTTTTCAATCTTTACCAAGACATCCTCTACAAGTCCATAAGCCTGATTCCTTGAATTGTCTGCCATCTCTAGTGAGATTCTTGCAGCTTGTACCTCAAGGATCCCCAACTTCTCCATTACAGAGAGTGGCATGAGGTTTATACTTGACCCCAGATCACACAGAGCCTTCTCAAAGGTCATGGTGCCTATGGTACAAGGTATTGAGAACTTTCCAAGATCCTGTCTCTTTTGAGGTAATCTCTGCCTAGTCAAGTCGTCCAGTTCTTTAGTGTGCAAGGGGGGTTCATCCTCCCAAGTCTCATTACCAAATAACTTGGCATTTAACTTTATGATTGCTCCAAGGTACTTAGCAACTTGCTCTTCAGTAACATCTTCATCCTCTTCAGAGGAAGAATACTCATCAGAGCTGATGAATGGCAGAAGTAAATTCAATGAAATCTCTATGGTCTCAGTGTGAGCCTTAGATTCCCATGGTTCCTCATTAGGGAACTTCTTGGAGGCCAGTGGACGTCCATTGAGGTCTTCCTCAATGAAAATCACTGCCTTTCCCTCCTCTATGTATTCGGCCATGTGGGACGTGTTTATGGCGTTGCATTCTCTCTTTGGGTTCTCTTCTGTATTGGTTGGGAGAGTACTAGGAGGGAGTTCAGTATTTTTCTTACTTAGCTGACCCACTTGTGCCTCCAAATTTCTAATGGAGGACCTTGTTTCAGTCATGAAACTTTGAGTGGTTTTAATTAGATCAGAGACTACAGTTGCTAAGTCAGAGTGACTCTGTTTAGAATTCTCTGTCTGTTGTTGAGAAGATGATGGAAAAGGCTTGCTATTGCTAAACCTATTTCTTCCACCATTACTGTTGTTGAAGCCTTGTTGGGGCCTCTGTTGGTCCTTTCATGCGAGATTTGGATGATTTCTCCATGAAGGATTATAGGTATTTCCATAGGGTTCTCCCATGTAATTTACCTCTTCCATTGCTGGGTTCTCAGGATCATAAGCTTCTTCTTCAGATGAAGCTTCTTTGGTACTGCCTGTTGTTGCTTGCATTCCAGACAGAATCTGAGAAATCATATTGACTTGCTGAGTCAATATTTTGTTCTGAGCCAATATGGCATTTAGATTATCAATCTCAAGAACTCATTTCTTCTGATTTGTTCTATTATTCACAGGGTTTCTTTCAAAAGTGTACATGAATTGGTTATTTACAACCATCTCAATGAGTTCCTGAGCTTCTGCAGGCGTCTTCTTCAGATGAAGAGATCCTCCAGCAGAGCTGTCCAACGACATCTTGGACAGTTCAGACAGACCATCATAGAAGATACCTATGATGATCCATTCAGAAAGCATGTCAGAAGGACACCTTTTGATCAATTCCTTGTATCTTTCCCAAGCTTCATAGAGGGATTCACCTTCTTTCTGTCTGAAGGTTTGGACTTCCACTCTATGCTTACTCAATTTTTGAGGTAGAAAGAACTTTGCCAAGAAGGCATTGACTAGCTTTTTCCAAGAGTTCAGGCTTTCTTTAGGTTGTGAGTCCAACCATATCCTAACTCTGTCTCTTACAGCAAAAAGGAAGAGATTATTTTGAAAAAGATGTGATTGAGAAGATATGATTAAGAAGATATGATTGAAAATCAAATTAAAAAAGAAAGTTTTAAAATTAAAGTTGATTACTTGACTAACAAGAAATTAGAAGAAATGATTCTAGAATTTAAAATTTGATCCTTTCTTAATAGGCAAGTAACAACTTGAAAATTTTGAATTAAATCATTAATTGTAGCAAGGATTTTCGAAAATAAAAAAATGGAAAGAAATTGATTTTGAAAAATTATGAAAATTTGAAAAAGATTTGATTTAAAAACAAAATCTTCCCTCTTGTGCCATCCTGGCGTTAAACGCCCAGAATGGTATCCATTCTGGCGTTTAACGCCCAAAATGCTACCTTTTTGGGTGTTTAACGCCCAGCCAGGTTTTCCTTCCTTACTGGGCATTTTGAACGCCCAGCTTTTTCTATGTAATTCATCTGCTGTCTGTTCTGAATCTTCAATTCTCTGTATTATTGTCTTGAAAAGACATAATTTTGAAAATTTTTTGAATTTTTTTATGATGAGAAATAATCAAAATGCAACTAATCATGGAAAACTAAGATTAAATCAACAATGCATGCAAGACACCAAACTTAGAAGTTTTCATATTAGAGACACTAACAAATTGAAGATGCATATGAGAAACAACAAAAAACACAAAACAAGATAATTTAAAGATTAGAGCAAGGAAATCATCAAGAATAACTTGAAGATCAATGAAGAACATAATGCATGTAATTTTCAAAAATTAGAAGAATAAAGACATGCAATTGACACCAAACTTAAAATTAGACACTAGACTCAAACAAGAAACACAAAATCTTTTTTGTTTTTATGATTTTATAATTTTTTTTTGTATTTTTTTGAAAATTAGTTAAAAAAAAGAGAAAATAAGGAATTCAAAATTCTTAATGAGAATTCCAAGAATCATGCAATGTTAGTCTCAAACTCCGGTCCAGGAATTAGACATGACTTACTAGCTAGCCAAGCTTTCAATGAAAGCTTCGGTCCAAAACACTAGACATGGCCAATGGCCAGCCAAGTTTTAGCAGATCATTACTTTCAACAGCAAGATTGATAGAAATCAACAAGCTCTTGTGATGATAAGTTGAAACCTCGGTCCAAAAGATTAGACATGGCTTTACAGCCAGCCAAACTTCAACAGATCATCATGAAACTCTAGAATTCATTCTTAAAAACTCTAAAAAACATAATAGAAATTTTTTTTTGAAATTTTTCGAAAAATAAAAAGTAAAAACCATAAAATAAAATTACCTAATTTGAGCAACAAAATGAACCGTCAGTTGTCCAAACTCGAACAATCCCCGGCAATGGCGCCAAAAACTTGGTGCATGAAATTGTGATCATCAATGGCGCCAGCAACTTGGTACGCACAATTGTAATCTCAACTCTTTGTCATAACTCCGCACAACTAACCAGCAAGTGTACTGGGTCGTCCAAGTAATAAACCTTACGTGAGTAAGGGTCGATCCCACGGAGATTGTCAGCTTGAAGAAAGCTATGGTCATCTTGTAAATCTCAGTCAGGCGGATTCAAATGGTTATGGAGAATTGATAATTAAAAGATGAATAAAATATAAAGTAAGATAGAGATACTTATGTAATTCATTGGTGAGAATTTCAGATAAGCGTATGAAGATGCTTTGTTCCTTCTGAACCTCTGCTTTCCTATTGCCTTCATCCAATCATTCATACTCCTTTCCATGGCAAGCTTTATGTTGGGCATCACCGTTGTCAATGGCTACTTCCCGTCCTCTCAGTGAAAATGGTCCAAATGCGCTGTCACCGCACGGCTAATCATCTGTCGGTTCTCGATCATGTTGGAATAGGATCCATTGATCCTTTTGCGTCTGTCACTACGCCCAACACTCGCGAGTTTGAAGCTCGTCACAGTCATCCCTTCCCAGATCCTACTCGGAATACCACAGACAAGGTTTAGACTTTCCGGATCTCAGGAATGGCCACTAATGATTCTAGCCTATACCACGAAGGTTCTAATCTTAGATTAGAAACCCAAGAGAGTATACTCCAGCTGTCGTCCAATGACTACGTTGAACATCATGTAGATCGCTTTGTGGTTGTTAGGCACGCGACCTTGGCTAAGCTAGTAACGAAGATTGGGTGATTGTCACGGGTCACCCCTTCATTCTGACTTAACTGAATTAAGTACGAGAGTAAATCTTGGAGAAGACATAGGCGTGAATTGAATAGAAAAATAATAGTACTTTGTATTAATTCATGATGAACAGCCGAGCTCCACACCTTAATCTATGGTGTGTAGAAACTCCACCGTTGAAAATACATAAGAACAAAAAGGTCTAGGCATGGCCGTGAGGCCAGCCTCAAATGTGAACATATAAGTTCCAAAGATGAAAAGTGTGTAAAGGTATCTAAAATACAATAGCAAAATGTCTTATTTATAGCAAACTAGTAGCCTAGGGTTTACAGAAATAGGTAATTAATGCAGAAATCTTCTTTCGGGCCCACTTGGTGTGTTCTTGGGCTGAGTATTGAAGCTTTCACGTGTAGATACTTTTCTTGGAGTAAAACGCCAGCTTTTGTGCCAGTTTGGGCGTTTAACTCCAACTTTTATGCCAGTTCTAGCGTTTTGACGCCAGAATTTTTATACTGACTTGGAACACCGGTTTGGGCCATCAAATCTCGAGCAAAGTATAAACTATTATATATTGCGGGAAAGCCCAGGATGTCTACTTTCCAACACAATTGAGAGCGCGCCAATTGGGCTTCTGTAGCTCTAGAAAATCCACTTCGAGTGCAGAGAGGTCAGAATCCAGCAGCATCTGTAGTCCTTTTTCAGCCTCTGAATAAGATTTTTGCTCAGGTCCCTCAATTTCAGCCAGAAAATACCTGAAATCATAGAAAAATACACAAACTCATAGTAAAGTCCAGAAATATAATTTTTATTTAAAAACTAATAAAAATATAATAAAAACTAACTAAAACATACTAAAAACTGCCTAAAAACAATGCCAAAAAGCGTATAAATTATCCGCTCATCAGCGATCTCCGAGGTGATTAACTCTATGTATGATCACCCATATGGCCGAGCTACATGAAGATCCTTGTTGAGACTAGAGAGCGATGCTTTCAGAAGTAGGGGGTAAAAACCTAATATTATTGAATTAACTATATTTAAACTGTATTTTATTTTGACTAACTAACATTGTTGAATCACTTTGCAGAGTTGAAATTCATATAGGATACAGAACATAATCTCATGATCAGGAAGATCTACAACCACCGGGTAGCTAAACAACTTCAGCAGATGTTGAGCGACATTTGTCAGGGGCGTGACCACCTAACAACCTAGATCTGTCCATCTATCAAGAAGGAACTGGAGGCCTATTTTAGAAAGGATGAGGGGTTCAAGTGTCGCCGTCTGACGAACATCGCTAACAGGGCTTCGCCGAGGTCGTCGAAGTATACGGGTGGGTCGGCGACCTTCATAAAGACGAAGAGCAGACTAGTAAGTAGTTTGGTAATGTTTGTTAATAGTTACTTGAATTATTTGTTTGTTGATTTATTTTATTGGTTGATTTGAATATGTGTAGTCCAAGTCATTGGATCGTGAGGTGACACTAGTAGAGACCTTCAAGTATACCTATACCTTAAAGGCCAACAAGGAGATATTTGCTGACGAGTGGTCTGCCGCCCATTATGTAAGATTCAATTAATTCTAAGTTTCAAATTTATTTGACATAAAGTCAATTAATTGTTATCCTAATTACAACATGTGTGACACGGGGGGATTAGATATAGAGATTGGAGGTCACAACCCAGAAATCTCAGCCGCCTAGTGGGAAAGATGAAGCCGGCTCTGAGACTTCAGTGGTAAATCCTGATAGAGTTTGGCGTGAGACTACCTCTGAACCTCCCAAAGAATTGCCGCTTCGGGTTAGGTTCGTTCTTCACCAGTGGCCTCCGCTCCTTTGCAATGGCAACTTCCTCTCCCTCTGCTTTTGACACCAGCACTGCCGATCTCCAGGAAGTTGTCGACTTGAGGGAGGAGGTGCAGAAGGTGACACAGAAGCTTCACCAACAAACAAAGCAGTCTGATCAAACCTGATGGAGAAGCTAGAGTAGCTTGATCGTTTCCGAGAGCATATAGAGGTGTACAACAAGCAGATGCGACTAGAGGCAGTGGCACTGCAGGAACCAGTGGCAACACTACTGGTGGGCACTGACTTCAGCACCTACTCTGCCACCCGCAGGGGGAAGACGACAACGACGATTATTGGGATCTGTAGGGTTTAGAAATTTAATTTTTTTATGTCTAATTTGTTGTATTTTATTTCTGTGACATTTTATTATATTCAAACCATTTATTTTTAATAAAATAATTTGTTGATTTCTAATAATTTTGAATTTCTGCCCTAATTTTGTTAATAAGAATTTTAATTTGGCTACGAATTGTGGTTTAACTATGCTAAACAAAAAAAACTACCATAGAATTTACCAGCGAACAAACCCGACGGTAATTTGGCATCAAAACACATGATATGGCACCAAAGTTACTAGTGCGCGAAACTAGAACTCGCACAACTTCACCGGCAAATGCACCGGGTCGTCCAAGTAATACCTTAGGTGAGTGAGGGTCGATCCCACGAGGATTGTTGGATTGAGCAAGCAATAGTTATATTGCTAGACTTAGTAAGGCGAACAGTAAAAGGTGGTTGTTTTTGTAAACACATAAACAGTAAATTGGCAAGTAAAGAAAGCAAATAAACAGAATTGGAGTAAGACAATGATGAGAAAACAGTTAAGGTCTCAGAGATATTTATCTTTCCGGATTAACACTTCTTACTAACTACTTTAACAATGAATGATTCATTCCATGGTAAACTATAAGTGATTAATCCTAATCCCTTAGTGATTAATCTCCTCTTATCCTACTAAAATGCCACATACAAGGTTGGTTACTTTCGAATCAGAGGGTGAAGTTCTATATTCTAGTTTATACCACAAAGGCTCTAATCATTCCAGATCCCGGCTGAACAGATGTTCCCATGTCCCCGACGAGTTGTGGATTAGCCGTCTAGGAGGTGTGTTCTCAAGCTGTAGTTCGAGTCACACCTTAGAATAGAATCAAACATCTATTAAAATAGAAAAGTAATAATATTAATTCATAGAAATAAACAGAGCTCCTAACCTTAACCAGGAGGTTTAGTTGCTCATGACTTACAGAGAAAACAAAAGTATATAAAAAGATCTGAATGATTAAACCTAAGTGATCTCCTCTTTAAATAGTAAATGCTAAACCTAAAAGATATTACTTTAAATTAAAAATTACAAAGGTAAGATAAGATAAGTCTAAGGAGTGCTAAAATCCACTTTGGGGACCTACTTGGTGAATGCTTCGGCAACTTGCTGGCTGGTGCACAAATCCCCACGCTTTGTACATTTGAACCAGCAAGTGCACTAGGTCGTCCAAGTAATACCTGAGTGAGTCAGGGTTGATCCCACGAGGATTATGGTTTGAAGCAAGCTATGGTTATCTTGCAGATCTTAGTCAGATGAGTAGGAATTTATTGGATTTGGTTGAAAGCATAAAAGGAATTAAAGAAAAAAGGGTATAAAATACTTTGTGAATTCGAATGTAACCAGTGATAAGAAGATGGTTAAGGCTTAGAGATGCTTTATCCTTCTGGTTTAACTCTGGTATTATTGTCTTCTTCAATTGTGAATGATTTCTTCTATGGCAGGCCGTATGTGATTGACGCTGGTTTGAGCAGCCGCCAATACTCTTCCATATCTGAATCCCAGGATTAGTGTGGATCCATTCTGATTGAGGGTAAAGCTCCTGTAGTCCATTTTGTTTGGTGATCCTACTCAAAATATCACAGACAAGGTCGAATCTTTCAGATCACAGGATGCTGAGCTTTAGGGTTCTAGCCTCTACCACAAAGACCCTAATCTCCCCATACTTCGGCTGAACTGTTTTCTCGAGAAGTCCCCAACGAAGTCGTGGATTAGCCGTCTAAGAGATGTATAATCAAGCTGGTGGTTCATCATTGTCCGATGAAAGACTCACTCTAAACCCATGTAGAATGTGATAACCTTATGCCAGTTCAACACATTCATATTGATGAAGAACGAAAATACATCTTAGAATAGAGAATCAAATACAAATTAAGAAAGAACAATAGTACTTTTATTAATCCATAAAACTCAACAGGGCTCATCCCCTCAACCTAGGAGGTTTAGAAACTCATACTGATAGAAAATACAATCATAAACAAAAATATGGCTGAAAAGTCTAGAGATTATGTAAAATGTCGCTTAAATACTAAACTAATGACTAAGGATTACATAAGAAGGGAAAAACAGTCTTTTTAGTGCTAAAATCTACTTCTGGGGCCCACTTGGTGAGTGTTTGGGCTGAGCTTGATTGAGATCCACGTGCTAGAAGGCCTTTACTGGCTAGGGGGTCCTCTTTGGGTGTTTGGACGCTGGTCTCCTCCTTTGGGCACTGGATGCTTGGAATGGAGCAGGCGGCTGGCGTTGAACGCCAGTTTTGGGCCTTCTATTCTGAAGCAAAGTGTAAACTATTATACATTCCTGGAAAGTTCTGAAAGTCAACTTTTTATAGCCGTTAAAAATGCTCCATTTGGACTTTTGTAGCTCCAAAAAAGCTCTTTTGAGTGCAAGGAGGTCAGATCTGGATGGCATCTGCAATGCTTTCTCTGTCTCTAAATCAGACTTCTGCTCCAATTTCTCAATTTCAGCCAGAAAATACCTGAAATTGTAGAAAAATACACAAACTCAAAGTAGAATCCAAAAATATAAATTTTACACTAAAACCTATGAAAACTTAATAAAACTTAAATAAAACATGCTAAAAACTATATGAAAATGATGCCAAAAAGCGTATAAAATATCCGCTCATCACTGGTGTTCAACGCCAATCTAGGCGTTGAACGCCCATAGGGGAGGAGTGCGTTCTGGTCCCTTGCTCCCTGGCTAATGTTGAACGCCAGTTTGGGCATTCAGTGTTAGGAGTTACTCCTTCCTGGGAGCTAAATGCCAGGCTTGGCGTTTAGCACCTGAATTGGTAGTTATTCCAAAAAAAAATGTATAGACTATTATATATTATTGGAAAGATCTGAAAATTAGCTTTCTAACACCGTTAAGACTGCGCCAATTGGACCTCTGTAGCTCAAGTTATGGTCGTTGGAATGCAAGGAGATTAGGATTGACAGCATCTGCTATCCTTTCTTCGTCTTTGCACAAGACTTTGTCAAATTCGCCCGAAATTTACTTAAAATCATAAAAAAAAAACCACAAAAACTCAAAATCGCATCCAAAGATGAATTTTGCACTAAAACATAATAAAACTTAATAAAATCCAACTAAAAACACTACAAAAACAACTAGAAAAATGTATAAGATGCTCACGCATCACAACACTAAACTTAAACTGTTGCTTGTACTCAAGCAACCAAAAACAAGATAGGACCAAATGGAAGAGAAAAATACATAAGATTAGAGTTATCATTCATGCGCATATCTAATCACTTGAATGGAGCTATTAACACTCTATTTTTGAATAGTTTTGGCATCTCACTTTCCTTTGAAGCTCAGAACTATTGGCATCCTTTAGAACTAGAATTCGGATGACATTATTGATCCCCTTTCTTTAAGTTCTTTTTTATTCTTGAACACAGCTTTTGTTTTCTTTTGGTGCTTTGCACCTTTGAGCCTATCCGTGACTCTAAATGTTTTATTTTCAAGCTTAACTTGATACATAAACACCACAAGCACTTAACTGGGGGAACCTTTTGGATTCGACTTTTGCATTGCTTTTATTCCCAAACAGTGGTGCTCATAGCCTTAAGCGTACTCTTTAATAGCATTTGGTCACGACTTTAAGTGTTCAGTCTCAAGGGTTTACCTGACACCTTCACACCACAAGCATATAGTTAGGGCCTTAGGGGTAACAACTCTTTTGAGCTTTTTAGATCAATTTTGACCCTCCTAACCATTGATGATCAAAGCCTTAGACCTTTTCTTCTTTTGATTTTTCTTTTGATTTTCTTTTTGTTGTTTTTCTTGCTTCAAGAATCAATCTTTTTGATATTTCAAAGAACCAATAATATTTTTCTAAATTCTTATTCCTTCAAGAACTAATATGCCCAACCCCAACATCAAGTATGCACAGTTAATTCATACATTCAGAAAATAGAGATAAGGCCACCACGTCAAAGTAAATAGAATAACTTATAATATAACTCAAGATCTCATGCATTTTATTATTACTCTCCTCCTTAAAATTTTATTTAAGTTTAATAGGAAATACATGAGACATCTTAAAAGAGAATAACTGAAAATTTTTGAAATTAACTACTAAACTAGAAAGCAAAAAATCCTAATAGTAATCATGTAACTCCAAATTGAAAAACAGAAAATAAAACACAATATGCAAACAGAGATAAGATAAAGGAGATGAAACTCAACCACCTCAGTCATGGTGGTTGCTGCTTTCTCTGGAGGATCCTTTCTGGTGCTTCAACTCTTCTAATTTGCACCCTTGCTTCTTTTGCTCCTCAGTCAGCTTATGAAGAATGAGTAAATGGCCTCTGTGTTCTTCTTTTAGTTGGTCCTTAGTGGATATCAACTGTCCAATGGATACTGCCAGTTGAGTCTAGTATTCGCGTGGAGGGATACTTTGTTCTTGAGGCCACTCAGGCTGCTTTCTCTTAGCAGGGGAGACTGGCTTCTGAATTGGTGCTTGAGCGAGTTCCCTAGTGTATTCCATGCTCTTCTTGGTGATTGGGCTGTCCACTGCAATAAATATATCTCTATTAATCTGAACTTTTGCCTCTTGACACAAGCGAGAGATGAGATGGGAAAAGCCAGCCTAGAGAGGGTTGAGGTCTTTGCTGTGATCTTATACATCTCACAAGGGATCAATTGATAAACTTCCACTTCATTGCCAAGCATAATACAGTGGATCATCACAGCTCTCCTTACAGTAACCTCAGAGTGGTTGCTAGTAGGAAGATAGAACGCTGAATGAACTCCAGCCATCCTCTAGCAACAAGATTGAAATCATTCCTTCTTAGTTGGAATGGTTGACCTTTTTTGTCGTTTTTCCATTGTGCTCCGGAAAGACATATGCCCTTACGGACTTGATCTAGCCTCAGATCAGTTTATGCTCTCCTATTAAAAGAGTCAGGGTCATCCTTTAATGGGGGTAGCTTGAAGACTGCCCTCACTTTTTTATTCTGAACTGCAGGGTCTTCCATCGGACCATAGTGCGCCATAAATTGAACTCGGGGTGCTCTTTCTGTTGTTTGTCTGTCATCCATAGATTTGCATAAAATTCTCGGACTTTTAGAACTCCAACTTCAATTACGGGATTGGCCAAATTTTCCCATCTCATAATTCGAATTTGCTCTTGAATTTTCGGATATTCATCAGCCTTCAGTTCGAATTTTACTTTCGGGATTACTATTTTCTTGCTTACTACATTGTAGTAGTGTTCCTCATGAAGCTTGGTGTAAAACCGGTAAGGCTTATAAGTGACTGTTGAGGGAGGTCTTTCTTTCCTCTTCCTTGAGGTTGATACCCCAGCCTTTGCTGCCATGGAGGATGAAAAAGTGAAAAAAATGGAGCATCCTCAACACCAAACTTAAAAATTTTGCTCGTCCCTGAGCAAAGAGATGTAAAGAAAGAAATATAAAGTAAGGGCAGAAGAAAGAGGAAGAAGAGGGAGAGGGTGTGGGAGAAGTGAAGGGAGGGCGCGTATATATAGGTGTGGGGAGTAGTGAATTCGGTTATGGGAGGGATTATGGAGAATGTGGAGTCAAAATTTGATGTATAAAGAGTTTAGTTGGAAAGATAAGAATGAAATAAAAAAAGATATGATGAAAAGATATGGGTGAATAAAAAAGATATGATTTGGTTGAAATAAAAAAGATATGAATGAAAGCATATGAGTGAAGCAAAAAGATATGATATGAGTGAAATAAAAAAGATATGAATGGAGCTTCCCTTCTCGCAGTGTTGAACGCCAGTTCCGGCGTTGAACGCAGAAAGGGTTTTTTTTCTTGGAATCTGGCGTTGAACGCCAGGAATGGGCGTTGAACGCCAAAGATGGACCATGGACATTCCCAATTGGACGTTAAATGTCCAACTCCACCTCTTCCCCCTAGCGCTGAATGCCCAAACTGGCGTTCAATGCCAGTAAGGGTGTTCTCCAGGGCGTTCTGTTTGTCCTGTTGTGCCTTTCTGTTTCTGGGCCAAGTACTACGCATGATCACAAACGTTAGTAAAATGAGAAAACTTTGAAAATAAATAGAAAACATCATCATATGAAATCGAACTCAAATAACAAAAGTAAAATAAAACAAAGGGAATGTAAAATATAGGATTTATATGGCTGGGTTGCCTCCCAACAAGCGCTTCTTTATTGTCATTAGCTTGACATTCATTGTTGTCATGTCAGTAAGAGGGTGGAGTTCCCTTGCTCGATCTCATCTCCTAGATGGTGCTTTATTCTCTAGCCATTAACTATGAATCTTTTATCTAAATTCCTGCCTTAAAGTTTTACATGACCATATGGTGATACTCCAGTGACCATAAAGGGTCTTGACCATGTGACTTGAGCTTCCCAGGAAAGATCTTGAGTCTATAATTGAAAAGTAAAACCTTCTGGCCAGGTTCAAAAACTCTAAAGGCCATCTTCCTATCATGCCATTTCTTGACTCTTTCCTTGTAAACTTTGGCATTCTCATAGGCAGTATGCCGGAACTCATCTAGTTCATTCAGTTGGAGCAATCTTTTCTCTCCTGCAGCCCTGACATCAAATTTAGGAATCTCGTTGCCCAGCACGCTCTGTGCTCTAATTCTACTGATAGATGACATGCTTTACCATAGACCAATTAGTAAGGAGACATTCCAATAGGGGTCTTAAAAGCTGTCCTGTATGCCCAGAGTGCATCATCAAGCTTCATTGCCCAATCCTTCCTAGAGTTGTTCACTATCTTCTCCAAGACCCTTTTGAGCTCCCTATTTGATGCCTCAGCTTGTCCACTTGTCTGTGGATGATAGGAGATTGTTACTTTATGACGGACTCCGTACCTCTGCAAAATTGAATCTAGCTATCTATTGCAGAAGTGGCTACCCCATCACTGATCAATGTCCTTGGGATATGGTGCACGAAATTATGATCTCAGGCAACGGCGCCTAAAAACTCTGTACGCACGTCTTAATAAATCGTTTTTCATTCACAACTTCGATACAACTAACCAGCAAGTGCACTGGGTCGTCCAAGTAATAAAACCTTATGTGAGTAAGGGTCGATCCCACGGAGATTGTTGGTATGAAGCAAGCTATGGTCACCTTGTAAATCTCAGTCAGGCAGATATCAAATAGTTATGGAGTTTTCGAAAATAAAATAATAGATAAACAGAAAATAAAGATAGAAATACTTATGTATATCATTGGTGAGAATTTCAGATAAGCGTATAGAGATGCTTTCGTCCCTCTAAACTTCTGCTTTCCTGCTGTCTTCATCCAATCAGTCCTACTCCTTTCCATGGCTGGCTTTATGTAAGGACATCACCATTGTCAATGGCTACTTTTCATCCTCTCTGTGAAAATGGTCCGATGTGCTGTCACTGCATGGCTAATCATCTGGAGGCATCACCGTGGTCAATGGCTGCATCCCATCCTCTTGTGAAAATGGTCCAAATGCTCTGTCACGGCACGGCTAATCATCTGAGGTTCTCGATCATACTAGAATAGGATTCACCCTCCTTTTGCGTCTGTCACTACGCCCAGCACTCGCGAGTTTGAAGTTCGTCACAGTCATTCAATCCCAGAATCCTACTCGGAATACCACAGACAAGGTTTAGACTTTTCGGATTCTCATGAATGCCGCCATCAATCTAGCTTATACCACGAAGATTCTGATTAAGAGATCCAAGAGATAATCATCCAATCTAAAGTGGAACGGAAGTGGTTGTCAGGCACGCGTTCGTGGGAGAATGATGATGATTGTCACGTTCATCACATTCATGTTGAAGTGCGAATGAATATTTTAGAAGTGGAATAAGTTGAATTGAATAGAAAAACAGTAGTACTTTGCATTAATTCGTGAGGAACAGCAGAGCTCCACACCTTAATCTATGGAGTGTAGAAACTCTACCGTGAAAAATATATAAGTGAAAGGTTCAGGCATGGCCGAGAGGCCAGCCCCCAAAATGTGATCACAGGATAAAAAATACAATCCAGGATGTCTAATACAATAGTAAAAAGTTCTATTTATAATAAACTAGTTACTAGGGTTTACAGAAGTAAGTAATTGATGCATAAATCTACTTCCGGGGCCCACTTGGTGTGTGCTTGGGCTGAGCTTGAATGTTACACGTGCAGAGGCTTCTTTTGGTGTTGAACGCCAGGTTGTAACGTGTTTCTGGCGTTCAACTCTGGTTTGTAATGTGTTTCTGGCGTTTAACTCCAGACAGCAGCGTAGAACTGGCGTTCAACGCCCTTTTACATCATCTAAACTCAGCCAAAGTATAGACTATTATATATTGCTCGAAAGCCCTAGATGTCTACTTTCCAACGCAATTGAAAGCGAGCCATTTTGAGTTCTGTAGCTCCAGAAAATCTACTTTGAGTGCAGGGGGGTCAGAATCCAACAGCATCAGCAGTCCTTCTTCAACCTCTGAATCTGATTTTTGCTCAAGTCCCTCAATTTCAGCCAGAAAATACCTGAAATCACAGAAAAACACACAAACTCATAGCGAAGTCCAGAAATATGAATTTAACATAAAAACTAATAAAAACATCCCTAAAAGTAACTAAATTCTACTAAAAACATACTAAAAATAATGCCAAAAAGCGTATAAATTATCCGCTCATCACAACACCAAACTTAAATTGTTACTTGTCCCCAAGCAACTGAAAATCAAATAGGATAAAAAGAAGAGAATATACTATAAATTCCAAACTATCAATGAAACATAGCTCCAATCAGATGAGCGGGACTTGTAGCTTTTTGCCTCTTGAATAGTTTTGGCATCTCACTTTATCCATTGTGGTTCAGAATGATTGGCATCTATAGGAACTCAGAGTTCAGATAGTGTTATTTATTCTCCTAGTTCAGTATGATGATTCTTGAACACAGCTACTTTATGAGTCTTGGCCGTGGCCCTAAGCACTTTGTTTTCCAGTATTACCACCGGATACATAAATGCCACAGACACATAATTGGGTGAACCTTTTCAGATTGTGACTCAACTTTGTTAAAGTCCCCAATTAGAGGTGTCCAGGGTTCTTAAGCACACTCTGTTTTTGCTTTGGACCTTGACTTTAACCGCTCAGTCTCAAGTTTTCACTTGATACCTTCACGCCACAAGCACATGGTTAGGGATAGCTTGGTTTAGCCGCTTAGGCCAGGATTTTATTCCTTTAGGCCCTCCTATCCACTGATGCTCAAAGCCTTGGGATCCTTTTTATTTACCCTTGCCTTTTGGTTTTAAGGGTTATTGGCTTTTTGCTCTTGCCTTTTAGTTTTAAGAGCTTTTGGCTTTTTCTGCTTGCTTTTGCTCTCTTTTTTTTTCTCTATTTTTTTTCACCATTTTTTTTTCTGCAAGCTTTGTTCTTTGCTGCTTTTTCTTGCTTCAAGAATCATTTTTATGATTTTTCAGATTATCAAATAACATGTCTCCTTGTCATCATTCTTTCAAGAGCCAACATATTTAATATTTTTAAACAACAACTTCAAAAGACATATGCACTGTTCAAGCATTCATTCAGAAAACAAGAAGCATTGTCACCACATCAATATAATTAAACTAAGTTCAAGGATAAATTCGAAACGCATGTACTTCTTGTTCTTTTGAATTAAAACATTTTTCATTTAAGAGAGGTGATGGATTCATAGGACATTCATAACTTTAAGACATAGTTACTAATTACTAATGATCATGTAATAAGACACAAACATGGATAAGCACTTAACATAAAGAAAACGAAAAACAGAGAATTTTAAGAACAAGGAATGAATCCACCTTAGTGATGGTGGCGTTTCCTTCTTGAGGAACCAATGATGTCCTTGAGCTCTTCTATGTCTCTTCCTTGTCTTTGTTGCTCCTCCCTCATTGCTTTTTGATCTTCTCTAATTTCATGAAGGATGATGGAGTGCTCTTGATATTCCACCTTAATTGTCCCATGTTGGAACTTAATTCTCCTAGGGAGGTGTTGATTTGCTCCCAATAGTTTTGTGGAGGAAAATGCATTTGAGGCATCTCCGGGATCTCATGGTGATGAGCTTCATGCGTCTCTTGAGCTCCATGAATGGGCTCTCTTGTTTGCTCCATCCTTTTCTTAGTGATGGGCTTCTCTTCCTCAATGGCAATGTCTCCTTCTATGTCAATCCCAGCCGAATTGCATAGATGGCAAATGAGGTGAGGAAAAGCTAACCTTGCCATAGTGGAGGACTTGTCAGCCACCTTGTAGAGTTCTTGAGGTATAATCTCATGAACCTCCACCTCTTCTCCAATCATGATGCTATGGATCATGATGGCCCGGTCTATAGTAACTTCAGACCGGTTGCTAGTGGGAATGATTGAGCGTTGAATGAACTCCAACCATCCTCTAGCTATAGCCTTAAAGTCCAGTCTTCTCAGTTGAACCGGTTTGCCTTTTGAGTCAATCTTCCATTGAGCTCCTTCCACACATATGTCCATGAGGACTTGGTCCAACCTTTGATCAAAGTTGACTCTCCTTGTGTAGGGGCGTGCGTTCTCTTCCAGCATTGGCAAGTTGAACGCCAACCTTACATTTTCCGGACTAAAATCTAAGTAATTCCCCCGAACCATGGTGAGATAATTCTTTGGGTTCGGGTTCTTACTTTGATCATGGTTCCTTGTGATCCATGCATTAGCATAGAACTCTTGAACCATTAGAGTTCTGACTTGTTGGATGGGGTTTGTTAGAACTTTCCAACCTCTTCTATGGATCTCATGTCGGATCTCCGGATACTCATTTCTCTTGAGTTTGAAAGGGACCTCGGGGATCACCTTCTTCTTGGCCACAACATCATAGAAGTGGTCTTGATGAGCTTTGGAGATGAATCTTTCCATCTCCCATGACTCGGAGGTGGAAGCTTTTGTCTTCCCTTTCCCTTTTCTAGAGGATTCTCCGGTCTTAGGTGCCATCAATGGTAATGGAAAAACAAAAAGCTTATGCTTTTACCACACCAAGCTTAGAATTTTGCTCGCCCTCGAGCAAGAGAAGAAAGAATAGATGAAGAAGAAGAAGAAAATATGGAGGAGGGGAGGGAAAGGTGTATTCGGCCAAGAAGAGAAGAGAGGGTTGTGTGGTGTGAAAATGAGGAAGAATGGAGGGCTATATATAGGGAAGGGAGGGGGGTAAGGTTCGGCCATAAGGGTGGGTTTTGGGTGGAAAATTGATTTTGAATTTTGAAGGTAGGTGGAGTTTATGAGGTAGGTTTATGGGGAAGAGTGGATGATGTGAGTGGTGAAGTGGTGATAGGGAAGAAAGATTGAGGTGATTGGTGAAGAGTTTTGGGTAAGAGTGTTTATTGGGAAGAGAGGATGAACATTGAGAAGAGGGAAGAGAGTGAGTGGAGGTAGGTGGGGATCCTGTGGGGTCCACAGATCCTGAGGTGTCAAGGATTTGCATCCCTGCACCCATTAGGCATGTAAAATGCCTTTGCATGCAATTCTGGCGTTCAAACGCCGAATTGATGCTTGTTCTGGGCGTTCAACGCCCAGATGCAGCATATTTCTGGCGTTGAACGCCAGCCAGATGCTTGTTTCTGGTGTTCAGTACCAGCTCTTCTTCACTGTGCATTTCTGGCGTCTGAATGCCAGGATGCTGCTTGTTTCTGGCGTTCAACGCCAGAAACATGCTCTGTTCTGGCGTTGAACGCCAGACAGATGCTCCTTACTGGCGTTTAAACGCCAGTGAGATCCTCCTCCAAGGTGTGACTTTTCTTCTGCTATTTTTGATTCCGTTTTCAATTTTTATATTTATTTTGTGACTCCACATGATCATGAACCTAATAAAACATGAAATAACAATAAAAATAAATTAAACTTAGATAAATAAAAATTGGGTTGCCTCCCAACAAGCGCTTCTTTAATGTCAATAGCTTGACAGTGGGCTCTCATGGAGCCTCACAGATGTTCAGAGCATTGTTGAGACTCCCCAACACCAAACTTAGAGTTTAGTTGTGGCCTCCCAACACCAAACTTAGAGTTTGACTGTGGGGGCTCTGGTTGACTCTGTTTTGAGAGAAGCTTACTGTGCCTCTTTTCCATGTTTACAGAAGGATGTCCTTGAGTTTAAAACTCAAGGGAGTCCTCATTCAATTGAAGGACTAATTCGCCTCTGTCAACATCAATCACAGCTCTTGCTGTGGCTAGGAAGGGTCTTCCAAGGATGATGGATTCATCCTCATCCTTCCCAGTATCTAGGACTATGAAGTTAGCAGGGATGTAAAGGCCTTCAACCTTTACTAACACGTCCTCTACTTGTCCATAAGCCTGTTTTCTTGAATTGTCTGCCATCTCTAATGAGATTTTAGCAGCTTGCACCCCAAAGATTCCCAGTTTCTCTATTACAGAGAGGGGCATGAGGTTTATCCCTGAACCAAGGTCACACAAAGCCTTTTCAAAGATCATGGTGCCTATGGTACAAGGTATTAGGAACTTTCCAGGATCCTGTTTCTTCTGAGGCAATGTCAGTTGATCCAGATCACTTAGTTCATTGGTGAACAAGGGAGGTTCATCTTCCCAAGTCTCAATACCAAATAATTTGGCATTCAGCTTCATGATTGCACCAAGGTACTTGGCAACTTGTTCTTCAGTGACATCCTCATTCTCTTCAAAAGAGGAATACTCATCAGAGCTCATGAAGGGCATAAGGAGGTTCAATAGAATCTCTATGGTCTCTAGATGAGTCTCAGATTCCTTTGGTTCCTCAAAGAGAAACTCCTTATTGATCACTGGACGTCCTAGGAGGTCTTCCTCCTTGGGATTCACGTCCTTCTCCTCTCTTGTGGGTTCGGCCATGATGGTCAATTCAATGGCCTTGCACTCTCCTTTTGGATTTTCTTCTATATTGCTTGGGAGAGTACTAGGAGGGATTTCAGTGACCCTTTTACTCAGCTGGCCCACTTGTGCCTCCAAATTTCTAATTGAGGACCTTGTTTCGTTCATGAAACTTACAGTGGCCTTGGACAGATCAGAGACTAAGTTTGCTAAATTAGAGGTATTTTATTCAGAGTTTTCTGTCTGTTGCTGAGTGGATGATGGAAAAGGTTTACTATTGCTAAACCTGTTTCTTCCACCATTATTAAAGCCTTGTTGAGGCTTTTGTTGATCTTTCCATGAGAAATTTAGATGATTTCTCCATGAGGGATTATAGGTGTTTCCATATGGTTCACCCATGTAATTCACCTCTGCTATTGCAGGGTTTTCAGGATCATAAGCTTCTTCTTCAGGAGATGCCTCTTGAGTACTGTTGGATGCAGCTTGCATTCCATTCAGACTCTGAGAAATCATGTTGACTTGCTGAGTCAATATTTTATTCTGAGCCAATATGGCATTCAGAGTATTAATTTTAAGAACTCCCTTCTTCTGAGGCGTCCCATTACTCACAGGATTCCTCTCAGAAGTGTACATGAATTGGTTATTAGCAACCATGTCAATGAGTTCTTGAGCTTCTGCAGGCGTTTTCTTTAGGTGAATGGATCCACCTGCAGAAGTGTCCAATGACATCTCAGCTAATTCAGACAGACCATCATAGAATATATCCAGGATGGTCCATTCTGAAAGCATGTCAGAAGGACACTTTTTGGTCAGTTGCTTGTATCTCTCCCAAGCTTCATAGAGGGATTCACCTTCTTTCTGTCTGAAGGTTTGAACATCCACTCTAAGCTTGCTCAGATTTTGAGGAGGAAAGAACTTGGCTAAGAAAGCCGTGACCAGCTTATCCCAAGAGTTCAGGCTATCTTTGGATTGAGAGTCCAACCACACTCTAGCTCTGTCTCTTACAGCAAAAGGGAAAAGCATGAGCCTGTAGACTTCAGGATCTACTCCATTAGTCTTAACAGTATCACAGATCTGCAAAAATTTAGTTAAGAACTAAAAAGGATCTTCAGATGGAAGTCCATGGAACTTGTAGTTCTGCTGCATCAGAGAAACTAATTGAGGTTTCAGCTCAAAATTGTTCGCTCCAATGGTGGGGATGGAGATGCTTCTTCCATGTAAATTGAAATTAGGTGCAGTAAAGCCACCAAGCATCCTCCTTGCATTATTATTATTTTCGGCTGCTGATAAACGAAATTTGTTATGCCGATATAGAATTCAATAATGGATATAATCGTGAGTATAGTCTAATCAACATTCAAACTTCGCATCAAATAATCCTACAATCTATAACCGAGAGTATTAGTCCCCCGAGTCGTCCTCCCTCGTCCTCCCTTGGAATTGCTAGAGCATGCATCTTATTGATTAGGAAGCCTTGTTGTGGTTCTTTTGAAGGTTTAGCAAAATCAATGACAAACAAGCAATCAATTTTTAGAAGCCTTGGCCTAGGGTTGGCATTATAAATTCTATCCTTATAGTCCCTTCAATGATGACAACAATTAGGCCTTGCTTCATTTAGTCAACCCCTAGGTATAAAGGAAAGTCAAATGAGAATAACTAACTTGAGTCACAAGTCCTAGTTTTCACCTTAGAGAAATCTAGCTTTAGTGCACTCCAAGTCAATTAGCAATTTCTAATTCCAAATCAACAATTGACATAAACTATTCAACTCTTTCTAATGACCCAAACCCTATGCCAAGTAAGAAACTTTTACTCCATAACTAATGTTGGCATTTTATCAAACAATTGATGAGCAAGGATAAAAGGCATAGTAAAAATGAGAAGGAAGTGGAATTGAAAGTGCTTCAACACAAGGAACTAACAACAATTAACAAAGAACAACAATGGAAATGAACTTCTCAAGAAATTGAAGAAAATCCAAAACTACAAAGTTGAATCTAGGATCTATGAGGATGGAGCAATTACAAGCACTAATTGAAATTGGAGAAGAAGATCTATAACATGAACAAGTAAATTGAGAATTGCAATGGATCTCACCAAAGTGTGATGGAAAATTCAGAAAAATGGATGAAGATGAACCCTCATGAGAGCTTAGAATCTCCCTCTCTCTCTCTACCCAAGAGTGTAACTAACAATAGCTAAAAAAATCTAGAACTATCTAAAAATGAGCCAAAAGTCCTTAACCCTTCAACCCTTGGTCTTCATAAGCTCTTCCTGTCAAGGCACTTCCCCCAAGATGAGATCTCCAACTGTCTCCACGCCTAGGTCACGTGACTTCTAAAAAAATCATGTTCGAGCATCGGCGTGCACGCTCAAAGCATGCGTGCGCGCCACTGGGGCATCTTGCAATGTGAGCGGAGGCGCAGCGTACGCGTGCGCGCCCATGGGGGTTGTGGCCTAGCCGCTACACAAGCCGGCTCGTGGCTTGGCTTCTGGCTTTGACTCCTAGCTGCGCAATCCACGCGGGCGCACCAAGTACGCGCGCGCGCCCTTGCTGAAGTTTCCAAAGCTCAATTTCTCATGCTCCTTTCCTTCGCGCCCATTCTCCTTCCCTCTTCCGGTTCATCCCTGCCCTATATTCTGAAACCACTTAACACACATGTCACGGCATCGAATGGCACCAAGAGAGGATTAGAAATGTATCTAGTTTAGTGCAAAATAAGCATGTTTTCATCCATGAGGCAAAAGTTAGGAAAGGAACATAAAGTCTTGTATTTTCATATGAAAAGCATGTGGAATCATTGATAAAACCCCTGCAATCGATACAAGATAAACCCTCAAAATGGGGTTTATCAACCTCCCCACACTTAGATTCTAGCATGTCCTCATGCTTAGAGAAATGCAAGAGAAACGCAAAAGACCGAAGGATCATAAAGGCATAAGACTCCTGAGGTGCAGCCTACTTACGTGAATGCAACTACGACTAGTGCTACCATCTACTTGGTTAGGAACAAATCAACCTCCCTAAGATATATGCAAGCATATAGGGCACGGTGGCGGTCAATATATGGGATTCACCAATTTTTGAGCATCAAGTGCAATATATGCAATTTTGCATGAAGCATGCTCGTGAGAGCCGGGAATCATGAATTAGAGCCATCGAACCCTCACCGGAAGTGTTTACACTCTATTCGCTCGAGTGTCTAGGGTTGATTCTCTCAATTTCCTCCTAATCATGCTTTCCAAGATTTGTTCCTCATCTAATCAATCAACATACATTTCCTGCATGCATACATCTATCATGAAGTCTTTTCTTTGGTTGTAATGGGGCTAGGGTTAAGGTAGGATGCATATATGGTTAAGTGAGCTTGAAATTTGAATCTTTGATAAGCTTTAAGCTTTCCACCTAACCTATGACATCCTATACAATTGAGTTATATTCTAACTACCCATTCTTCACTTTTTCACATACTCATGTATTTTCCTTTTTTTTTCATTTCACAATACTTATGCATTGATCTTATTAAGTTGCACTTTGCTTTAGGGCATTTTGTCCCCTTTTTATTTCTTTTTTTTTTCTTTCCCTTCTTCTCTTTTTTTTTCTTATTTCTATTTTTTTTTCATATTATCTCTTCTATTTTCTTCTTCATTTGTTGTTTTTTTTTTGAATTTTTTTTTCTATCTACAAGAGCATCAATGCATAAGGTTTTACATCTGACCAATACATGAGTATGTACCTACTTCCCAAAAACTACCCCTTGTATTCCCCCAATGTCCCAAGGTTCCCACACTTGAATGCTACTCACACACACACTAGCCTAAGCTAATCAAAGATCCAAATGAGAACAATTATGGTTTTTCGCTTTAGGCTTGTAATGTGCTAATTTAAAGAACAAGTAGGTTAAGCGTAGGCTCAATTTTGGCTAACAAGGGAAGATAGAGGGTAAGGCTATCTGGTAGGTGGGCTAATGAAATGATGGCCTCAATCATATAAATGTATGAATACACGGAATAATGGACATATAGACTCAAACAAAGCAAGGATTACACTCATAGAGAGGAAACAATTGCACACAAGAAGAAAAATAAGTGACTATACGATGTAGCCACAAAACAAGGCTCAAAGCTCACTAGCTTGTGTTCTTAACTCAAAATTCATGTTCCAAAATACAGTTCTTCAAGCAAGTTTGGCATCAAGATATTCAAAATTGGCAATGTCAAGGTTGCCCCAAAGTATTAGTTTCCTAAGAGAGAGTTTCATTGTTCCAACCAAGTAAACTTATCATGCAAATGATATCATGAAAAACCTAATCATGCAACCTATCCTACTACAAAGGAGTTTAGAAAACGAAAATTTATTTGGGTGTTACCTACGGAGATCGGTCGGCCGACCTCCCCACACTTAAAACTTAGCACGGTCCTCCGTGCTAGAGGTGATGCGCAATGGTTGGCAATGGCCGACCCCCGAGTGTCCATCATCTCCGTTGTCATCGCTGCTTCCGTTTGAGGTTGCGGTAGATGTGGAGATATCTGGTTCCTCCATAGGTGGGGTGACAATGCTCAGAAGTTTCTTCACGTGAGCATATCGGCGTTGGTTACGCCTCTCATAACGGTCCAACTTCTTGTGAAGGTCTTCAAGGCGTTGGGTGGCTGATTTTTGTGGCGTGGAGGATGTAGTGGTGTTGCGAGTAGGAGTGGGTAGTCCAATGTCCTTGGTGACTTCCGGAGGCTTGAGGCACCTCTTGGTCGGAATAATATCACCCTCGACCGGGATTGAGGTCCTCCTATCCTTAGTCTCTCGGTGGACGCCGGCTGCCGCCACTAATTCGGTCACCATAGTGGGGAATGGTAGATTTCCCTTGGCATAAATGCGCCCCATGGATTGGCGAATGGCATGCGAAATGTCGATCGGTTTCTCGGTTAAGATGCACCATATCAATAAGGCAAGCTCGGCGGTAATGGATGACCCATGAGTGCTTAGGAGAACGTAGTGGGCTAGTATTTGGGCCCATGTCGTGGCTTCTTGAGTGAGGTAGCGTGCATCTAAACCTTTTGGTCTTCGCTTTATGGTCCCCCGAATCCAACATGCTTCGGGTGAAGCAATTACGCGGAGGACGGCGTTCCAATCGAACTCACGGTCGGCGCATGTTGTCAAGACTTCTTGATAGGCATCATATCCATCTGCTAACGGCCCAATCCCAAGGACTCCTTGGATGTCTTCCACTGTGATTGACACTTGCTTCCGGCGCACAAAGATTGATGTGAGAAGGGGTGAGTGGTAATTGGTGTAGAATTCCACCACCCACGATAAGTTGACCTCCTTGGGTTGCCTCAAGAGGAACCTCCATTGCCTCCGGTCAATGTGTGGCATCACTATCGGAGTGAGGTGAGCCGGTAGGACCAGAAGGGGCTCCGGGTGATAATTTCTTTCAATCATCCTTGAGTAAACAAGTTCGCAGTAGCGGTTAGGGAACTTGTTCGGATTCTTCGGAGGGTTGTCCTTCTCTAGAACATCAACGGGGCCCTTAGCCTTCTTTAGGAGTGGCTTGGCCGTTAGTTCCTGGCATGCGCTATTGGATGCTGGCTTCTTCGGGGCCTTCCCGTTGCTCTTTTTGATGACCATCCTGTGATAGTAAGGAAAGGAGATAACATCAAACCCAAAGAAGCGTAATTGAATATGATTATGCAAATGAGAAATTGTGCCTTAAGAATATGGGTATCCTTATTACATGACAGCTGCAACATGTAACGAAGATAACATGTGATGAGCAAGGCAAATCATTGGCATGTGGTATAGGGGTAGTGTAGGCATGCACGGAGAAGGCATGAAAAGCATACACCCTCAAATACCAAAAGTGGGAAGCAGTTTATGAAATGGTGAGTGGGTGGATTGTAGAATATGAAGGTGCACCCAAAAGTGACTAGTTAAGAAGCAATGAGTCATAATGAGTTAAAAAGTGTCATGTATGCATTTCTTCAAACACTTGGGGTGCATCCTTTAGTAGTATGTAAATAGATGGGGGGAAGCAATGTAACAGTCCACAAACCAACATTAATCACTACAATGCACAGTGGTTATAAGAAAACTATGCAACACATCTCATCCATCAATGCAAGAGAAGTTATGACCCAAGTGCCCATGAAGAGTTAAATGGAAAAGGAGCTAAAAACACACCCCAAAGAAATGAGGGGCTCAAAAGAGGGGGGGAAGAAAAAACTACCTAGAAGAGAATGAAATTAACTGACTAAGAAGCAAAAGAGAGAAGTAGAGTAAGAGGGGAGCCTAGTATAGTACCTCGAGAGAGATGCAAAAGGGGTATGGGGGGGAAAGGTTGTGGATTGGAATGATGGAGAATGGAGGGGGCAATGTAGGGGCCACCGGAGGTAGGTGGTCGCCGGAGGTGGTTGTTTGTGATGGTAGGGGGTGATTTGGGAGGAGAGGTAGTAGTGGGTAAATGGGTAGTAGAGGAGGTAAGAAGAAAAAAGGGGAAGAAGAATGAAGGGGGCAAGTGTGCTCCCCATTATATTGACGTCGGTTATCCACGCGGGCGCGCACGGGGTGCGCTAGCGCAAGGAAGCGGGGCGGAGCGATGGCGCGCGCGCGCACGGTGCGCGCGGGCGGCACTGTGATTATGCCCCAGGCTTGAGGTGGGCTTGGGGTTGGCTTAACTCTCTGGAATATGTACCAGGAGTGCACAGGGGGCGATCGGCGCGCGCACGGCATGGGCGCGTGCGCGTGCCTCGCGTTGTGGGCATGTGGGCGCGTTGGCGCCTAGTGCGCGCACACGTCAGAGGTGGTGGGATGGTGGCTTAGTGCAGGCGCGAGAGTGGCCTAACTCTCTGGAATATGTACCAGGAGTGCACAGGGGCGATCGGCGCGCGCGCGAGGTTTGCTAGCGCGTCGATCTGAGGATTTGTCAGGGGGTGCGTACGCGCCCTGTGCGCGCACGCGTGAGCGGCCTGTGCCTCAGCCATGGTGCGGGCGTGAGAGTGGCCTAACTCTCTGGAATATGTATGGAGGGGTACTTCGTGCAACCCGCGCGTCCACGCACATCGCGCGTCCACGGGGGTTGTCGGAAATGCTTCATGGGCGCGTGCGCGTGAGGTGCGCGCTCGTGCAAAAGGGTGCCTTCTTCAAATTTGCATGTTCTCGCACTACCTTCAGCATTCCAACCCTCCAAACAACCATTTTAGGCACTATAGAAGGATGTATTGACATGATAAAGGACCAAATGAACTCTACAAATGAAACAAAATTTGAAACGAAATCTAACTACAACTTCACCGATCACCTAGCTACCAAACATGAAGTCAAGTAGTAAACAAGTATCAATCAAAGAAGAATTCGATGGTTATGTACAAATGGTAGATCTTACCATGGTGGGGTGTCTCCCACCTAGCACTTTTGTTTACCGTCCTTAAGTTGGACGTCCATTAGCTCAAAGTTCTTGTTCAAGAGATGCATCCCTCAAGAGGAACACTTCAAATTCCTTGGAGTTCTTTCTTTGCTCACCATGGTACAATTTGAGATGGTACCCATTCACCTTGAAAATGTCCGGACTTGATGGGTGGCGCAAGTGATAGACCCCGTAAGGTTCTACTTTCTCTACTTGGTAAGGTCCATCCCATCTTGATCTAAGCTTTCTGGGTAGTAATCTCAACCTTGAGTTGTAAAGGAGCACTAGGTCACCGAGTCCAAATTCCCTTCTCCTAATGTTCTTGTCATGAATGGCTTTCATCTTCTCCTTGTAGAATCTAGAATTGTCATAGACTTCTAATCTCAAGCATTCCAATTCCGCCAATTGAAGCTTTCTCTCTACTCCGGCTCCACCCAAATTCATATTGCATTCCTTTATGGCCCAATAAGCTTTGTGTTCGATTTCTACCGGTAGATGGCATGCTTTACCATATACAAGTCTAAAAGGGCTCATGCCAATGGGTGTTTTATAAGCCGTTCGATATGCCCAAAGTGCATCGGAGAGTTTAGTGCTCCAATCTTTCCTATTCGGCTTCACAATCCTTTCCAACACATGTTTAATTTCCCGGTTAGATACCTCGGCTTGGCCGTTTGTCTGAGGGTGGTAGGCCGTGGCAACTTTGTGTATGATGCCATACTTTCTCATGAGGCCGTCCATTTTTTTGTTGCAAAAATGGGATCCTTGATCACTTATGATTGCTCTTGGGGAGCCAAAACGACAAATGATATTATTCCTCACAAAAGAATAAACAACATGGGCATCATCCGTCCGGGTGGGGATTGCCTCCACTCATTTTGACACATAATTGACGACTAACAAGATGTAGAGAAAGCCATTGGAATTTGGAAATGGTCCCATGAAGTCGATTCCCCATACATCAAAGATTTCACAAAAAAGCATATTTTGTTGGGGAATTTCGTCCTTCTTAGAAATATTTCCAAACCGAATGCATTGGGGACAAGATTTGTAATAGAGGGAAGAATCTTTGAGAAGGGTTGGCCACCAAAATCCGCAATCAAGGACCTTTCTTGCCGTTCTTTGGGGGCCGTAGTGGCCACCTCCTTCGGAAGAATGGCAAGCGTCTAAGATTGCTTGGAATTCGGTTTGAGGTATGCACCGTCGCACTATTTGGTCCGCTCCACACCTCCACAAATAGGGATCGTCCCAAACATAGTATTTGAATTCGCTTTTCAGCTTGTCCTTTTGATGTTTGTTGAGATTGGGAGGGAAGGTGCGTGAAACCGAGTAGTTTGCTATCGGGGCATACCAAGGAACCACTTCCGAGATTGCGTGCAAACTATCTAGAGGGAAGGAGTCATTGATAGGAGTGGTGTCGCTTTTTGTGTGTTCAAGGCGACTCAGATGGTCCGCCACTAAGTTTTGGGAACCACTCCTATCCTTGATTTCCAAGTCAAATTCTTGTAACAAAAGCACCCAACGAATTAATCTCGGTTTTGATTCCTTTTTGGCCAACAAATACTTTAGTGCCGCGTGATCCGAGAACACTACTACCTTAGAACCAAGAAGATAGGCTCGGAACTTGTTCAGAGCAAAAACAATAGCTAGGAGTTCCTTCTCGGTAGTAGTGTAGTTGGATTGGGCTCCGTCTAATGTTTTTGAAGCATAAGCTATGACATAGGGAGTCTTACCCTCGCGTTGTGCTAACGCGGCCCCTATCGCATAATTCGAAGCATCACACATGATTTCAAATGGTTGAGCCCAATTCGGTCCTCGCACAATAGGAGTTTGTGTCAATGCCACTTTAAGTTTGTCATATGCTTCCATACATTCCTTGCTTAGCTCAAATTCAGTGTCCTTTTGTAGTAGCCGAGAGAGAGGTAGGGCTACCTTGCTAAAGTCTTTGATGAATCTCCGGTAGAATCCTGCATGTCCAAGAAAAGAGCGGACTTCCCTCTTGGAGGAGGGGTAAGGTAAACTAGATATGACATTTATTTTTGCCGGATCTACGGAGATGCCTTCTTTTGAAACTATGTGCCCCAAAACAATGCCTTGTTTGACCATGAAATGACACTTTTCAAAATTTAGGACAAGGTTTGTTTTGGTGCATCTCTCTAAGACTTTTTCAAGGTTACCTAAGCAATGATCAAATGAATTACCGTACACGCTAAAGTCGTCCATGAAGACTTCCATACATTGCTCTAGAAAGTCTGCAAATAGGCTCATCATGCATCTTTGAAACGTTGCTGGCGCGTTGCATAGGCCAAATGGCATACGTTTCAAAGGGGCAAGTAAATGTTGTTTTTTCTTGGTCCTCTAGAGCAATGTGTATGTGGAAGTATCCGGAGTAACCATCAAGAAAGCAATAATATGATTTACTGGCTAGTCGATCGAGCATTTGATCGATGAACGGTAGTGGAAAGTGGTCCTTCCTTGTGGCCGCATTCAACCTCCGGTAGTCTATGCATACTCTCCAAGAATTTTGCACTCTTGTTGCTATAAGTTCACCGCTTTCATTTTTGATTGTGGTCACCCCGGATTTCTTTGGCACCACTTGGATCGGGCTTACCCACTCGCTATCCGAGATAGGATAGATGATGTCCGCTTCAAGTAGTCGAGTGACCTCTTTTTTCACCACCTCAAGAATGGTTGGATTAAGTCTCCTTTGAGGTTGTCGGACCGGTCTTGCTCCTTCTTCAAGGAATATGCGGTGCTCGCATACTTGGGGGCTTATTTCCACTAGATCCGCCAAACTCCACCCGATTGCCCTTTTATTTTTTCTCAATACCTCTAGCAACTTTTCTTCTTGTTGAGGAGTTAGCTCTTGTGCGATTATCACGGGGAGCTTTTGGGCTTCATCAAGATATGAGTACCTTAGGTGGGGGGTAGTGGCTTCAATTCCATCTTTTTGTCATGATTTGATGTTTGAGTTTCCGGATGGTTTGTATGGTGTGTGGTGTTTAATTTGCTTGGATCTTCATTTGCTTCTCCAATCATGTACTTCTCATCTAACTTTGCAAGGTGCACTTCGGCAACAATGTTGTCAATTGGGTCACACCGGAATAGAGAGTGATTTTCTGGTGGATGCTTCATTGCTTCTTCTAGGCTAAAACTTACGACTCTCCTATCTATCTCAAATGAGTATGTTCCCAAGTAAGCATCTAGCTTAAATCTAGAAGTTCTCAAAAATGGTCTTCCAAGTAGGATGGATGATGCTCTCTCGGTTTCACTTGATGGCATTTCAAGGACGTAGAAATCAATCGAAAATACCAACCCTTTGATATTCACCAATACATCTTCCGCGACACCCGTCACGGTTATTATGCTTTTATCCGCTAGGACAAATCTCGCCGTCGACCTTTTTAGTGGTGGTAACTTCAATACCCGGTAGACGAAGAGAGGCATGATGCTAACACATGCTCCGAGGTCACACATACAATCTACGAATTGAACTCCATTGACGGTGCAAGTGACCATGCAAGGGCCTGGATCATCACATTTCTCGGGCAATGCTCCCATTAAAGCGGAAATAGAACTCCCCAATGGGATGGTTTCCAATTCAAGAATTCTATCCTTGTTCATGCATAGATCTTTAAGGAATTTTGCATATCTAGGAACTTGATGGATAGCGTCAAAGAGGGGGATGGTTACCTCGACTTTCTTGAACATTTCTACCATTTTGGGGTCGAGTTCTATACGCTTCCTAACTTTCTTTGCAAGTGTTTGAAATGGGAGTGGTTGAGCAATTTCTTCTTCCAAGGTTCTCTTGGTCTTGGGAGTCTCTTTTGTTGGTTGAGTTTCATCCTCAACTATGACTTGTGGTGTCTCCTCTTCCACTACCTCTTCTATATCTATTCTCTCCTCCTCTTGAGTGATTGTGATGGGCTTTGAATCCTTTTCTCCCTTCTCTTTTAATTGTGTTCTGGATCTCAAGGTGATGGCATTGATGCCCCCCTTAGGATTGGGTTGAGGTTGAGAGGGAATGACGCTTTGGATTGGGGGTTGAGGAGTGGGATTTGATGATGTGTCCATTCGTGCAAGAAGAGCTTGTAGTGTAGAGGTGAGGCCGGTGAGACCGGAAGCAAGTGTGTTTTGTAGTTCTTTTTGGCCTTGGATGATGGTCCGGAGTGTTTCATCTTGGTTGGAGGGGGCGGTTGGATATGTGAGTTGAGGAGCTTGTGATTGGTTGGGTGGTGGTCTTTGATGTGGTGGTTGGTATGTTTGGTAGTTTCTTTGTGGGTTTTGTTGGTTGTATGGTGGGTTGTGTTGGTTGTATGGTGGCCGGTTTTGTGAATTGTTGTTCCATCTTTGACCTCCTCCATTGTTGTTGTTGTCCCTATTTCCTTGTTGATGATTGTCTCTCCAATTTTGATTGTGGTACCCACTCCCTTGATTGTAGCTTCCTCCTTGATAAGGTTGCCCTTGGTTAGGATTACCATCTTGGTTGTACCCTTGATATGGGCGGTCATAGAAATTGTGGGTAGCCGCCAAAGTGTTGTCCTCTTGAAGGCTTGGGCACTCGTCCGTGTAGTGGGAATATCAAGAACAAATGCCACACACTTTTTGAGGGACCAATTGTTGGTTGTGTTGTTGAGGAGGTGGAGGGTGTTGTTGATATGGTTGAGGTTGAGGTTGTTGTGGTTGTTGTTGGCTCAATTGGAGTTGCCTCAAGACGGATGTCATTTCACTCAAGGATTTGGTTAGAGCGGTGGTTTCACTACTAGTGGATACCTCATTCACGGTTCTTGGGCGGTTGACTCTTCGTCTCATGTGTTGATTGGATTCGGCTAAATCAATGATGAGTTGCCATGCCTCCTCTGCTGTTTTATATTTAGACAAAGAACCATTGCTAGAGGTGTCCAAGAGGGTTCTATCTTGTTCTCGCATCCCTTGACATATGTATCCAAGCAATACTTGAGTGTCAAGCATGTGATTAGGGCATGCATCTAGTAGCTTACGAAACCATTCCCAATACTCATACAGTGGTTCCGTTTCACCTTGTACAATACAAGACATTTCCTTCCTTAGCCTATCCATCTTCTCCGGGGGCAAGAATTTATCCAAGAATCCTCGTCTAAGCAAGTCCCAATCAGAGGTGACTTCACTAGATAAAGTGTAGAACCATTCTTTAGCCTTGTCCTCAAGAGAAAAGGGGAAAGCGAACAACCATATAGCGACTTCATCGGACCCTTCCCGTCTAGTTGTTGAGTATATATGATGGAAGTCTTTGAGATGTCAAATAGGGTCTTGTGCGGGAAGCCCATGAAATTTGGGTAGGAGGTTGATCAAAGCGGTCTTGAGTTCAAAGTTTGCATTCAAATTGGGGTGAGTTACATGAAGGGGTTGAAGGACATAATCCGGTGCACCCGCTTCCTTGATAGTAACTCTCCTCGGAGCATCCATGGCGTTAGTACCTAAAACAAGAAAAGAATTGTTAGTGAGTTTGATGGGAGAATGATTATTGCCTTCGTTGAGTGACGGTTCAATGTTCACTTTTAGTAAGGTGGTTGAGGTGGTGGAAACCTCTTCACCTTGTCCAAACCTTAACCGCTTCCAAGCTTGTCTAATGTGAAACAAAGTTCGTTCTATTTCCGGATCAAAGGGAACTAAGCTCGGATTCAGTTGTGAACGCGTCATGCAATGAAGGAGAAGTGAAATTCATGGTGACGATGAGGGGTTAGTCACTTGAACGAAGAATCACAAAAGGATGCAACTATATGCATGCACAGATAACTACTCTAAGCAATAACATGGCACACTAAGCAAAATTCCCCGGCAACGGTGCCATTTTGATAAACGAAAGTTGTTATGCCGATATAGAATTCAATAATGGATATAATCGTGAGTATAGTCTAATCAACATTCAAACTTCGCATCAAACAATCCTACAATCTATAACCGAGAGTACTAGTCCCCCGAGTCGTCCTCCCTTGGAATTGCTAGAGCATGCATCTTATTGATTAGGAAGCCTTGTTGTGGTTCTTTTGAAGGTTTAGCAAAATCAATGACAAACAAGCAATCAATTTTTAGAAGACTTGGCCTAGGGTTGGCATTAGAAATTCTATCCTTATAGTCCCTTCAATGATGACAACAATTAGGCCTTGCTTCATTTAGTCAACCCCTAGGTATAGAGGAAAGTCAAATAAGAATAACTAACTTGAGTCACAAGTCCTAGTTTTCACCTTAGAGAAATCTAGCTTTAGTGCACTCCAAGTCAATTAGCAATTTCTAATTCCAAATCAACAATTGACATAAACTATTCAACTCTTTCTAATGACCCAAACCCTATGCCAAGTAAGAAACTTTTACTCCATAACTAATGTTGGCATTTTATCAAACAATTGATGAGCAAGGATAAAAGGCATAGTAAAAATGAGAAGGAAGTAGAATTGAAAGTGCTTCAACACAAGGAACTAACAACAATTAACAAAGAACAACAATGGAAATGAACTTCTCAAGAAATTGAAGAAAATCCAAAACTACAAAGTTGAATATAGGATCTATGAGGATGGAGCAATTACAAGCACTAATTAAAATTGGAGAAGAAGATCTATAACATGAACAAGTAAATTGAGAACTGCAATGAATCTCACCAAAGTGTGATGGAAAATTCAGAAAAATGGATGAAGATGAACCCTCATGAGAGCTTAGAATCTCCCTCTCTCTTTACCCAAGAGTGTAACTAACAATAGCTAAAAAAATCTAGAACTATCTAAAAATGAGCCAAAAGTCCTTAACCCTTCAACCCTTGGTCTTCTTAAGCTCTTCCCGCCAAGGCACTTCCCCCAAGATGAGATCTCCAACTGTCTCCACGCCTAGGTCACGTGACTTCTAAAAAAATCATGTTCGAGCATCGGCGCGCACGCGCAAAGCATGCGTGCGCGCCACTGGGGCATCTTGCAATGTGAGCGGAGGCGCAGCGTACGCGTGCGCGCCCATGGGGGTTATGGCCTAGCCGCTACACAAGCCGGCTCGTGGCTTGGCTTCTGGCTTTGACTCCTAGCTGCGCAATCCACGTGAGCGCGCCAAGTACGCGCGCGCGCCCTTGCTGAAGTTTCCAAAGCTCAATTTCTCATGCTCCTTTCCTTCGCGCCCATTCTCCTTCCCTCTTCCGGTTCATCCCTGCCCTATATTCTGAAACCACTTAACACACAGGTCACGGCATCGAATGGCACCAAGAGAGGATTAGAAATGTATCTAGTTTAGTGCAAAATAAGCATGTTTTCATCCATGAGGCAAAAGTTAGGAAAGGAACATAAAGTCTTGTATTTTCATATGAAAAGCGTGTAGAATCATTGATAAAACCCCTGCAATCGATACAAGATAAACCCTCAAAATGGGGTTTATCAGCTGCCATCTCCTCTTCCTGTTCGAAAATTTCTGAAAAGGTGCTTGCTGGATTGTTGTAATTTAGCTTCTCTTAGTTTTCTCTTCAGAGTCCTTTCAGGTTCTGGATCTGCTTCAACAAGAATATTCTTGTCCTTGCTCCTGCTCATATGAAAAAGAAGGAACAGAAAAATAATAATAATAGGGATCCTTTTTACCCAAGTGTAGAGGTTCCCTTATGTGAGTAGAAGAAAAGAAGAAGAGAAAATCTGAACTCAGAGAGAGAGAGGGTTCGGATTTTTGGTGAGTGAGGGAGAGATGTTAGTAGATGAATAAATAAACAGAAGGAGATGAGAGAGAAGGATTTTCGAAAATTATTTTTGAAAAATGGTTAGTGATTTTCGAAAATTAAAAGAAGAAATAAATTAAAATTGAATTTTGAAACAATTAGTTCATTAAAAAGAATTTTTGAAAAAGAGGGAGATATTTTCGAAAATTAGAGAGAGAGAGTTAGTTAGGTAGTTTTGAAAAAGATAAGAAACAAACAAAAAGTTAGTTAGTTAGTTGAAACAAATTTTGAAAATCAATTTTTGAAAAGATAAGAAGATAAGAAGTTAGAAAATATATTTTAAAATCAAATTTTTGAAAAAAATAAGATAAGAAGATATTTTTGAAAAGATATGATTGAAATTAGTTTTTGAAAAAGATTTGATTTTTTTAAAATCACAATTAATGATTTGATTCACAAGAAATCACAAGATATGATTCTAGAACTTAAAGTTTGAATCTTTCTTAGTAAGCAAGTAACAAACTTGAAATTTTTGAATCAAAACATTAATTGATGATGTGATTTTCGAAAATATGATATAAAATTAAAAAAAAGAATTTGAAAATATTTTGAAAAAGATTTTTGAAATTTTCGAAAATAAAAAAAAATGGAAAAGATATGATTTTTGAAAAAGATTTGAAAAAGATAAGATTTTTAAATTGAAAATTTGATTTGACTCATAAGAAACAACTAGATTTTAAAAATTTTTGAAAAAGTGAACTCAAATTTTTGAATTTTATGAGAGAAAAGAGGGAAAGATATTTTTTTGATTTTTAAATTTTTATGATGAGAGAGAAAAACATGAAAATGATGCAATGCATGAAAATTTTTAGATCAAGACAATGAATGCATGCAAGAATGCTATGAATGTCAAGATGAACACCAAGAACACTTTGAAGATCAAGATGAACACCAAGAACTTATTTTTGAAAAATTTTTGATGCAAAGAAAACATGTAAGACACCAAACTTAGAAATCTTTAATGCTTAGACACTAAGAATTCAAGAATGCATATGAAAAACACCATACAACACAAAACAATATAATATGAAGATCAATCAAGAAGATACATCAAGAACAACTTGAAGATCATGATGAATGCAATGCATGAATGCAATTTTCGAAAAATGCAAGATGAGTATGCAATTGACACCAAACTTAAAAATTGACTCAAGACTCAAACAAGAAACACAAAATATTTTTTTGATTTTTATGATTTTCTAATTTTTTTTTTTTTTGGATTTTTCGAAAATTAATGTGAAAAAGAAAAATAAAGATTCCAAAATTTTTAATATGAATTTCAGGAATCTTGTACTCTTAGTCTAAAGCTCCAATCTGAGGGTTAGGCATGGCTTAATAGCCAGCCAAGCTTTAGCATGTAAATCAGGTGGACCAGGAACAGCAGCAGGTGGATTAGCAACAACTGGCTTGCTCTTGATAATGTTGGGTTGGAAGCCCCAATCCAAACAAATTTAGACATGGCTTTACAGCCAGCCAGGCTTCACATGCTTCATGAAACTCTAGAATTCATTCTTAAAAATTCTGAAGAACATAATAAAAATTTTTGAAAAGAATTTTTTTATTTTATTATTTTTTTTTTTGAAGATTTTTGAAAAATTTTTGAAAATAAAACAAAAAGAAAATTACCTAATCTGAGCAACAAGATGAACCGTCAGTTGTCCAAACTCGAACAATCCCCGGCAACGGCGCCAAAAACTTGGTGCACGAAATTGTGATCTCAGGCAACAGCGCCCAAAAACGCTGTACGCACGTCTTAATAAATCGTTTTTCATTCACAACTTCGATACAACTAACTAGCAAGTGCACTGGGTCATCCAAGTAATAAGACCTTACGTGAGTAAGGGTCGATCCCACGGAGATTGTTGGTATGAAGCAAGCTATGGTCACCTTGTAAATCTCAGTCAGGCGGATATCAAATAGTTATGGAGTTTTCGAAAATAAAATAATAGATAAACAGAAAATAAAGATAGAAATACTTATGTATATCAATGGTGAGAATTTCAGATAAGCGTATAGAGATGCTTTCGTCCCTCTGAACTTCTGCTTTCCTACTGTCTTCATCCAATCAGTCCTACTCCTTTCCATGGCTGGTTTTATGTAAGGACATCACCATTGTCAATGGCTACTTTTCATCCTCTCTGTGAAAATGGTCCGATGCGCTGTCACTGCATGGCTAATCATCTGGAGGCATCACCGTGGTCAATGGCTGCATCCCATCCTCTTGTGAAAATGGTCCAAATGCTCTGTCACGGCACGACTAATCATCTGAGGTTCTCGATCATACTGGAATAGGATTCACCCTCCTTTTGCGTCTGTCACTACGCCCAACACTCGCGAGTTTGAAGTTCGTCACAGTCATTCAATCCCAGAATCCTACTCGGAATACCACAGACAAGGTTTAGACTTTCCGGATTCTCATGAATGCCGCCATCAATCTAGCTTATACCACGAAGATTCTGATTAAGAGATCCAAGAGATAATCATCCAATCTAAGGTGGAACGGAAGTGGTTGTCAGGCACGCGTTCGTGGGGGAATGATGATGATTGTCACGTTCATCACATTCATGTTGAAGTGTGAATGAATATCTTAGAAGCGGAATAAGTTGAATTGAATAGAAAAACAGTAGTACTTTGCATTAATTCGTGAGGAACAGCAGAGTTCCACACCTTAATCTATGGAGTGTAGAAACTCTACCGTGAAAAATACATAAGTGAAAGGTTCAGGCATGGCCGAGAAGCCAACCCCCAAAACGTGATCACAGGATCAAAAATACAATCCAGGATGTCTAATACAATAGTAAAAAGTTCTATTTATAATAAACTAGTTACTAGGGTTTACAGAAGTAAGTAATTGATGCATAAATCTACTTTCGGAGCCCACTTCGTGTGTGCTTGGGCTGAGCTTGAATGTTACACGTGCAGAGGCTTCCTTTGGTGTTGAACGCCAGGTTGTAACGTGTTTCTGGCGTTCAACTCTGATTTGTGACGTGTTTCTGGCGTTTAACTCCAGACAGCAGCGTAGAACTGGCGTTCAATACCCTTTTACGTCGTCTAAACTTGGCCAAAGTATGGACTATTATATATTGGTGGAAAGTCCTGGATGTCTACTTTCCAACGCAATTGGAAGCGCGCCATTTTGAGTTCTGTAGCTCCAGAAATTCCACTTTGAGTGCAGGGGGGTCAGAATCCAACAGCATCAGCAGTCCTTCTTCAACCTCTGAATCTGATTTTTGCTCAAGTCCCTCAATTTCAGCCAGAAAATACCTGAAATCACAGAAAAACACACAAACTCATAGTGAATTCCAGAAATGTGAATTTAACATAAAAACTAATAAAAACATCCCTAAAAGTAACTAGATTATACTAATAACATACTAAAAACAATGCCAAAAAGCGTATAAATTATCCACTCATCAGGGTACCAAACCTGCTGAAAATATATTTCTGTAAGAAATTCAGCATGACTCGGGTGTCATGATGGGTGACGCTATTGCCTCAACCCATTTGGACACGTAGTCTACGGCCACCAGCATGTACATGTTCGAGTACGAGGGAGGAAAAAGTCCGATGAAGTCTATCCCCCACACGTTGAATAGCTCAATCTCCAGGATTCCTTGCTGTGGCATTTCATGATTGTGAGGAAGGCTTCTAGATCTTTGACACTTATCACAGTTTCGTACAAACTCCCAGGAGTCCTTGAAGAGGGTTGGACAGTAGAACCCGCTCTGAAGGACCTTAGTGGTTGTTCTCTCTCCTCCAAAATGTCCTCCATACTCAGAACCGTGACAATCCAAAGAATCTGCTGGGCGTCCTCCTTTGAGACACAACGCCTGATCATCCCATCTGAGCATCTCTTAAAGAGGTAGGGTTCATCACACATGTAGTACTTCGCATCACACAAAAGTTTTCTAACTTGTTGTTTGGTGTGCTCTTTGGGGATGAATCTCATGGCTTTATAGTTCACAATGTCTGCAAATCATGACGCTCTTTGGATTGCAAAAAGTTGCTCATCCAGGAAGGTCTCCGATACAGCAGTAGTAGGGGATGGCGTTCCTTCCTCGGGCTCGATCCTGGACAGATGATCGGCCACCTGGTTTTCTGATCCCTTTCTGTCCCTGATCTCAATGTCGAATTCCTGAAGGAGCAGCACCCATCTGATTAACCTTGGTTTAGAATCCTGCTTGGTCAGAAGGTACTTAAGAGCAGCATGGTCAGTATAAACAATAACCTTTGAACCAATTAAATAGGATCTAAACTTATCAATGGCATAAATAACCGCCAGTAGTTCCTTCTCGGTGGTGGTGTAGTTCCTTTGAGCATCATTCAGAACACGGCTGGCATAATAAATGACATGCATAAGCTTGTCTTATCTCTGTCCCAGAACTGCTCTGATGGCATAATCACTGGCATCGCACATCAGTTCAAACGGTAGGGCCCAATTGGGTGCAAAAATAATGGGTGCAAAGACAAGCTTTGCTTTTAAAGTTTCGAAGGCATGTAGGCATTTTTTTTCAAAAACAAAGGGAGCGTCAGTAGCCAGAAGATTGCACAGGGGTTTTGCAATTTTTGAAAAGTCTTTTATAAACCTCCTGTAGAATCCTGCATGTCCTAAGAAACTTCTAATTTCCTTAACATTAGTAGGTGGTGGTAATTTTTCAATTACTTCCACCTTAGCTTGATCAACCTCTATTCCCTTGTTAGAAATCCGATGACCAAGAACAATCCCTTCAATTACCATGAAATAACATTTTTTCCAATTTAAAACTAGATTTGTTTCTTGGCACCATTTCAAAACTAAGGATAGATGATTAAGGCATGAGTCAAAGGAATCACCAAAAACGGAGAAGTCATCCATGAATACTTCAATGAATTTTTTAACCATATATGAGAAAATAGAAAGCATACACCTTTGAAAAGTTGCAGGGGCATTACAGAGGCCAAACGGCATCCTCCTGTAGGTGAATAGTAAAATACACAGAATGGAATCAAACATCTATTAAAATAAAAAAATAATAATATTAATTTCGAGAAATAAACAAAGCTCCTAACGTTAACCAGGAGGTTTAGTTGCTCATGACTTACAGAGAAAACAGTTCTAAAAGTATATAAGAAGATCTGAATGATTAAACCTAAGTGATCTCCTCTTTAAATAGTAAATGTTAAACCTAAAAGATATTATTTTAAATTCAAAATTACAAAGGTAAGATAAGATAAGCTTAAGGAGAGCTAAAATCCACTTTGGGGGCCCACTTGGTGAATGCTTCGGCTGCTTGCTGGCGTTCAACGCCAATCTGGGTGTTGAACGCCCATATGGGAGGAGTGCATTCTGGTCCCTTGCTCACTGGCTGGCGTTGAACGCTAGTTTGGGCGTTCAGCGCTGGGAGTTACTCCTTCTTGGGCGCTAAACGCTAGGCTTGGCGTTTAGCGCCTGAATTGGCAGTGATTCTAGAAGAAAAGTATAGACTATTAGTCTGCGTTTGTTTACAGAGACAGGACACTAAGATAGAGACACAGAGACACAAAATCGTGTTTGACATAGGAGACATGGACAGAGACAATGTGTTCAGGGACACTGAATTAGTGTATTTTATATCCATCCTGACAGGAAGGACACGGAAACACTAACAAAGGACATAACTTATTTTTCATTTTTTCTTTTATTATTCTTGTTAATTTTTTATAATTATATTTTTATTATTATATTTTTCGTCTCAAATTTTTTGAATGAAAAATGAGAATAAATTAAATTTTAATAATTTGTTGTAGTTTATCACCAAATAGGATACAAGAACACAAAATTTTGTGTCTCTATCCTTTATGTCTTGTTCTCAGTGTCTTGTCTTGTTCTGTTTTCAGAAACAAATGCAGCCTTATATATTGTTGGAAAGCTCTGAAAATTAGCTTTCTAACGCCGTTGAGACCGCGTCAACTGGACCTCTGTAGCTCAAGTTATGCTCATTAGAATGCAAGGAGGTCAGAGTTGACAATATCTGCTATCCTTTCTTTGTCTTTGTACAAGACTTTGCCAAATTCTCTCGAAATTCACCTAAAATCATAAAAAAACACTACAAAACTCAAAGTAGCATCCAAAGATGAATTTTGCACCAAAACATAATAAAACTTAATAAAATCTAACTAAAAACACTATAAAAACAACTAGAAAAAAGGTATAAGATGCTCACGCATCAGTTACCATCAGAATAATCCGACGGTTATTAGCAACTCAGTCTCAACAAATTCGTTGAAAAAATCGACGGAAAATCCGCTGGTATTTAGCATTGGATGAAATAATCCACCAATAAATAATTTTTGGCGCCGTTTATACCGTCAACTTCAAGACGACGATAAATCCAACAATAAATCCGACAATACTCAACACATTTTTTATTGTGCTTCTATTTCAATCTTTTTAAATTTGGTGTTTTGGATATTTTCCATCCTCCAATTTGTGGGAGTGTATTAAACAAGCATTCTATACTTCATCAAGACAGCACTAACAAAGTATCACACAAGCTCACAAACAGATTTAGCCCAAAAAATTAAATGATTTGTTTAATCATTCATTCACATTTTATTAGCTTTCTTCCAGAAATAAATTTATTATGATGACTCATCATTTTATCTAGTTATGGTGACGCACCATTTTTATATATATCAAAATCTTCTCATCATTTTGTAAAGATTTTGATCCTTCCTTTTAAGTTAATTGTTTTTGGTACTTTGAGGAATTTCAGTGCCTAACTGCCTATTGAGTGGATAACAGTAGCTTATTATTATAATTTTTTTTTTTTTTTTGGTATTGAAAGGGGGCTTAAAACGCCTAAAAGAAATTAAATACAAACTAAAGTGGGATAAAGAAGTTCCTTGTTCATCATCAACTAACAAACTAAGAACCTCTCTAGAAAGGATATCCTAAAAGTGAAATCCTGGATCTAATTTTAAACTTTTATGCACAAGACAATCAGCACATCTATTGTCTTTCCTCCAATTTTTTCTTTTCCAGTTACTAATGCTTCTGATTAAAGCATTTGGGTGTTTCTGGAAATCGCATTCCACAATTAATTTCTTATTCCCATAGTCCAAGGTAGCATAAGTCCCTTCTTAATCCCCCAAAGCTCTGCTCTATATGCCATGCCCATGCACTCCCCAATAAAATGAATGGAAGAAGGCTGCAATCCATCTTCCATTTGGGTTTCTGAGTAGTCCCCTACACCCCGCCTTGTTGGTGCTTCCATCAACGGATCTGTCTTTGGGGAAGGATGGATCCATTTAATGTTGATTTGAGAATTTCGGTGTGTGCATGTGGCGGTCTCTGGTACCCTTGCTCGTGTATCTCCTTGTTTCACCAAGCCCAAGCCTTCCAGCAAGTAAAGATGAAGACGTCCATCCATTTCAGGTTCAGTGGGTGAGATTCAACACTATCCATTCCTCCAAATTGCTTCCAAAGAAGATTTGATTAATCTCACCCAAACTCTGGAAATCGTTGGGCAATTTCTCATTGCATGCATTATGTCCTCTTGGCTCTCGTCGCAGATTTGACAAGCCCCTGAACCTCCCATTATATGAAAAATTCTTTTGTGCATAATTTTCCAAAGGTGGATTTTAGCCTTTTGTGGCCCTTTCCAGCTCCATTGCTTCGTAGGTGTCGCTTATGGAGAAATCTCCATCTCTAATATGTCTTCTCCCAAATGAGCTGAAGGCGATGGAGTGACCATGATCTCGAGCACAACATCTTCAGGTAACAAACTGCTTATTTTGTTTTTGTCCCATTCTCCTTGGTTGTTTGTCCATTCCCAGATGAAGCTTTGTGTTGCTCTACTGAGAAGATTCTCTTTGCCTTCGATATAGGGGTCCAGCCATTTCCAATGTGGCGGGTAGTGTTTTCTTTGAACATGGGCCACAAATTGACAAGCTCCTTCCAAAGAGGTGAGTCATTTATTTCCGTTACGTATTTGTTAATGAACACTTGTGCCCAGAGGGTGTTGGAGTCCTCTTTTAAGTTGTCAAGATGCTGTTTATGATCTCATTGATTCTAATACCAGCCATGTCACCGAATTGTCCCAAGATGCTGTTTATCATCTCAATTTGGTCAGTTGTAGCCTCCAAGAAAATAAGTAAGTTGGGAGATTTTTGGCCCATTTTTTCCAACTCTAAATGCCTTCCATCTTTCTCTTTCAGCTTCTTTTTCTATAAGCTGTGAAGATAAGGTAAAATCGAGTCTCCTTGTCTGATTTCTCTTGTAGGGTTGAATATTTTTATTTTGCCACCGTTCCAAAGTACGTTGTAGCTGACCATGCTAACTCCTTGCAGGATTATGTTGACTAATTTTTCTGGCAAGTTAAATTCTTTGTCTTCTATGGATAAAATCTCATCTAATCTTCTCATAGCTTATTATTGTAAGAATTTTTTTTTTGGTTGCCCACAATTTTCCAACTCGACAGGCCAATGACTAATCCGTCGTAGATCTGAACTCCATTTGAAGGTCTGTCGCTGGCCAATGAATTGCTGCATTTACAAGGCGGGATTCGAACCTCCGACACTTGTTTAAACATACGAGTGAGATGAATACTCGACCAACCTAAGTTGGTTTTTATTTTTTTATGTTTTTTTTGGGTCAAGACCCAAGTTGGTTTATTATTGTGAGAATCTTATTAAACAGGATTTACGCTGACTATAGAATAAATAAGCCTATTCATTGGTGCATTTGGGCCTCCATCCAAAATATTTACGTTGGCCAATTGAATTAATTCAGTTTTCAAACCAAAATGACAGCAGTCTTTGGGCTTACTCTGACAAAGGCCTGGTAAAAGGGTGCTCAACTCTTTTGTTCGTACGACCAAAAATGTGTTTTGATATATTAATACCACCAAATGAACTAGGTGCCAACCAAGAACCAAAATCTAGAAAAAACAAAAAGAAAAAAAGGGGGGGGGGGATATAACATCTAACGGTATAACCACTTAATTATGTCAAAAAAAAACAAAAAAGAGAAAACCACTTGATTAAAATAATATCCAATAAAAAAAGCAAATATATTTATTATCATATGTAAGGAACAAACCAAACAAAGTTAATTTAATTTAAATGAAATCGGTCTTGGTTGAATTTTAAGTTTTTAACTAAGGTTGGGAACTTAATTTCTAAAATGCTCTCTTGAAGAGGGACCGCAGAATTCAACACTCTAGGTTAAATGACCAAGCTTATCTATTAACAATTCATCAATTCATGTTGTCAAAATGAATATTTATCCGTCCTTATTATTGTGTTCAGTTATTTGTATTGTTTCTATTTTTTGGCAGGTTAAAAATATCTAATATTTTATGTCTTACAGAAAAAAAGACAACAAACATTGAAAATTAATGAAAAAGATACATTCATAATTTATCCTTCATAAAGATAGTTTTTCTTTCCTCTAAATATATAATGATTTTTGTTACGGCCTGGCCCAAAGCACTAGTGGGTTAGTTCGACCCAAGCACCACCCGACCCGAACAGTCAGGAGCAGAGCGCCCAGTCGCCGATCCGGACACGTGTCCCTGACAGCTACGCTACAACTGTGAGAGGGAAGCTTCGAGGAAGGTGGGCCTGTCCTCGATGGGCCCACCTCTGACACGGTATATATGGGGAAGGTCCTACCCTTCCCCCAAGGTACGTTACATACCGCTTAACCCTTCTTCGCCTGCACACTTCACTGACTAGAGTGTCGGAGTGTCTTTGCAGGTGACACCTCCTCCTCACGCGAAGTGCTGACGTCGCCTACCCCGACCCAGTGACGTACGACCAGGCGAGACCTCCCCCTCTTCAACCAGGATACCAACCCGAACCGTCCGGTAACCGACTTACCGAACATTGGCGCCATCTGTGGGGACTAATCGCCTGAATGGACGTTGTACTGGGCCCAGGAGGAACAGGCCGCGAGACCGAGCACAGAGGGGAAGCCTCCGCAGCTTCTCCCCGGCAGTGCACGAGGTCCCCTCCAAGACGAACCACACGATCTCCCGAAAAGCGCCCATTCGGGGGAACTGGCGACAACAGTTCCAGAATAATGCAAGAACTATGCCACAGGATGCAAGACCTAGAACGCCGGCTGGCAGACCGAGAACATCGTCAACAAACTCCCGAATCGAGCTACTCCCGATCCGTCTCGAGAAGCCGCTCCCGACGAACAGCTAGCCCACAATCTGAGCCCAAGAACGCCAGGGAGGAAGGACGCGCGAGAAGACACCATGACCCCCTCATATACTCCAGGCACAACAGGCGTACCACAGTGCGAGACCACGAGGACGCTCGTCGGGAGGACGACGAGGGAAGAACAACCAGAACACGGGGACCAGTAATAATGGGCGCAACCCCATTCCATCGTTCCATCCTCGAGGTCCGGCTGCCAAAACACTTTGACAAGCCAATGGACATGAGGTACGACGGAACCCAAGACCCGCAGGAGCACCTTACGGCTTTCGAAGCCAGAATGAACCTGGAGGGAGTAGGAGACGAGGTAAGGTGCAGCACTTTCCTGTTCACCTTAGCAGAACATGCAATACGGTGGTTCAATAACCTCCCGCAGGGCTCGGTGACCAGGTTCTCGGACATCAGCCACGCCTTCCTAGCCCAATTCACAACCAGAATCGCGAAGACAAAGCACCCAATCAATCTACTTGGAGTGACCCAGAGATCCGGCGAGCCGACCAGGAAATACCTAGACCGATTCAACGATGAGTGCTTGGAGATCGACGGGCTGACGGATTCGGTTGCAAGCTTGTGCCTGACAAACGGACTTCTAAACGAGGACTTCAGAAAGCACCTCACCACGAAGCCGGTGTGGACAATGCAGGAGATCCAATGTGTAGCCAGGGAGTACATCAACGATGAGGAAGTCAGCCAGGTCGCGGCTGCCAACAAACGGCAGCCCTCTTACAATCAAAACCGGCACCACGGGAGCGGAGAAAGACAGAAGGAACACGCCAGGGATGGCGGTTTGAGCAAGGCACCCAGGCCGTTTCCCCGAGTCGGGAAGTTCACTAATTACACTCCCCTCACCGCACCAATCATGGAAGTTTACCAAAAAATAGCCGAGAAGGGGATCTTGTCGAAGTCCTGACCACTGAAGGAGCGAACAGGGGGGAACCGGAGCCTCTACTATGATTACCACAAGGGCTACGGACACAAGACACAGGATTGCTTCGACCTGAAGGACGCACTGGAGCAAGCGATCAGGGATGGAAAGTTAGCCGAGTTCTCCCACCTCATTAGGGAGCCGAGGAGACGAAACCGAGACCACGAAGGCGAAGACAAGACCCGGGCAGCAAAGCGACGCCAAGAGCCAGAGGACAACGACCACGGCCTTACCATAGTGAACGTGGTAATGGCGAGAAACATGGCGCCCAGGTCCAAGTCGGCACATAAGAAAGACGCCAAAGTCCTGGCAGTTTCCACATCCTCTGCGCGAAGCCCCAAGAAACTTCCATCTATTTCATTCGGCCCGGAGGACCAATGGTTCGACGAGGTCGCGGAAAGCCCTCCCATGGTCATTACGGCCAGAGTGGGAACCGGTCTCATCAAGCGGATCCTTGTTGATACGAGGGCAGATTCGAACATCATGTTCCGCAATGTGTTCGACGCCTTGGGTCTAAGGGACGCTGGTGCACAAATTGTGAATCACACTTTTCACAACTCGTACCACTAACCAGCAAGTGCACTGGGTCGTCCAAGTAATACCTCACATGAGTAAGGGTCGAATCCCACGGAGATTGTTGGTTTGAAGCAATCTATGGTTATCTTGTAAATCTTAGTCAGGAAGTCAATTATGTTTATCAGTTGAATTGTGAATAACCAAGAGAGCATAAATTAAAGGTTACTTGTTATGCAGTAATGGAGAATATGTTGGAGTTTTGGAGATGCTTTGTCTTCTGAATCTCTGCTTTTCTCTGTCTTCTTGTTCACGCACGCACGTCCTCCTATGGCAAGCTGTGTGTTGGTGGATCACCGTTATCAATGGCTACCTTCCTTCCTTCCAGTGAAAACTACGCTCACGCGCTCTGTCACAGCACGGCTAATCACCGGTTGGTTCTCGATCCGGTTGGAATAGGATTTACTATCCTTTTGCGTCTGTCACTAACGCCCAGCCTTCAGGAGTTTGAAGCTCGTCACAGTCATTCAATCCTTGAATCCTACTCGGAATACCACAGACAAGGTTTAGACTTTCCAGATTCTCATGAATGCTGCCATCAGTTCTAGCTTATACCACGGAGATTCTGATTAAAGAATCTAAGAGATACTCATTCAATCGAACATAGAACGGAGGTGATTGTCAGGCACACGTTCAGGATTTGAGGAAGGTGATGAATGTCACGGATCATCACCTTCATCACAGTTAAGCGCGAATGAACATCTTAGATAGGAACAAGCGTGTTTAAATGGAAAACAGAAATACTTGCATTAATTCATCGAGACACAGCAGAGCTCCTCACCCCCAACAATGGGGTTTAGAGACTCATGCCATCAGAGAATACAAAATTTTGATCTAAAATGTCATGAGGTACAAAATAAGTCTCTAAAAGTTGTTTAAATACTAAACTAGTAGCCTAGGGTTACAAAATATGAGTAGACTATGATGGATGATGCAGAGATCCACTTCTGGGGCCCACTTGGTGTGTGCTGGGCTGAGACTTAAGCAATTCACGTGCAGAGGCCATTTGTGGAGTTGAACACCAGTTTTTATGCCAGTTTGGGCGTTCAACTCCAGCTTTTGATCCTTTTCTGGCGCTGGACGCCAGAATTGGGCAGAGAACTAGCGTTGAACGCCAGTTTACGTCGTCTATCCTTGTGCAAAGTATAGACTATTATATATTTCTGGAAAGCCCTGGATGTCTACTTTTCAACGCAATTAGAAGCATGCCATTTCGAGTTCTGTAGCTCCAAAAATTTACTTTGAGTGCAGGGAGGTCAGAATCCAACAGCATCAGCAGTCCTTTTTCAGCCTGAATCAGATTTTTGCTCAGCTCCTTCAATTTCAGCCAGAAAAATACCTGAAATTACAGAAAAATACACAACTCATAGTAAAGTCCAGAAATATGAATTTTTCCTAAAAACTAATAAAAATAGACTAAAAACTAACTAAAACATACTCAAAACTATATGAAATTACCCCCCAAAAAGCGTATAAAATATCCGCTCATCACAACACCAAACTTAAACTGTTGCTTGTCCTCAAACAACTAGACAAATAAAATAGAAGACTAATAGGTTGAGAAGCAATAATATCTCAGAGTTTTTTGATTGAAGCTCAGATTCTAATTAGATGAGCGGGACTAGTAGCTTTTTGCTTCTGAACAGTTTTGGCATCTCACTTTATCCATTGAAGCTCAGAGTGACTGGCATCTATAGGAATTTAGAATTCAGATAGTGCTATTGATTCTCCTATTTCAGTGTGATGATTCTTGAACACAGCTATTTTATGAGTCTTGGCCGTGGCCCTAAGCACTTTGTTTTCCAGTATTACCACCGGATAAATAAATGCCACAGACACATAATTGGGTGAACCTTTTAAATTGTGACTCAGCTTTGCTAAAGTCCCCAATTAGAGGTGTCCAGAGTTCTTAAGCACACTCTTCTTTTTGCTTTGGACTTTGACTTTAACCGCTCAGTCTCAAGTTTTCACTTGACACCTTCACGCCACAAGCACATGGTTAGGGACAGCTTGGTTTAGCTGCTTAGACCAGGATTTTATTCCTTTAGGCCCTCCTATCCACTGATGCTCAAAGCCTTGGGATCCCTTTTATTTGCCCTTGCCTTTTGGTTTTAAGGGTTATTGGCTTTTTCTGCTTGCTTTTTTCTCTCTCTTTTTTTCTTTTTTTTGAATGCAAGCTTTGTTCTTTGCTGCTTTTTCTTGCTTCAAGAATCATTTTTATGATTTTTCAGATTATCAATAGCATGTCTCATGTTCATCATTCTTTCAAGAGCCAACATATTTAACAGTCTTAAACAACAAATTCAAAAGACATATGTACTGTTCAAGCATTCATTCAGAAGACAGAAAGCATTGCCACCACATTTAACTAATTAGAATTTCTCTTATTAAACTCGAAATTTTATTGCCTCTTATTCAAAAGATCTACTACTTTATTCATGTTTGCTGATGATGAGAAAAATAAACTATAGCTTAATTGGAGATAAAATCAAAATAGATACTAACTACTACTATATGACTCCTAAGGTAAACTTCTATAAGGACACTGTCACAGAGTTAAGGCAGAAATTGGAAAGTAACAACCTTTATTTTGGGAGAACGGGGGTTCCTCTGATCCTTGGGGTGCTTGGTCCTACAAGAGAAGACTTTTGGCGCTTCAGTTCCCTTAAGTCACGCCCCTGCTCCTCTTGTTCTTTAAACATATAGGTCAGCATTTGACTGTGTTCCTTTTGTTCTTTTATTATTTGCTCCATAGCTTCCCGTATCTTGGTAACAGACGTCTCAAGATACTCCCAGTATTCAGATTGAGGGATCTCTGGGAGGAATTCCTATGCTCTCTTCTTGATGGGATCCTCCTGTGCTTGTTGTTTTTCCATTGATGCTTTGGTGATTGACTTTTCAATTAGGATATATTCAGTTATTCCCATCCTTACTCCAGCGTCCTTGCAGAGCAGAGAAATCACGCTTGGATAAGCCAACCTGGCCTCTTTAGAATTTTTGTTAGCAATTTTGTAGAGTTCAGTTGAAATCAGCTGATGAACCTCCACTTCCTTTCCCATCATGATGCAATGGATCATCACTGCTCTTTTAACTGTGACTTCAGAACGGTTGCTAGTGGGCAACAGAGAACGCCCAATGAAGTCCAGCCATCCTCTGGCGACTGGTTTGAGATCCTCTCTCTTGAGTTGATTTGGGACACCCTTTGTGTTGGTGGTCCACCTGGCTCCAGGGATACATATGTCCTCTAGAATCTTATCCAGGTCAATGTCTGCTCTCATCATCCTCCTGTTGAAGGAGTCTGGATCATCCTTTAGTTGAGGTAGCTTTAAGATCTCTCTGATCTTGTCAGGGGTGGTATGAACAATCTTCCCTCTGACCATGGTCCGAAATTCATAGAAGGCAGTTCCAGATAGTTTTTGCTTGTCAGTCTGCCACATATTAGCATAGAACTCTTGGACCATGTTCCTTCCCACTTTCGTTTCAGGATTAGCTAGGACTTCCCAGTTCCTGATTCGAATTTGCTTCTGGATCTCCGGATATTCATCTTCTTTCAGATCGAATCTAACTTCTGGGATCACTGATCTCAGACCCATTACTTTAAGATAATGGTCTGAATGTTCTTTAGATAAGAACTTCCCTTGATTTCAAAGTGGTTTTGGAATGCTCTCTTTCTTGCCTCTTGGAGTGTGTTGTTTTCCTTTAGGAGCCATGATCTTAGTGATCTCGGATAAACACACCAAACTTAGAGGTTTGCTTGTCCTCAAGCAAAAGAAAAGAAAGAAGAGGGGTAGAAGGAGAGCTAGGTGCGATTGTTGATGGAGGAGGAGGGAGGCCGAACCCAAATTTAAAGGGATGGGGGGTGGGTTTTCGAAAAATTGGAAAAGATAAGATAAGAAGATTGAGTTAAAAAAGATAAGATAGAAGATATAGTTTAATTTTGAAGAGATATGATAGATTTTGAAAAAGATAAATCTGAATTTTAAAAAGATAATATGGAGATTTGAAAAAGATGTGGATTAGTTGAAAAGATTTTAGAGTAAAAAAAGATAGATTTGTTTTCAGAAAAGATTTGAAAAGAGTTGGATTGAATTTGGAAAGATGGATTTTTAGAAATTAAGGATTTTAGAAATCAGGGTTCTTGACATGTTCATGTAAAAATCATGCATTGAAGCATAAAATTTGAAATTAAAATGGAAATACGTGTGGAAAAAATTGAATCTGGCTCCTCCCTGCCTTCCTGGCGTTTGAACGCCCAAACACTGCCTGTTTTGGGCGTTCAGCGCCCAATTGCTGCTCTCCTGGGCGTTCAACGCCCAGTGGGTGCCCCTTTCTGGCGTTGAACGCCCAGCTGCTATCATCACTGGCGTTCAGCGCCCAGTGGATGCCCATTTTGGGCGTTGAACGCCCAAAATGCTCTTTTACTGGCGTTTTCTTGCCAGTGAGATCTTTTTCTCTGTTTTGTGTGCCGAGGTCTTCTGTAAATGATTATTTACCTTGTTGTCAATGAACTCTATATAAACAAATAAAAATAAAAATAGAAATAGGGAAAAATGCTTAGAGGATTGTTGCCCCATGGCTGGGTTGCCTCCCAGCAAGCGCTTCTTTATTGTCTTTAGCTGGACCTTGCTGAGCTTTTAATCTAGCTTCAGCCTTGAGCATTCTTGCTCGATGTTGCCTTCAAGATAATGCTTGATTCTCTGTCCATTGACAATGAACTTCTTATCAGAATCAATATCTTGAAGCTCCACATAACCATATGGTGACACACTTGTAATCACGTATGGTCCCCTCCACCGGGATTTCAGTTTCCCGGGGAATAGCCTGAGTCTAGAGTTAAACAACAGGACCTTCTGTCCTGGTTCAAAGATTCTAGATGACAGCTTTCTGTCATGCCATTTTTTTTATTTTTCTTTATAAAGCTTGGCATTTTCGAAAGCTGTGAATCTGAATTCCTCTAGCTCATTTAGCTGGAGCAATCGTTTTTCTCCTGCTAATTTGGCATCAAAGTTTAGGAATCTGGTTGCCCAGTAGGCCTTATGTTCCAGTTCCACGGGCAGGTGGCATGCCTTACCATACACGAGTTGGTATGGAGAGGTCCCTATAGGGGTCTTGAATGCTGTTCTGTAAGCCCACAGAGCATCATCCAAGCTCCGTGCCCAATCCTTTCTACGGGTATTTACTGTCCGTTCCAGGATTCTCTTTAATTCTCTGTTAGAGACTTCAGCTTGCCCATTGGTTTGTGGATGATATGGAGTGGCCACCTTGTGGCGAATTCCATACCGAACCATGGCAGAGTAAAGCTGTTTATTGCAGAAGTGAGTGCCCACATCACTGATTAACACTCTAGGGACACCAAACCTGCTAAAGATATGTTTCTGGAGGAACTTCAGCACTGTTTTAGTATCATTGGTGGGTGTGGCAATAGCCTCAACCCATTTTGATACATAGTCAACTGCCACCAGAATATAAGTGTTTGAATATGATGGTGGAAAAGGTCCCATGAAGTCAATTCCCCATACTTCAAACAACTCAATTTCCAAGATTCTTTGTTGAGGCATGGCGTAACCATGAGGCAGATTACCAGCTCTTTGGCAACTGTCACAATTACGTACAAACTCTCGGGAATCTTTATAGAGTGTGGGCCAATAGAAGCCACATTGGAGGACCTTGGTGGCTGTTCGCTCACCTCCGAAATGGCCTCCATATTGAGATCCGTGGCAATGCCACAGGATCCTCTGTGCTTCTTCTCTAGGCACACACCTACGGATAATTCCGTCTGCACATCTCTTAAAGAGATAAGGTTCATCCCACAAGTAGTACTTTGCATCAGTAATTAATTTCTTCTTTTGTATCCTGTTGTACTCCTTGGGTATGAACCTTGAAGCTTTATAGTTTGCAATATCGGCAAACCATGGTGCTTCCTGAATGGCGAATAAATGCTCAACAGGAAACGTCTCAGAGATCTCCAGAGAAGGGGGGACGTCCCTTCCACTGGCTCTATCCGGGACAGATGATCAGCCACTTGGTTTCTGTCCCTTTTCTGTCTCTTATTTCTATATCAAACTCTTGCAGAAGCAATACCCATCTGATGAGCCTGGGTTTTGAATCCTGCTTTGTGAGTAGATATTTAAGAGCAGCATGGTCAGTATACACAATCACTTTTGATCCTACTAAGTATGATCTGAACTTGTCAATGGCATAAACCACTGCAAGTAATTCTTTTTCTGTAGTTGTGTAATTTTTCTGGGCATCATTTAGAACGCGACTGGCATAATAAATGACATGCAGAAGCTTGTCATGCCTCTGTCCCAATACTGCACCAATAGCATGATCACTGGCATCACACATTAGCTCAAATGGTAACGTCCAGTCTGGTGCAGAAATGACTGGTGCTGTGACCAGCTTAGCTTTCAGCGTTTCAAACGCCTGCAGGCACTCTGTGTCAAACACAAATGGCGTGTCAGCAGCTAGCAGATTGCTTAGAGGTTTTGCGATTTTTGAAAAATCCTTTATAAACCTCCTATAGAATCCTGCATGCCCCAGAAAGCTTCTGATTGCCTTAACATTGGCAGGTGGTGGTAATTTTTCAATTACCTCTATTTTTGCTTGATCCACCTCTATTCCCTTGTTTGAGATTTTATGCCCAAGGACAATTCCTTCAGTCACCATGAAGTGATACTTTTCCCAGTTTAAAACTAGGTTAGTCTCTTGTCATCTTTTCAGAACAAGTTTCAGGTGATCAAGACAGGAGCTGAATGAGTCTCCATATACTGAGAATTCATCCATGAAGACTTCTAGAAATTTTTCCACCATATCAGAGAAAATAGAGAGCATGCATCTCTGGAAGGTTGCAGGCGCATTACATAGCCCAAATGGCATCCTTCTATAAGCAAACACTCCGGATGGACATGTGAATGCTGTTTTCTCTTGATCCTGGGGATCTACTACAATCTGGTTATAGCCTGAGTAGCCATCCAAAAAGCAGTAATAATCATGACCTGCTAGTCTTTCTAGCATCTGGTCTATGAATGGTAAAGGAAAATGATCCTTTCTGGTGGCTGTATTGAGCCTTCTGTAGTCAATACACATGCGCCACCCTGTAACTGTTCTTGTAGGAACCAGTTCATTTTTTTCATTATGAATCACTGTCATGCCTCCCTTTTTTGGGACGACTTGAACAGGGCTCACCCAGGGGCTATCAGAAATAGGATAAATAATCCCAGCCTCTAGTAATTTGGTGACCTCTTTCTGCACCACTTCCTTCATGGCTGGATTTAACCGCCTCTGTGGTTGAACCACTGGTTTGGCATTATCCTCCAATAGGATTTTGTACATGCATCTAGCTGGGCTTATGCCCTTAAGGTCACCTATGGACCACCCAAGAGCTGTCTTGTGTGTCCTTAGCACTTGAATAAGTGCTTCCTCTTCCTGTGAATTTAAAGCAGAGCTTATGATCACTGGAAAAGTGTCACCTTCTCCCAGAAATGCATATTTCAAGGATGGTGGTAGTGGCTTGAGCTCGGGTTTAGGAGGTTTTCCTCTTTCAGAAGAAAGTTCAGAGGCTCTTTTATGTCCTCTGAATCCTCCAAATCAGGCTGAACATCTTTAAAGATGTCTTCCAACTCTGATTCGAGACTCTCAGCCATGTTGATCTCTTCTACCAAAGAGTCAATAAGATCAACTTTCATGCAGTCTGTTGATGTGTCTGGATGCTGCATGGCTTTGACAGCGTTCAACTTAAACTCATCATCATTGACTCTCAGGGTTATTTCCCCTATTGGACGTCAATGAGGGATCGTCCAGTTGCTAGGAAGGGTCTTCCTAGAATGAGAGTATCACTCTTGTGCTCCTCCATTTCCAGCACAACAAAGTCAGTGGGAAAGGCGAATGGTCCAACTCTGACAATCATGTCTTCAATCACGCCTGATGGGTATTTAGTGGAACCATCAGCAAGTTGGAGACATATCCGGGTTGGTTTAACTTCTTCAGTTAAGCCAAGCTTCCTGATAGTGGATGCATGTATTAGGTTGATGCTTGCCCCAAGATCGCATAAAGCTGTCTTGGTGCAATTACCTTCTAGTATGCATGGTATCAGAAAACTCCCCGGGTCTTTAAGCTTTTCAGGAAAGCTTTTCAGAATGACTGCACTGCATTCTTCAGTGAGGAGAACTCTTTCTGTTTCTCTCCAATCCTTCTTATGACTCAAGATCTCTTTCATGAACTTGGCATAAGAAGGTATTTGCTCAAGTGCTTCTGCAAATGGAATCTTTATTTCAAGAGTCCTGAGATAATCTGCAAAGCGAGCAAATTGCTTATCCTGCTCCTCTTTCCGGAGTTTTTGAGGATAAGGTATCTTGGCTTTATATTCTTCAACCTTAGTTGCTGCAGGTTTATTGCCTACAGAAGTGGTTGAAGAAGCCTTTTTAGAGGGGTTGTTATCAGCATCTGTGTGTGTCTGATCCCTCACTGGCAATTGAGTTCCAGAGTTAGAAGCTGGAGTGACGTTAGACGCCAGCTCACTGTCTGTTTCTGGCGCCTGAACGCCAGAAATGTGCCCATTTTGGGCGTTCAACGCTGGATTCTGCACTATTTGGGCGTTCAACGCCAGATTCTTGCCCATTTCTGGCGTTGAACGCCAATCCTGCCTTGTTTCTGGCGTTGAACGCCAGTTTTGGGCATGGTCTGGGCGTTCAACGCCAGCCTTCCACCAATTCTCTGGCGTTTTAGCGCCAGAATTATTTTTCCCTGGGCTCTTACTGTCCTCAGGTGAATCTTTGGTGGGTTGCTCATTTCTTGACTTTTTGATGCCTTGAGGTGGGGTATTTAATATTTTCCCACTTCTTAATTGAACTGCTTGGCATTCTTCTGCTATTTGCCTTGATAGCTGCTGCTTTGTTTGCTTAAACTGTTCGTCCATATGTATATTAGCTATCCTTGTCTCTTATAGCCTGTCCTTGAATTCAGCTAGCTGCTTTGTTAGAAAATCCAATTGCTGATTGAATTCAGCAGCTTGTTTTACAGTACTGAATTCAGCAGTTACTATTTCAACCTCTTCATTCATGGAAGGGTTGCTGCTTAGGTACAGATGCTGATTCCTGGCAACTGTATCAATGAGCTCTGAGCCTCTTCAATTGTCTTTCTCATATGGATAGATCCACCAGCTGAGTAATCTAGAGACATCTGAGCTCCTTCTGCAAGCCCATAGTAGAAGATGTCTAACTGAACCCACTCTGAAAATATTTCAGAGGGGCATTTCGTAGCATCTCTCTGTATCTCTCCCAGGCATCATAAAGAGATTCATTATCTCCTTGTTTAAAGCCTTGGATGTCCAGCCTTAGCTGTGTCATCCTTTTTGGAGGGAAATATTGATTCAGAAATTTTTCTGTCAGCTGTTTTCATGTCCATATGCTGGCCTTAGGTTGGTTATTTAACCACCTCTTAGCTTGATCTTTTACAGCAAATAGAAACAGTAATAGTCTGTAGACATCCTGATCTATTTCCTTATCATGTACTGTGTCAGCAATCTGTAGAAACTGTGCCAGAAACTCTGTAGGTTCTTCCTGTGGAAGACCGGAATACTGGCAACTTTGCTGCACCATGATAATGAGCTGAGGATTCAACTCAAAGCTACTGACTCCAATAGAGGGTATGCAGATACTACTCCCATATGAAGCAGTAGAGGGGTTTGAATATGACCCCAGAGTCCTCCTGGACTGTTCATTTCCACTTAGATCCATGATGGAGAAAGGGAGATGATATAAAATAGGAAAAATTATTTTATTTATTTATTTATATATTTATTTCGAAAATGAAATAAATTAAAATAGAATAAATAAAAATGGGTAAAATATTTTCGAAAAAGTGAGGAGAGAAAAGTGGTTATGAGATTTTAAAAAAAGATATGATGATTTTTGAAAAGGTTTTAAATTTTGAAATAAAATCTGAATTTTTAAAGGTATATTTCGAAAAATTGTTTCAAAATAGAGAGAAAGGATATTTTTTATTTTTAAGAGGAAGGAGAAAAACAATAAGATGGCACAAGATTTAAAATTTTTTAGATCTAATGCTCCTTATTTTCGAAAATTTTGGAGGGAAAAAACACCAAGGAACACCAAACTTAAAAATTTTAAGATCAAGTCACAAGGAAAACTCAAGAACACCAAACTTAAAATTTTAGAAAACCAAAATAAATTTTGAAAAACACAGAAAAATCAACAAGAAAACACAAACTTAAAGTTTGGCACAAAATTTAATAGAGAAAATATTATTTATGAAAAAGGTTTTTAAAAAGAGTGTACCAACTGCACGGGCTTAACTACGCTCTAGCAATTGGGCAGTAAATGTAACACTTGTTTAAAGAAGATATTTTAACCAAGAAAATAAAAAAAAAAAAAAAAAACTAATAAGCAAAAAATAATGTCAGTTGTTCAAACGAACAATTCCAAGAAAAATGGACAAATGTGAATCACACTTTCGTACCCTACCAGCAAGTGCACTGGGTCGTCCAAGTAATACCTCACGTGAGTAAGGGTCGAATCCCACGGAGATTGTTGGTTTGAAGCAATCTATGGTTATCTTGTAAATCTTAGTCAGGAAGTCAATTATGTTTATCAGTTGAATTGTGAATAACCAAGAGAGCATAATTAAGGTTACTTGTTATGCAGTAATGGAGAATATGTTGGAGTTTTGGAGATGCTTTGTCTTCTGAATCTCTGCTTTCCTCTGTCTTCTTGTTCACGCACGCACGTCCTCCTATGGCAAGCTGTGTGTTGGTGGATCACCGTTGTCAATGGCTACCTTCCTTCTTCCAGTGAAAACTATGCTCACGCGCTCTGTCACAGCACGGCTAATCACCGGTTGGTTCTCGATCCGGTTGGAATAGGATTACTATCCTTTTGCTTCTGTACTAACGCCCAGCCTTCAGAAGTTTGAAGCTCGTCACAGTCATTCATCCTTGAATCCTACTCGGAATACCACAGACAAAGGTTTAGACTTTCCGGATTCTCATGAATGCCGCCATCAGTTCTAGCTTATACCACGGAGATTCTGATTAAAGAATCTAAGAGATACTCATTCAATCGGACATAGAACGGAGGTGATTGTCAGGCACACGTTCAGGATTTGAGGAAGGTGATGAATGTCACGGATCATCACCTTCATCACAGTTAAGCGCGAATGAACATCTTAGATAGGAACAAGCGTGTTTGAATGGAAACAGAATACTTGCATTAATTCATCGAGACACAGCAGAGCTCCTCACCCCAACAATGGGGTTTAGAGACTCATGCCATCAGAGAATACAAAGTTTGATCTAAAATGTCATGAGGTACAAAATAAGTCTCTAAAAAGTTGTTTAAATACTAAACTAGTAGCCTAGGGTTACAAAATATGAGTAGACTATGATGGATGATGCAGAGATCCACTTCTGGGGCTCACTTGGTGTGTGCGGGCTGAGACTTAAGCAATTCACGTGCAGAGGGCCCATTTGTGTGGAGTTGAAACGGCCAGTTATTTACTGGCACTCTAGTTTGGGCGTTCACTCCCCAGCTTTTGATCCTTTTCTGGCCACTGGGGTGCAGGAATTGGGCAGAAGAACTGGCGTTGAAACGCAGTTTACGGCGTCTATCCTTGTGCAAGTATGGACAACTAAATGATCTATTTCGTGGAAGCAG